>NC_088399.1:32050733-32650733 GCF_034236695.1 Oncorhynchus nerka
AAGGCAGAGACTGTTTTTACTGGCCCATTGATCGAACGGAGGGGGAGGGCCATGTCTCAACCCTTCATACTCTATGTAAGTGAAACACTACTTGAGTGTGTGAGGGTTCGTGGGTGGCCGTTTGAAAGCAGAGGAATGATCACACATAGGGAGAAAAAAGGAAATGGGGTGATTATCATTAGGATGTTTGGGATAGTCTATGTGTCCTTGACGTTGATGTGTTTATCATTTGTCTCTTGTCATATAGAGTTTCCTCCAAATATTGAACATTAGAATAAGAGAGAAAATTGTACATGCATTTCTGCATTTGATAATTCAACCAGCCAATATGGAGCAGTTCAATGACCCATGTTAATTATTATTTCCCCTATTATTAGTTAGCAAAAACGGTAATACCAGAAATGATCAATTTACCGATGCAATTTAGAGCGAAAGCAATATCGGCCCCATGGACAGCACCAGTCCGCCAGACTCCAATATCAGCGCCATGGACAGCGACTTAATGCAGCAAAACACCATTACCGTCCTTTTCAAGTGTTTGAAAAGTGTTGAATTTTTTCTCTCTCAAATTGAACAGAATGATTGATCATTAAATGAATTGAATAAAATAATGTATATTTGCCTATGAAAATGTGCAAAGCGAACCAATTTCCTATATTGATGTTTTGCTTGTGCTAAGTCTTCAATAATAGGTGATTGATTACTTCTTGACAGGAAACCTCCCAAAATCAAAGGGATTACCATCAGTGACCTACCGATGACGTATAAAGTGAGACTACCATGAGGGGGTTGGTTCAATCAATATGATGCATTTATGTGACCACTTGCTACTTTCAGGAAGTGTTGAAGCATTAATCATAGTTGTAGTTATTGACAGCTATTGGTATAGATTACAGTTATGATCAGCCTGTGCTTATATGCAAGTAATTTACCCCATTCAATAGTATATATCACCTTCATAATGAATATCATAATATGTTATGGACAAACTTGCCCTTTTATTTTGAGCCATTTCAAACAAAAGCATTTCTGTAGTGATGAATAGGCATCCAAACTGCAACATAGTTTTTTTCTATAATTACATTCCTCAGAATGACTTTGTAACTCTATCGTCCAACTCTAACAATGATGGGAAACACGTTGAATTAATATGGTTTCACAAACAGATACAGAATACAATGCATAAGTTACAGTCTTTGGGTTGCGGATGAGAGCACATGGGATAGAGAGGCTGCTATCTCCTCCCTGCATTGAGATGTTTTCTCTAAGGAGTGAAGCTGCAGTTTTGGTTGACAGATCTGATTGGCTGCAGTCTGTTGTCAGTCTTATTGATTCCCATTCAGTCCTGCTCTACCCATTTCAGAGGTAACTAAGGTCATTGCAAACCCTGCAACTGATGCAGGTAATGCAACAAAATGGCTGCCTCTGGTTTTGGCCAATTGACTGCCTTTAATGACAATATTTCATCCTATGAAAACCAGGGATTCAAAATTCAAAAGGCACTTGCACATCTGAGCTATCTTTGTTGCAGGCATATGGTAAGAATTGAATAACATGAGAAAAAATAAGAAACCTGCACACTGCTCTTGCTAGTATCACTTAATAAAGAGCAGTGTGCGGGTTTCTTCTTTTTTCTCATCCTATGAAAACCAGCAAACTATTTTTGACAAACGGCAAGGCTATTTTTGCCTCCCAGAACATTATTACCCACAATAAGATTTAAATTGTTTGTCAGGTTTGATTCAGATTCTCCAGTCGCCTTTAAAAACCTTTGTTTTATACCACAATTAAGAGGAAAGAATAAATTATTCCCATCTCTGAGATTTAATTTGACACTTGTCACTTATCACCCATCTGTATTCTGTTATCTCACTCATTCTTTTTCCATCGCAACAGTTAGCTCTGTGGAGTGAGCCCTAATGCGTTTTAGAGCTCAGACAATTTCAGATTGTGTTTGCCCCAGAGAGAGAGAGAGAGCGAGAGGGAGAGAGAAAGAGAGGGAGAGATAGTTACCATGCCCCACTACATATGATTCTCTCATCCTAACTGAATGTGTGTGAATGTGTGTTGTTGTGGCTGAGTTAACTTGAGCGATGTGGTCGACCCTATACTCACTTTCTCCTGGCTGATCCTTGTGACCTAGAGCTAGACACCTGGCCTTTGTTGCCTCTTTCTCTCTCTGCTCTCCTGCTGGCCTCAGCCTTTTAAACATGTACATCACCACCAGTGGCGATTTTAGCATGTAAATCTTGGTGGGGTAAAACACAACACTAAACAATACATTAATTGCACTATAACGGTGACAAACGGTGCCCACAAACTGTTTGGGCCTCTATAAAGCCCAACATTTTATCACAACTAGACCTGGTTATCAACGGAGCCTTGTCTGGCAGCGAAACAGTTCATTCAGCCTCATTTACTGCTTAAAAAAACATAGTTGATATGGCTGACTTGCTTAAACAAATATGGTTTCTAATGACAATTTAGATGTATGAACTATGGCATAAGGGGACGACAAGCGGATAAGAAGCAATCCGTAATTTCGATTAAGACATGAGAGAGCAAGGACGGACGTGGTCGATATAACTATTTGTTTCGCACTTTGAAATGTACAGCGACACAATTCAGAACATGGGTTGTTCTTACAGTGTTCTCCCTGTACACCAAGTCAGAATAATAGGCTAAATAAAGGGGCCATATAAGCAGACAATGAAAGCTCTTACAATATTCAATGATTACATTTCTCTAAAACAGGTTATAGGCTACATGTGCACCACCAAGTCAGATCAGTAGGCGAAATTAAGAGGGGAAAATAGACCAAATTATTAGGGTGAGGCACGTTGGCTACTAACAGCTTACTACACAACATACACTTAGTATTACTTTCTTAGATACAGTATACATATCTTCCTGGCGTATTACATAATTTATGCAGCAGCATACAAGACATTTTTGGACTTGGTTTGTTGTGCTGTGATCACTTGAACAGGAAGGTGGCACGACGGTCCTTCGTGGGCAAATTTTGTTATCAAAGTCTGGCATTCTCTGGATTTTTGGTGCTTTCAAGACAACTGGGAACTCGGAAAGTTCTGGATTTACAATTCCGAGTTGGATGACCGTTCAAAACATATTTTCACAGTCAGAGCTCATGCCTCATTGACAGCATGACCAATGCTGAATGTTTATAATTTTAAACTTGGAAAAGAGACCCTTAATCCCAGATTTGGGACCACACAGCCACTCCACTGAATAGCAGTTAGCCACTGATTCCTTCCAAACTGTAACGTCTGCATCCAACTCATACTTCTAAACACTTAGATCCCGGAACGCAGCCCACTTTCCTGCTCACTCTCCAGATCCCAATCACCGGAATTCTAATCACCTGTTCACACACCTGCATGTCATCCCACACCATTTAGTTCAGTTCCTTGCACCCCATCACTGTGAGGTATTGTTTGTTTTGAGACACACTTCTTTTGGAGCTCTGTTTTTTCTTGTCCTTCATTCCTCCCGGGGATTATAGTTTTTGCCTGCCTCACTCACGATACCTTTTGCCTATTCCCTGCCTGTACTGTTGCCATTTTGGACCTACCGTGTATGACCTTCTACCTGCCCCTGGACCCTGCTACCTGCCTCCTCCTATGGTCCCTTCCAATAAACACCTGCTGCGCTCTGCGCTTGAATACCTCACCAAACACGACAGATGGATTGAGCGGAGCTGCAGCTACGTCTAGCCCGACAGGAGGAATGGCTCAATGAACTCTGCAACCTCCTTCACCAGTCCATTCCTGCTTCATCCATATCAGGTGCCACAGCCTCCTCTCGTTCATCCTCCGTTATATCTATGCCTAATAAATATGACGGCTCCCCAGGGAAATGTCAAGGATTTCTCATGCAGTGTAACCTGTACATAGACCATCACCTCACTGACTTCACCTCTGACAAAGACAGGGTGGACTTCATCATCTCCCTACTCACAGGCAAAGCTCTGGATTGGGTCACAGCCCTGTGGGCCGCTCAAAGATCTGATCTGTCCTCTGAATCACATTTCCATGCCGTCTTCAAGGAGGTGTTCGACCATTCAGTTTCAGGTCGTCACATCGGGGACCTGTTATGTGAGCTGCGACAGGGCCATCGTTCCACCACAGAGTATACCCTTGAGTTCAGCACCATGGCTGCCAGCAGTGGATGAAGTGAACCAGCGCTCCTTACAGTCTACAGGAGGGGTCTTAATCGGGAGTTACAGACCAAACTGGCCTGCAGAGGAGATTTAACGGACGTAAACCAATACATCCGGATGTTCATATCCATTGGCAACCTACTGGTGGACCGCAGACCTATAGAGTCGTCCATGGCCTGCAAGTCTTCCACGCCCTTCTCTCGTCCACCACTGTCCAATATCCCCCAACCCATGCAACTCGGCCGCGCACCTCTCACGCCTGCCAAGAGACAATGGAAGGTACGTGAAAACCTGTGCCTCTATTGTGGAGAGAGTAACTCCGTACTCACTAGCTGTCTGATTCGCCCCCCACAAAGTGTTGACCACAACCCCTCCACTTCCGCCAGGGTAAGCACCTCTACGTTTTTGAATATCACCAAAAGACCTCACGCTGAGGTCATTCAGTTAATGGTGTTGTCTTCACCTGAAGAACCCCTCATCCTCGGTCACCCCTGGCTAAGCCTTCATGACCCTGCCATCTCCTGGCGACAAGGGGAACTGCTGTCATGGTCTCCCGCCTGTTTTAAGAACTGCTTCAGTCTACCCTGTCGAGCCCCCTCTATAGAAGGATCGGAGTCTGCCATTCCAACCCACATCTCACCTGTGAATGCCCAGTTTCTGAGTGTCTTCAGCAAGAAAAGGCATCCATCCTGCCCCCTCATTGCCCGGAGGACTGCGTGATCAACCTCCTTCCTGGCGCTTCCCTCTTCCCCTGATTCCGTCCCCACTAGAACAAGTTGGACAGGCTACCATCTACTCCAAACTGGACCTACGTAGTGCTTACAACCTGGTCCGTATCCGAAGTGGGGATGAGTGGAAGATGGCGTTCATCACAGCTAGGGGTTACTACAAATACCTGGTTATGCCCTACGGTCTCACCAATGCTCCCGCAGTCTTCCAGTCCTTCATGAATTAAGTTTTCCAGGACATGATCAACCAGTTCATCATCGTGTACATTGACGATATCTTGATATACTCTCAATCCCTTGCAGAACACGTACAGCATGTACAACAGGTCCTCAAATGACAAGAGGACCACCATCTTTATGTCAAGGCTGAGAAGAGTGCCTTTCCCATTACTACGGTAACCTTCCTAGGGTTCGTGCTGACACCAGGAGGGGTCAACATGGGCGTAGGCAATGTTACGGTCGGGCTCAACTAGCCCAAACCTACCACCGCAAAGGAACTACAACGGTTCCTAGGGTTCTCCAACTACTACCGCCGGTTCATCCGAAACTGCAGCAGCACAACCGCTCCTCTCTCCGCTCTCACCAACCCGTACCCTCCAATGGACCAACACAGCCCTTACTGCATTTAAGACCTTGAAACGCCTCTTCATCTCTGCACCCTTCCTTAGGCAGCCAGAGCCTACCCTTCTTTTGGTTCTGGAGGTGGATGCTTCCGAGGTCCAGGTAGGAGCGGTTCTCTCTCAGCGGGTCGGGACACCTCCCAAATTACATCCATGTGGCTTTTTTTCCAAGAAACTGTCACCCGTTGAGAGGAACTATGATGTCAGGAACCGAGAGCTTCTCGCCATGAAGCTGGGAGCTCATCACCCATTACTTGTCCTTACCGACCACCGCAATTTGGAGTACTTAAGAAGTGCTAAGAGGCTCAAGCCCAGATACGCTCGCTGGGCACTCTTCTTCACTTGCTTCAACTTCACCGTCACCTATCTGCCCGGCACGAAAAATGTGAGGCTGATTCCTTATCCCGTCTATTTGACCCCTTCCTCCAACCCAGCTCCCGAGTTCATCCTGCCTCCGTCTTGCGTCGTGGGAACTATACAGTTGGAAATCCAATCAGCCATACAAGAGACCCTACGCCACGACCCAACACCTCCCAACACCCCTGCAGGCAAGACCTACGTTCCGGCGTCCGTCAGACAAAAACTAATGCAGTGGTGCCATACCTCGCTGAGTTCTGGCCATCCCGGAATCACCCGGACCATGGAGCTACTGACACGCAAGTTCTGGTGGTCATCCCAAACAGCAGATGTCCAAGATTACATTCTCTCCTGTCCCGTCTGTGCATGGGCAAAGAGCCCTCGCCAACTACCTATCGGTAAGCTCAAGTCTTTACCTACACCACACAGACCATGGTCTCACATTGCCATGGATTTCCTCACGGATCTGCCAGACTCTTTGGGCTTCATGACTATTTAGTTGTAGTGGACCGGTTCTCGAAGATGTGCCAACTCATCCCCCTTCCGCATCTACCTAATACCATGGAAATGGCCGAGTGCACGCTCCACCAGGTGTTTTGTCTGTATGGGATCCCGGAAGACATTGTTTTCGGATTGGGGACTCCAGTTCGTCTTCCAGGGTGTGGCGAGCCTTCTGCGACCGACTGGGGGTCTCCATCAGCCTATCCTCCGGATACCATCCCCAAACCAACGGGCAGACGGATCGTCTGAATCAGGAAATAGGGAAGAAACACTGCACTCACCAACCACACGAGTGGAGTCGCTATCTAGCCTGGGCCGAATACACAAAGAACTCCCTGGTGCATTCCTCACTCCATCTTACTCCTTTTCGGTGTTGTCTCGGATTCCAACCCCCCGTGTTCCCATGGGAGACCGAGCCGAACTGTGCCTGCCGTCGATGAGTGGTTTCGACGGAGCGAGCAGGTTTGGGAGACCGCACATCGACACCTCCATCAAGCATTCCTCTGAAACGGTTCGCTGACCGGTGTCACCGACCTACTCCACACTTCCACCCTGGGAAACGTCTATGGTTCTCTACCCAGGACATCCGGCTTCGTGACCCCTGCAAAAAGTTTAGTCCCTAGTTCATTGGTCACACCGCATCAATCCTGTCACCTACCGTCTCCAGTTGCCCCGCCATTACTGGATCTCCTCATCCTTCCATGTGTCCCTCCTCAAGCCTGTGAGGTACATCTATTCATTATTTATCTTCATATGACAAGGATTAAAAAGGATTTGCCAGTAGATTGACGACTTGATTCATGACTGCTAGCTAATATTTTGAAAGTATGATCAGTCCAATCAAAGCTACTGTAGCTATAACGTCATATGGCATAATTTTATCTGTGGCCAATGACCTTGAGCCTTCTTGGATGGACACTAATGTAACTCTATGGCAACCAAGGGGCTTGAATTTTCGAGTTTTACCCTTAGACTCAGCAGTGACATAGGGTCCTCATGAGTGACAGAACACTGAGCCAATCACAGCGCAACTAGAGAATATTACCAACATCTACAGTACGCCCCGTAATTTCCTCTGGCTGCCTCACCACCACAGAAAGCACTGTGAATACCTGCATTTTGGAGCTGCCTTCCTCAAGAAAGCAATAAAGAGACCATGTTTGTATGCAGCTTTATTAACTCAAATATACAGTATACTGTATATATTTTTTACATTGTTTGCAAACTGATATGTGACACGTATTAGTCGTGAAGAGGGCATGACAAAGCCTATTCCCCCTCAGGAAACTAAAATGATTTGGCATGGGTCCTGAGATCCTCAAAAGGTTCTACAGCTGCAACATCAAGAGCATGATGTCCTACCAGACAGTGGTTGCATCACTGTCTGGTAGGGCAATTGCTCGGCCTCTGGGTAATGCGTACGGCCCAGTACATCACTGGGGCCAAGCTTCCTGCCATCCAGGACCTCTACACCAGGCGGTGTCAGAGGAAGGCCAAAATAATTGTCAAAGACCCCAGCCACCCCAGTCATAGACTGTTCTCTCTACTACTGCATGGAAAGCGGTACCAAGTCTAGGACAAAATGGCTTCTCAACAGTTTTTACCCCCAAGCCATAAGACTCCTGAACAGGTAATCAAGTGGCTACCCGGACTATTTGCATTGTGTGCCCCCCCGCCAACCCCTCATTTACGCTACTGCTACTCTCTGTTCATCATATATGCTTAGTCACTTTAATCATATTTACATGTACATACTACCTCAATCAGCCTGACTAACCGGTGTCTGTATGTAGCCTCGCTACTTTTATAGCCTCGCTACTGTATATAGCCTGTCTTTTTACTATTGTTTTATTTATTAAATTACCTATTGTTCACCTAATACCTTTTTTGCACTATTGGTTAGAGCCTGTAAGTAAGCATTTCACTGTAAGTTCTACACCTGTTGTATTCGGCGCACGTGACAAATAAACTTTCATTTGATTTGATTTGATTTGATGTATTAATGCCAAAACAATATGCAAAACAGGCAAGCAATTAGCTAAAAATGTAGGGCTCAAAACAGGTTTGGCTCTGCCCCATCTGCTCTGAATGATGGGTTGCTACTGATCACCACACAGGTACAATTGGCCAGCCACTCAGCCTTCAAGGTGCTTTTGTCTGGCACAGCTAGAGGTGGTGTGATTTGATGCATGGAGGGGCTAGAGAAAGGGTTGTTGTTTAAATTCAGTCTGGGGCTCACACGCACTGCAGAAGGCTTGGAGCACTTTTAAGTGGCACTGCAGCAGGAGCAGGCTGTGAACAGAGTGCAAGCTCCCCAGCCCAGCCTGCAGAGCTCTCCTCTACTCTTCGCATCCCCCTACTTTCCGCTGGCCACCATCCCTGCAGACTCAGCTTCAGACAGGGAGGAGACCTGATATAGATCCACTTAGATTCAAGTCTTATCTGCTATCATCACTTATTGTACGAATTAATCTGTTCCTATCAATAAAGGTATGTTACGAAGCATCTTGTAGCCGAACAAGATCTCACAAACTCAGTGCACCCTCATATTCCATTATGCATGTCTCTGCACAGTCCTTTATCATATTTGATGCATGAGTGACTACATTCATTCAAATATAGCACAGGAAAAGCACTATGAGAGTATCTGAATCCCTCTGGTTAGGAGGGGAAAGGTAGGCAGAAGAGAGGGCATTGGATATTTAGGTAATCAATAGAAGTATTGAGGTGATTGATCTGCGTTTCAAAACGTAGAAACCCCTGAAGAGCTAATAGGGTGTGGCAGAGGGACAGAGATCTACAGAACTCCCAGGATGGGAGTTACTCTACACTTAATGTTTTATTCATGTACACAGAGAGACTATGGCACATGCAGAGAGGTGAGGGAAAGATAGGCTGCATTTCCACAGCCAGCCCAATTATTGTTAAAAGACCAACAAGTTGATAGAGATCCAAATTGGGATACCCGTGTAAACGTAGCCTATGAGAGACAGAGTGGAAGGGAGGGAGAGAGCGAAGGGGAAGGGAGGGAGGGAGAGAGAGAGGAGGAAGAGAGAGAGAGAGGAGGGAGAGAGAGAGATACTTATAGAGATGTACAGCAGTGATGCGTAGCCTATACCTCTCCAAAGCCCAGTAGACTGTGTGTGTGTATGAAGTCAGCAACATACCAACAGGGTACCGATATGAGAACAGAGAATGAATGATCCATGTGATGGAGCAGGTCCAAGTTCTAATCACACCCATCTCTGGTCCCGCATGGAATGTACACACAATTGATGTGTTTAAAAGTGGAAAAGGGCAGTTTATTTTGCCTTGGCTTCTAATGTACATGTAGCTGTCTATATCTTTAATTAACCTATTTTTTTTACGAGTATCCATTTCAGACTTTTTCTTTAAAGAGCCTATCAATTTGAAAAATTAAAAAAGGTACTGTATTAGCATAAAGAGAAAAATGACTTCCTTTGTCAGTGCTCCCATATAGAGACAGATGTTTTATGAATAGGGAGTTAGCGATCAATCAATCATTGTTTGTGTGTTGGCACGGTGTAAGGAATGTTCATAGGTGAATAGGGAAGTGAGACTACGTGTAATTGGAAATTATATTGAGGGTGTGTGTGTTATATGTATGTGTACGTGCACTGCAGGGGTGGACTGAGTTAGAGGACAGACACATTCTGATAGGTGGACAGACCATCACAGCCACAGCCAGCCATACAGGTTGTTCAAAAATATCAGCTGGAGCACCGCCCCCTTTGTTGTCTCTCTCTCTCTCTCTCTCTCTCTCTCTCTCGCTCTGTCTGTGTCTCTTTCTCGGTCTGTCTGTGTCTCTTTCTCGGTCTGTCTCTGTCTCCATCTCCACATCTCTCTCTCTAATTTATATCCCTTTCTCCTTCTCCACCAAACCCCACCTTTATCTCACACTATCCCTGTCACGCTTACCAGCTATCTTGTTCACAATGATAACATAGTTGCTTGTCTATCAACTCAGACGTGTATCCATCTGTTTGCCTGGGCATACTTACCCTTAATGAGCAGCTTTGTTGCCATTGGATTTGGTATATAAACTCCATCAATATTACCCCAGGTTGGTTGGTATGTCCTGTTGCACTTCAGGACTGGATGGTCATGTTCTGAAATAAACCTCAAATGTCATCCCAATATCACAACCACCCAGTTGTGTGATGCAGGTATTGGCATCATTGTAAAGGTAAATGTCCTAGTTTTATAAATCAGTGAGATAACTACCTGGTAAATCAACATAAATATGTAGTACATCTCTGAGGAACATATCCAACTTAAATAATTGATGTGACTTGTGAGCAAATCTCTGAGCAGAGCTGTGAGCTGAATGTCATAGTGAATATCATAGATAGGCGTGGCTGGTTAGTGCTTACTAGTATGGGGAGAGAGGGACGTAACCTGGGATAAGGCGTGAGGCAGCACCGTACTGTACTGGAATGGGGTGTGTGTGTTGGGGAGGGGAGGGGGGGGGGGGGGGGTTGGAGAGTCAGAAGCTCTGGGGAGCTGAGCTGTACGCAGGGTGAGGGTTGGGAGGCAGTGATGATGTCATATCGAGCATTTGGGCGGAAGGGTCCATGGAAAATGAGAGGGGAGGGGTTATCCAGGATCTGCAGTTTATCTGCAATGCATCAGCAGCTCTCTCTCTCCCCTCTCTGTATGTGTGAGTAGCATAAGGCCGATGCAGCACGTTGACGTTCTACTCTAAGGACTTAACCACACAAATGAAACCGTTGCCTTGTTCCCATCCCAGGGGTGGACATTTCAAAACGGAGGAACTCCTGAAGTGTTGCTTCACATATTTTATTTATTTATTTATTTTATTTCACCTTTATTTAACCAGGTAGGCTAGTTGAGAACAAGTTCTCATTTGCAACTGCGACCTGGCCAAGATAAAGCATAGCAGTGTGAACAGACAACACAGAGTTACACATGGAGTAAGCAATTAACAAGTCAATAACACAGTAGAAAAAAAAAATGGGCAGTCTATATACAATGTGTGCAAAAGGCATGAGGAGGTAGGCGAATAATACAATTTTGCAGATTAACACTGGGGTGATAAATGATCAGATGGTCATGTACAGGTAGAGATATTGGTGTGCAAAAGAGCAGAAAAGTAAATAAATAAATATAAAAAAACAGTATAAAAACAGTATGGGGATGAGGTAGGTGAAAATGGGTGGGCTATTTACCAATAGACTATGTACAGCTGCAGCGATCGGTTAGCTGCTCGGATAGCTGATGTTTGAAGTTGGTGAGGGAGATAAAAGTCTCCAACTTCAGCGATTTTTGCAGTTCGTTCCAGTCACAGGCAGCAGAGTACTGGAACGAAAGGCGGCCAAATGAGGTGTTGGCTTTAGGGATGATCAGTGAGATACACCTGCTGGAGCGTGTGCTACGGATGGGTGTTGCCATCGTGACCAGTGAACTGAGATAAGGCGGAGCTTTACCTAGCATGGACTTGTAGATGACCTGGAGCCAGTGGGTCTGGCGACGAATATGTAGCGAGGGCCAGCCGACTAGAGCATACAAGTCGCAGTGGTGGGTGGTATAAGGTGCTTTGGTGACAAAACGGATGGCACTATGATAGACTGCATCCAGTTTGCTGAGTAGAGTGTTGGAAGCCATTTTGTAGATGACATCGCCGAAATCGAGGATCGGTAGGATAGTCAGTTTTACTAGGGTAAGCTTGGCGGCGTGAGTGAAGGAGGCTTTGTTGCAGAATAGAAAGCCGACTCTTGATTTGATTTTCGATTGGAGATGTTTGATGTGAGTCTGGAAGGAGAGTTTGCAGTCTAGCCAGACACCTAGGTACTTATAGATGTCCACATATTCAAGGTCGGAACCATCCAGGGTGGTGATGCTAGTCGGGCATGCGGGTGCAGGCAGCGATCGGTTGAAAAGCATGCATTTGGTTTTACTCGCGTTTAAGAGCAGTTGGAGGCCACTGAAGGAGTGCTGTATGGCATTGAAGCTCGTTTGGAGGTTAGATAGCACAGTGTCCAATGACGGGCCGAAAGTATATAGAATGGTGTCGTCTGCGTAGAGGTGGATCAGGGAATCGCCCGCAGCAAGAGCAACATCATTGATATATACAGAGAAAAGAGTCGGCCCGAGAATTGAACATAGCAAGGAGTAAAATAGTATGTTGTATTTAGACTGCAATAACCACTTATAGGCACCTCTATCCAGCGACTACAACCTTGTGTCATTGTGAACGTTTCCATCCCAATAACATCTTTATCCCTGCATGTGATAGAGATGGAGCCCGTCAGCCAACCACCCATATCATGTCCACAGAGATTATTATGACCCTAAATAATATCTTTATGACACACTCAGCATGGAAGCCATATTGAAGCCGCCTCATTGACCCCCTTTGAAGGAACTGTGGTATGGTTCTTTGTCCTGGGAACAGAGATGGCATGGAAGGCTCCAACACCCATAAGGACATGGGAATGACACTCCAGGTCATTATGCCCAGCCATTCTACAGATTATTTATCCAACTCGCCTTAGATGTATGTGTCTGTACAGGACTACAGTAACGCCCCATTCATCTATGGAATCCTGGCGTTGAGACCCCTTGTTTGTAGTCGTAGCCCACCATGTGAAGTGCCCAAAGGGGTTTTATGGGGTCTTTGATGGGGCTATCCTTTTAGCTGGCCATGCTGCAAGGAGTCTGTATCAACCTGAAAGTCATGGTTACTGAGGAAACATAGAAACATATTGAGCTACAAGCACGCACGTGCTCTAACACACACACACACACACACACACACACACACACACACACACACACACACACACACACACACACACACACACACACACACACACACACACACACACACACACACACACACACACACAAACACACACACACACACACACACACACACAAACACACACACACACACACACCTTCAAACTGACAAGGTCTTGCCCTGATGCTGAGGCTAAAAGCATTGTGTGCTGATGTCAGCTGTATTTTTCATCAGGGGAGGATGTGAATGGCTGCCCAACCACCAGCAGAGTGAATAGATTAACCCTACAGTGTGTGTGACTGGAATAGAATATGGCTCTAATGCATTAACATATCATCATTTACATCTCCCCAACTCTTGCATATTTTTTCTATTTGATCTAACCCTCTGTCTCCCTCACTCATACTCTATGTGGGTGTATCTCCTCCATCCCTCTATATCCATCTTCCACTCCTCATCTTCCAGCCTCTCCATTCTCCTCCTCTTCATGTCATTCTTCCCTCTACTTCTATATTGCTCTGTTATTTCTGGCAATTTGCTGGAGATCAGTAAACTGACACACAGATTTTTCTGCAGAGTCACCCATCCCCCGACTCTCCTCTGCATTCCCCCCCCCCTTCCCTGCACCTCTTTTCCTCTCCCTCTCTCCTGACAGGTTTGAGTCGGTACTCTACATTCCAGATCTACAGGACAGAGACAACTTTAATATAAGGCCCAGCAATTAATTATCAAAAGTGATTTGACTTTGTCATAACCTCCTTACAGTCTAGTGTCAGACACTCTGGGTCAATACTACCATGAGACAAACCCATATGCTCTATCTGTCCAATTTGCCTCTAGTTGTGCTGACTCTGCTAAACCAGACTCTGAATGAGTCAATAGTAGCACACAAAGATACAGCTCTTTAGGAGTTCATTACATCTGAGTCTGTCTGTATGTGTATCACTCGTTCTGTATTTACAGTATGTGACTATACTGTGGATGCATCTGTCTGTGTCAGCATGTGTGATGTGTGCTGTCATTGCTCAGTGTGAGTATATTTTGGTGGGTAATGATCTCTTCCAGATGTAACATGCCCCTGTGTGTGTATGTGTGTGTGTGTGTGTGAGCCAGCCTGGGACACTGTAAGACTGCGGGTAGCTAAGGGTGTGGTTTTTCCCCTTATTGTGTGTGTGAGTGTCTTTTGTGTTTGTGGGTGTGCGCGCAAGCCATGAAGCTCAACTCTGGAGGGAGGGGACTCGTTAACAAGAGATGAAAGAGAGGGAAGGAGATTTAAAGCGTAACTCTCAACCCCAATTTCAGTCTTTGCCCAACCCCTTCAAATTCTCAAAAAATGTATTCAGGTGAGAAGTTGTGGTTAGGGGGAATTGCTCATCAATATTCAATTTACTACAATGGATGTAGTGACGAATATAAAAGTATAATCTTCAATTGGCGACTGGCTTTCATGTGAAATTCATCATAATTTATTTAATCTGTAACCTAATAAACTGCATGCTTTCCCAACGAGTCATAGGGTCACACAAAATGTCATCAGTTGACTCCATGTTTACTTCAATTTGATGGTTATTGTATCAATATATATATATTTTTTTATTTAACCTTTATTTAACTGGGCAAGTCAATTAAGAACAAATTATTATTTTCAATGACAGCCTAGGAAAAGTGGGTTAACTGCCTGTTCAGGGGCAGAACAACAGATTTGTACCTTGTCAGCTCAGGGGTTTGAACTTGCAACCTTCCGGTCACTAGTCCAACGCTCTAACCACTAGGCTACCCTGCCGCCCCAATATATATATGTTGTAAATGACTATGGTAGCTGGAAACGGCAGATTTTTTTGAGGATTATCTAAAGGCGTACAGAGGCCCATTATCAGCATCCATCACTCTTGTGTTCCAATGGCACGCTGTGTTAGCTAACCCAAGTTTATAATTTCAAAAGTCTAATTGATCATTAGAAAACCATTTCGCAATTATATTAGCACAGCTGAAAACTGTTGTTCTGATTATAGAAGCAATACAACTTTGCAGAGTTGCAAAGAAAAAGCCCTATCTCAGACTGGCCAATAAAAATGAAAGATTAAGATGGGCAAAAGAACAGACACTGGACAGATGAACTTTGCCTAGAAGGCCAGCATCACAGAGACGCCACTTCACTGTTGATGTTGAGACTGGTGTTTTGCAGCTACTATTTAATGAAGCTGCCAGTTGAGGACTTGTGAGTCTTCTGTTTCTCAAACACTCTAATGTACTTGTCCTCTTGCTCCGTTGTGCACCGGGGCCTCCCACTCCTCTTTCTATTCTGTTTAGAGACAGTTTGCGCTGTTCTGTGAAGGGAGTAGTACAAAGCGTTGTACGAGATATTCAGTTTCTTGGCAATTTCTCGCATGGAATAGCCTTAATTTCTCAGAACAAGAATAGATTGACGAGTTTCAGAAGAAAGTTATTTGTCTCTGGCCATTTTGAGCATGTAATCGAACCCACAAATGCTGATGCTCCAGATACACAACTAGTCTAAAGAAGGACAGTTTTACTGCTTCTATAATCATAACAACAGTTTTCAGCTGTGCTAACATAATTGCACAAGGGTTTTCTATTGATCAAATAGCCTTTTGAAATTAGAAACTTGGATTAGCTAACACAACGCGCCATTGGAACACAGGAGTGATGGTTGCTGATAATGGGCCTCTGTACACCTATGTAGATATTCCATTAAAAAAATCAGCTTTCCCAGCTACAATAGTCATTTACAACATTAAGAATGTCTACACTGTATTTCTGATCAATTTGATGTTTTTTTAATGACCAAAAAAACATTTCTATGTGACCCCAAACTTTTGAACGGTAGTGTATGTATGGAGCATAAAGTATTTACAGTTTTATTCATGTTTTCAAGTACTTATGACAAATAATGCATTCAGATTATTGCATAGACACCTATGATGTGTGTAAAATACTTTTTGGGTATTTTGTTGAATTGATTACAATGAGCTAATGCTAAGCTATTTGCCAGCTATGTGTGGTGCCATGTTTGTTGACATTATACAATGCATTCTGGGTGTCACGTAAAGGTCTGTCAGACCAAAGATGTTATAATGAGGTGAAGGAATGGTTCACTTATGTTATGTCAATCTTTTATCAGTTAGCGCTAGGACTAATGTAGCCTACATTTTCTCGTCACATTCAGGACATAACTTTGTAAGGACTGTGTTTGTGCAAAATGTTTCTGTGAAAGAAACAGTGTGGCTAGCTCAAATGCTGACTGTTGCATCAATCGAAACTAAATAAGCGATCTAATCACACCGGTTTGAGCGTACGCTGCAGGGACCACTGTAGAATGATCACGCCTGTTTGTTGGGTATCCTAAAAGGAACCGGCCAGTGTCATCTGAGTATCCCTCTGTACCTCTGAAGGTTCCTTGTGTACCTTTGACATTTTTGTACCCCAACTGTACCCTAATTTTGAGAGTGTGTGGATATATATTTTTGGTAATAAAGATGTAACTAGTGGCACCCCTGAAACATTAATGCACTTCCACCCAAAAACGTTCAAGTTCAAATCACCAAAGCATTTATGCACACTTTACATCAAATGTCCCTGAGCACTACTATATTTATGTTGGTGTTGTCAGATTGTCAGATATTCTGGCAATAATTATTATTGACTTAGCAAACTACTGATACTATTCGTTCCATTATATCTGTAGCCAATCTCTGTCATTCGCATGGACCTGGTGGTGTAACAGGAAATTCAGGTCTTTAGCAACCAATAAAGTAGCAGTAAATTCAAAACCCAACTGAGGTGTAGTCTCAAGTACTTTCCATTACAGCAATAACACCTTAATTCAGCTGTAAAAATACATGAACTGGTTGTTGTTTACCATACTTTCACTGCAACCAGTAGCCTGTCGTGTACCGTAAAAGTTACTTTTTAACAGTAGCATTTCATGGCATAAAAGGAAAACATGGTGGAAAGGGAAAGAACAGGATGGTTCTTCACAACCATCACAGCAGTAAAGAACCCATAAGAGTGTATGCTGGTCCAGCATGGTCTAGCTAAGGGGTAGACGAGCCGTGGCTATTTTCCCCCAACTAGGTACACCACCTGACCAACTGAGCTAATTGATCAGTTCAGTAAATTGCATAAATTCAACACACCTGGGCTTCCAGGTTGGTTAAATCAACCTGGGTTAAATCAAGAACATGAAGTGATCCGAGTGGCCTACTCCTGAGCTAGCTGGTCAGGCTAGTCTGCAAAACCACACCCGTCATTATCATATTTTCTTGCATGCTCTTTTGCGGTTAGATTTGTAGAACTGTTTGTTTCAATATCTATGTTCTTGCATGATTAATTAATCAATGAATTTATCTTAAGCTACACAAAGATAAATAACAAACATTTTCTAAACTAATCCAATCTGGTAGTTGAACTTATTGCACCCATGACTGAAATGATTGTTCCAGTTGAAATAATTTAGGTAGTCTCATTCATAAAACATTCTGACCCTGTCAGTCATTCTGAATGCAGATTATGTGTGAATTTCATACACTCAGGCTGGAGTCCGATAGGAAGCTGAGGCTTTCTGAAGGCATTGGAGGGTTCACCAAATTGTGCACGAAAACGGTTCATTACTCTGAGCTTCATTATCGGTTCACAATGTATATTAGTGACATCTGCCGGTCAGCAATAAGTATCAACGTTTGATGGTGTTACTGTATGTTTTTTCCACTGTTTTCCTCAAAACTCCATGGCACAGCATCTATTTTGTTGGCTCTAGTAACCTAGAATCAGTTAGAATAACAGGTTTGCATAATGCTTCCCTTTTTCAAAAACTGTGACTCTATGGCATCATTTAGGATGGTTAAGACAGAAACTTATACTATACTAAATTCAATTCATTATTTGAACATCAATGCGCATAATGTGTTGTTTCTCATAAAAAAAAATCAAAATAGTGTGCCTTTACCGGGATTCAACCCCATACCCTCACTGTTCCAATGTTCCCTACTCTACCTGCTAAGCTACTGGTCACTGGGCGAAATCAGTGGGATATTGCATTTTGCAACACACAGTTAGAAAAAGCAAATGATCAAACGAAGTTTCGGATGTCTTTAATGACGTGCATCTGATAAAGTGATACAGGCATCGACCCACTACTTTTAAGTAAACCGATTTGCGATTTCCTCACATTTCCCAGAGCTCTGGTATCAAACGTAACATCACTTATAGGAATTAGACTTATCACTTTGCAATCCAGCATAATGTGACTTGATGCGGGTTTTGCTGGTGACCAGCATATGCTGGTACGCAGGTGTGTCCAAAAGACAGTGAAGGCTGGCCACCAGCAAAAACACATCGAAGGCTGGTCACCAGCAAAAACACAGTGAAAGCTGGTCACCAGCGAAAACACAATGAAGGTTGGTCACTAGTGAAAACACAACGAAGGCTGGTTATCAGTGAAAATACAATGAATGCTGGTCACCAGCCTATGCTGGTCTAGGCTGTTTTTTTACAGCAGGGACACGCCTGCCGTAGCAATGTCCCAGACACAATCCCTCATCCCACATGTGGGGAGAGGATTTGAATTAACCTGCCTCTGTGTAAACGAGACAGTAAAGCTTTGTTTCGAAGTTTTTGGTGTAATGTGTACCTGTGTCACCTGTGACTCAGTGGATACATTAAACAGGCTGTTTAATACTGTAAGCACTCTGGTGTTGGCTACTCCCTCTCTTCCAGAGAAATGTGCTGCGTATGCAGGGAGGTTGCCTGATGTTTGGTGCAGGAGTCGGGGAGTAATTGATTATGGTGCAGCCTCTACACAGGAGAGCTATCTATGCTTTAAGAAGGTGCGTGTTTCCACACTGCCCTCTGCTGCTGGATCGGTCGCACCCAGTGCAGGATTCTCTACTCCAGTGTATAATACACAGCAGTAGAGAAAGTACTTCTGAAAATGCAGAGTTAAATCTTGCTGAATGTATAACTCAATGGGTAGATGATTTCTTAAAGACTTATTAAGGTTGAATCCTGTGCATTACCCTTAACGTATATCTGTATACAGTGTTATTATTTCAAAATGTTGATGTCCGTTTCCTGCATATAGCTATCGCAGCATTGCAAAATCAGTTTTAAATCTGCTTGTCTGTTGGATCCTTTGTGACAAAGCTAAAAAGGAATGTAACTGGGTACTACACTGTCTCTCAGTGGACAGCATACTGCTGTTTCCTCCCTGTAAGGGAAGCATCACTGACAGACTGCAACAACACTGATTCACCACTGACTATGTGACGGAAATATTGATGATATCTTTCTGTGGCCCCTTATTTAAATGATGTAATATGAAATGCAAACTCAAAAGGCGCACGAGCACATTTACAAGCTAAGAAGTCACAGGGAAAGGAAAGAGTCAACCGTCACGGTAGTGTGTTTGTGTGGCATTTTCTGTTTGCATGTTTAATGGTATTTGAAGCAGGGGCATCATAGCAACATTCTGGTCTTGTATGTGTGATGATGAAACAAAAGTGGAATAAATAATAAAGAGTAAAAAAATGTTGATTATATGGTTGTGTGGGTGGGACAGAAACAAACGTAAGCCCAACCTTTAGTAACAAAGAAAACATACATTTTGGTATTTCTACCTTCGTATCCTTTGGAGAAAAGGCTAGTTTTCCATTCTATTCTCAGCGGAAGGTTTGGCACATTCACACCCTCTCCCTTCTGACAAAGGGACTAAGATATGCTGAAAAGGCCTAGACTATTCCCTGGTATCCAGAGACGAAGCATTACAACACGGTTCTGTTTTGGGCATCAAAGTAAATGTGGCAACCGAGGGGGTGTAGCTACCAAACAGCTTTCTTGCTTTTATTCACAGACTACCAGAAACAATGGGCTGTGGTTACTAGAATCTGTTTGTGTGTCTCTATCCCCAAGTCATTTCACAATGGTAATATTAAAGATGATGTATCTGGTCCAGTTGGCTTTGATGAGCTTGGCACTCCTTTAGATTTGAAGACCTCACACCCACCGCTAGCAGCCATTTAGCCAGTCACTGCAGTTTCTGTCTAATTTCATCAAATATGTATGATGATAAGTCACCAGTCACTTACATCTGCATGATTTCCTGTCCCTAACACTGATGCCGCTCTGATATTCAGGCCACTGACTGACTGAGCTATAGTAGAGTTCCTTTCTACTGACATGCCAGTAAACTCATTTGAAAGACCCTTCTGTCCTGTTATGAATGTTTCAAGAGCTACAGTATGGTTGGTTTACTGTATGGTATTTCTGAACGAATAAATGTCCCCCCTCCTGTTATGAATTGTATGACATTCTCTCAGAGTGGGGCAATGTAAAAGTTTGATGAGATTCTGCTGATGTTACTGTATATGGTGTATCTGAATAAATGTGAATCCGTAAGTAATGAGTTTGTCCTTATTTCATCATATGGGTTTTACAGGATGAATAAATCAAATGTTTTTACCTGGGGGTGGGGACGACGGTGGAGGTATAGATGGGGCGGAGACCAGGTTAGGGTGTGGGTGGGAGGTATGACTCTGGTGCCAGGGCGCTGCATCTGAACCTCTCCAATTGTGGTGAGTCATCTCTATCTGGGCACAATGCCTCCCTCCCTCCTTCCTTCCCTCCCTCTGCTCCTATGCCCATTCTGTCTACAATGCATTCGGGAAGGTATTCAGACCCCTTGACTTTTTCCACATTTTGTTATGTTACAGCATTATTCTAAAATGTATTAAATTGTTTTTTTCCCCCCTCATCAATTTATACACAATAGCCCATAGTGACAAAGCAAAAACAGGTTTTTATATTTTTGGGCCCCCACATATACATACAGTACCAGACAAAGGTTTGGAGACACCTACTCAATCAAGTTTTTTTCTTTATGTTTTTACTATTTTCTACATTGTAGAATAATAGTGAAGACATCAAAACTATGAAATAACACATATTTTACCAAATAGGGCTATCGTCTGTATACCACCCCTACCTTGTCACAACACAACTGATTGGCTCAAACGCATTAAGAAGGAAAGAAATTCCACAAATTAACTTTTAACAAGGCACACGTGTTAAATGAAATGCATTCCAGGTGACTACCTCATGAAGCTGGTTGAGAGAATGCCAAAAGTGTGCAAAGCTGTCATCCAGGCAAAGGGTGGCTACTTTGAAGAATCTCAAATATAACATTTGTTTGACACTTTTTTGGTTACTACATGACTCCATGTGTGTTATTTCATAGTTTTGATGTCTTCAGTATTATTCTACAAAGTTGAAAATATAAAAAAGAAAGAAAAACCCTTGAATGAGTAGGTGTGTCCAAACCTTTGACTGGTACTGTAAGTAGTGGCGAGTGGCGCAGCTGTCTAAGGGACTGCATCTCAGTGCTAGAGACACCCTGGTTTGAATCCAGGCTGTATCACAACCGGTTGCGATTGGGAGTCCCATAGGGCGGCGCACAATTGGCCCAGAGTCACCCAGTTTTGGCCAGTGTAGGCCCTCATTGTAAATAAGAATTTGTTCTTAACTGACTTGCCTACTGACTTGCCTACCATTGGGTTCTTGGTCACCTCCCTGAACAAGGCCCTTCTCCCCCGTTTGCTCAATTTGGCCAGGCGGCCAGCTCTAGGAAGAGTCTTGGTGGTTTCAAACTTCTTCTATTTAAGAATGATGGAGGCCACTGTGTTCTTGGGGACCTTCGATGCTGCAGAATGTTTTTGGTACCCTTCCCCATATCTGTGCCTTGACAGAATCCTGTCTCGGAGCTCTACGGACAATTCTTTCGACATCGTGGCTTGGTTTTTGCCCTGACATGCACTGTAAACTGTGGGACCTCATATATGCCTTGCCAAATCATGTCCAATCAATTTAATTTACCACAGGTGGACTCCAATCAAGTTGTAGAAACATCTCAAAGATGATCAATGGAAGCAGGATGCACCTGAGCTCAATTTCAAGTCTCATAGCAAAGGTTAATACTTATGCAAACATTTCCAAAAGCCTGTTTTCACTTTGTCATTTTCAGGTATTTTGTGTAGATTGATGAGGAAAAACATTAATTTAATCAATTTTATAAAAGGATGTAACGTAACAAAATGTGGAAAAAGTCAAGGGGTCTGAACACTTTCCTATTGCACTGTAGCTAATTCAGGGTTTTCCTGAAAACCAAACAAGTGTATTTCCTATACATATCCATGTGAGTAACAAGCAAACCAAGTAAAAATGGCATTTTTATGTATGATGTGAAAATGCTCTATAGCTCAGTTAATAACCCCTGGTTTAAAATGTGCTGTGGTACCGAGACACAATCCTGCTACAGCTGCATAAGGAAGCTGGAGATGGCGTCGGAGCACATGCTGACGTTTTACGTATTCCTAACCAAATGTGTTTTTTGGTTTGTTTCTTTGCGTTATTTGTACTTATTTTTTTAAGTATTTCGTACATAATGTTGCTGCTACCGTCTCTTATGACCGAAAATAACTTCTGGGTATCAGAACTGCGATTACTCACCAGGGACTGGCAGAATCCATTTTTTCCTTTAACGAGTCTGACGAGCCCGACGCTAACGGCATACTGCTTCCCCGGGAACAGGCCAGATCCCCGTCATTTGTGTGAAGAGAAGGCAGAGAAAAAGGGACCAGAGGATGGGCTGCCATCTGAGAATTCGTAGGCGATCGAATAAACCCCCACTTCCTTCCATTCTGCTAGCAAACGTACAATCTTTGGAAAATAAAATCAATGACCCACGCAAAAGATTAAACTACCAATGGGACATTCAAAACCGTAATATCTCATGCATCACAGAGTCTTGGCTGAACGATGACATTATCAACATACAGCTGGCTGGTTATACGCTGTATTAGCAGGATAGAATAGTAGCATCTGGTAAGACAAGAGGCAGCGGACTATGTATTTTTGTAAATAATAGCTGGTGCACAATATCTAAGGATGTCTCGAGGTTTTGCCCGCCTGAGGTAGAGTATCTCATGATAAGCTGTAGGCTACACTATCTACCTAGAGAGTTTTCATTGGTATTTTTCATAGCTGTCTACATACCACCACAGACTGATGCTGGCACTAAGACTGCACTGAATGAGCTGTATTTCGTTAAAAGCAAACGCTCACCCAGAGGTGGCGCTCCTAGTAGCCAGGGACTTTAATGCAGGGAAACTTGAATCCGCTTTCAAGGAGTGGGACTCTAACCTAGAAGCTTATAAGAAATCCCGCTATGCCCTCCGACGAATCATCAAACAGGCAAAGCGCCAATACTGGACTAAGATCAAATTGTACTACACCGGCTCTGACGCTCATCGGATGTGGGAGGGCTGGAAAATCATTACAGACTGCAAAGCAAAGCACAGCCAAGAGCTGCCCAGTGACACATGCCTACCAGACGAGCTAAACTACTTCAATGCTCGCTTCAAGGCAAATAACACTGAAACATGCATGAGCGCACCAGCTGTTCTGGAAGACAGCTGATGTAGGCCAGACGGATTACCAGGACATGTACTGCGAGCACGCGCTGACCAACTGACAAGTGCCTTCACTGATATTTTCAACCTCTCCCTGTCCGAGTCTCTAATACCAACATGTTTTAAGCAGACCACAGTAGTGCCTGTGCCCAAGAACACTAAGGTAACCTGTTTAAATGACTACCGACCCGTAGCACTCACGTCTGTAGCCATGAATTGCTTTGAAAGGCTGGTCATGGCTCACATCAACACCATTATCCCAGAAACACAAGACCTACTCCAATTTGCATACCGCCCCAGATCCACTGATGATGCAATCTCTATTGCACTCAACACTGCCCTTTCCCCTCTGGACAAAAGGAACACCTATGTGAGAATGCTATTCATTGACTACAGCTCAGTGTTCAACACCGTAGTGCCCTCAAAGCTCATCAATAAGCTAAGGACTGTTAGGTTCTAATTTTGAGTAAATAACTCATCGACACTAGAGAAGCTTAACCAAGTTAAATTATCCTCAAAGGGTCGATACAGCTGTAATTCAGACAAAAAAAAACATTTCACCCAAGTACTGATATTTAACCCTTTTTCCAAGGCTGAGTCTCCTCCTCCACAACTGAACAGCCAATGCATCTCTGTTGCTAGACAGAACCTTAGTGATATCTGTTCTTCCTCACTTCATCTAACCTGACCTCTACCCCAAAGTGCTCACTCTTCCCTAACTCAAGGCTGTCATGGTTATTGATATCAGACTCTCTTCTCCTCACAGAGGATCCCTGATGGCTAACAATAACATATCCTGACATAATGTAAATGTTATACATTACCCTCTCTCCCTCAGCGACATTGTTAGTGTCTAAGATCTCCACCAGTCTCCCCGTATTAATGCCTGCCACATGTAATCGCTTCCCTGCACTCAACACATTCCAAGCACAGTTGCACAGTCTATATACAGTGCCTTGCGAAAGTATTCGGCCCCCTTGAACTTTGCGACCTTTTGCCACATTTCAGGATTCAAACATAAAGATATAAAACTGTATTTTTTTGTGAAGAATCAACAACAAGTGGGACACAATCATGAAGTGGAACGACATTTATTGGATATTTCAAACTTTTTTAACATATCAAAAACTGAAAAACTGGGAAATTTAAAAATATTCAGCCCCCTTAAGTTAATACTTTGTAGCGCCACCTTTTGCTGCGATTACACCTGTAAGTCGCTTGGGGTATGTCTCAGTTTTGCACATCGAGAGACTGAATTTTCTTCCCATTCCTCCTTGCAAAACAGCTCGAGCTCAGTGAGGTTGGATGGAGAGCATTTGTGAACAGCAGTTTTCAGTTCTTTCCACAGATTCTCGATTGGATTCAGGTCTGGACTTTGACTTGGCCATTCTAACACCTGGATATGTTTATTTTTGAACCATTCCATTGTAGATTTTGCTTTATGTTTTGGATCATTTTCTTGTTGGAAGACAAATCTCCGTCCCAGTCTCAGGTCTTTTGCAGACTCCATCAGGTTTTCTTCCAGAATGGTCCTGTATTTGGCTCCATCCATCTTCCCATCAATTTTAACCATCTTCCCTGTCCCTGCTGAAGAAAAGCAGGCCCAAACCATGATGCTGCCACCACCATGTTTGACAGTGGGGATGGTGTGTTCAGGGTGATGAGCTGTGTTGCTTTTAGGCCAAACATAATGTTTTGCATTGTTGCCAAAAAGTTCCATTTTGGTTTCATCTGACCAGAGCACCTTCTTCCACATGTTTGGTGTGTCTCCCAGGTGGCTTGTGGCAAACTTTAAACGACACTTTTTATGGATATCTTTAAGAAATGGCTTTCTTCTTGCCACTCTTCCATAAAGGCCAGATTTGTGCAATATACGACTGATTTTTGTCCTATGGACAGAGTGTCCCACCTCAGCTGTAGATCTCTGCAGTTCATCCAGAGTGATCATGGGCCTCTTGGCTGCATCTCTGATCAGTCTTCTCCTTGTATGAGCTGAAAGTTTAGAGGGACGGCCAGGTCTTGGTAGATTTGCAGTGGTCTGATACTCCTTCCATTTCAATATTATCGCTTGCACAGTGCTCCTTGGGATGTTTAAAGCTTGGGAAATCTTTTTGTATCCAAATCCGGCTTTAAACTTCTTCACAACAGTATCTCGGACCTGCCTGGTGTGTTCCTTGTTCTTCATGATGCTCTCTGCGCTTTTAACGGACCTCTGAGACTATCACAGTGCAGGTGCATTTATACGGAGACTTGATTACACACAGGTGGATTGTATTTATCATCATTAGTCATTTAGGTCAACATTGGATCATTCAGAGATCCTCACTGAACTTCTGGAGAGAGTTTGCTGCACTGAAAGTAAAGGGGCTGAATAATTTTGCACGCCCAATTTTTCAGTTTTTGATTTGTTAAAAAAGTTTGAAATATCCAATAAATGTTGTTCCACTTCATGATTGTGTCCCACTCGTTGTTGATTCTTCACAAAAAAATACAGTTTTATATCTTTATGTTTGAAGCCTGAAATGTGGCAAAAGGTCGCAAAGTTCAAGGGGGCCGAATACTTTCGCAAGGCACTGTACCTTCCTCCTAGAACCTTTAACTTCTGGTGTAGACCCTCTAAACCTTAGCACTCCATCAGTGACAAGAATAGGTATATTTTCATATTCTCAGAACCCAACAGGACCCTGGGACTAAACACCTCCCTCTGCAACAGGACCCTTGTCTCCTGATGGGCCGCGCCCAGGTGGTAAGGATAGGTAACAACACATCCACCACGCTGATCCTCAACACAGGGGCCCCTCAGGGATGCATGTTCAGTCCCCTCCTGTTCACTCATGACTGCACGGCCAAGCACGACTCCAACACCATCATTAAGTTTGCCGATGACACAACAGTGGTAGGCTTGATCACCGACAACGATGAGACAGCCTATAGGGAGAAGGTCAGAGACCTGGCCGTGTGGTGCCAGGACAACAACCTCTCCCTCAACGTGATCAAGACAGAGGAGATGATTGTAGACTACAGGAAAAAGAGGACCGAGCACCCCCCCATTCTCATTGACGGGGCTGTAATGGAGCAGGTTGAGAGCGTCAAGATCCTTGGTCTACACATCACCAACAAACTAACATGGTCCAAGCACACCAAGACAGTCGTGAAAAGATTTGGAATGGGTCCTCAGATCCTCAAAAGGTTCTACAGCTGCACCATCAAGGGCACTGCCTGGTATGGCAACTTCTCGGCCTCCGACCACAAGGCACTACAGAGGGTAGTGCGTATGGCCCAGTACATCACTAGGGTCAAGCTTCCTGCCATCCAGGACCTCTACACCAGGCGGTGTCAGAGGAAGGCCCTAAAAATTGTCAAAGACTCCAGCCACCCTAATCATATTGTTCTCTCTGCTACCGCACGGCAAGTGGTACCGGAGTGCTAAGTCTAGGTACAAGAGGCTTCTAAACAGCTTCTACCCACAAGCCATAACACTCCTGAACATCTAATCAAATGGCTACCCAGACTATTTGCATTGCCCCCCCCCCCTGCATTGTTGGTTAGGGGCTCGTAAGTAAGCATTTCACTGATGTATTCTGCGCATGTGGCTAATAAAATTGTATTTTATTTGATTCATATGAAATGAGAGGGGAGAGCTGGTGCTCTAGCCTTCTTCCTTGGCCCTGATAGGGAATGAAGCAGCTGCTTCCCTGTGCTGGGCTAAGGGCAAAACTCAAACTCCCTTAGTGGCAAATACATACACACACACATACACACAGAGAGAGACACACACACGCAAACCTGACACTCACAAGCACTTTAATTTTCAAAAACGCAACTCATGAAATGGTCATTATTTACTTTGAGTTGAAAAGCAGCAATATATTTTGCTAACAAAAAAGTCAACACGGAATAACGTAATACTCATTCATACAAACGTTGACACATTTGCACCATTTGATTTTCTTTCCCTGTTAGCAATGTTTTTAACTTTTAATAAACATTCGTGCAATAACCTGTTGGTAAAACCTCCCTATCCTCTCCTATTTAGTTTCATTTCCCCTCTATCCATTATTTAAATTCCAACCAGACAGACAGACACTCCCTCTCTTCTGCCCGTCCTCTAAGCCTTCTCAAAATAACATACAGTATATTATGTTCCTGCAGCTCTCGCTTGTTTCTTTCTTTCGCTCTACCTCGTTTCTATTTTTCATCGCTCCTAATGTGCAGCCAACGCCCCAGTTTCTGCAGTGCTGCGCAATCTCTCTCCTTCCAAAAACTCTCTGCACCCCTCCCTTTCCCAAACTCTCTAACACCCCTCCTTTCCCCTCTGTCTGTCTGCAATGATGGGGAGGATGGAAGAGAGGAGACAAGAGTTTCACTGTGTCCTTCAGTAGCTCAATGCTGCAGTGCACTTAAGTTATACAAAAAAATACACATAGTAAGTCTACCTTGCAGATTTTGGGTTATTCAAAACCTTTGTTAGTCACTTGCCTATACCGTAACTCACAATTACTTATCTAAAGACTAACAACTCACAAACTCACTCACTCATCTGAACATTCGCTAACTGATCTAACCACTTGGTCTCTCACTAATCCACTCTTTCACCTATGGACTTAACAACCCCAACCCTCCCACACAATGTCTGTGGCCAGCCATCATTCTTAGCTCTTTAATGTGATGTAATATAAAACTAGTCTGGAAAGGGGAGAATAATAAGCCTGGGAAGAGGCCATGCTTAAATTGCCTCAGCGGGGAGGATAGAGCCATCAAGAGAGGAGGAAAAGATTTGGAGTTATTACAGGAGCAATGATAAAAAGGTATCCACTCAATCCTTCAAAGCCAGCAGACTTCAGAGGCCTTGGTCCGCGACTGAGAGCTCTGTAGAGTAGATCTATCTCAGGATGCACGTCTGTGTGTCTGCACATCTAACTAATGGCAGAGAGCAGCAGGAGAGCCTCTTCAGAACAAGGGAAATAGGAGATTTACAGAGGTATACCATTACGTTTGAATTTAATGTCATACTCATCTGGGATTACAGATCATATTTTTGAGCACATATGCACCAGAGAAGTCAGCAATGGGTTAGGTTTGATATCCCATCATGCTCTATTTGTTATATCCTTAAGTGTCCATCAGGTCCAATTGATAAAAGAGATCAGGTCCAATTGATAAAAGGTACCTCAGATACATTCCGGCTTAATCTATAGAACAATGTAGTCCCCGGTTGCAGAATCACTGCAAAGCAAACACATTTACGGTAATGTACCTCTTGTAAAAAGGCAACTCGATGCGTATTGATCTGCAGGCAACGATGTGGGCCTTGTACTCAAGTGCTCTGGAGCTGTTCTGGGGAGGCAGGGTAATCTAACCCTCAGAGGTCAGCACATTTCCTGGCAGGACCAGGGAGAAGCCACTCGATAACAGCCACTGCCACTCTGCAACGCGGGCCTATACGGGGTCCAAGAAAATCTTACTTCACCCTGCAAGCCCCTGACACCTTGGATGGATGGTTTTCTCATAAACTGTGGGGGTGATGACGGGGTACCAGACTCATACATATGTATAACAACCCTCACTAAAAATGCTTTACAATGAAAAAGGAAACAGGATTACAAGTGATGCAGAATCCCAGCGCATGGCGATAGTCCTCTCATCAGCATTTCAAACAGAAAGAGAGAAAGCTTGCATTATTCTTCTCCTTGACAGGAAGCAGCACTGCAGTATTGAGATCTTGGCTTCGACAGGGGTGACTCTGAGATAAATTCTGAGCGTCTGCCAAGGGCGTTTTGCCCCCAAGCACTTTCACACTCACAGAGTGGCTACACCACGGCCAGACTGTAATGATTAATGGCTCCTAATGGACAAGTGGTCAAGAGCAGCATCAGAGTTAAAGGAACACTGAGATTATTTCTTTGAGTAAGGGGAAAGGGGATACCTAATTGTTGTTTGGGGTTTACCGCCTTGCTCAAGGAAAAAACAGCAGAGTTTTCCACCTTGCCGGCTTCGGGGATTCGAACCGGCGACCTTACGGTTGCTGGCCCAAAGCTCTGCTGCCTCGGTAAAAACACTAATTTCCCAGATGACAATGCAAATTAACCTAACATATATTCAGTAATTTACGAATTTCCATCAATTACGCAGATTAACTGAACCAAGCTAAAACAATATGTTGGAAAGCAATGGATAATGGCACCAAGAACCCATAGATCTGAACTAATGGCCAAAATATTTGTGTAGGTTCATTCCTATGCTGGTGGATTCTCCCATCGCTTGGCACATTCATTTTCAAATTTGGCAATATTTTGTAGGCCTATATGTTGTATTTGTATGTTTGTATGTTTTGTTGGATGTTGTATATGGCTGCATTTGTTACAGCAAATGTTATTTAATTGTTTTGTAATAGGTGATGTGTCCTACCTCTGAGAGACTGTTTGTAGCCTTCTCTTCATGATTTTAGTGCCACCTAGAGCTATAGTGTTGAATCACCTGAAAAATAAACACTAATGTTGGACTATTCAGGGATGGGCAAACTGACAAAATACAACATAAAATACAATTACAAAATACCATAAAGATCAATGTATGAAAATAAAGAACAAAAAATACAGAAATAGATTTGCAAGTATCTGGCCAGAACAGCAACAACATTCTCAGCCTTATTGCTTTATAAACTGGTTACCAATGTAATTAGAGCAGTAAAAATAAATGTTTTGTCATACCTGTGGTATACGGTGTGATATACCACAGCTGTCAGCCAATCAGCATCCATAGTTTATAATGTTGTTTATCTACCTTAGTTGAAGTAAGTCACTCTGGGTAAGAGTGTCTGCTAAATGACCAAAATGTTACTGTATATGTGAAAATTAACAAAATTAACTGCAAAGCATACTGGGTATTATTATTGGCCTTGCTTCGGGGCAGAGCTCATTAGAATAATACTCTGATTGCAATTGCAATTGTTCATTTTTGCATATAGATCAAGGGAGGCTGTTGGGAAGAGATATAGGAGACATTGTAATGCTCATTGTAATGGCTGGAATGGAATAAATGGAATAGAGTCAAACATGTGGTTTCCATATGTTTGATACGTTTAATGTATTTAATTCCAGCCATTACAATGAGCCCGTCCTTCTATAGCTCCCCCACCAGCCTCCTCTGATATACATGTATATTTCGTTCATTTAGCAGACAGTCTTATCACACCATAGTGCCATCAGACTTCTGATACCAATGCAGGGTGACAAAATGGTGAAAATGTTAAAAAAAAAATACAAATGACAGCTCTCGAAAGTATCTTGTTACAAAATACATTGGAGTTCAGCCCATTGTAATATAAATGACAAACTACTCAGAAGTAATTGAAATACCTATTTCAAATACATGTAACAGACATACTGCTCATAGCTGACTATGTGACCAGTACTCCTCATAACAGTATCCAATGATTAAATAACTTTTTTTTGTGCAGACATTTTGCTCACATTTTCTCGTGGTGGCAGTAAATTAGCACACATAGCAAGTTACAGTATACATGGGAAATATCATTCTATAGCTTAATCTTCGACGGTGTACAGTAATTAGAAAAAAAGTAGCTAATTTGACCATCGATTGAAGATTAACGCTTAGAATTTTGTACAGGCGTTAACGAGGCAACTATGTTGGGTCCTCACAACGTCAACGTTTACGTGAGTAAAGCACAGCGAGGAAGTAAAAGTGTGAGTATGCACACAATAAACCTATTTCCCTTCCACATTAGTCCTGAATTTCTATATTTGTTTGTCTGAAAGTGAATGCGAACACATTTAGCACGTTTTCAGTTTGCTAGCTTGTCAGGAAGCTAAGCAAACGGTTCCATAAATAGACTTAGCTTGGGATTGCTAGACTTTTAGCTAACGGCTAATTTAGCTAAGTCAACTTCACCTGAAAGGAATAGGACTTATCATGTTGCAATAAAGGGCTCTGGCCTAGTCTTATGTTACTGACATCTAAACTGCTCTGGCCTAACTAACCTAATGTGACTGAAATCTGTTTTGTTGTTCAGGTGAAGATGGGCCGCTCCTCCAAAGACAAACGGGATATCTACTACCGTCTTGCCAAGGAGGAGGGCTGGAGGGCCAGGAGCGCCTTCAAACTACTGCAACTGGATGAGGAGTTTGGCCTGTTCAAAGGCAAGAAAGCCCCTTGGGTTAACATTTCTGGCCATGGTTGTTTTATCCTAGGTCAACATCAGACATCAATGGCTTATGTTAATGGCTATGGCCATTGTAAAATATAACATTATGCCAAAGGAAAAAGGGAGATGAATTTGATCATCCATTTCTGATGTCACTTGAATATGACATTGACATCCATTTCTCTCTCCCCAGGTGTAAAAAGGGCAGTCGACCTCTGTGCTGCCCCAGGCAGCTGGAGCCAAGTCCTGAGCCGTAAACTCAGGTTGGTTTCAATCTCTTTACTTTCCTTGGCTCCCTAGTGGCGCAGTGGTCTAATCCAGGCTGTATCACATTTGTCCGTGATTGGGAGTCGCATAGGGCAGCGCACAATTGGCCCAGTATCGTCTGGGTTTGGCCCGGGTAGGCCTTCATTGTGAATAAGAATTTGTTCTTAGCTGACTTGCCTAGTTAATTAAAGGTTAAATAAATTCTACTTGAAGCATAGTTGGCGTCTATTAGTATGGGGTGTTAAGAAATAGTGTGCATAACACTAATATTGTACGTTTATCTGACGGTTTGACAGAGGAAAGGAGGAGAAGAGTGAGGAGGTAAAGATAGTGGCGGTGGACCTACAGGCCATGGCTCCTCTCCCTGGGGTGACACAGATCCAGGGGGACATCACCAAGGTAACTGTAGTATGGAGTTATAGAGAAACTATAATACCAACACACTATTCTGGAACACTGAATTCGTTGCAGTATTGGCCTGATTCCTTTCAGAGAATGAAGTACATGTCATCAAGGGCAGAGCAAAGGGGATAATAAATGTTTGGTTTGGAATGCAGACATTGTATAACAGATTTGGATCAGATTCTCAAACTCTATTTCAACAAAGCTGGCGGGTCAAATATATCTATTGCTTTTAGATCTCCACTGCCCTGGAGATAATCAGGCATTTTGAAGGACAGCCTGCAGACCTGGTAGTGTGTGATGGAGCCCCAGACGGTGAGTGTGAGAGTTTTCTTCCCTCTGGTTTCAGTTTGGTTTGTGTCCTCTTGCATTTAGTTGCATACTCTTCTCTTAGTTGCCACTGTGGGGTTTGTTGTGTTTTCTTCATTGTACTATATGCGTATGGCTTTTCCTTATTGGTCATTTTCTGGCTTGTCTACATAGTGACAGGACTCCATGATGTGGATGAGTACATCCAAGCTCAGCTCCTATTGGCTGTGAGTATCACACTGCAATACTGTGTAATATTGAGTTGAATTCCAAATGGCTGATCAGTTATCTTTGTTTATCCTTTATAATCAATTTCTAAATATCCCGTCTCAGGCCCTAAACATTACAACACACGTCCTGAAACCTGGAGGAACGTTTGTTGCAAAGGTAGGCTGTATGTTGGATGAGGACTTGTTTGTATTTGTATTTATTAGGGATCCCTGCTGCTAAGGCAGCAGTTACTCTTCCTGGGGTCCAAACAGATTCAGGCACTTACATCAGACATAAAACAAAAGATAAAACAGTACATCATATAACATTATTACACCACTACATATTAGAGGTCGACCGATTAATCGTCATCGTTGATTAATTAGGGCCGATTTCAAGTTTTCATAACAATCGGTAATCGGCATTTTTGGATGCCAATTACATTGCATTCCACGAGGAGACTGCGTGGCAGGCTGACCACCTGTTACTCGAGTGCAGCAAGGAGCCAAGGTAAGTTGCTAACTAGCATTAAACTTATCTTGTAAAAAACAATCAATCTTCACATCACTAGTTAACTACACATGGTTGATGATATTACTAGGTTAACTAGCTTGTCCTGCGTTGCATATAATCAATGCGGTGCCTGTTCATTTATCATCGAATCACAGCCTACTGCGCCAAACGGGTGATGATTTAACAAAGCGCAGTTGAGAAAAAAGCACAATCGTTGCACGAATGTACCTAACCATAAACATCCATGCCTTTCTTAAAATCAATACACAGAAGTATATATTTTTAAACCTGCATATTTAGTTTAACAAAAAATGTTAGTAGGCAATATTTACTAGGGAAATTGTGTCACTTCTCTTGCATTCATTGCACGCAGAGTCAGGGTATATGCAACAGTTTTGGCCGCCTGGCTCGTTGCGAACTAATTTGCCAGAATTGTACATAATTATGACATTGAAGGTTGTGCAATGTAACAGCAATATTTAGACTTGGGGTTGCCACCCGTTAGATAAAATATGTAACGGTTCTGTATTTCACTGAAAGTATAAATGTTTTGTTTTCGAAATTATAGTTTCTGATTTGACCATATTAATGACCAAAAGCCTGTATTTCTGTGTTTGTTATATTATAATTAAGTCCCTGATTTGATATTTGATAGAGCAGTCTGACTGAGCGGTGGTAGGCAGCAGCAGGCTCGTAAGCATTCATTCAAACTTTACTGCATTTGCCAGCAGCTCTTAACAATGCTTGAATCACAGCGCTGTTTATGACTTCAAGCCTATCAACTCCTGAGATTAGGCTGGCAATTCTAAAGTGCCTATTAGAACATCCAATAGTCAAAGGTATATGAAATACAAATGGTATAGAGAGAAATAGTCGACACGTCATAATTCCTATAATAACTACAACCTAAAACTTCTTAACTGGGAATATTGAAGAACTGGGAATATTGAACCACCAGCTTTCATATGTTCTGAGCAAGGAACTTAAACATTAGCTTTTTTACACGGAACATATTGCACTTTTACTTTCTTCTCCAAAGCTCTTTTTGCATTATTTAAACCAAATTGAGCATGTTTCATTATTTATTTGATACAAAATATTTTATGTTTTATATTAAGTTAAAATAAGTGTTCATTGTTCATTCAGTATTGTTGCAATTGTCATTATTACAAATATATATTAATACAGTGGGGCAAACAAGTATTTAGTCAGCCACCAATTGTGCAAGTTCTCCCACTTAAAAAGATGAGAGGCCTGTAATTTTCATCATAGGTACACTTCAACTATGACAGACAAAATGAGAAATTAAATGTGATTCACAATGTGATTTTTCTGGATTTTTTTTCTCATTTTGTCTGTCATAGTTGAAGTGTACCTATGATGAAAATTACAGGCCTCATCTTTTTAAGTGGGAGAACTTGCACAATTGGTGTCTGACTAAATACTTTTTTGCCCCACTGTATATATAAAAATCGGTTGATTAATCGGTAACGGCTTTTTTGGTCCTCCAATAATCAGTATCGGCGTTGAAAAATCATTATCGGTCGACCTCTACTACATATCTACAATACAAAATGAATAATACCAACACTATTACAATGTATGTGTGTGTTGATGTAACAAGCTCTGCACTTTGTTTCTTTTTTAAAATTGTGTAGAGAAATGAGCTAAGAAGCCTATGTCATGTAGAAGTTATCTTATGCTGTGGTTACTGTGTAGATATTCCGGGGGAAGGACGTGACCCTCCTGTACTCCCAGCTTAAGATATTCTTCAGTAGTGTGACCTGTGCTAAGCCCCGGAGCAGCAGGAACTCCAGCATAGGTGAGCTGGAGACCACTGCTGACACTGGTCACACGCCGGATCATAGATGGTTTCCATTCAAATGCCTGGTTTTGACAGAAGGGTTGAAGGATTAAGTAGGCGATGTGCTGCTTGAGTCTAATATTTGTTTGTTACATTCTCTCATTTCTACAGAGGCATTTGTGATGTGTCAGAATTACTCTCCTCCAGTAGGATATGTGCCCAACATGTCCAATCCTCTACTGGATCACTCATATGGTAACAACACAGTGATGTTTCCCATGTTCCTCATGTTTCAACTCCATATACACTGGTACTCAAGTTGGTTTCTGTCTGTTTCAGATGTAGATTTTAACCAGCTGGAGGGACCAAACAGAATCATAGTTCCTTTCTTGGCCTGTGGAGACCTGAGTGCCTTTGACTCGGACCGGACATACCCTCTCCAGGTATTGATATTCAGATACATGTCTCTGTTTTATTTGTTTTGTCCTTTAAAATAACATCACATTTATGTTATTTTAATTTTAACCCGCAAAACACCAGTCTCAACGTCAACAGTGAAGAGGCAACTCTGGGATGCTGGCCTTCTAGGCAGAGTTGCAAAGAAAAAGCCATATCTCAGACTGGCCAGTAATAAGAAAAGATTAGGATGGGCAAAAGAACACAGACACTGGACAGAGGAATTCTGCCTAGAAGGCCAGCATCCCGGAGTCGCCTTTTCTCTGTTCCCTCTAATGTACTTGTCCTCTTGCTCAGTTGTGCACCGGGGCCTCCCACTCCTCTTTCTATTCTGGTTAGTGCCAGTGTGCTCTGTTCTGTGAAGGGAGTAGTACACAGCGTTGTACGAGATCTTCAGGTTCTTGGCAATTTCTCCCATGGAATAGCCTTCATTACTCAGAACAAGAATAGACTGACGAGTTTCAGAAGAAAGTATTTTTTTTCTGGCCATTTTGAGCCTGTAATCGAACCCACAAATGCTGATGCTCCAGATACTCAACTAGTCTAAAGAAGGCCAGTTTTATTGCTTCTTTAATCATAACAGTTTTCAGCTGTGCTAACATAATTGCACAAGGGTTTTCTATTGGTCAATTAGCCTTTTAAAATGAGAAACTTGGATTAGCTAACACAACGTGCCATTGGAACACAGGAGTGATGGATGCTGATAATGGGCCTCTGTACGCCTATGTAGATATTGCATTAAAAATCATCAGTTTCCAGCTACAATAGTCATTTACAACTTTAACAATGTCTACACTGTATTTCTGATCAATTTGATGTTATTTTAATGGACAGAAAATGAGCTTTTCTTTCAAAAACAAGGACATTTCTAAGTGACCCCAAACTTTTGAACGGTAGTGTATGTACAAGTACCAGTCAAAAGTTTGGACACCTACTCATTCCAGGTGAAATTTTTTTTGTACTATGTTCTATATTGTAGAATAATAGTGAAGACATCAAAACTATGAAATAACACGTTGCATCATGCAGTAACCAAAAAAGCGTTAAACAAATACAAATATATTTGAGATTCTTCAAAGTAGCCACTCTTTGCCTTGACAGCTTTGCACACTCTTGTGTATAAAGTGCATTCAGAAAGTATTCAGACCCCTTTACTTTTCACACATTTTGTTACGTTACAGCCTTATTCTAAAATGTATTCAATCATATTTTTCCTTCTTCAATCTACACACAATACCCCATGATGACCAAGCGAAACACAAGTTTTTAGAAATGTTTGCAAATGTATTCAAAATAAATGACAGAAATACCTTATTTACGTAAGTATTCAGACCCTTTGCTTGAAATCAGGTACATCCTGTTTCCATTGATCATCCTTGATGTTTCTACAATTTGATTAGTCTATGCCACTCTGACATTGCTCGTCCAAATGATGTATATATTCTTCAATTCCATTTCTTTACTTTAGATTGTGTGTATTGTTAGATATTACTACACTGTTATTGTGGGTGTAGCATTTCACTACACCCACAATAACTTCTGCTAAACATGTGTATGTGACAAATAAGATTAGATTTGTTGCTACTGGTATACGACTCCTTGCGTGCCTCAACTTATAATGCGTTAGTTGCTTACTGGACCCTGGCAAACTGTGTGAAATGTTAACCTGCTAACGAACTATCCACTATCTATTAACCGTTTCCCCTCTACAGTATGTGGTTCATTTTCAGAATGAGAGAATTAGGTGAAAATGAGGAGTTGCTTGTTAAACAAGTAGATTCAGGGATCAAGTGTAGCTGGGCTTGGCTTAAGCTGTATGCCACTATAGAGGTGAAAGGAACACCACACACGTTCCCTCTTTCTCAACACAGTGGATAAAAGGGGTATGCCAGGTGTACTCTCTGCCTGAAAGAGATCCATTATGCCAACGGGTATCATGCTCTGCTGGCACATTGTAGAACAGATGTCCACAGGCAGAAAGTGTACAATGTAATAATGTGCTGTGTAGCCCAAATATATTGTTTTTGTTGTGTTACACTAATGTTACTGTCAAGTTTATTTGTTTTTTTCTCAAGACTTGAGTGTCATTTGCAGTAAAGTCTAGGCAACAAATAACATTGGATTGCTTTTTTCAATTTCTTTAGCTGTGCGTTTGGTTCATATTAACCACTTATTTTACACACAGAGACTGATCATGTAGATCATATTCTTTGTTTTAATTAGTTAAAACCTGCATTTCCCCCTAGCAGGGATTTTTTTCAGTTTCAGTGCAACAAAAAAAAGTGTCACCTTTTTTGGCCCTCACCAGTTTTCATCCCTGCCAAATAGAGGTGTGCCAAGCTTGTAGCGTCATACCAAAGAAGATTCAAGGCTGTAATCACTGCCAAAGGTCCTTTAACATAGTACTGAGTAAAGGGTCTGAATACTTATGTACATGTAATATTTAAGTAAATTTTTTTTGCTAATTTATATTTTAAAAATACACTTTTTTTGCTTTGTCATTATCGGGTGTTGCATGTAGGTTGAGGGGGAAAACGATGTAATCAATTTTAGAATAAGGCCGTATGTGGAAAAAGTTAATGGGTCTGAATACTTTCCGAAGGCACTGTATTTGCACCCATCTCAGTGAATTAATTGCGGAGGCCCAAACTAAAAGCCAATTTATGCTTGATTTGAAAATGTGGTCACAGGCTCCATATGGAGGGTGTGATGCAATTGCGGAGGTATACAGAGGCCAAATCGAGCTCTGTACCGCATCGCCATACGCCTCCCAAATGTTTTAACATGTCCACATTGACATGGTTGACAGTAGGTGGGGGCGGTACATCCTGTATAAGCGCAAACTCACTTCCTTGACAACAGCTCTGCACTGCTCCGTGAAGTGCAATAAGTATTCTTAGGTTCTGAAAAAGCAGAGCATATTTATACCCTCCTACTAGGAGGAGTCAACACCTTGCGCACCTAGAAAGCCAATACATCTCTGTTGCTTGTCAGGAACTTAATTGGTTGCTCTCACTGGTGTAGTCATGGCCCCACCTCCTGCTAGAACCTCCGTTTCCTTCTCACTTCATCTGACCTCGGACCGAATTCCTCACTCCTCCCTAATCCATGGCTGTCCTACCTTATCAGTGACTGAAACCAGACTGTTGTCCTTTGCCTTCCTCTATAGGATCCCATGAGATTTAACAGTAACATGTTTGACAGAATGTAAACTCCCTGCCTCCCCACTTGTCATACTAAGTAACTTTCCATATACCTAGTTCTTATCCATCCTCCATTGACCCCAACATATACATACATTCATTATACATATCAAGAAATTCTAGTATGGTAACATTGAAATAACATTTTATTGGTCACATACAAGTGTTTAGTAGATGTTATTGCGGGTGTAGCAAAATGCTTGTCTGTCTTGCTCCAATGCAGTAATAAGTATATTTCAAGCTAGAACCCAACAGTATGAACCCCCTGGCTTCTGCTGAGGCCATATCACCGTAAATGCTTCATGGCCAATGCAGACGTCAGATTGACCATGCGCCCAGATGCACAATGCACTTCTCTCTCTAGACTGCGCTCTCTCCTGCCAATTTGTGCACCTTCATTGTTTCATAACTTCATTGTGTGAATTGTTTGCATTTGATTGTTAGTGTATATCAATTCCTCATTACATGTATCACCAGAAGTACATTTTCTGTTAATTCCTATAATTTCTAATCTACAATGTTTGTTACTTTGCTTACGTTCATTTCTTTTAATGATGGACGAGCACGCATAGAAGTAGGCCTATAGCATACCTGTGTCCAATTGGTGATCGGATAGTATTTCTGCTTATTGCACCACCCCTAATGTCCTGTGAAGTTTCTCAAAGTAATGTTTTATTCACCTCAAACAGCAAGCAAACAAACTCTGTTTTTACATCCATTGAGAATTACAATAATTCCTCGATGTATTTGAACAAATCTTTCTCGCTCTCTCCCTTTCGATAACCACTCGGTGTGGAATTGAAAATTGTCATGCTCTGATCCAGTGGAAACGTCATAAAATAGGCTTATCATTGTTGGACTTGAACTGAAATAGGTTCCGGTACTCATTTTGGGTGCTGGTACAGTTTATATTTAGGTGCAAGAGCGCCACAATACTTTTGAGATAATATTCTTTTAAGAGGAACGGGAGCTCAAGCAGTATACAATTTGAGGTGCTGTACTCAGCTCTGGTGAGTTCCTGCCCAAGTCAAGCACTGCTTCTAATCCCTTGTGCATATCGCCTACAGCTGTTTCTGTCCAGAGCTCACTGACGTGGGAAACTGAGGGCCCATATTTTCGGGCCGGACCCAAATTAATAGTTGATACCAATGTTTCAAGTTCGTTGCAGACAGGCCATGTGTAGCCAATGTGATTTATAGGATATTTATTTTTTTCTGGATATTTTCTATCTACAGGCTGCTATGTTTTTATTTGTTGGCTTTATGTAGGCTATTTTTAGAAAGTTTGCAAATTAAGTACATTTTATAGGGTATTTCACAAAAATGTGCATATGAAAACCATAACACGCACGCGCAGATCGGTAGAAATGGTAAGATAAATTACCATTCCACATGAGAAAGGTTGCAGACTCCCCGTGTAGCCTATTACCGGCAACAGGAGAGTAATGGCAGAATCTGCGAAAGCCAGCAGGAGTGGGAGGAGAATAGATGGGTCAGGTTAAGGTTTTTATCTTCTGGTTATCTAGATGTCTGGCGCCCTCTTGAGGCATCAAACTAATCTTAAAGCATCAGACAAGCTCAATGTATCTAGTTGATTGTATTACAACACATAGGGTGTGTGTATATGGAATAATACAGGTTTAAAAATGTTTAGCGATCGATTGGTCGAAAGAACGGGTGACTTTCAGTCAACCAACATTTGTGTTTGTCAGAGACAGACTTACTTCATATGAAACTTTTGTGCTGTGCACATTAAACTTAATATTATTTTTCTTCGTAGTTGGATGCCAGTAAGGAATACAAGTACATGCCCCCCACCCAGCCCCCCATTCGCCCACCCTACCAGCAGGCCTGTCAACTACGCAAGAACAACCTATTGGCCAAAGAGGACTCCCCCTCTCTTCCATTGGATGAAGCCCTTTCAAATATGGACATTTCAACCAGTCAGGAAGAGTCATAGTGTGTTCAGTTTATTAAACGTTTTGCTACGTTGTGTGGCGGTTTGTACTGAACGACACATTTACCCACAACGGAGCGCACAGTGCTTCAACGGTCTTTGTGGTATGTTTGCTACCATTTGGTGGGAGGGTTGTGGCCTGATTAATATGGTTATGACCATTTGTAATCTCAACTTGTGCAGCACACCATACACAATCACCCTCTGGGCCACCATAATCACAACATTCTTCATCTGGTCGTTCAGAACAGCACCATGTCCATGGAACACTGAGTCCTGCTGAATGTGGCAATAGTTGTCTTCCCTAACAGAGAGAACTGGCATTTCATAGAGCAGAAACAGAGAAAGAAAGAAAGAGAGGATATTTGGTTCAGAAAAGCCTTGAATGCGTAAAGACTGTGTATAGATAATTTTTGCCACATGTTTTACCAATCAATTTCAATTGTCATGTTGTACCTTTATCATGTTTTTATTTTGTATTTTCTGTTTTTACTTTTAAAATAAATAACATTTGCTCCAGCACTCCCATGTTTTTCTGTTCTGTGGTCAGCTTTCCAATGACCAGTCACATATCCTGGTTCAAAAAGCACTTTTTGCTCCCTAGTCTTTGGCTGGACATTGAGATATGAATGAAGAAATAGGGACAACACATGGGTTCATGGTATTGCAGAGTAACAAAGTAAATCTCATGAATCTGTGATTGATAGTCCTACTGTACTAGTAATGTTTCCTCTAAACTGCGCCCCTCCTCCAGAAATGCCATGCAGCGCAGAGACGCAAGAGATTGAACTTCACTGAGTTCGCCGCATTAGTTTGCAATGTAGGCCTGCATTAAACACCACATATATGCTATTGTAGTCTATATCATAGAAATCACAAGCTATTTCCATGTGAAAATGTTATGGGATTTGCTCCATTGGTTTTGTTGGTAGGCCTACATTATGCTCAAATAGCCACAATAGCCTATTGGCTCCTGTCTAAAACTGTAAGGGTACAGCCTCAGTGTTCAATGTAAATGTGCTGGAAGTTGCACAAAATTCTCACTATGTTCAAGTTTCTGCTCACAAAACAAACATTTGCTCAGTGCCTGAAAAAATTCAAGGGAACAGGGGAAGGGAAAAATCTAACAGTGGACCTGTTAGATGGGGCAAAACACATGGTTTGGAGAGACAAACAAGTAAGAGGATGGTAAAATCAGATATTCTGTAACCATTTAGTTGGCAATTACTTTTCTTTCTGCGTTTGCAATACATTAACATTATTTAGCAGACACTTATCCAGAGTGGCATAGAGCATAGAACCCCTCAAGCTTATAGTGCATACGTTTTCATATTTTCTTTGTCCATACTGGTCCCCGTGGGAATTCAAATCTTCACCCCTGGTGTTGCAAGCGCCATGCTTTACCAACTGAGCCACACAGGACACTTGTAGCTGAGCATCAACCAGCTTGTATTTCCTGTTGCTATTCAGGGCGGCAGGGTAGCCTAGTGGTTAGAGCGTTGGACTAGTAACCGGAAGGTTGCAAGTTCAAACCCCCGAGCTGACAAGGTGTCGTTCTGCCCCTGAACAGGCAGTTAACCCACTGTTCCCTAGGCCGTCATTGTAAATAAGAATTTGTTCTTAACTGACTTGCCTAGTTAAATAAAGGTTAAAAAAAAAAAAAAGGTCAGCACATAAGGGGTCACACTAGGGTTACTGATCATTCGCACAGATGTCTAATTCCAGAGACAAGAACACAAGTCAAGACCAACTACAACCGAAGGGCTTTGAATATATACACTGCTCAAAAAAAATAAAGGGAACACTTAAACAACACAATGTAACTCCAAGTCAATCACACTTCTGTGAAATCAAACTGTCCACAGGAAGCAACACTGATTGACAATACATTTCACATGCTGTTGTGCAAATGGAATAGACAACAGGTGGAAATTATAGGCATTTAGCAAGACACCCCCACTAAAGGAGTGGTTCTGCAGGTGGGGACAACAGACCACTTCTCAATTCCTATGTTTCCTGGCTGATGTTTTGGTCACTTTTGAATGCTGGCGGTGCTTTCACTCTAGTGGTAGCATGAGACGGAGTCTACAACCCCTCAAGCTTATAGAGACATATCCCAAGTGACTTGTAGGTGTAGTTGCTGCAAAAGATACAAATACAAAGTATTGACTTTGGGGGGGTAAATAGTTATGCAAGCTCAAGTTTTCTATTTGCTTTTCTTATTTCTTGTTTGTTTCACAATAAAACATATTTTGCATCTTTGAAGTTGTAGGCATGTTGTGTAAATCAAATGATATAAACCCCCCCAAAAGCCATTTTAATTCCAGGTTGTAAGGCAACAAAATAGGAAAAATGCCAAGGGGGGTGAATACTTTCGCAAGGCACTGTACATGTGAATTCTTTGGTCATGGAAGTGTGCTACTACCTTTGTTCAAGAAAGTAAGACTGAAAGCAGACCGATTACATGAACAGTAGGTTTTCATGTAGTTTAAGATGTTTGCCAAACAATGTATACCTTAAAGACCTACCGCAGTCTCATTTTCACCTAATTTACTTCACAAAAAGCACATCTCAAAAGGTGGTCCAGGTATGACATGACATGGCACACGTGGGGGGTGGACCTTTCCTCTTTTGTCCTCTATTGCTCCTCTATTGTTTTTCAACGGGAACAGTTGGAGTGTGTCTTTAAACTGTCCAATGAGTAGGCAATACATTGTTAAAGGGATATTAGCCAATGACAATTGTTGTATCTTCACAGAAACTGTAAACAGCTCTCTGGTTTGTCATAATTGGCTATATTTCCAGAAAGGGTGCAGTAGCCTATTCGTATTTTCTAAAGCGTAATTTGTAACTTGGCCAGTTTCCATATCTGCCTCGCTAGGTTGTTCTGCCTCCTAAACATAGGCTGCCAGTTTCCATATTTAATTAAAAAAAATGTACCTTTTATATAACTAGGCAAGTCAGTTAAGAACAAATTGTTATTTACAATGACGGCCTACTCTGGCCAAACCCAGGCAACGCTGGGCCAATTGTACCTATTGGACTCCCAATCACGGCCAGATGTGACACAGCCTGGATTTGAACCAGGGACTGTAATGATGCCTCTTGCACTGACATGCAGTGCCTTAGACCGCTGCGTCACTCAGGAGCCCTGTTTGTAAATGATCGGCGCCTCTAGATTGTTCTGCCTCCTAAACATAGGCTGTCAGTTTTTTTCACTTCTTTATCTAAGTGTGTTCACTCCTTCATGAACAAGTTGAAAGGATGTCTCCATCTTATTTAATCTTCATTTGTGAGTATTCAATTAATTAATTGTAACAAAGTAATTCATTTAGATGATGTAGGTTTAATATGTAGGACTTCACATAAAATACTTTAAAAAATGTTTTGCCATGTTTAAAGGTATGGCTGCTGTTGCAGTTAAAGAAAGTTGTGCAGGTATGGAATGCATTACCACATAAGAATATTTCCTGAATCATGCTGTTTCTAACAATTAAAATGTGTCTTCTCATAGTTTCTCTCTTTAACTCTAAACAGATTCTGTCCCTACTCCCACCATTGTGTTAGACCCTGGGTACATCAATGTACCTATGTCTGTCGTAGTACGCTGTGAGTCAACAAGAGGCACAAAGTGCCACTTCTACAAAGACCACGACCCCAACCCAATAAGAGAAGTGAATTCCGGTGTTTGCCAATTCATATTGTTCTGGAATGAGTTCAAAAAGTGGAACAAGACTGAAGTAGATCTCAGCTGTGCTATTCTACAGGAGAGAGAAGGGAAAACGATATCTTCAGAACGAAGTGACACTCGAAGACTTCATGTGAGTGGTGAGTGACAATTTTACCCTAGGGCCTAAATTAGGGCCTAGGGAACATGTTCAGTTATTGTTAAAATAATCCCAATATTTAATGACGCTCGAAGACTTCATGTAAGTGACCATTTTATTACCAGGCAGTATCACATTTGCTTGATTGACGACATCATTTTTTCAGATTCCATTGGAATACCCAGGATTTTTGTGGAAAATACAGGAACTCACTTAAGTCTTCGGTGTGAGGCCAAGCATGCTGGTACCTCATGCTACTATTACTTGAACAACACCGAGTCCCCCTTTAAAAGTCAGCCCTACAAAGACAACGTCTGTGTTGGGAAAGTATCGGAAAAGGATCTGCTGAGGAAGAGGAGCAGTGCTGGAGAGATCTTCATCACCTGTGCTGTGGAGCTGGTGGTAGAGGGTGGAGATACTGTGACATCACAGCATAGTGAACCGTTCAAGATTGCCATAGATGGTGAGACCATCAATTAAATTATTGTACAATCTAACATGACAATCATGTCTGTATTACAATACTGATGCATATGTCATATTCTTCCTCCAATTGTAGACTCTCCTGGGCCCACCACTTCCTTATCAACATTCAGTACCAACAAAACCAGTGTAACTAATGGAGAAGGTGAGTAACCTTAAAATGTTTTTAAACTTACTGTTGATAGACCCACCCACCTAAGAGCATTTCAAGATAACATTGACTGATTCTGTTGCTAATGATCTGTACTGTTTAATCTAATTCAACAAACAATTTCAACTTGACCTGAAAGTCATCTCCCCCTTTAGAGTCCTCCTCGGAGTTCCCTCTCTACACCAGTCTGAGTGTTGGGGCCTTTAGCCTTATTCTGCTGGTTGTATCTGTCCTGTGTTTTCTCCGGTACAAGCGAGGTACATGCATTCAAATACTGATACTTCAAGGCTTAATTTATTCCAATGTCCATTTTGAGTTATTTGTGTATTATACATGTGAAATATTTATTTCTGAAGGTGATCAACAAGACTGGTCTGCCAATAGGTAATTGAGTGATCTATTTGTATTATAATTACATTATATTTGTCTTCATACACATCATTATACAGTGTCATATCTAAATGTACTGGGTAAATTGTCTCAACAGATCATCCCAATGGAACCAGAACAAAGAAGTTATCTGTAAGTATGAAAGGAAACCAACTACAACATATTCATTTCTCAGAAAAGTGGTTATATTCAGTGCTCTACATTTCACCTTTCTCTTATTTGAAACAGATACAAATGCTTAATTATTTCCACAAGGCGGTCTGAATGTGGGGGATGTGACCATGCTGCGTTGTACTAGTTCAAGTGTAAGTGTAAGTGGTAACAGTTCACCTGTTGATGAACTTCCTCCACATCCTTTCTCTGCTTCCTGATTTACATATCTGCCACTCTCTGCTCTTCATGTAGTCTGACACCCTCTGTTACTCTCAGATGAATGGTGTAATATCTTACTGGGCAAGAAATAGATGTGCATAGGTTTTAAGACATGATCTATTTGAAGTTTCACATTGTTTGTATATAAGTGTAAATACCTGTGTTCTTTTATTGCCTTGTCTTATTTTTAACGCTTTTGTTATTTTATTACTCTTTTTGATCAACTTTGTATATTGATAGTTTTGCTACTCTACATTTATTCTGCACTTTTGAGGAAGAGCTGAAAGTAAGCATTTCTGTACTCTGTGCATGTGAGAAATAAACATTGATTTAATGTGTAGATTGTGTAGATTAGTTTTAACATACTGGCATACAATTTTCCTATTCTGTACAGCTTTTAATATGTAACTCTGTTTTGAATAAATTAAATACATGTAATTGTATTACAGCATTCCCATTTTATGCTGCTATTTGTGGTTCTGTTTTCCTGGATGGTTGGTACCATTTTTGCCCAGTAGATGGGGTTGAAAGATTGTGTGAGTTATAGAAACAACAGAGGTTCGGAATGGAGAAGGGGGATCGTAGAGATGGGGGTAAACTCTGACCACTAGTTTGTGGTGACACAGTGTGATGTTAAACACAGTAACTAAACTGGCTGATGTCTCTTGATGCCTGATTGTTTGTGCTTCTGTTTGTCAAGTAGAAGTGACCACATGGGGGGTGTACTGATCGTTCACTCTCACTTGTGTATTTCCAGAGACGAGAGGCAAACAAAGCAGTATAAACTATTTTTGATTTAACCACAATTAAGCTCAAAAGTCTTTCAACACATCTCATATGAAACGACTTCTCAGAAAACATTGTGTGCATGATAATTTCTTAGAGGTGTACAGTGCCTTCAGAAAGTATTCATACCCTTTGACTTATTCCACATTTTGTTGTGTTACAGCCTGAAATCCACATTGATTAATAACATTTCCCTCACCCATCTACACACAAAACCCCATAATGATGAAGTGAAAACATGTTTTTAGAAATGTTAGCAAATTGATTGAAAATGAAATACAGACATATCTAATTTACATAAGTATTCACCACCCTGTCAATACTTTGTAGAAGCACCTTTGGCAGCTTTTAGTCATATTGGGTATGTCTGTATCATCTTTGTACATCTGGATTTGGGGATTTTCTCCCATTATTCCTTGCAGATTTGGTCAAACTGTTAACTTAGATGGTGAGTGGCTGTATCACTATCTTACCCTTCCGTGCAGCAGGATACATTCCGAGTAAGGATTTCAGATTAGTCCCGTGTACCGGGTAGTGCTGTGGCTGACCCCCTTAAATAGCTGCTGTCACACTACTTCTACCTCGTGTATTTTTCAAGGCACAAGGATTGGAGTGATCCAATAGCTCACATAACCGTGGTTACATACGTAAACTTCGTTATGTAGCATTATATTGGATCCCTCCAATATGGTTTCACAATTCCCGATTAATCGGTGAAGTAGTCATGGCCAAGCAAAGAGCAAAGTCCCATAGGACTGAGCTCAGGGCAGTCATGAATGCTGTTTCCCTCCGTCCCCATCCAGGGAAGTGGAGACAACACCCAACATGGCCGTCCCGGCCTCATTGGCGGCGGTAATATTGAGTCGATAGTACCTAGCAAAGGTGCTAGACGATGCCCATCTGGACGAGGCACAAATGTCATCAAGGGGAACTCCTTGGACCAGGCCCACGATGTAGCTACTCCTCTAGTAGAATGCGCCACTACAGCAGATGGCAGAGCCCGCCCGGCCAGCTGAGGTATAGTGTCCACAATCCAATTTGAGAATCTCTGTTTCGATAGGCTCTTCCCCAGAACTCTCTGACTATAGCAAATGCACAGCTGATCAGACTCTCTTATTGTCTTTGTCTGTGTAACTCAAGTGTCCAATGCCCTCACCGGGCACAGCACATACTGTAGCTCACTTGCAGCCGTGGAGGGGCGTATGCGGACAAATGTAAGGGCCGGTTCACATGCCTGTCAGACAGGACTTTCGGCAAGAAAGAGGGGTTAGGCCAGTGGATAACACTCACCGAAAGAGCATGACATTCACTGACCCTCTTAGTGGAGGTAATAGGCAACAGGAATTCCACCTTTATGGATAGGTGCTTCAAAAACATTAACCCCAGTGGCTCGAAGGGTGGCTTAGTAACTGCTAACAGCACCATGTCAAGGTCCCAGTTTAGCACCGAACGGGCCTTCGCTGGACGCAGATGTTGAACTCCTTTCATTAACTTGGAGAGCAATAGGTGGCCACCTATGGGTCCCTCTAGGCCATCATCATGGCATGCAGAGATTGCGGCTAAATACACTCAAAGTGGAATCCGCTCAGCCCGCATCAAGCAGTGATTGTAAAACATGTTTTAACTGTTTGTCCATCACACGACTAGGTGGCAACATTATGACCCTCAAACCAAGTACATAATATGTCCCACAGCATCTGATATGACGCGTTGGTGGAGGAAGCCCTGATGTTCAGCAGCATGTTCACCACATTGTCCTGAATGCCTAGACTGGCCCATTTACACTTCTCAGAGGCCAAGCTCAAAGCTGGAGGGGGTGCAGGTCCGGATGCCACAGTGTCCTCTGAGCCTGAGAGAGCAGGTCGGGCCTCTGCGGTAGCTGCCATGGGGTCCCCGACAGGAGGGACAACATGAGGCTGAACCATGGTCGTCTCGGCCAGTTTGGGGCTATGAGGAGCAGCAGGTGGCCCATCAAGCTGACCTTATCTAGCATAGATGTGATCAGGGGAAATGGTTAGCTGGCCAATCGTGAGCGAGGGCATCCAGACTCAGAGGGCCTGGAAGGTCCGACACCGAGAACCAGCTGGGGCAACAAATGTTCTTCTGAGATGCAAACAGGTCCACCTGTGCTCTCTTAATCAAATCAAATTTGATTGGTCACATACAGATGTGTAGCAGATGATATTGCGGGTGTAGCGAAATGCTTGTGTTTCTTGCTCTAACAGGGCATTAATATCTGCAAGTAATATTTATCAATTTCACAACAATACACACAAATTTAAAGTAAAGGAATAGAGTTAAGAATATATCAATATTTGAAAGTGCAATGCTGGACCGGTGCAAAATATGTAAACATGATTAAAATAACTAGTGTTCCAATTATTAAAGTGGCCAGTCATTTCAAGTCTATGTATATAGGGCAGCAGGCTCTAAGGTATTAGTGATGGCTATTTAACAGTCTGATGGCCTTGAGATTGAAGGCTCTCGGTCCCAGCTTTGATGCACCTGTTCTGACCTCGCCTTCTGGATGATAGCGGGGTGAACAGGCCGTGGCTCGGGTGGTTGGTTTCCTTGATTATCTTTTTGGCCATCCTGTGACATCGGGTGGTGTAGGTGTCCTGGAGGGCAGGTAGTTTGTCCCCGGTGATGCGTTGTGCAGACCTCACTACCCTCTGGAGAGCCTTATGGTTGTGGGCGGAGCAGTTGCAGTACCAGGCGGTGATACAGCCCGACAGGATGCTCTCGATTGTGCATCTGTAGAAGTTTGTGAGTGCTTTTTGGTGACAAGCCAAATTTCTTCAGCCTCCTGAGGTTGAAGAGGCGGTGCTGCGCCTTCTTCACAACGCTGTCTGTGTGGGTGGACCAATTCAGTTTGTCCGTGATGTGTACGCCGAGGAACTTAAAACTTACTACCCTCTCCACTACTGTCCCGTCGATGTGGATAGAGGGGTGCTCCCTCTGCTGTTTCCTGAAGTCCACAATCATCTCCTTTGTTTTGTTGACGTTGAGTGTGAAATTATTTTCCTCACACCACACGCCGAGGGCCCTCACCTCCTCCCTGTAGGCCGTCTCGTCGTTGTTGGTAATCAAGCCTACCACTGTAGTGTCGTCCGCAAACTTGATGATTGAGTTGGAGGCGTGCATGGCCACGCAGTCGTGGGTGAACAGGGAGTACAGGAGAGGGCTGAGAACGCACCCTTGTGGAGCCCCAGGGTTGAGGATCAGCGGGGTGGAGATGTTGTTACCTACCCTTACCACCTGGGGGCGGCCCGTCAGGAAGTCCAGTACCCAGTTGCACAGGGCAGGGTCGAGACCCAGGGTCTCTTGATGACGAGTTTGGAGGGTACTATGGTGTTAAATGCCGAGCTGTAGTTGATGAACAGCATTCTCACATAGGTATTCTTCTTGTCCAGATGGGTTAGGGCAGTGTGCAGTGTGGTTGCGATTGCGTTGTCTGTGGACCTATTGGGCAGTAAGCAAATTGGAGTGGGTCTAGGGTGTCAGGTAGGGTGGAGGTGATATGGTCCTTGACTAGTCTCTCAAAGCACTTCATGATGACGGAAGTGAGTGCTACGAGGCGATAGTCGTTTAGCTCAGTTACATTAGCTTTCTTGGGAACAGGAACAATGGTGGCACTCTTGAAGCATGTGGGAACAGCAGACTGGGATAAGGATTGAGGGGCTAAGGAGAGTTGTGTTACTAACAACCAGAGGATTGCAATGAAACCAACCATGACTGGATAATTGTACGTGTAGTGTGTGTGATTACATCAAATGTTTTGTCGAAAGTTGAATGAGACGGAATTCACGACACGAGCGGTTTACAAAATGTTTCGTGTTAGGCTATAAAAATTGATTTTATCAAACAAAACGACCATTCATTGTGTAGCTGGGACCCATGGGATTGCAAACAGAGGAAGATCTTCAAAGGTAAGTGATTTATTTAATCGCTATTTGTGATTTTGTGACGACTGTGCTGGTTGAAAAAGTATTTTGGTGTGGGGCGCAGTCCTCAGATAATCGCATTGTATGCTTTCGCTGTAAAGCCTTTTTGAAATCTGGCAATGCAGTTAGATTAACAAGAATTTAAGCTTTTAACCGATATAAGACACTTGTATATTCATAAATGTTTAATATTACGATTTTTGTATTTTGCGCTTTGCAATTTCACCGGATGTTGTCGTAAGTGTCCCACTAGCGGTTCATGCGCCCAAAAAGGTTAAATATTTGTTGAGGCTGCGCAGGTCCAGGACCGGCAAGAAGCTGCCGTACTTTTTTGTAACAATGAAATACTGTCCTTGGAGTAGAACCCACTTAGCCATTCTAGTGGCTCTACTTTTCTGATTGCGTCCTTCTTCAGAAGTGAGGCTATCTCCATCCACAGTGCCTCCTTTCTCACCCCGTCAGTCACCGAGGTGACCCAGATACCTCTGTAGGGTGGCGGTTTGCCTCAGAACTGAAGTTTGTACCCCCCAGGACTGTGTACAGTACCCAGGGGGACTCCACTCACGTCTGCCAGTTTGCCCTTTGGGCCTGGGAGAAACGTCAAGGCCGACCGCCAGCACATCAGGTGGACTGCTGGGGCCCAACCTTCTTAGCTGCGTGTTGCTGCCTGTAAGGCTGGTCACGCACCTGTCCCCGCTGTCGGTGTGTAAAACGCTTCCCCTGCTGTTTCGGTGGGGGAGGAGGAGGGGGCAAGACATTGCTGGAGAGCTTTTGAGACATTCGACCCTGTCTTCCAGCGATCATGCAAATTCAGTTGAGTGTGGTGTACCACAGGGCAGCCGGCTAGCGCCATTATTGATTTCTATTTTTACTAATGGCCTTCCACTGACCTTGAATAAAACCAGTGTGTCTGTGTATGCTGACGACTCAACGGTACACAGTACACATTGGCTGCAACAGTAAAATAAATAACTGACACCCTTAACATGGAGCTCCAGTCAGTTTTAGAATGGGTAACTAGCAATAGGCTGCTGCTAAATATCTCAAAATCAAAAAGCATCATTTTTGGGACAAATCGCTAAACCTAATTTAGATCTATTATTGAATAATCTGGTGATTGAGCAAGTTGAGGAGTCTAAACTGCTGGATGTAAACCTAGATAGAAAGCTGTCATGGTCAAAACATATATAGACTCAATGGTTGCTAAAATGGGAAGAGGTCTGTTCATTATAGGGCGTTGCTCTGCCTTTTTGACATCTCAGTCAACCAGACAGGTCCTACAGGCTATAGTTTTGTTGCAGCTGGACTACTGTCCAGCTGTGTGGTCATGTGTGGCAAAGAGGGACATAGGTAAATTTCAGTTGGTCCAGAACAAAGTCCAGAACAAACACGTATCGCACTTAGATTCACAGTGCATTCGGAAAGTATTCACACCCCTTGACTTTTTCAACATTTTGTTACATTGAAGCCTTATTCTAAAATTAATTAAATTGTTTTTTCCCTCATCAATCTACACACAATACCCCATAATGACAAAGCAAAAACAGATTTTTAAAAAATGTTTGCAAATGTATTAAAAACATAAATATCACATTTACATAAGCATTCAGACCCTTCACTCAGTACTTTGTTGAAGCACCTTTGGCAGCGATTACAGCCTGGAGTCTTCTTGTGTATGACGCTACAAGCCTGGTACACCCGTATTTGGGGAGTTTCTCCCATTCTTCTCTGCACAGCTGTCAGGTTGGATGGGGAGTGTTGCTGCACAGCTATTTTCAGGTCTCTCCAGAGATATCCGATCGGGTTCAAGTGTGGGCACTGGCTGGACCACATTCAGAGTCTTGTCCCGAAGCCACTCCTGAGTTGTCTTGGCTGTGTGCTTAGAGTCGTTGTCCTGTTGGAAGGGGAACCTTCACCCCAGTCTGAGGTCCTGAGCGCTCTGGAGCAGGTGTTCATCAAAGATCTCTCTGTACTTTGCTCCGTTCATCTTTACCTCGATCCTGATTAGTCTCCCAGTCCCTGCCGCTGAATAACATACCCACAGCATGATGCTGCCACCACCATGCTACACTGTAGGGAGGGTATTGGCCAGCTGATGAGCGGTGCTTGGATTCCTCCAGACGTGACGCTTGGCATTCAGGCCAAAGAGTTCAATCTTGATTTCATCAGACCAGATCATTTTGTTTCTCATGGTCTGAGAGTCCTTTAGGTGCCTTTTGGCAAACTCCAAGCGGTGGTTTCTGTCTAGCCACTCTACCATAAGGGCCTGATTGGTGGAGCTCTGCAGACAGGGTTGTCCTTCTGGAAGGCACTCCCATCTCCACAGATGAAGTTTGGAGCTCTGTTAGAGTGACCATCGGGTTCCTGGTCTTCTCCCTGACCAACACCCTTCTCTCACGATTGCTCAGTTTGGCCAGGCGGTCAGCTTTAGGAAGAGTCTTAGTGCATCCAATCTTCTTTCATTTAAGAATGATTGAGGCCACTGTGTTCTTGGGGACCTTCAATGCTGCAGACATTTTTTGGTACCCTTCTCCAGATATGTGCCTCGACACAATCCTGTGTCAGATTCCTTCGACCTCATGGCTTGGTTTTTGACCTGACATGCACTGTAAACTATGGGACATTATATATGCCTTGCAAAATCATGTCCAATCAATTGAATTTACCACAGGTGGACTCCAATTAAGTTGTAGAAACATCTCAGAGATGATCAATGGAAACATGATGCACCTGTGCTCGATTTCGGGACTAATAGCATAGGGTCTGAATACTTATGTAAATAAGTTATTCAAGTGTTTTATTTTTAGTTCTGTACTATGTATTATGTCATGTTTCATGTGGACCTCAGGAAGAGTAGCTGCTGCTTTTGCAGTGGCTAATGAGGATCCTATTAAATACCAAATATCAAATACCTCTGAGTGATGGCGTTAGGACGCACAGTTGCCAAGATCTCCTGAAAAATCTCTCTGTCTTTGCGCAGTTTTGTTGTCTGCTGTATGATGTTGTCAACCCCTGGCCCAAAGGTGGAATCTGGCGTGAGTTGGGAACCCCAAGAACGTTTTCTTAAATGGCGATGGCAGTTTAGACTGCGCCCAAAACGGCCTAAGGGCTGCCAAGGAGGCCAACGAGTACATTTTTGGTCTCATTAGACCACATAATCCTTTGCGGTATGATCTAGGAGTCTTTCACATGTCTTTTGGCAAACTAAAGGCATGTGGTCATGTGCCTTTTTCTCAGGAGTGGCTTCTGTCTGGCCACTCTCCCATAAAGGCCAGATTGGTGCTGTAGAGAATGTCCTTCTGGCAGGTTCTCCTATCTCAACCAAGGAACTATGTAGTTCTGTCAAAATGTGGAATAAGTCTAGGGGTATGGATACTTTTTGAAGGCACTGGAAAGCACATACCCAGATACCCACTTCTTAAAATAGCCAACATTTTCAATTACATTTAGTTTTACAGATAACCAGAAACTGCATAGCCAATAAGTCTGCCCCCCCACCAGATGTTTTATTAGCTATTGATATATCATTTTGTCCAATGAGAAGGGTTATTTTAAAATCTACGAGTCCATGTCATGATTTTGAGATACTGATTTTCAAATAATGGCTACTCAAAGTTGCTTCTAATTATTTCTGTTCTGAAACTGGAAATCTGTTCAGGGTCCCTGAAATGTGAAACATGTATGTTAGTTTGAACATCTGGACTTGTTAACTTATTATTTGTTCAACTATTGAAATGAATCCACAATGGTAAAGGTGTCGTAGAGATATCCCTGGTCCCCCACCTTGGATTATTCAATTCTCTCTGTTGGAGATGCATTAGCCATCTGAATAATGTGTCGAAACAATAGTTTGGATGCAATAAATAACTTTTGACTCGTTAAAATGCATTCTTTACTCTTCACTTTACTGATCATCTATAGTTTCAGTAAGCAGTATTGAGGATTCATTACATGGGCAGCAATTTAGTGGACAATGAAAAAAGTAATACATTTCAATGAGGAGCTGGGATGATAAACCTAAAATGATCGACTCCGACCAAACTGACACTTATCGTGGACATTTCGCTGACATTGTTCATTACGATAAATAATCTATAGGGCCCTACTAGAGAAATCTGAAGTTTAAAAGGAAATACATTCAGTTAGTTGTAGTCGTTTTCAGGGTAATATAAAACAATGACTGTGGTGCACATTATGTTCTAAACTTATCGTTCAATTGACCATTATTGTGATAATTCAGTCCATTTCTGCTGATAAGGATTGTTGTCCATATCGCCCAGCCCTAATTCAACGTGACTTCAGACCTGCCCAGAGTCTCCATATCCTTTTTGGGATGTTCTTTGTCGTAAGCACAGATCAACTCTTACCTCAGAAACTTATTTGTTGATTGCGGAAAGAGGAAAATATGTCTCTATCTTATTTTCTAATGATTTGTGAGTATTCAATTGTCCCTTATTTCAATCCATGTATATTTAGAGTGTATAGTGTGTATCTTATGTTAACTGAAATGCCTTGTTTAAAATGTCTTCCTGTTATCCTTGTTAAAGTTGTGGCCGGTGTTGCAGTTAGAAAATGTTATGCACGTATGTATTACATCATGTCATTAGTTGTGGAATGATATTAGAGATAGGCTATTGTCTTTCATATACGATTTGTCACTACAGCAGTTTGGTGATACCGTTTCTACAACTCGTTCTCTAAATGTACATTATTTAGCCACAACAATTTCAGAAACATACATAGATTTCAGTCTACGATTGACAGCTTGAACAATTTGAATTCTCACTATTTATATATTTAAATCCAAACAGATTCTGTCCCCACTTCAAGCATTGTATTATCCACTGAGTACATTAATGCAGCTAGATCTGTCAAAGTACGCTGTGGATCAACAGAAGGTACAGAGTATTATTTTTACAGAGACCAGGATCCAACCCCAATAAGAAAAGTGGACTACAACAGTGTTTGCCAATTCACATTGTTCTGGGATGAGTTCAAAACCTGGAACAAGAGTGAAGTAGATCTCAGCTGTGCTATTCTACAGAAGAGAGAAGGGAAAACGATATCTTCAGAACGAAGTGACACTCGAAGACTTCATGTGAGTGGTGAGTGACAATTTTACCCTAGGGCCTAAATTAGGGCCTAGGGAACATGTTCAGTTATTGTTACCCAGAACACACTGGGTTCACTCATATTGTATCTATTATCTTACATATTTCAAACAGATCCAATTGGGAAACCCAGTGTTGACGTGGAACAGAGAGGGAATTACCTCAATCTCAGGTGTGAGGCTCAACATGGCACCTCATGTTACTTTTATCTGAACCTTGGTGACGTACACTTCAAAAAGCAACCATACAAAGACAATGTTTGTGTGGGGAGAGTGGCCCAATCGGAGCTACAGACGCCGAGGAAGAAGAGCAGCCCTGAAGAGATTTTCATCACATGTGCTGTGGAGATGGTGATAAAGGGGAATTCGGTGACATCACAGCACAGTGAACCCCTCCGTATCACCGTAGATGGTGAGGACCCCATCCACTTCAGTGAAATCTATGTATTGCTGCAGCTGCAGTGCATGTCTAATGAATAATTGTTCCTATTTAAATCATATTTTCAGCTGCAAATCCTACAGGAGCCACAGGTTCCATAGCAGACTTCAGTTCCATCCCACCTGGAGAGGAGAAGGCAGTCAGTGAAGTCATCAGCCTAACTACCCAAGAAGAAGGTATGTACATTTAGGTGGTTTAGACATAGATGCTCACAATTGCAGGACATTATGAACATTGATGTGAAATGAATATGATACATGATGTCCTTTTCCCTTCCAGACCCTTCCTCAATGATCCCCCTCTACATCGGTCTCCATGCCGGTATCTATGTTCTCATCCTTCTGGTGGAATCTCTCCTGTGTTTTCTCCGTTGTAGACACGGCAAGTGCCTTTTGCTTCAAAAATACTCCAATTTGTATGTTGTTCCAAAGGCTGTTGTCAGCTATACAATCAGGGCCTGTTAGTTACGCTCTCATTATACTTTTGTTTCTGAAGGTGATGAACGAGGAAATAACAGTAGGAGGTGAGAGTGATCTATTTATTTAACTGAACGTTTTCATATCATCTGTTTGGATGTACTGGAAACTGCTCTTGACTGGCAAAACCCAAATGAGCTGCAAACAGTGTGTTAGAGTATAACTGTACTCTTTACTATCCACTATGGTTATAGTGTAACTGTTCACTGCTTATGGTGCATTGTGGTATGTTTTCGCTCTCTTACAGGAAGAGAACTCAAGTCTGCACTATGCTATAAGGATGTGACCTTGCTGGGGAGTTCAAGTTGGATATGGCTGGAGAGTATGATGTGTCAATGTTTTTATAAACCCGAAGTCAATAGGAGGAGAAGTTATTCAATTTGAACAAGTTGCAATTTCCATGCACCTTGTGAATGTATTTTTATACTATGCACAGTGTTTAATGTGTCATGTATTTTTATACTATGCACAGTGTTTAATGTGTCATGTATTTTTATACTATGCACAGTGTTTAATGTGTAATGTATTTTTATACTATGCACAGTGTTTAATGTGTAATTTTTTCTGCTCTAGTATGTTGTGTTTTCCAGTGGAAATAAAGCTTGTACAGTATATTGTAAATAATTGTTGGAAATGTTGTTTCTTTTCTCTGGAAGAGAAATTGTGTTGTTTAGATTACACAGCCGTTGTGTTTCAACGGTCTGTCTCATGATGGTCATTGATCTACCTGAGCTTTAGCTGGGTGTTTTGTGTCATGTAGAAGTGGCCACAGTGGGGGTACTGCTCATTGTAAGGTTCTGCTTTACTTTTTTTAGTCAACCTTGTGTTCTTTTTCTTTGTGTTCTTGAACCATAGCCCTGTTCCTTTGTGTTCTGGAACATAGCCCTGACTTTCATTTTCTTCATTGATTTCACCTGTGTTCGTTTCTCACCTGGTCTCATCAGCTCCATATTTAGTTCAGTTCTTTCTGTTTGTATGGTTGTGAGGTATTGTTTGTTTTTGACTGCCTACCTGTGTTTGACCATTGCCTGTGACCACGATTCCTGCCTTCTGCATAAACATCTCCCGCGCTCTGCGCGTTAATCTACACCTTTTTCCTCCCTGAGTATTCATTACACTCATACAGATACAGCTCTATTTCTTTAGATGAGGAGATGGCAGAGTAGAAATGGGGGACCCACATCTACACTAACATCACCCCTGAAAAAACAACATCACGAAGGGCTCTCAATACATCTATTCATATGAAGCTCATGTCTATATCTATCAATATACAATGACAATGTCAGAGAACATGCATAGGTGTGGAAAGACACAGTAGAGGTGTGGAAAGACACAGTAGTGGAATCGTGGTCATGATCTAAGCTGAGATGTGCTACAATAAGCCATTGTGCTGTAACTGGTCCCCTAACACTCTGTCCCTAGCCCTCAAAACCATCATTTAACATCAATAATATAATGGTAAGTGCTGTATATATTGCCAAATTCAAACATTTCCAAACACTAACATGAGGCTGGTGCAACCTGCAAGGAGTTGTTGTCATTGTTAACCAATACATAACTGTTATTTGGGGAACAGAAAACTTTTAAACTTTCCACCTGGGTTTTTTTATTTAACAATTCATTGGTGGTCATGAAATGAAAAACAACTTTTTTGATTCCTGTTTTCCATTTGTCTACAAATCTGCAATACTTGGATTTGACTCCAAAAAAACAAAGTTTTCCAAAAATACACAACAGTAATGTGTTCAATGCATGCAATCCAAGCCATTACCGGACACAAACTGGTTACACTGACTGAAAATATATATTATATAAACTAAGCAGATAGGGATCAAGGTATCTGTCATTTCCTCATTTGGAGAAACTTCAGTCACCTGCGTAACATGACTGGAGAGAAGTTGGGTGCTGAAACAGAAAGTATCTAAAACGTCCGACTACAAATAAAACACAATTAATCAGTTACTGAACTCATTTTGATCATGTCTCTGTTATGTGGCCCAGTTGGTAAACTCAAATATATTTGGATTCCTGTTTTCCATTTCTTCAATGCTTGGATTTGCTTCCAAAAAACTAAGTTTGCCAAAACTCCACAAAAGTAATGTGATCTGTGGATGCAATCCAAGCCATAACTTAGTTAGCACAGACTGGTGTCTCTGACTGGAAATATGTATTGTGTAAACTAAACAGACATGGATCAAGGTATCTGCCATTTCCTCATTTGGAGAAGCATTAGTCACCAAAGCTATAAAAGTCGTGGTGTGAAAAAGCTTGAACAAGAAAATATCCATCAAATTGTCCAATTTCAAATAAAACCAATAGATCAGTAACTGAACTCAATTGATCATGTCAATGTGTGTTGTTAACAGATTACCAGGACGTGTACTCAGACCATGTGCGGAACAACTGGCAAGTGTCTTCACTGACATTTTCAACCTTCCCCTGACCGAGTCTGTAATACCTACATGTTTCAAGCAGCATAGTCCCTGTGCCCAAGGAAGCGAAGGTAGCCTGCTTAAATGATTACCGCCCTGTAGCACTCACGTCAGTAGCCATGAAGTGCTTTGAAAGGCTCACATGGCTCACATCAACAGCATCCTCCAGGATACGCTAGACCCACTCCAATTCGCATACCGTCCCAACAGATCCACAGATGACACAATCTCAATCGCACGCCACACTGCTCTTTCCTACCTGGACAAAAGGAACACCTATGTGAGAATGCTGTTTATTGACTACAGCTCAGCATTCAACACCATAGTGGCCACAAAGCTCATCACTAAGCTAAGGACCCTGGGACTAAACAACTCCATCTGCAACTGGATCCTGGACTTCCTGACGGGCTACCCCAGGTGGTGAGGATAGACAATAACACATCCGCCACACTAACCCTCAACACAGGGACCCTCAGGGGTGCATGCTTAGTTCCCTCCTGTACTCCCTGTTCATCCACGACTGCGTGGCCAAGCACGACTCCATCATTAAGTTTTCTGATGACACAACGGTGGTAGGCCTGATCACCGACCACAATGAGACAGCCTATTGGGAGGAGGTCAGTGTGGTGCCAGGACAACAACCTCTCCCTCAATGTGAGCAAGACAAAAGAGCTGATCGTGGACTAAAGAAAAAGGACCGCTTAACAGGCCCTCATTAACATCAAAGGGGCTGTAGTGGAGCAGGTCAAGAGTTTCAAGTTCCTTGGTGTCCACATCACCAACAAACTTTCATGGTCCAAACACAACTAGACAGTCGTGAAGAGGGCATGACATCGCTTTTTCCTCCTTGGGAGACTGAAAATATTTGGCATGGGTCCCCAGATCCTAAAAATGTTCTACAGCTGTTTCTATATTATCTGTTTGAATGTACTGGTGAATTGTCGTGTCTTGACCAAAACCCATCTAAGCTGCAATATGTGTGTGTAGAACAATGCTCTTTACTCCCAACTGCTTGTTAATGTATTTTATATTATGCAAAGTGTTTCATGTGTAATGAGTTTATACTGTATGTCTAAAATACAGAAATTTTATTAGCATTTCATTTTGTTCTGCTCATGGATGTTGTGTTATCCAGTGGAAATAAAGATTGTACAGTATATTGTAAATCTTGTTGTAAATGTTTATTTTCGTTGGAAGTTGAGGAGCCACTCTGAGAGGAGACAGCATTGTGTTCAGATTACACAGCAGTTGAGTTTCAAAGGTCTTCAACGTTCTTCAACGGTCCGATGACTCATGATGTTCACTGTTGTACCTGAGATTTAGCAGAGTGTGTCGAGTCTGTTTGTCACATAGATGTGACCACAGTGAGGTTACTGATCATACAGGTACACTTCTATTTCTAGAGATGAGGAGAAGCACCAACATCCCCCCTGCAAACAACCCAGCATACGGCTTGCTATTCACATCTTCATACTGTATGAAGCTCATGTCTATATCCATCAACAGAAATGACTTGTCAGAGAACATGAAGAGGTGTGGAAAGAAACAGTAATGCATTTGTGGTCATGATCTAAGCTGAGATGTGCTACAATAAGCCATTGTGCTGCAACTGGTCCTCTAACACTCTGTCCCTAGCCCTCAAACCCAGATGGATGAGAACAAGATATATCATACTACAATTTAAATAAATAACATGTCAATTGTATAATTTCTGTATATATTGCCAGATTCACGTAAAAAAAAATCCAACCTTTAAAAGAAACTGGTGCGTCTTACAAGGAGTTGATGTCAATGTTATCCAGTACTATCACAGAAATCTTAATTATTTGAGAAACAATCCATTACCTTTCCTCCTGTGATTTACCAAAAAACATGAAACAATTTATTGGTGATGAAATAAAAAACAACTAAAATATATTTTGATTCCTGTTTTGCATTTCTTCAATGCTTAGATTTGCATCTAAAAAACAAAGTTTGCCAAAAATCCATAAAAGTAATGTGATCTATGGATGCAATCCAAGCCATGACTTAGTTGGCACAGACTGGTTACTCTGACTGGAAATATGTATTATGTTAACTAAACAGACATGGATCAAGGTATCTGCCATTTCCTCATTTGGAGAAGCATTAGTCACCTCCATTACAAAGCTATAAAAGTTGTGGGGTGAATTAATCTAAAACAAGAAACTATCCATAAAATTATCCAAATTCAAATAAACACAATACATCACTAACTGAACTCATTTGATCATGTCAACGAGTGTGTTGTGTTGGATTCGGAGAATATGAAAATATACTTATTCATGTCACTGATAGAGTGCTGAGGTTTAGAGGGTCTACACCATAAGTTAATGGTTATAGGAGGAAGGTATATAGCGTGTGCAATTAAGCTTGGAATGTGTTGAGTGCAGGGAAGCGAAATACATGTGGCAGGTATTGATGAAGGGAGAGAGCCGTGGATAACTGATGGAGGGGGGTTGAGGTCAAGTCAGGTCACCTAACCTCTTGAAACTAGGGGGCACTATTTTTATTTTTGGAAAAATAACATTCCCAAAGTAAACCGCCTATTTCTCAGGACCAGATGCTAGAAGATGCATATAATTTACAGCTTAGGATAGAAAACACGCTAAAGTTTCCAAAACTGTCAAAAGTATTGTCTGTGAGTATAACAGAACTGATATTTCAGGCGAAACCCTGAGGAAAATCCAATCAGGAAGTGCCTCTTATTTTGAAACCGTTGTGTTCCTATGCACCCCCATTGGCCATTAAATACGTATTCCCTAAGGTGTCTACAGCATTTTGACTTAGTTTCACGCCTTTATGTTGAAGAATGAGCATAAACGACTACATTGCGTAAGTGGCCAGCTGAGGGCTCTCAGAGTGATTCTTGTGTAAAAGTCAGAGGTAGTCATTTGTCCTCTCGCTCCTACTGAAAAGCCAATTGTCCCGGTTGATATATTATCTAATAGATATTTGAAAAACACCTTGAGGATTGATTATAAAAAACGTTTGCCATGTTTCTGTCGATATTATGGATATAATTTGGAATTTTTTTCGCCGTTGTCGTGACCGCTATTTCCGGTGGATCTCTCAACATAACGTGACCAACAAACAAGTTTATTTGATCAATTAATCACAAGAGTTCTCATATTTGAAATAGCTGTGCTGTAGTTACCTATATTTTCAGTAAGTTTAATGTAGGGTGGACCACATGGACAGCCCCTTAGTGGTCAATGAAAATAAGGTCATTTTCTTCAGCGTCACTAGTGATCTGTCACAACATCACTCGTGAGTCTCCATATCCTCCTCTGTAGGTTTTTCTGTGTCCTACCAAACACACATCAGTTTTCTCACATGACAATCTATGTGTGGAGTTCACTTCACTGACGGAAGAAAGTGGAAAATATGTATTTTTCTTTTATTCTTCTCATTTGTGAGTATTCGATTATTTTGGTCTTTGGATCAATATCTCTGTATATGGATTTTAAGTTTTGGTAATATGTTACTGAATGTACGCTTTATAACTTCTTCTAAGTATGTATGAGCCTTTATTATGCCTTATAGTAAGGCTTGTAAAATGTCTCACTAAGTTGTTTTTATCTTGTTCGTAGATGCTGCCGGTGTTGCGGTTAAAGAAAGTTGTGCAGGTACATATTAACAAATGTCACTTCATTAATTGTCCAGCTCAACAGCTATTTATTTATTTTAGGCATAAAAGTCTTTTTTTGATGATAGATTTGTACACGACTTTTCACAACTAATGTAGAGTAGCACAATGCTTAAAGTGCCATATCTTTATTATGAAATATATTTAGTTGCAAATAGAGAGACAAGGAAGTGATACTCCACATACAAATACATTCTGAATCAAGATTCTTATCACTCATAATGTCATAGATACTCTCTATTTCTCTTAACAGATTTGGTTCCCACTCCCACTATTGTATTGTCCCCTGGGTACATCAATGTAGCTACACCTGTTACAGTACGCTGTGAGTCACCAAAAGGCACAGAGTGCAAATTCTACAAAGATCACGACCCCAACCCTATAAGGAAACTGGATTACAAGCAGGGTGCTTGCCAGTTCAAGTTGTTCTGGAATGAGTTCAAAAGGTGGAACAAGACTGAAGTAGATCTCAGCTGTGTAATTCTACAGAACAGAGAAGGTGAAACGATCAAAACCTCAAAACATAGTGATGCTCGAAGACTTCATGTGGGTGGTAAGTGGCAGTTTTACAGTACTCCAAAGCACATGTTAACCATAGTACACATCCCACTTGTTAATTGACTTCATAAATTACTTTCACAATTTACAAACAGATCCAATTGGAAAGCCCAGTGTTCATGTGTTGAAGATTGGGAAATACCTCAATCTTCGATGTAAGGCCAAGGCTGGCACCTCTTGCTACTTTTATCTGAACAATGGTGACTCACACTTTAAAAAACTACCCTACAAAGACAATGTCTGTTTGGGGAGAGTGGCAGAAGAGGAACTGCAGAGGAAGAGGAGCAGTGCTGGAGAGATCTTCATCACCTGTGCTGTGGAGCTGGTGGTAGAGGGTGAAGATACTGTGACATCACAGCATAGTGAACCCGTCGGTATCACCAGAGATGGTGAGGAAGACTAGAGCCCATCAATTTCTGTGATTTCAAATGTGTCAATATTCTGTCCGTCTACTGTTGTACTGCAAGACTAATATATTATTATTGTACACATATCAATGTTTTATTTAATTCAGTTATACATCCTCCAGGAGCTACTAGTTCCCCATCAACGTTCAGTTTAATCATACCTGTTCAGGAGAAGACAAGCAACAATACCACAGCCCAAGGAAAAGGTGAGTAACATTGGTTTGGTTTTAAATTAGCTGATAGTGGTCCTAAGAACTTCAAAATAACTTCAAAATACAAGTTTAGTGAATGACTCTGCTTCTAAATGTACAGCTATTGAAGTTTCTAACATCTCTAAACTGTTAAGTATCTCAATAGTCACTATTAGTAAGGCTTATTTGCACTAACATACTAGTCATTGTAAGGTTAGGTTATACTGTACAGATGATTCACTGTCAGTTTCATTAGGAGCCTCATTCACTAACCGTTTCTTCAGGTACAAGGTTCCACGTCGTCATCAGTCTGGGTACTTGTTCCCTTTTCCTGGTTCTGCTAGCTGGGTGTGTGCTGTGTGTTCTCCAACGCAAGTGTGGTGCGTGCTTTCAGATAGGTCTACTCATAACACATTCTTATTTTGCTCCAAATGCTACTTTGAGTTCATGTTCAAAATTGCTAAATGATCTCTATGTATCTTTTGAAGGGGTTCAAGGCAGGCCTGTAAATACTGGGTAAGACTGGTGTATTCATTTTACATTTACATTCTTTTTCTTTATTCATGCATGGCTATATCTTTCTGACTGTACTGCATTGTCTCGACAGAAGCCCACCTGAACAGCAAGACCAAACCCCACCATGTGTCTGTGAGTATGAGAGTTAACTAAACCACCACTGCCTTTATCTCCTTTTGTTCAGTGTTTTATTTTCCCTCATTCTCTCATATTAAACAGATTCTGTCATCACAAAGCCTTCTAGGGATGAGGTGAGTTGGTTTGAACCAGTGCAGTGTGAAGTAGCCTAATATGCACTTTACTACCAAAATATCAAGCAATATTGCAAATAGCACCAAAGACAACCCTGCTGTGCACACAGCTCAAAGTGACTTGAGCTCTCTCTTACAGGAAGAGGACACTAGTCTACAATACGCTACAGTGACATATACCGGTGACCGAGCTAGTCGTCAATATGCAACAGTGACATCTACCGGTAACCAAGTTGAACCTGGGCGCACCAAGATCAAGTTTGAAATAGCTGGAGAGTACGCCCTCTTAGCAGAATCATAGAAGAAGAAACATTTACTGGATAACATGTTTTGCCATAGTTTACAGTTACAATCCTATATTTTGTTTTCATATTGGATCATAATTTACTCATAGTACAAAAACAAATCCTGCCACAACATCAAAGACTAAAGATATCTACTCCTTTCTGAAAGCTATTGTTTCACCATAAAAGGAGAGAGGGGAGACACAAAATACAGTGTGTCACTCTCACACTCACTACTGTGGCATTATCTACAGCCAACAGCTCCTGTGTATATTTCTAAAAACATTTCCGAGAGCATGTGAAGATAGTCGTCCCAGAAAGCATTTCTCATTTCCATATATCCTGTTTCACTTCTCTCTCTGCATTATACATAATAACAGGTGGCAGGTTTAAAGAACTCTTAACCGTGATCCAATGAATGTGCTGCTGGTGCCTTATGTGTGAGTTATGTATTATTAATAATATCATTATTGTACTGTATAATAAAATGTTAAATAATTGACTTCCATAACAATATCCCTAGTTGTACTTTTGGTCGGAATGACAATGAACGACATTTCTTGTCGTCTCTCTTGACCTACAGTTAACAGATGCAGGTACGTTTCTCCCCTTCTCTTGCTTGTTTTGTCATTCAACATTAGGGATGCACTTGTGTGATTTGCATGGTAATCAAAGGCTGGGAAATAAATGTAAAGAAGGGAATAATCTTGCATGTTGAATTTGTTTTAGAACGGATACTAATCGTTGTTTTTTCACTACAATGTTATCAAACCTCTTTCCTCAACTACCTCTCTCTTTCCTCATCTACCTCTCTCTTTCCTCAACTACCTCTCTCTTTCCTCATCTACCTCTCTCTTTCCTCAACTACCTCTCTCTTTCCTCATCTACCTCTCTCTTTCCTCAACTACCTCTCTCTTTCCTCAACTACCTCTCTCTTTCCTCAACTACCTCTCTCTTTCCTCAACTACCTCTCTCTTTCCTCATCTACCTCTCTCTTTCCTCAACTACCTCTCTCTTTCCTCAACTACCTCTCTCTTTCCTCATCTACCTCTCTCTTTCCTCATCTACCTCTCTCTTTCCTCAACTACCTCTCTCTTTCCTCAACTACCTCTCTCTTTCCTCAACTACCTCTCTCTTTCCTCAACTACCTCTCTCTTTCCTCAACTACCTCTCTCTTTCCTCATCCTTCAAGGGGACAAGGAGAAACAGACAAACACTTGGATTACCCAGAAGAAGCACCAGATCTCAGTAAGCCTGAAGTTTGTGATCCTGACTGAAGTGGTTGAGCTGAGCAATGAGTCCTCTGCCCTTGTAAAGGGTCAGCAGTGTTTGTTCTATGTGGATTCTAAACTCAAGGAGCTTGGTCGATCAAATGCCAGCCACAACCAATGCTCCTTCCAAGTAAAAGGGTCAGAGCTGCCTGGGTGGAAGCCCAGAGGGCTGTGGTCAAAAGTCACCGTCCAGTGTCATTATGAAGAAGAGAAGAAGAAAAGGCAATACCATGACGTAATTATGTTTTTATGTAGCTGCCTCACACTTTTCCTCCACTTTGCCACCATAGTGCTTTTTTGGTTTTCTGTGCATAAACAGTACAGTGGGCTGGCACACAACATATAAGCATGTTATAAATGAGTAACAGTTGGAATTGTGGTTTATTGAAAGGATTTGATGATTTGATGTTTCCTTTCAAATAGTCATTTGTCCTCATCCCTTTGTTACAATAACAGGAAGGTGAAGATGATTTGTGCTATGCCACCTTGTCCCATGCTGGTGCTCCTCCATCCTACTCAGTCAAGTTTGAACAAGGCCATGACTATGCCACAGTGGTCATATACTGACTAGCATTGCCAAACTGAATGGACATGAAAGGACTTCCACATGGATAGATTGCTTGACTTTAACACCTACATTTCAATTTTCTTTCCAAGAAATCAATTGCATAAATCTATTTGCAATGTAGTTTTGATTATCCAATTTGTCACATTAAGAGAACAATAAAGTTTTTGTATTCCACCATCGGCTTAATTTCTGTTTGTCTTGTGTGCACCTGTCAGTCCCAGTCGCGGGAAACAGTAACATAGCGCGTGCTACTTTTCGCTGACCAGGCTCTCATCTTTGCTTACCTGCTGAAAGCTTCTAAAGGTAAGCCATTTACTTAAAGTAATAATGACTTCTGTTAGTAATTAGATATGTAGAAGGGTGAGCCGGTCAAGGATCGATTCAGACAAAGTGGTAAATTGTATGACAAGCGACAGTTTATTCAGAGTAAAGATATCTGGTACAGCGTAATTACGGCTCTTCCGTTAGCTCGCACAGAACAGCAGGAAAAGAGACCGTTAACAATTTACAGAAAGTAGGTTGATTCTAGAAGATCGGATCTTTGGATTGGTTCAGGCTGGGGTGTAGTCTGTAGTCTTCCGCCATTGGCTCAGTTGCCTGTCCGTCATCGTAGAATCCTCTTCGGGCACACAATGTTCGGCTAGAAAGGAGATTATGTGTGTGCGCTGGTTTGGCAGTTAGTGTGTAATGTGGGAGCTATCCTGTAGGGGACCCCACAGGCTTTACTGTGAGTTATAGAAATGTAATAGCAGTATGCTGGTCACCTGCATAAGAAATAGCATTTCTTTACAAAACCCTCTCTTCACGTCTCACCAGAGACGTGACACAACCTAACTAGATCCAGACACAAAGAGAAACTTCTCCCAAAGGGACTATGAAATAAGGCACGGTATTAAACAGAAATAGATATATATGTATTACCATCATGTTCTCCATTCAATCCCACTATGTACTAAGTTGGCTACCAGCCACCTAGGAACTTACAACCCTCATTTAACAGAGCGGAGAACAACAGATCAAAATAAAAGTAAAATGCTTGTCCACATAAGCCAACTTTTTCCCGCAGGAAAAAGTTGTGATTCCCTCCCTTCACATCTCCAAAGAGATGTGACTTAAACTAGGCAAGTCAGGCGGAATGATCCACTTGCATAGCACATACATACATCCCCCCAAGGCAACAGCAGATATAATGTAAACTTAATAGGCACTCTCCTCCTCATCCTCAAATTCAAGTAGGTCTTTATCCAGCAGAGGAAACATCTGGGAAGGGGAGGAAGGGTCAATAGCTCTAGAGATAACCCTAGTGGTAAGGGAACGGATGCATGGAATGCATCAGCATCCACAGAGAACTAAAATGTCAGCGAACACCGAAATGGATACCAAAATGGAGGAAACCAGGGTTTTATATTTACCAAACGCACTCATCCAGGAGTCCCACATCGAGGTATCTATCCCAGAATGAGATTTCATTTTACCATTAAGCGTCCGCAGACCCTCCAAAGCGACCGTCAAACTACCATCCGAGGCTGTGTTATTAGGGATGAAAGTACAACACTGGTCACCAAACATAGAGCAAACTCCGCCCTTCTCAGAGAGTAACATATCAATGGCAATACGATTTTGGAAAGCCATCAGGCTGGTTGCAGCCAGTTGACCATGTACTGCTTCAAAACCCTGCTGAGTCCAGTTGCCTAGTCTTTGGACGTTGTAATGTATATAGTTAATACGATCAACATTCTTGTTAATTGTGCACCACCAACAGATGGATGATTCAAACCCTGCAGCTACCTGATCTATTAACTTATACTCATCAGGCACTCCCCTAGGGACTCCGATAGCGTCTATGTAGGAGGGGTCTCCACTAGATGGGGTGGTGTCTCTCCTGGAACGTCCCCTATATCCGGGATTCACTCCCTGGATCCGCAGAACAAGGTCCTCGGCTCCTATAGGGTAGATAGAAACAGGCAACAAGAGAGTAACAAGTGCACAGCGTCCAGTACTGTTGGAGGGTAACTTATCAAACAGGACCGTACTACCACACCACCACCACACATCTGCTCTGGATATTGGCCTGAGGCTCCCCTTAATATTAACTGTATCCAAACACCAATCCGCAGGAATCCATCCCACCTCGGTTCCTCCTCCCGTCATATTGACACAAGTAAAATTTGCCCTTGCAACCTGGTTGGAAAACACTGGGTTCCTAGTGTTGAATTTAGTAACCGGATAGACCTCATCCCAGGCAGTACAATTATCCCTGGGGTTATCTGTAGTCATAAGAGGGATTAGACATGCTAGAGTCACTACTGCTGGGACAATGCGGAGCAATGGACGAGCTCCCATGCACACCACACAACTCTGCCTGGTGGTATTTGCAGCTTCCTCGGTCAACAATAGCCAATTATTGGAAAAACCTGAGACTCCTGTGGCTGTTAAAATTACATCATCCGGACTTTTAAGCCTGGATATTGCCTCCACCGGGCCAAACAGTGGGGATGACGGGGACCCTTTTACGGGTGTGGTCATGTCATTCCTTACTGTAACCGAAGTCGGTTTAGGATTATTAGTCACGCAAATTCGCCACAACCAATATCTGACCCCGGAATTCCCTGGGGCCAGTATGAAATCATAACACCCTAAGGGCTGGCCCCCTGGCCTAACAGTAAGTTTCAGTCCCGTATTTGTCTTAGTTAAAGTCAGTCGCTTCCGCCATTTCACTGCCCCCTCGTCTGTTGTCCAGTCTTCCCACCCATTACCTGTCTCCCCCAACAAATTCCTCCAAGACCAATCGCCAACCTTCCCTAATGTCATATACCAGACATGTCCGGCAAACCAGAGTGCATTGGCCCCCACCTGTTCCCTCCCCTTTAGCCTAGAGTACCCTAAAGTCCCCAAGGGATGTTAATGATATTAGTTGCGTTTGCGGGGACGCAAACGGTCGTGCTCCGTATGTCGTTGGCCTTACAATCAGTGTCAGGGGTGGTGGAATGCCTCTTGCACAAATGATTGGTCAGTTCTATATGTGCCATGGATGTGGTCAGGTTGGATGGCCCATTAGAGGGTCCTATATCTGCTTGTAATGTAGGTGTATGATGCTCTAATACCCACAGGAGAATCCCCATGGAAACTCCTGTGACTACAATAAAAATAACAAACACGGGGCCCGATAGCCCCTATCTCTGGACGACCTGTTAGTTGGTGTGCTGGGGAGTTGCTCCCACATCCTCACCAACTAAGGGTTCTGTGGTTGTAATCAAATTTAGGTCACTCAAATCGACCCTGACTTCAGTCAGAGTTCTAGAAGGAGTCGGTGCTGGTGTACAATGAGTCAAGTGGTGCCAAGGTGCGCCCGATTTACCTTTGACCTGGACTGAGTGTGAAGTAACCTCCTTCACTTCGTACGGTCCAGTCCACCTGGGATCCGCCCACTTTCTTTTGTGGACCTTGATCCTTACCCAATCGCCGACCTTTACCCTCAGTTGCTCCGGATCTCCCGTCAGCTCCCCCTCATGGACTTTGTGTATCTGTTTGGAAAGAGCTGCGGACAGTTCCGTCAATTTTCTTACATAGTCAGTCATACCTATCTGGTGTACATCAAGAGGGGCATATGACCTCCCTCTCTTGGTGGACCTGGCATTACTCTCCCTGTCATTATTTCGTGGGGTGAGAGATGAGTCCCTGCCCCAGGTGATGACCTCATGGCCATCAACGCCAGTGGCAGGGCCTCCACCCATGTCAGTTTTGTACCAGCACACACTTTGGCTATCTTACACTTCAGAGATTGGTTGCAGCGCTCCACAAGGCCTTGGGCCTGCGGCTTATACACGGAACCAAACTTGTGTATAATGCCGAACCTCTCCTCCACCTGTCTCAGGTGTTTGTTTGCGAAGTGGGACCCATTGTCAGAACGGATATATCTAGGGACCCCATATCTAGGTATGAGTTCTGTCTGTAGCCACTTAATGACCGTTTTCCCATCCTCCTTAGCTGTTGGAATTGCTTCTACCCATCTAGAGAATCTATCTACCATTACTAGCAAATATCTCTTCCCGTTCTTTACATTGTCTTCTCCCATGTCTGTATAGTCTATACTGATGTCTTGGAAACATGCGTTTGGCACCGGGTAGGCCCCCATCGGGGTTTGGTAAGGCTTCTTTGGATTGTGGCTCCCACATATGTTGCATTCGTCACAGAATAAATCTGTCATGTCCTTCATGTGGGGGTGCCACCATATGTACGAAACCTTCTGTAAAGTTCTGAGTTTCCCTTCATGAGTGGGTCCATGGGCTTCCCTTATCAGTTCTGGACAGAGATTAGCCGGAGCCATCAGTCGGCCATCATGGCATCTCCATATTCCATCTGGTCCCTTAGAGCCTCCCTTCTGTGTCCAAACCGAATGTTCGTAAGGGCCTGCCTCTTCCTGTAGTTCTAGTATGTGTTGGCTTGTCAATTCAGTCCTTGCCGGTTCTATCCCGAGCACCATCTGTCGGGGACTGTATCCTCCTGCGGCCTTGGCTGCCAGGTCTGCGGCATCATTTCCTTGATTGATTCTGCTGGTCAGTCTTTGGTGGCCTCGGCATTTCATTATGGCCACTGTCTTTGGTAAGGACACGGCATGCATCAAACGTTCCATTTGGGCTCGGTGCTTGATGGGTAAGGTTGCCTGTGGTGGTAAAGTTGCGCCTAACCCATTGTGGTCCATCTATGTGCACAGCTCCGTGTGCGTATGCCGAGTCCGTGTAAATGTTTACAGTTTTTCCTTCGGCTTTCTCTAGAGCTTGAGTCAAAGCCACAATTTCCGCAAGTTGTGCCGATGCTGGCTGGGGGATAATTCCTGATTCCAACGTGACATGTGTTTTGTCATGCAGCTGCTGTACGACCGCATAGGCAGCTACGTTTCCTGTGTCTCCCTTGTAGCAACATCCGTCTGTGTACAGCCATAGGTCTGGAGATGTCAGTGGTTCATTTTCCAGGTCTGGTCTCAGTTTGAGCTCTTGTGCTGCCCTCTCTTGGCAGGAGTGTGCTAGGCCATCTTCTGCGGTGAGTGCATCTGCCATGTTCTTGTCGGTGTTCACAAAAGTGATGTGTGACTGGGTGCATTTGTTCTGGATTTTGTTTTTTCTGTCCGCACTGAAGGTAAATTCTTTGCTGATGAGGTATGCTGCCACCCCGTGGTGGGTGTGTATTTGCATCTTGTGGCACATTACCAGATGGGCTGTCTTCTCAATCGCCTTGGCTACCGCCGCAACGTATCTGGAACAGGCGGTCTGGCCGGTTTCAATGTGGTCAAGTTTTGAAGAGTGGTACATGAGTACTCTTCTCTCCCCCTCATGTTTCTGAAAAGGACGGCGGATGCAAAGCCTTCCTTTTCAGAAACATCCAGGTGAAATGTTTTACCGTAGTCTGGTGCCGTGAGAGCAGCAGCCACAGACAGGTCAGTCTTCAGGAGCCCAAACGCCGTTGAAGCTTCAGGAGTCCATGTAAGTGGGGCATGTAGGTTTCTTGGGCCAGCTTCTCGAACAATTTCTCTCAGAGGTTCAGTTCTTTCAGTATAGTCTGGGATGTGAGTACGGCTGTATCCCGTCAACCCCAGGAAAGAGAGCATTCCTGAAACAGTAATGGGCCTGGGATGATGTAGGATTGAGTCTCGGTGTGATTTTGAGAGGCCGGCCCCCTCGCTTGAGATTTCCCTTCCCAGGAACAGAACGGTTCGTCTGCATGATTGGACTTTTGACATCTTGACTTTGTAGCCTTTGACTGCCAGAAAGTCTAACAGGGTTTTAGTCATTTCTAGACAGAGGTCTGAGGTGGGAGCCCCCAGCAACAGGTCGTCTACGTATTGTATGAGTATCACTCCTTCTGGGATTTTCAGTTCTGCCAGGTGAGTCTTCAGAATATGATTGAAGATTCCAGGGGAAGAAGTGTAACCTTGGGGAAGTACGGAATAGGTAAATTGCTGATTCTCGTAGGTAAAGGCAAAAAGTGGCTGGGAAGCCTCATCCAATGGGATGCTGAAAAAGGCATTGGCCAAGTCCACTACGGTGAAATACCGATGTTTGGGTGACAGGTTGCTCAGTATGATGTGTGGGTCTGGAACAGGAGATCGATGGGTGTGGTAACTTCATTTACAGCCCGGAAATCCTGCACCATCCGGTATGTTTCTCCTCCTGCCTTCAGAACAGGAAGTATGGGGGTGTTCCAGGGTGACCGAGTCCTGTATATGCACCCAGCTCCAAGGAGGCCTTCGATAGTGGGTCTGATCCCCTCTGTCTGTTCATGCTTCAGTCGATATTGGGTTCGAAATATTGGTACCTGTGCCGGATTGGTTAGGGTAATGCACACTGGTTGGACATGTAACTTTCCCACGTCAAATGGTGTGGTTGTCCATATTGCCTTGTCTATGGAGTCCAAGACAGCAGGGGAGGAAGGGTGATCAGAATATGGTTTCCCGTGATGCCTGGGGAGAGTGAGGCGCTCAGGCTGGCACTGTTCCTCAGTGTCCACCATAGTCAGACGCCACATCTCTTCGGTGGTTGCTTTCAACAGGCCAGGTGTATGAGTCGCTTCCCAAGTGAGTTTCGAGGCCCTTTTTATCATTGGACCCAGACTTCGGGCCTCGTGTCCATTCCCTACTGCGAGGGTCACGTGTGGAGCAGAGTCGGGTCCCAGTTGATACCAAGGTTTAATATGGTGTGGGAGTATGACTGGGGCTGCCACCCCCTCAGGGCCGCACACGATGGTAAGGCAGCGTATGTTTGGGGTAAGATGCATCATGTTTTCATCCCAATCTTGTGTGTACGGCGTGTCTTCGTCGTCAGTGACGTTGAGAGTGCAGTGCAACTCTGCCTGTGGTGTCTTATAGGGATGAAAGGTGTATATTAGCTTCCTCCATTGGTTGAATTGAAATTGGATGGCAGGAGTTCCAGGTCCAGATGGTAGGCATTTGAGCCAGTAAACCTCCTGTGTGGTGGATAGAGCAGGTGCGGGCAGAATTGGGAGCATCAGGATTCGGGCCCTTGGCGGTGGATCGAGCGCGACCTCCACACCTGACTCAGTTAGGTAGATTGCGCATCCTAACTTACAGAGTAGGTCTCGACCTAGTAGGTTGATTGGGCAATTTGGACAATATAGGAATTGGTGTTTCAAACTGGAAGGGCCCCACTGGAACAATAGTGGAGTAGTTTTGTATTGATCTTCAGGATTTCCTGAAACCCCCACCACCTTTATCTTGTCTGAAGAGAGGGGTTGATGAGAATTGATGGCGGAATATGTACATCCAGTGTCCACAAGGAACCTGTGGGTGACCCCTTGTACTACGCATGTAATAGTGGGTTTCGTGTGGACAGAGAATTGTTGGCCATCTAACCCGACTGGTGGTGGTGGGCAGCCTCATTCCCATGGGGGGTATCCCTCGGACATCCCCTGGAAGGTGGGACCGGTAGGGGGCGCTGGGTTGTAGGCTGGTTGATATCCCTAGGCAGGGGCTGGTGGATATCCCTGGGCAGGGGCTGGTGGATATCCCTGGGCAGGGGCTGGTGGATATCCCTGGGCAGGGGCTGGTGGATATCCCTGGGCAGGGGCTGGGTACCTTGGGGCCCCTCTTCCCCGTTGTCCACCTCTCCTCCCCCTGTAGGCCAAGTATGATTGGCGCTGCTGTGAGAGGGGAGTGGGGCAGTCTCTGGCGTAATGGCCTTCGTGGTTACAGTTGTAGCAATGAATGGGTCTTGCTTGTGGCGGTCCCCCCCCTGTTTGTGGTGCCCCCCCCCCCCATGCTGGTCCTGGGGGGTTGGAGAAACTCGGCTGGGCATAACCTCCATATCCGTAGCTGGCTCCTGGATTTGGAGGGGCGGCGTATACGACCGGTGCCTGTGCGGGGGTCGGTGGTGCTGGAGCGGCCACCAACATCTGGTTCATGGTCTGAGTCACAATCTTGGCTATATCAGTGGGTTCCTCCGCCACCATTTGCTTTTTAGGCTTTGCGGTCTTTTGGGCCTCATTCAATTGTAATTTGAGCAACTGGAGTTGCAGCGACTGAACTTGTGAATCAGCCGTGCCTTTGTCTTTGTTGTATTGAGAGATGTGATGGTGGACATGGGAGTTGAATTGGGCAGTGGGCAAGGCCATCAGCCCCACTGTGGCCCTAAGCTTGGTTTTCACTTCTGTGGGCGTCCCATTCACCACCATCTCCTTCCACATGCTGAGAGTGGTTCCGCTCTGGTCATGGGGTTCAATGTGGACTGACCTCCAGGTGGTCTTGGCCCTATCTAGGTATTGAGCTGCCTGCTCCCCGTCTTCCATGGCAAAAGAGGTAAGGGTTGCATAATTTTTCTCGGTGGGATATGCCCTTCTGAGCTCGTTCCACAGTGATACTCTGTATTTCTCAGGTTCTGTTGCTGACCCAAATGTTCCCAGTCCTGCTGTGTTTATTAGGGCATTCATGGTCGTGTAGTCGGTTGACCTAGCCAATAAGGCCTTCATGTCCCCCAAGGCAAGCCGGACCCCGGAAGTTAGGGACTGAAGCTGAAGCAGCCAGGCTGAGGCACCCCCATGTAAGCTCGGGAGCTGTTCCATCAGGGCCGTCAAATCTTGCATCTTCCAGGCAACGTATTCCTCTCGGTGCATTGTGTCGTCCATCCTGAGTGGCATTTGATACAGCCCATGTCGTCTTTGGGCTTCTTCTTCTTCTTCTCTCCTTTGTCTGGCTATGATGCGCTTCGACCGTCTTACTGCCGTTTCAACGGGGGTTGATTTTCCCTTAAAAACTCCTTGTATCAGGACTATTTCACCTGTTTCTGCTGCGACTTCTTCCATGAGTTTCAGTTGGCTTTTTGCCTCCCATACACCTGCAGCCGTGAGGGGAATGTCTTCCTCTGTCTCCTCTTGTGGTTCCATATCATCTCCTCCCTGTTCTTCCGATTCGCTGAAAGTCATTAAATTTTCTTCTTGTCGGCGGCCACTTGTGAAATACTCCTTACTAATATCGCTCCTTGGTTCCCCTCTATGTTCTCTGTACACACTGGATGTGCAGGAGGTGGGGGTTCCCCTCCCCTCTGACTTCAAGCTGCTCCCGTTGCCCCCTGCTCCATCTATGAATGGATTCCTCGTGTGGCCACTGGGGTGGAGCTGTTCTCGCATAGATCGAGGGGCATGCATGTCAGATGGCCCTGGTGTGCACCTTTGTGCACCCCCTGGTGTGGAGTAACCCTGTGGGCCAGGCTTTAATTCTTCACACTCCAGGTGGCCCCCTTTGATCAACGTATCCCCTCGGAGTACTCCTTCTTTTACAAGGAACACAGGGGCCTGTGTTGACGCGGGCCCGGCCCTTTTCCCCTTATCAGTATAAGGTGGAGGCAAATTTGATAGGACCGGGTAAAGGGGTCGGGTCGTTGAGGGCACATGTGTTGGCGGGGCAGAGGGAAATGGATTTGGCGACATCTCCTGGTGGTGGCCCGTCTGCTCATCTTCCCCTTCTGAGGGAGTGGCCACCCCATCATTTCCGTTTTTTATTCAGTTGTGCTCTTAGCGCCTCTTCGATGGCCCAAGTTCCTATCTTCAGTTCCACTTCTGCCCTTTCTCTCTGTTTAGTCCCTTCTTTCTTAAATACGTGAATTTTGTTCTTTTCTGCCTCTTTATCTCTAGCTTCCTGCAGCGTCTCTCTTAACCCACATTCCATTGTTTTCAGCTGGACCCCGGTTGGCGGTCCCCCTCCTAAATAACCTTCTTGTGTCCATCTTAGCTTTAATCCCTCCCAAACTTTCTTCATGTGCTTCCATTGTTCCTTTCCCCCTGATCTATATTCTATTTTTTGTTCTAGGAACTCATTAAACCTCAGCTTTGGAGTATTGGGGGTCGCCATTGTGAATTTGCTTTAATCGTAATTTAATTTAATTCAATCGGAATTTAATCGTAGTTTTAATCGGAATTCTCTCCGGCTATCTGAATATAGTTAGCATATACTTCGCCCGACGTTGATTAATACCCACGATGTATTCGAAGAGACACTGCTGCTCGTGCTCTGTCTTATCTCTGAGCTTCTCCTTAGTATGTTTTAGTTCGAGAAAAACGAATGGGTTGGTATAGCATTTGTGGAGCGCACAACCAAGGGATCTATTCGACTATTTAGTCTCAATATTTAAATATTATATTCAGATATTATTTCAATTATACATCAGTCATTTTGTTCCTGATTATACATTTAACACAGAAGTCATAGGTACATACAACATAGAAGTTTCGGATTTATCCAATAACCCTTATTATAATTCTATCTCTCTCTCTCTATCTAACCACCAACAATCTTAATGGAAACAATTACAACCACATTGCATTTTAATATAAACAGTTACAAATAGACAAAACAAGACAAAACAACACGTTATATCTCTGACCCCTGAAAGCCGACCCCTATCAGTGAACCTCTATCAGACTAGCCTCGACCGGGTCACGGGACAAAATTACAATTTCTCCCCTCGGCGCCAGGTTTAATGAATAGTAGTTAACTATCCCCTTACTGATCTCTATTCCTGACCCCTATCGAGCTGACCCCTATCAGAATTATTACACATGTCCGACCCCTATCAGTGAACCTCTATCAGACTGGCCTCGACCGGGTCGCGGGACAAAATTACAATTTATCCCCTCGGCGCCAGGTTTAATGAATAGTAATTAGCTATCCCCTCACTGATCTCTATTCCTGACCCCTATCGGAACTATCCAGGCCTTAAAGTGATCTCTCATCAATTGAAAGCTATCAGACTGTGCTGACCGGGTCGCGGGACAAAATTACAATTTATCCCCTCGGCGCCAGATTTAATGAATAGTAATTAACTATCCCCTTACTGATATCTCATCAATGATTTATATCACTCCGGCCGTCGCCGGATTGTTACCACATATGTTCACTTCACTGTCTTTGACTCGTCAGCAAATTATAAATTTACACAAGAATTCATACTTACTCGGAAATACTGATCAAAATTTAGACAGACTATACGACAATATGCAAAGTTTGATTTAACAGGTTTTGCTTACCTTATTTATGGTGCACCTTTAGATCAGTTTCCCGAGTTGAGCAGAATTGTTGTCCTCCCCCCGAAAAGTCTTCACCCGTCCTTCGTGAATCGTCCTTTCACCCGCTCACCCCCTCTCTCACACCCAATCAGCTCACTTCGACTGGACCGTTAGTTAACTATCCTCTGCTTACCAAGTTCTGTTAGTAATTAGATATGTAGAAGGGTGAGCCGGTCAAGGATCGATTCAGACAAAGTGGTAAATTGTATGACAAGCGACAGTTTATTCAGAGTAAAGATATCTGGTACAGCGTAATTACGGCTCTTCTGTTAGCTCGCACAGAACAGCAGGAAAAGAGACCGTTAACAATTTACATAATCCTTATAAGTGGAACAGAAAGTAGGTTGATTCTAGAAGATCGGATCTTTGGATTGGTTCAGGCTGGGGTGTAGTCTGTAGTCTTCCGCCATTGGCTCAGTTGCCTGTCCGTCATCGTAGAATCCTCTTCGGGCACACAATGTTCGGCTAGAAAGGAGATTATGTGTGTGCGCTGGTTTGGCAGTTAGTGTGTAATGTGGGAGCTATCCTGTAGGGGACCCCACAGGCTTTACTGTGAGTTATAGAAATGTAATAGCAGTATGCTGGTCACCTGCATAAGAAATAGCATTTCTTTACACTTCTTAGGCTACTCTCTCGTTTCTCAATTCAATTGAAATCACATGTTAAGTCAGATGCTTTCATAAATTCAACGAGGGTTAATGTCTACTCCGAATGTGCACGGTCTGTGGGTAAATTGGCAAGTTTTCTAACCATTTTCTCACGGTGTGGTGGTTACAAACTACTCTACTAGGCAATAGCAATACAAGACACGTTTATACCACTAGATGTCAATGTTGAGTCCTGTTTTGCAACAATTTTAAGAGCTCCTTGTCGGCAGGGATAACATTTTTTGGACATTTCTGTTATTGGAATAGGCTATCATCAAAATAAGTCAATCGTACAATACCATTGGAAATTAATGTTGAAAGTTACATTCAGCATAATACATGTCTATTGGGGTGAGGGCAGGGTAGAAATGTCCTTTGAGGTGGGGGGTAGAAGCCTGATGGTCTGGGGGTAGAAGCTATTGGCCAGTCTTACAGTTTTTACCATGGTGCTCCTATTCTGCCTGCGTCTGAGTGATAGAAACGGGAAGAACAGGCCATGGCTCGGGTGGCTGGGGTCCCTGAGGAACGTCTTGGCCTTCCTGCGACACCTGGTGTCCAAATCAATGAGCAATATGCAGAAACAGTTTGTTATATATTGAAAACCTAAACCTAAAATCTACTATCTACACAAGTGCAACAACAGTAATCATATTACTTGTATTTTTTTTTAAATGAGCACCTTATAAACTGCACACGCATCAAAACCCTGGTGTTTGGACAAGTGGCAATAAATCACTGATATCGATTAGGTGGGAGGGGGGGGGGGGGTCAGGTGGTAGCGTTGTTGAAACTAACACAACTGAAACAACACGGAAACTGGAGATATTTTTTACATCACTGGTTAGAGAACAACCTGCAGAAGACAGCTACATTTTGGAGTGAGGCAATTTGATTTGGGGGTCGCCAAAACAGAAAGAGAAACGCAACACTTATTTTCCAATCACTCATATTGATATCACATTCAAATAAATTGCGCGAGGGGAGATAAGGTTGCAAGTCCTGTTAAAACTAACACTGATCTACAACTACATGGAATCTGGTAATAATGTGTAGACTACAGCTAGCTACATTTTGAAGTGTTGCATTGTGGGTCACCAACATGGTAAGTAGACATGCCTAGCAACACTTTTTTTTAACACTTCCATCAATATTATTTTTCTAACTTTATATACCTAGGCAAGTCAGTTAAGAACAAATTCTTATTTTCAATGACAGCCTAGGAACAGTGGTGTTAACTGCCTTGTTCAGGGGCAGAACGACAGATTTGTACCTTGTCAGCTCAGGGATTTGAACTTGCAACCTTTATGGTTGCTCTAACCACTAGGCTACCCTGCCACCCTATTTGTACCCTATATCATGATATCATGCTGAAATCAATAGAACAGGTCCAAATGTTTGGACTGTAGCGTTGTTGGTTAGATGAGAACTTATAGAAGGCTTTCAGTATTGGCCTGTCTGATCTGACAACAATAGTCTGCACTATTGAGGTGTGAGTACAGGTTCAGTAGTCTTATTGTTGTAAATTAAAATGCATTATGTCCTTATTAAAACATATTTTTATATGATATCATTCACCAACATTTCAGTAGGTGGCAGTATTATACATATTTTAGTATTCCAGACTATTTGCAAGTATAACATATATTCTCATAGTGTATTGACATTTTTGACACATGGGGAAAAACTTAATTGGCACCTGCCCCATCAGTTAGAGTGGAATACTGCCTAGCCTACATTGATGTGCCTAGTATGTCATTTCCCATTTGACATTTGTGTTGAACACAGAATAAACCCCCATTCTATTCCTGGGGCTATTGAACCATATTTTGGAGTGTTTATTGCCTCCAGTTGATTGGGGACCATTACCATCAGTCAAAATAAAGTCCAAAGCTGTCAATCACACCAAAGGCATTTCCCTCCCTGCTTGGTGTCAGTAGTGGTAGGTGGAGTTTGTACCCTATTGAATGACGCATGAAGAAGTGATGAATGGAAAGATCCCAAATCAATGCAGGTTTTATTGACATACTGTACACACACACACACACACACACACACACACACACACACACACACACACACACACACACACACACACACGCACACGCACACGCACACGCACAAGCACACACACACACACACACACACACACACACACACACACACACAATAAATAAATTGCTTGATCACCAGGGAGACATCCCCTATTCATCTATGAGTCCTTAATGGGAAACACTTTTAATTACTTTTTTAAATAAAAATGCTTGGCTGAGGAATGCACAGTTTAATATATTTGAATATGTGTTCCCTATGCTCAGTATTGATTTAATGCTTCATTTTGTGGGTAGGCTAACTGGAATGAGCAAAGCGATTCAGTTGCATTCTCAAGCCAGGCAGTTGAATGCAGGTGTGCTGATATATTGGCTCATGGCAACCGTAAATAAATATGACTAATGTGTTTCCGGTCAAGTGGCTGCTGTCTTAAGACTATGAAGAGTGAGTGAGACCCCCACCATGATGTCAGTGTAATTCCTTTGTTTCTATGTCTCCGGCGTTGAGAAGGATCCCAAATATAGCGCTGAGATTACATTTAGTGTGACTGGAATATAAATAAATGGAGCGACTAGAATATGCCTTTTACTTCATGTTTGCCCTTGCTCTCTTTCCCTCGATCAATGCTTGTATGAGGTCCTTATTAGTTCTGGAATGATTCATTATTTGTTTTACAGTGAAAAGGAGAGGGAGAAGACAGGGGGGTAACATGCATGCAATCTTTATGAAACACACATGTTTGTGATGTTTATTCCTTGTCTGTTGCTGACTGTAAAACATAACAGAACCTGATCAGCTAGGGTGAACACAGCCCATCTTACTGCTTGTGTACTACTCCATGTCAATAAATCACACAGAGAAATACATACCAAAATTGTCTATGCATCTTTGAAAACCCAAAGATTTATAGAATAGCATTTAGAACAGAGCAAGAAAATGCTGTATATTTAAGCAATAATGCCCAAGGGGGTGTGGTATATAGCCAATATGCCATTGCTAGGGCTGTTCTTAAGCACGACGCATCTCGGAGTGCCTGGACACAGCCCTTAGCGGTGGTATATTGGCCATATACCACAAAGCCTGAGGTGCCTTATTGCTATTATAAACTAGTGATCAACGTAATTAGAGCAGTAAAAATAAATTATTTGTCATACCCGTGGTATATGACCTGATATACCACGGCAGTCAGCCAATCAGCATTCAGGGCTCGAACCACCCAGTTTATATATTTGATTGAAGAATAACAACATTTCTGCTATACTGCAGGATTGCTGTCCTTTTCCTTTGAGGGAATCGTGGAACCGTGGAAGAGGCAAGAAGAGACAAAAATTACTTGAAGGAATCTGCAGTTCGTGTGCCCTTACAATTGTATTTTACACACACAGTTCTCAGCAGCTTGGTCAGTGAAGTAGAGGACAGTAGAGGAGGAGGATAGAGAGAAGCAGAGGAGGACATACAAGAGGGAGAAAGAGAGAGGGAGCTCTGCAGCAGGATCCCCACCGTGCTGAGCACAGGACTGCGTGACTGGTCTGTGCTGGGTGAGGGGGAGGGGAGGCATATCAGTGCAACACAGCCTTACTGGATGAGTAGCAGCAGTAACACTAGCAGCATCTCATTTGTGGCTGCTGGGGGCTCGGTCTCACACACACAGGCGCTCCCAGCGCCACCGTCACACACACGCAGTGGCAGCCACAGCCGTCGTTAGAGCCTGGGCTGGGGCAGGGACGGGGACCGCTACTGTGACGACTGGAGCTACGGCGATAGCAGCTGCTGCACCATGGCACAAGCCGCCAAGCAGCTACGCAAGAACAAGGACCTAGCGGAGCTCGCAGCTCAGGAGCTGAAGGATAAGGAGGAGGAGAAGAACAAGAAGAGGAATCGATCGAGGGACCGAAGACGCAAGGTATGGTTGACTGAGGATGGTGTCAATTTCTCTCTGCCTCTCTCTCTTTCGTTAATTTCCTCCTTTTCTCAACCTGTCTCCCTCCCTCCATTGTACAGGACGGGTTACACTTAACAATATAATTACACACACAGTCACGCGCACACACCCGCCATGTGTTAACCAGTCATGCACAGATGCTCATGCACAGGTTGTGTTTGTTCAGTCAGACATGCCCTGCCCGCTTGTCCCCAGGAGGGTGTTATGCTCTTTTACTCTGGTCTTTTCCCCATATGTCATTTCTCTTGGAGGGTGGAGTCACAGAGGGTCGGGGCGGTGTGGAGAGACAGGCAGGGATCCTCTCTGTCTCCCTCCACTCTTCCCCTCTCCTAATCTCCTAGCTGAGTCGTCATGTCCTGCTGGCTGGGTTTAATGTGGCTTTCAGGTTCTATTGTTTTCCCCTCGTGTGGACCTGCTGTAGTATGTGCCACATATCTCTGATAGGCTGGCTTTTGTAGTCACTTTCCTAGATGAGTATGTGAAAGAGACTGTTCATCCATCCTCGGCTGAGAGGGAAAGAGTGATCTCTTCCCTCCTTTCCCCATTTGCTAAGTTTATTATTCTTCCTTTAAAGAACAGCCTGTTTTAATGTAAACCTCCCAGCTCTACCTGTGAAATTAAGGGTTAAAAGGATTTTCTCCAATAGGGTGCACTGCAGCTGCCTCTATCTCTTGATTCAGTGTTCTGTGCTGTGGGCTACAGTGATATATCTCCACCTGCTCCTTAAATTATCATGGCTCATTTGCTCATTACCTGGGTAATGATGGTGACATGACACCTCATTGTTGATGTCTTGTGTGTGTATTCTCATCACTATAAGACAACGTGAGGTCGGTGTGTAGAGTAGTGGGATCTTGGAGAAGTCTGAGGATGGTGGGAGAAAGGGAGAGAACAGAGTGATATAGATGGAATAGCAGAGAGAGAGAGAGAGAGAGAGAATAAGGAGAGCAGAGGAGGGAGCCCGTAGCTCCACGTGACGGTTGTTCATACTATGGCAAACAGTCTCAGCAATGTTAGGGCATCTTACAGGGAGGATATCCTGTTCAGAACATCTGTCACAGGCCAGCTTTTATCTCTGACCTCCACATCAACACCATCCAAATGAGAGACGGTGAAAGAGAGGGAGGAGAGAAGTAGAGGATACCTCTGCAATACCAATTAATAACAATTGTTGGCTGCAATCATTTCAATACAACACACACATTTGAAAACATTGCTTGCTGTATGCCAAGGTTGGCATTGGAATAAGGGTGAGACAGCGGCATAATGAATTAATGATAACCCTTCCATAAAGTGATGATCTACCCTGTCAGTATGTGTAAAAAGAAAGGCGTCTACACTACAATATCTTCATGCATACAGTACATTCAGAAAGTATTCAGACCCGTTGACCTTTTCCAAAATTTGTTACGTTACAGCCTTATTCTAAAATGGATTTTTTTAAACGCCTCATCAGTTTATACACAATACCCCATAATGACAAAGCAAAAACACGTTTCATTTTTGTGTGCAAATTTATACAAATAAATTAATTAAATAACAAATTTACATAAGTATTTATAAGTATTTAGACCCATAAGTATTTAGACCCTTTACTCTGTACTTTGTTGAAGCACCTTTAGCAGCGATTACAGCCTCAAGTTGTCTTGGGTATGACGCTACAAGCTTGGCACACATGTATTTGGGGAGTTTCTCTCATTCTTCTCTGCAGATCTTCTCAAGCTCTGTCAGGTTGGATGGGGAGCGTCGCAGAACAGCTATTTTCATGTCTCTCCAGAGATGTTCGATCGGGTTCAAGTCCGGGCTCTGACTGAGCCACTCAAGGACATTCAGAGACTTGTCCCGAAGCCACTCTGGCGTTGTCTTGGCTGTGTGCTTAAGGTCGTTGTACTGTTGAAAGGTAAACCTTCACCCCAGTCTGAGGTCCTGAGTGCTCTGGAGCAAGTTTTCATCAAGGATCTCTCTGTACTTTGCTCCGTTCCCCTTTCCCTCGATCCTAACTAGTCTCCCAGTCCCTGCCCCTGAAAAAACATCCCGATGCATGATTCTGCCACCACATTCCTTCATCGTAGGGATGGTGCCAGGTTTCCTCCAGACGTGACGCTTGACACTCAGGTCAAAGAGTTCAATCTTGGTTTCATCAGACCAGAGAATCTTGTTTCCCATGGTCTGAGAGTCCTTTAGGTGGCTTTTGGAAAACTCCAAGCGGGCTGTTCCTTTTACTGAGGATTAGCTTCCGTCTGACCACTCTACCATAAAGACCTGATTGGTGGAGTACTGCAGAGATGGTTGTCCTAATGGAAGGTTCTCCCATCTCCACAGAGGAACTCTAGACCTCTGTCAGAGTGACCATCGGGTTCTTGGTCACCTCCATAACCGTGGTCCTTCTCCCCCAATTGCTCAGTTTGGCCGGACGGCTAGCTCTAGGAAGAGTCTTGGTGGTTCCAAACGTCTTGCATTTAAGAATGATGGAGGCCACTGTGTTCTTGGGGACCTTCAATGCTGCAGCAATGTTTGGTACGCTTCCCCAAGATCTGTGCTTCAACACAATTCTGTCTCGGAGCTCTACGGGACAGACAGTTCCGTTGACCTCATGACTTGGTTTTTGCTCTGACATGCACTGTCAACTGTGGGACATTATACAGACAGTTGTGTGCCTTTCCAAATAATGTCCAATCAATTGAATTTACAACAGGTGGACTCCAATCAAGTTGTAGAAACATCTCAAGGATGATCAATGGAAACAGGATGCACCTGAGCTCAACTTCGAGTCTCATAGCAAAAGGTCTGAATACTTGTGTAAATAATGTATTTCTGTTTTTTATTTTTGATACATTTGCAAACATTTCTAAAAACCTGTTTATGCCTTTTATGGAGTATTGGGTGTAGATTGATGAGGGGAAAAAATACTTAATACATAAAATAAGGCTGTAACGTAACAAAATGTGGAAAAAGTCAAGGGGTCCTAATAGTTTCCGAATGCATCTTCTCAATCATCACAATTTACAGATCAGTTGGGGTTTTAGGTTGGCTGAGAAAAGTGGAGAAAGTATTATAGGGATGTAAATATAGGGATGCTGTAGAATGTTTTGTGTGTTTTCATTGCAATGCATTGGGCTGTAGTACATTTTCCTATTTCTACAGGGTGTAGACTTAATACAATACTAGACTCAAGACCTGCTAATGCGTTGTGTGTGTGAGCGCGTGTCCGTTTGTATGTGCAATCGCGCGCGCGTGTGTGTGTGAGATGATATGGCTTCAGGGTACCTCATTCCTCTTTTATATAACCTCCTGGATGCAGTCCTCTAATGATAAAACCATTACAGTGTGACCTCAGAGGCATTCACTCTTTCTAGAATTGCTTGAGGATGATCTCTTCCTTCATAGGTGGAGGCACAGAGATTACTAAAAATGACCAAATAAATGTTTCAATGACCAGGGATGTGCACTGTCTTAGACCTTGGAATTCCAAGCTGTTAACATTTTGCATTAACATTTTTTGAAGACTTGCTGAAACTGCTACGTACTGCTTGCATAATGACTGTGCTATATCTGTGTGTACCAATTGACCCTTCGCTAAGCACTGCCTCAACCAATCACAGCGCTCCGATGGATTGCAACTGTCATCAAGTCTGACACCTCGGACAGGCTTGCTCACCTTTCAAACCCTTAGAAGCCATGAATGGCTATGGCAAAAATTGAGAGTTTTCAAAAATAAATAGTTTAAATTAGGGATGCACGTTATATCGGCCCGATGTCTAGTTTAACGCCGATGTGCAAAACCGATGTCGAAGCTGACGTGCATACCTATATAACGTAGGTAGATGACGTGCATACCTATATAACGTAGGTAGATGACGTGCATACCTATACAACGTAGGTAGATGACGTGCATACCTATATAACGTAGGTAGATGACGTGCATACCTATATAACGTAGGTAGCTGACGTGCATACCTATATAACGTAGGTAGCTGACGTGCATACCTATATAACGTAGGTAGATGACGTGCATGCCTATATAACTTAGGTAGATGACGTGCATGCCTATATAACGTAGGTAGATGACGTGCATACCTATATAACGTAGGTAGATGACGTGCATACCTATATAACGTAGGTAGATGACGTGCATACCTATATAACGTAAGTAGATGACGTGCATACCTATATAACGTAGGTAGATGACGTGCATACCTATATAACGTAGGTAGATGACGTGCATACCTATATAACGTAGGTAGATGACGTGCATACCTATATAACGTAGGTAGATGACGTGCATACCTATATAACGTAGGCAGACATGATACCCTCTGTCATGGCATTGAAACGCCTACTCAACAAAACTGCCGACACAGACTGTGGGGTTAAAACTTAAAGTACTCTACTAGAGGCTGTGAACAAGCGATTTGGTGGCATTCTATCTGACCCGCATTACTGTGTCGCCAACATGCTCGATGCTAGGTACAAGGATCGCTACTTCAATCCAGACAAGAAAAAGGATTTACGTTAAATGTTACAGACACAGCTGGACAAGATGGAAACGGATACAGTGACAGTGCGCACCGAGGAAGAGAGGCCACGGGCAGACAGAGCTGAAACTTCACTGCTTGACATGTATGATGGAATCTTGGTTGAGATTGAACGAATGAACAACGAAACATCACAGCAAGTAAGTAAGTTAAATAGATTTTGATTATGTTTTACTGGTAATGGGGACATACGTAAATGCCAACAAAACAACTTTTTGGTCAGTGTGTGTGTGTGTTTCAACTATTTAACTGTACTAGAATGCTTTAAAGGTCACACATGTCTTTTTATATCGGTTATCGGTCTAATTTCTTTTGGCAAGGAATATATTGGATATCGGTATCGGCCAAATATACCATATCGGTGTATCCCTAGTTTAAATGACTAAATAATTCAACATTGCGCTAGGGGTACTTGCAACTATGAAACATGAAACAGAGCGTGTTGAAGTGTTTTTTCGAATTAGGAAATTATACTGTTTTCATTGTTTGCTAGTTAGCTGGTTATTTAGCTCTCATTGAAAACGTTGCTAACGCTAGCTAGCCATAGTGAATATAACTTGTATTCTCCAGGTGTATGTTAGCTAGCTAAATTGGCTTTATTAGGAATATAATTGTCATCTGTGTTCGACATCAGCAAACGATTTGAGAGCACATGTTCGCTCCAAAAGTGGTCCAGGTTCCCAGGAAGCAATTGTAATGACAGTTCACCACAACATACCCTAAACAACAATTAAAAGGGAACAGTTTGGAGATTATGGAGAAATTATTAGACTAAAGGTGAGGAGACAACAGTTTACCTGACAAGACTGAATCTAAACACTACACTGTTGATTTCATGTGCATTTTACATTTACTGTGCTTTTCGCTGCATTTGTTGATAACGAAATCTGAAAATACTCTGGATACATTCAGTAACATGATGTGAAAATTCTTGGAATATTTGGGGTAGGTGTAACATAAGAAAAATAATTAAAAGGATTTAAGAGGTCTAACTGTTTTTTCCAAGTGGCCACACACCTCCACAGTTTCTGATGAATTTAAATGCACCTTTGACTCAAAGAAGAGTCTTCAAATATAAGGTGTTTTTTTTTTATCTCTCCTAGCTGGGCCATTGAGGAACTAGAGCAAGCACCCTTTAGTTGTTGGAACACAGCCCTGCATCCCCACCTTTACACAATTACTGCTTTTGTTTAAGCAATCCAAAAACGTTCCATTATAAATCACAATCTGGGTCAGGTGGGCATAATTTGAAAGCTTGTTCTATTGCCAACATGATTAGCTAAATTATAAAATAGGATCTTACAGTGTTAGGCTTTCATTAGGTAATTCAGAGTAGCAGATCGTTATTTTGGTGCGTATATAATGTCATGAGTGCATTCAAATGTATGGTCTGCGGCAAATTGTCTTCACAATACAATAAACATGGGCACATTCTGTTCAGGACAACCCAGGTTATAATGCCTTGTCTTATTGTAACTGTACATCAAACATAGTGATCGTACACCAAATGTACAAAACATTAGGAACACCTTCCAAATATTGAGTTGCACCCCCTTTTGACCTCAGAACAGCCCAATTTATGTCTCAATTGCTTTATAATCCTTCTTTAACCTGTCTCCTCCCATTCAGCTACACTTATTTGAAGTGGAAAAATCCTCTTAAATGTAAAGTTCCCATATTTAGGGACCCTATCCGGGTTAGGGGAAGGTTTGGCCGGCAGAGATGTTCTTGTCCCATCGCGCACTAGCGACTCCTGTGGCGGGTTGGGCGCAGTGCACGCTGACACGGTCACCAGGTGTACAATGTTTCCTCCGACACATTGGTGCTACTGGGTTAAGTGGGCATTGTGTCAAGAAGCAGTGCGGCTTGGCTGGGTTGTGTTTCGGAGGACGCACGGCTCTCGACCTTCGCCTCTTCTGAGTCCGTACGGGAGTTGCAGCCATGGGACAAGACTGTAACAACCAATTGGATACCACAAAATGTAATAAAAAATGTAAATAAAATAGCAATTGTGCAAAATATTTGTGAGAAATACATTTTATCTGAGTATGGAACATTTCTGGGATCTTGTTGCACGCGGTTCTCAGAATGGATCTCAGTGGAAACCCATCCATATCTGTGAGGCGGAGACCCTGAGCTCTGCCATCATGTATGGCATCTTACTGTGCAGCCACTGCGTTCTAATTTAGGCACTTCTCAGTGTCCAAATCTGCCGTTTTCAACCCGTATATCGGTATGAGTGTAAAGCTCTACCCTGGCCCAGTCGGCCGGAACTGCACAGACCATGGTGTTTATTGTGTGTAAGAATTCTGCCCTATATTCAGTCTTCCTGCTAAGCTGATATATGAAAAGAACAGCAATGTATGGGCGTGAGCATGTTTACGTGTGTGTGGGGCGCAAACAGAAGTGTCCCAGATTCTGAGGGACCTGTGTGTGTGTATACATCTCAGAGGAGTAGGCAGGATGAAGCAAGGTCGGGCTGATGTGTAAGCACCCCTCATCCCAGCCACCGCCATGCTGAAAGAACATTCTGAAACAGGAACATAAAGTCTGCTGTCTTTATGACAGGTACCTGCAGTGGAAAACAGGTGCCAAGTAGAGGCAGCAGTCACAGAGAGACAGATAGGGATGAAATTGCAGTTTATAGGATTGTATGAAATATTACAGTAAGAGGTTAGAGGTGGAGGTTATCCTCAGTGTAGGGTTTAGCCAGGTTTCAGCAGGGCTATTACCTCATCACAAGATGGCCATCCCATCTGCCATGCTTGCCTTTATTACCCAAAATCACCTGACTTTAATGACTAGAAATATTGATCTGCTAGACTCCCATCTCGTTTAGTGCCAGCCATGTTATGTTGCTTCAAATTCAATTAAGATCTTAAGTACCAGCCTATTGAAAGGCACCTGGGCTTTAACATGGTCTAACATGTCACTGAACATAGACTATGGTTGTCAATGTGGATTAAGGACCTTTTTCATCTCATCTATCAAACTTACCTGCAACCCTCATGATAGTGGAAGATGATGTTTACTGGGATCTGGTGACACATTTATCAAACACAACAGATCAATGAGAATTGTTCTGCTGACAGGGGGATAATTGCCAACTGCAGTCAGAATTATTTTGCTCTAATTGCCATTGTGAAAAGTGACATTATAAGTGCTTGGAATAAGTAATAAAGCATAGCTGACTTAAAGAAAAATGCCAGATTGCACTGTTTTGTCAATATGAATGGGGCCGCGTGTTGGTGTGTACTGTATGTCCGTACTGCGTGAGTGTGTGCATACACACATGCATGTTGTGTGTCCTTGCACACAAACAGTAGCTGGCCCAGCATCACTGCTGTCAGACCTTGGATGTGGTTCCCCATGGCAACTGAAGGTGTGAAGGACAGATAGGAGCAGAGGTTGGATCTGCCAGGTTTTGATGTGCAGTTTGTTGTAGAAACCATCACGTGTGTGTAAATGAATACAATGGAATATAAACTACTAGTCCGGTAGCAGATCAATTAGCAATTTAGCCAAATCCCCTGTTGTGTTTGTTGTCATGACAAACATTATGTACGACTTGACAACGAGCGGAAAAACAATTGGCTAAAGGCACGCACTTACAGATCTGTGAACATGCTAATAAACGACTTAATGTCAAATGAAACAATTAACTGGGTTGTTTAATTCAGTGTTAAAAAATGCCTTCACCTTTATTGGTTATGGAAAGGTGTTTTGGCCACTGTAAAGTCAAGTACCAGTATTAGATATTTTCCCAGCACATCCGGTAGTTTTGGGTGGAGATCCATTATTAGAAGCTCTTAGAGAGGCCTCTGGGAAGGACTGTCACCACCATGTTAAGAGCTTAACCGACTGGATAAGTAATAAAGTAATGGAGAGGGGGCCCTATATGATTAGTACTTTTGAGACATTAGCTGGAAAACTTAAGCTATAGCCTACTTCTGATTATGGCACCGTGACTCAGTATGAAAAGTAGGTTGACTTGACTGTGCTATATCTGTTCTGTAGTGTCTCATACTGTATGTGGCGTAGTTAATAATACCAAATCTACTGATTAATGCAAGTTTCTGTGGAGAGGGATGAATGAAAAGGGGAGTGGTGTGGACGGCAGATGAGAGGTGAGAAGGGTGGATGCCCAGCCTAGGGACCTCTTCCACATGTTTTATCTGCAGCTGGACTCACAGCTGTCTCAACCCCAGGGTTCTCACTGCATAGCGTGAGTGTCCCTTTCTGTGTTTGTGTGTGTGTGTGTGTGTGTGTGCACATCTCATCATATGTCTACAGGGTGTGTGTCTACTTTGCTAGCTGATGGTGACATGACATGGTGTTTCTGCATGTATTGTGTGGAACGGTTCCTTGATGTGTCTTGGCCCAATCCTGCTTTGGTTCGAGGTTTTGTCTCTGGCTTGTCTCAGTGTTGAGTAATGTGATGCAGTGAAGTCACGAAAAGAGATCCACTGACAGCTCCTAAAGACAAAAGCGCCCTGTTTTGGCTCATCAAAAATCAATAGCTTCATTAGAAGCGTGTAACCTCTGAATCTTTGTCTGAGCTAATTTTATACATCAGCCCAAACCCTGTCCTGCTGCCAACAGACACCCTGCCAACCGAAGGCAGAGAATGAGGGGGGTTAGGCCGGGGAAGGGGTATGGCGTCCTGCACAGCATCTGTTTGTTCCTGAGTTATCCTCTCCCCAATCACTTCCACCTCACTGTAGTATTTTAGGGACAATGGGCAAGCCTGTTTTTGGTGGCGAGTTGACCCCACTCTGGCCATCTCTCTCCAGCCCACTGGTCTGAAAGGGACTGAATGGAGTGAGAGCTCTGGGACGGAAGATATCCACCTGGAGGCGGGATGGAGAGGAGAACAACAGTGACTATTTAAGGCTGTTGGGACCTGATACCTACCTCTTGTGTGTTTTCCCTGTTTGAAATGAGGGAGCCAGTCTGCCAATGCCATTCAGATAGATATATTGTCTCGCCAATCAAACAGCTCATCTATCAGCCTGCCCGTTAATCAGTACATCGCCTCTCTAGAGGAACTAGCCAATCAGAGCCCTTCTAGTGCAGGGGATGGGTAATGGCAGTAAATCGCATCTGCAAAGTTTATTTTGACCTTGGGTCAAGAGGCAGGCATCTGAAGTGACAGATTTTTGCCATGGTGATTACAGTGTGACATATTGACGCTGCACACCAACCATACAGAGATTGAGTCCTGAGAGTAAGCCCAAAAACACACATCAGCTGCAACTGGATTCCATAGTCTTTTAATTGACCTTAATTATAACTAACATGCTGCTACTACAAGAGAAATCGGCTCCTCACAGATTGGGGCTGTTTTCATCTGATCTCGATTACCATTCCCCCAGATTGGCTGCAGGGGCTGGCCATTAGACCTCTGCTACACAGCCCTCTCATTATCAGACCGAGACAGCGAGCCAGGTTATGTAATGGAATCAGAGCTCCTCAAGGTCTGTGTGGATCATGTGGCCTTGGCAACACCCTACATCCCATCCGTGACACTCCATATACCACTCATACTGGACTCTATGTACAGTATGTGCTGCTGGGGACAAGTGGAGGCCACTGAGACAGTTGATAACAATTGTCCTTGGGATGAAAACAAAGGGAAATTCAATTGGTATCCCTAGAAAGGGCAGATACCTCGTGGAAGATCGTTGAGAGGAGATGGATGATCTAGCAAGGGCAGAGGAAATATTGTTGAGAGGAAAAATATACTGTAGCAAAGGTATATGGGAGATTTTGTATAAGGTTGATACACTAGCAATGTTAAAATGGAGATAATAGTTGAGGGATAGTTGGCTAGGCTGGGGCAGAGAGCTGTGTACAGTTATGCCCTTGTAGTGGTAGTAGATGGTATGTGTGCAGTGCACTTGTAAGTAATCATGTCTGTGTCGCTGTGCTCCTCTGTAGTGTTGATGCTGTGTTATTGATTGATGTGTTTGATCAGGGAGGGGTAGATCCATCAGCTGGCTCCCTGACAGAACAAGGCCCAGGGAGTTTTACACACACGCACACACACAAACAGCTCTGTCTGTCCTCGTCTCCCATCTGTCACTCGCTCCTTTCATTCCCTCTCCTCTTCATTTTTCCAACCCTCTAGTGTCCCTCTTTTCCCTTACCGTCCTCTGCCAACCAGCTCCGCATCCCTCACTCCTTCACCCTCAACCTCTTCCCCTCTCCAGCCCCTTTGCCTCATTCCCCCCTCCCCTATCCCTCTCTCCTCCCCCTGACCCTAGCCCTGCTCTCTGGCTAGCCTCTAATGGTGTAGCATTGAGCACATTACTGAGGAAGAGAGAGAGAGAGAGCGAGGAGAGGGGGAGTGGAAGAAAGGAGCAGCTTACACCCATTCCCACTAGGGGGGGAGAAGAGCACAAGGAAAAGGAGAGAGAAGGTAGATAAAGGGATGCAGAGAGATGGGTTGCAGGAAGGAGATAGAGGGGAGTGGTATAGAGGCAGAGAGAGATGGGTGAGAAAGAGAAGCAAAGAGCAGAGGAAAATGTCCTCTACACTTAGAAAAGAGAGAGACTATTATATCTGGGAGGTGGCACAGTTGGTTGCTCTCTTTTGATTACTCTCTGTTTATTTGCTACAGGTGCAATAGCACACACATACTGGAAACACTTACAGGCACAAGGAGAGAAAGAGGGGAAGGGAGAGCTAAAGGAGTGACACTATGGACAGACTGATAGGCGGTTTGTCGCCCCAACCGTGTACCTCTGGCAATCCTCCCTGTTTAGATACCTGTGGTGAATGCTGATGAACACTCTCCCGTGCCAGCCAATGGGAAGTGAGATGATGAAAATAGAATAACTGCCACGCTTGGTGGAACCATTATGTAAATGAAGTTGGGAATCCTCTGGCAGGAAGCTAGGTCTACTCCATTTGCTTGGTTTGGCATTCAACAAATATTTCTGAATGATTCCCAATGCAAGTTTAGGAAGGCAGTCTGACCATGGACGTTGACATTAATACCAATTTACATATTATGTTAATTTGTTTGCCGGGGGTCACTGTGTGTGCGTGTTTGTGTGTGTTTGTGTTTGTTTGTAGGCTACTGGAATTGTGTGTGAGTCTGAGGTGTGTGTGATTGTGTGTGAGTTTGAGGCACTGTGTTGTTATCAACTGGTTAAGATGTGCACGTGCTCTGCACCATATCAAATTCCTGTGTGGTGTCCACATTCTGCCTAATTAACTGACAGTGGAAAGGCTAAGTTCGCTGCCTCTTCCCTGCTTCTGCTGATGGAGTTAATAATGATTATCGACCGTGATCCATTGAACCAAGCTTAATGTCTACCCCATTTCCTGCTCATTCTGCATATTCAGGAACAGCGTCTTTTGAATGATGTACATATGATTTGAACCAAAGGGACTCGAAGCCAGTGAATCAAGCAACCTTCCCTGTGAGTGTATCCCCATTGCTCAGTATCTCCCATGCACTGTGAGTGTATCCCCATTGCTCAGTATCTCCCATGCACTGTGAGTGTATCCCCATTGCTCAGTATCTCCCATGCACTGTGAGTGTATCCCCATTGCTCAGTATCTCCCATGCACTGTGAGTGTATCCCCATTGCTCAGTATCTCCCATGCACTGTGAGTGTATCCCCATTGCTCAGTATCTCCCATGCACTGTGAGTGTATCCCCATTTCTCAGTATCTCCCATGCACTGTGAGTGTATCCCCATTGCTCAGTATCTCCCATGCACTGTGAGTGTATCCCCATTGCTCAGTATCTCCCATGCACTGTGAGTGTATCCCCATTGCTCAGTATCTCCCATGCACTGTGAGTGTATCCCCATTGCTCAGTATCTCCCATGCATATCTGTAATCTGAGAGAGATACAGCGTCTGGAGAAGGAGAGAGAAAGTGGGAGAGGCAGAGCGAAGGAGACCGATGGGTTTTGTCTGGTAAGGTTGATAAGGAATAAGATGGATCCTTTCATGACTCACGTCTACAGAAGCGTCTGGATCTCTGAGGAGATTGAAAATGAAGGAGTCAGACGGCTAGAGGGGGTTGAATTGAGGGGTGGTGAAATACAAATCTTAACTTGGTAGTGTGAGGTGTCGGAGAGGTTGGGTCAGGAAATAGACCGTGTGAAGGAGTGGGGAAGGTACCAGGGTGTTTATTTGATTGAACCTTTATTTTGACAGGGAGTCATGCTGAGACCAAGGTATATTTTACAGATGAGCCCTATAATATAAACAAATATACACATCAATACAATATGAAAAGCAAAACAGATACGACAAACAATCATAGAAAACAAACACATTCTTGTCATGGCATATTTCTGCTTTACCAAATGAGGAGAGTTACAAACTACACACCAGTCAGAGTTACAGTGCCTTGCGAAAGTATTCGGCCCCCTTGAACTTTGCGACCTTTTGCCACATTTCAGGCTTCAAACATAAAGATATAAAACTGTATTTTTTTTGTGAAGAATCAACAACAAGTGGGACACAATCATGAAGTGGAATGACATTTATTGGATATTTCAACCTTTTTTAACAAATCAAAAACTGAAAAATTGGGCGTGCAAAATTATTCAGCCGCTTTACTTTCAGTGCAGCAAACTCTCTCCAGAAGTTCAGTGAGGATCTCTGAATGATCCAATGTTGACCTAAATGACTAATGATGATAAATACACTCCACCTGTGTGTAATCAAGTCTCCGTACAAATGCACCTGCACTGTGATAGTCTCAGAGGTCCGTTAAAAGCACATAGAGCATCATGAAGAACAAGGAACACACCAGGCAGGTCCGAGATACTGTTGTGAAGAAGTTTAAAGCCGGATTTGGATACAAAAAGATTTCCCAAGCTTTAAACATCCCAAGGAGCACTGTGCAAGCGATAATATTGAAATGGAAGGAGTATCAGACCACTGCAAATCTACCAAGACCTGGCCGTCCCTCTAAACTTTCAGCTCATACAAGGAGAAGACTGATCAGAGATGCAGCCAAGAGGCCCATGATCACTCTGGATGAACTGCAGAGATCTACAGCTGAGGTGGGAGACTCTGTCCATAGGACAACAATCAGTCGTATATTGCACAAATCTGGCCTTTATGGAAGAGTGGCAAGAAGAAAGCCATTTCTTAAAGATATCCATAAAAAGTGTTGTTTAAAGTTTGCCACAAGCCACCTGGGAGACACACCAAACATGTGGAAGAAGGTGCTCTGGTCAGATGAAACCAAAATTGAACTTTTTGACAACAATGCAAAACGTTATGTTTGGCGTAAAAGCAACACAGCTCATTACCCTGAAAACACCATCCCCACTGTCAAACATGGTGGTGGCAGCATCATGGTTTGGGCCTGCTTTTCTTCAGCAGGGACAGGGAAGATGGTTAAAATTGATGGGAAGATGGATGGAGCCAAATACAGGACCATTCTGGAAGAAAACCTGATGGAGTCTGCAAAAGACCTGAGACTGGGACGGAGATTTGTCTTCCAACAAGACAATGATCCAAAACATAAAGCAAAATCTACAATGGAATGGTTCAAAAATAAACATATCCAGGTGTTAGAATGGCCAAGTCAAAGTCCAGACCTGAATCCAATCGAGAATCTGTGGAAAGAACTGAAAACTGCTGTTCACAAATGCTCTCCATCCAACCTCACTGAGCTCGAGCTGTTTTGCAAGGAGGAATGGGAAAAAATGTCAGTCTCTCGATGTGCAAAACTGATAGAGACATACCCCAAGCGACTTACAGCTGTAATCGCAGAAAAGGTGGCGCTACAAAGTATTAACTTAAGGGGGCTGAATAATTTTGCACGCCCCATTTTTCAGTTTTTGATTTGTTAAAAAAGTTTGAAATATCCAATAAATGTCGTTCCACTTCATGATTGTGTCCCACTTGTTGTTGATTCTTCACAAAAAAATACAGTTTTATATCGTTATGTTTGAAGCCTGAAATGTGGCAAAAGGTCGCAAAGTTCAAGGGGGCCGAATACTTTCGCAAGGCACTGTACACTTAAACTACATATTTTTTATTAAGAGCTTTGCAATAGTCCTTTTTGACTTTCAATGATGCGCTATCTCTAACGAACCATTGAAAAGTGAATACAGAAAAGTACAAAGACCTTTTATAGCCAAGATACACCCCTCTCAACTTACATGACGAACCACAGATCTTAGGAACAGTTCACAATGGTTAAGATTTGTATGAAAGATATCTATAAAACATAGCAGACACTTACTGCTGTGTCATGTCACGCCCTGGTCTAAGTATTTTGTGTTTTTCTTCATGTATTGGGTCAGGCCAGGGTGTGGCATGGAGTTTTTGTATTGTGGTGTGTTTTGTCTTGGGGTTTTGGTGTGTATGTTAGTGGGATTGTAGCTTAGTGGGGTGTTCTAGGAAAGTCTATGGCTGTCTGAAGTGGTTCTCAATCAGAGGCAGGTGTTTATCGTTGTCTCTGATTGGGAACCATATTTAGGCAGCCATATTCTTTGGTTGTATTGTGGGTGATTGTCCTTAGTGTCTTGATGGCCTTATTCTGTGTTAGTTTGCACCAGTTTAGGCTGTTTCGGGTTTCATTACGTTTATTGTTTTGTAGAGTTTGTGTTTTGATTCGTGTTACGTTGTTTTATTAAACATGGATCGAAATCGACACGCTGCAGTTTGGTCCGACTCTCCTTCACCATTAGAAAACCGTGACATGTCAACAGTTCTCATTGTAAAGACCAGTGTTTGGCCCCCTCCTACTCCAAACTGGAACCCGTCTCACCCTGGTACGGTATAGCACAAAAACATTACCTTTACTATCTGGAATGCTCTTTAGGCTTTATTACCCAAAGACATCGTAAATCTCCTCTGTCAGTGCTATCTCATAGAGGCCCATCCTCAGTGGAACACACACACAATAGTTAACAGAATACTCTATTCTGTCGAATAAAACAACCATTCTAATGCAATACAAAGATTATAATATAATTTTACAAGCACTATAAAATAATCTTGACATTCTTCCGTCAAAAGGTCATCAATCAGCCGTCTGAATCCTAGAGGCACCAAATCATACAGTTTAATAGAGTTTGGGAGATTATTCTACAAGTAAGGTGCAAAAAAACACAAGCAGATTTACCTAACTAAGTGGAGATTGAAGGGATCTCCAGAGGTAGCCGTTGAAGACGGAGGAGTTGTATGTCACAAGTTGTGAGCATTGATGTGCCCTCCTTCTCACCAAAGTCAACGTCTCCTCTTTTCTGTGACTATGGGATTTTAACCTTCTCAGCTCCTCACCATCTCCCTTCTCCTCTCTATTTCCCTCTCTCTCTCCCCTCCTCTCTTCCTGCCTCACTGCCTCTCTCTGTCTCTGTCTCTCTCTCTCTCTCTGCATGCTGGGAGTGTTAGGTGCATGCTGAGAATTGTGTGAGTGAGTGCAAGTGTTGTGTAGAGTTAGATATCTTGGTTTTTCTTTTACGTCTCCTTTTCTTGTTGCTATCTATCTATATGAGAATGTTGCTTATACATCACGGATGAATAAAGTAGTTGAGTTTTTTCTTAAAGAAGGTCTGATACAAGAGCTTCAGAGGACCCTTGTCAATTTCTTCTGGTCTGGACAACACTGGATTAAAGCTGCAGCCCTCTACCTGCCACTGCACGAGGGTGGGCAAGGCCTGGTGGACATTTCCTCTAGAATCATGGCCTTCCGGCTTCAAGCAGCCCAGAGACTGTTGTACAGTGACGGTTCTAGCTGGGTCGACACAGCCTATACATTGATGAGGAGAGGAGAGGTTGTTTGGGCTTAGACAAGCACCTTTTCCTCTTAAAGCTGGAGGGGGTGATTTGCCTGGCCTGACTCCATTTTATGGGTCTGTTATGCAGGCTTGGAGAGTTCTTGTCAAGTCCCGTAAGGCCGGCACGCCACAAGGGATGTGGCTTTTTGAAGAGCCTCTTTTTCACAAACTGCCTATTGATAAGAGGACAGCTGACCTCCAATGGAGGATAATACATGGAGCCATAGCCACCAATATGCATCTGCTACACCTGGATCCTACTGTTGGGGAGGGGTGTCCATTCTGTGCTGAGTCTGAAACTCTGGAACATCTGTTTTTACAGTGTCCCAGGTTGGTCGGGATGATTGACCTGATCACTTCTTCGTTCTCAGCTTTGGGAGAGGTTTTCTCTTCTCAACTGTTGATATTTGGGCTAAAGTACAGGTTATTCGGGGACAGCAGCCTATTACAAACTGGTTAACAATATTGATCTGTTTATGAGTATATGGGGTATTCAGAGTCCGTTGTGTTTAGTTACTGTGGAGGAGGATTTGGTGTTGTGTTTTTAATTGATGTGTAACTATGGTTTTGTATGAGTTTTTATTGTGTTGTGGGTTCCCAGACCCAATAAAGATGATTTAAATCTCTCTCTCTCTCTCCTTGTCTCTGTTCTGTGTGTATTAATCATTGTTCATGTGTGTGGCAGACTCTGTCATGGAGTGTGACTAACAGTGGGCCCACACTCCCTGTCCCAATCAGTCCCCCTTTCCCAGCTGCCCCAGCACTAGCCCTCTCTCTTATCTCCCTCAATTGGCTGTTTACTGATGAGACCTGTGTTAGCCACCTTGTTCCAGGCCACAGAGGACCAACAGTCACCACACAGAGTCACCACACAGAGTCACCACACAGAGTCACCACACAGAGTCACCACACAGCTCATAGGGCAGCATCACAGACCAGCTAAGTGCCTCCAGATCCTCGATCTCTCTATGTAAACATCACAGTCGCTTGACCCCAGAAGGACCTTAGGTCTCTTTACAGTTAATTCATTATGACGAACAACTGGCAGATCCCCGCTTTCGAACAAAATGTCCATGTTATTCACACATTGGACACACATTTCGAATCATGGACATTTTGAAGATGGACACATACTGTAATAGGAGTCTGACTCAGCTGGTTTGGGACAGTGACAGGGTGACAGAGTGACAGTGCAATGCTGGCTCGACACAGCAGCCCTTGAGTAGCAAGGTGAGAGGAACAAACACAGAGAAGGAAAAACACCACCATACTACACACCTAACCACTGACTGACTGTCCTAAAGCCCACCGGCCAGCAGTGTGTGAGAGTGAGCGAAAATCATGATTTCTACACTTTTTAAGTAAAGCGTCTGGAAATCCTATAAATCAGTTTAAATCTGTGCTGTATATCAGGATCAGTAGCTGGTTAATGTGGATGCATTCAATTATTTTTGGTGGGCTCAATGAGAACGCTATATTTTGGGGACATAATATGTCAACACGTCTGTCTGGGCTATGTTCTTAGGACTCCTTGTATATCCAATGTATAACAGCATGTGTCATGGAGGGTGGAGGTGCTGAGTTGTCAACATGCCACCATCATATGATATATGTCACAATAATGTTGCCACACCACTGTTCTTTTGTTAAATGGGCTGTATGATTTTGTCATGCACACATATTACCAATGTCTTGGCTGTGATTCTGTGTTAGCGAGAGAGTGGATCCCTATAAAACATGTTGGCCTGATTATGGTAATCTCACGGTGTCTATGTGTGTGTCACTGTGATTGTCTCCAGTATCTGGTTAGGCCTGGGGGTGTTTGGCTGCTTTAAACACTAGTTTAATGAATTTAGATCAGAACCTTATTTAGTATTCCACTCTGCCTCACTGCTGCTAGATCACGTTTCTAGAAAATAGCCCCAGCCCTAGGCATCAGTTTAGAAAACAAGGCAGAATGTGTTAACCCCTTGGACCTTAAGGCTTATCGTTGACCCTATCTGATGAATGGGACCTGAGGATAATGCTGATTCAGAACAGCTATCGACGGTCACATGGAGTGGTCATAATCATATTAAAAGTCTGCTGGAGTCCCATAGAGCAAGAGGGATTTGGGCTGTAGATATGACATAATTCTATGAGGAAAGTGAAGTGACGTATAGTTTACTTACTGGTTTGTATGCTATTGTAGTCTCCTTTGGGAGGGGTTGCAGACTATGCGTGTGGGGGTGGCTTGATGCACTGATCTTGTCCTCTGCCCCACCTTGCAACCTCCTCGTGTCCCCCCTCCACTCCCCTCACCTCCCCTCTCTCAGCATGGCCCTGAGTCGTAAGACAACACCCACTGAGTGATTAGTGATGACCTGCTGTCACAAACACAGACAGACGTAGTGGGGTCAGCTGCACACAGCACACAAGTACATGCACACAAACCACATGCCTATTCCTTTTTTGAAATATTGTCCTTTTTTAAATGTTTTTTCTTTTTACAATAAACATAAAGATACATACAATAGACAAAAACAATAGACAACTTAGCATTTACGTACATACATTTCCACAAACATGAATAATATCCCACTTGCTCAGGCCCACGTTACCACCATATCCACACCCAATGTTGTTTTCAATGCTTGTAAGACTCTGCCTCATATGACTTTAAATTGTGTTATGTTGTTTCTGTCTAGCCAGATTTTTTTCAATATTTAAATCATTAAGCATTTTGATTCTTCCATTCTCTTTACATTGGGGTATCTTTTGACTTCCAGTATGTAAGTAATAGCTTCTTCAATATAATTAAAAAATAATAATATTGTCCAACCCATTGGGTATCTCACTTCCACATGCCATGTCTTGAAATATGCAGATAGACAGATTAAAAATACATTTACTTTGTAAAATTTCTGACGGCCATCTTTTTAACTCTGCCCATAACCTTTGGATTTTATAGCACTCCCAGAAGGCATGAATTATTGAGTCCTTGTTAGATTTACACTTAAGACATGACTCTGCCGTTGTGCTGTAGAATTTTTTAATTTTGTGTCATGTATAATGCATTGTATACATTACTTTATACTGGATTAAGTGTACATTTTCGTTTACTATAACTTAGTTCAATATGTTCCAACATTCCCTCCATCTTGAGCCAATATCTGTTTTATTTCATTCTTCATTCCAACAGTGTATATATTTTTTAAGAGATTGTTAGCTGGATAGCCTCTCTGCAAGGTTTTGTACATCTTACTTATCATATGAGTATCTGTTTCTGACTCAAATAGGATTCCCTCAACATTGCTGTGATGTCCAAAACCTTTCAGGTGGAAATTTGGTGATATACAACTTTTAAGTTGCATATATTTGAAAATGTCTACATTGAGCAGTCCAAATGTCTTTTTAATTCTGTCATGGAAAAAAATGTATTTCCTATTACCACATCATTTACAGTTTCTATGCCTTTAGTTTTCCATGTGAGCCAAAGGTATCGGTGAATTATGAAAAGCTATCCAAGGATTGTTCCATAGGGGTGTGTTTTTAGGGAGTGATATTGGTTCTTGTAGAATCTGTTTCATTTTCATGTTGTTCTAGTGTTCTTAACTATAAAGTTGTTAATATTCTTATCTCCATCCTTTGAAAAGAGACACGTGAAATATTCTGGGGATGAGCATACACATCTTCAATATGTACCTGTTTGAGTTTTCAATATTAGTCAGGTATATCAGGAGATAGCCAAATAAGTTTAGTTTATATCCTGTTTATCAATACTGATACCAAGCCTGTTCCCAGGAGTGCTCCTGTCTCTAGCTGTCATATGTGATCAAAGATTGCAGAGCCTTGGTCTCAGTGAGTGAATATTCACTTTGCAGGGTGTCACGACTTCCACCGAAGTCGGCTCCTCTCCTTGTTCGGGCGGTGTTTGGCGATCGACGTCACCGGCTTTCTAGCCATCGCCGCTCCATTTTTTCATATTTCTATTTGTTTTGTCTTTTTTCCATACACACCTGGTTTTCATTATCTAATCACACTGCATGTATTTAGTCCTCTGTTCCCCTCCATGTCTTTGTGTGTAATTGTTTATTGTTATGTGAGATGTTCACACTCTATACTTTTGTTCATGTTCCGTGTTTTCTTTGATGTCATTTTCTGTCTATTTCTTGACCGGAATATAAGTGCGCCTGTTAAATCTACTCTGCTCTCCTGCACCTGACTTCGCCTCCCGTACACAGCCATAACACAGGGTATTCATTACACGTATCTGTCTTCTACCTCTTTCCCTCTCTCCCTCTCTTCTCATTCCACCCCTGGCTCTTACTCCTCTCTTTAATATCACACTGTGCTTCTCTCTATACCCAACTGGTTGGACAAATCCTTGCCCTGCACTCCTTTTCCTCCCCTCTGTCTCTTCCACACTCCCTCGCTCCTCACATCTTGCCCCTATTTGTGCTCCATCCATCACTCCTCACTGTGATCCCTCCTTCCACCTCGTTTGTGAATGCACTAACAAGGCAATTCCTCATCCTGGGACATGCTGCAAGGGCGGGCTGCTGGGAGATGGGGGTGTGGGAGGGGGCTAGTCAGACTGTGTGTGTGTGGAGGAAGGGATGATGGGTAGTGTGTACTTAGTTTGTGAACTATTCATGCTTGTGTGCAATATATGGTGCATTCAGAAAGTATTCAGACCCCTTCCCTTTTTTCACATTTTGTTACGTTACAGCCTTATTCTGAAATGGATTAAATAAAAATAATGATCATCAATCTACACACAATACCCCATAAGGACAATTATGCATAATCATTTTTAAGTTTGCACATTTTTACATAAGTATTCAGACCCTTTGATCATCCTTGAGATGTTCCTACAACTTCATTGGAGTCCACCTGTGGTAAATTCAATTGATTATTTATATAAGGTCCCACAGTTGACAGTGCATGTCAGAGCAAAAACCAAGCCATGAGGTCGAAGGAATTGTCCGTAGAGCTCCGAGACAGGATTGTGTCGGGCACAGATCTGGGGAAGGGTACCAAAACATTTATGCAGCATTGAAGGTTCCCAAGAACATAGCGGCCTCCATCATTCTTAAATGGAAAAAGTTCAGAACTACCAACACTCTTCCTAGAGCTGGCCGTCCGGCCAAACTGAGCAATCGGCGAGAAGGGCCTTGGTCAGGGAGGTCATCTCCCGTCTGGATTACTGCAACTCGCTGTTGGCTGGGCTCCCTGCCTGTGCCATTAAACCCCTACAACTCATCCAGAACGCCGCAGCCCGTCTGGTGTTCAACCTTCCCAAGTTCTCTCACGTCACCCCGCTCCTCCGCTCTCTCCACTGGCTTCCAGTTGAAGCTCGCATCCGCTACAAGACCATGGTGCTTGCCTACGGAGCTGTGAGGGGAACGGCACCTCAGTACCTCCAGGCTCTGATCAGGCCCTACACCCAAACAAGGGCACTGCGTTCATCCACCTCTGGCCTGCTCGCCTCCCTACCACTGAGGAAGTACAGTTCCCGCGCAGCCCAGTCAAAACTGTTCGCTGCTCTGGCCCCCCAATGGTGGAACAAACTCCCTCACGACGCCAGGACAACGGAGTCAATCACCACCTTCCGGAGACACCTGAAACCCCACCTCTTTCAGGAATACCTAGGATAGGATAAAGTAATCCTTCTCACCCCCCTTAAAAGATTTAGATGCACTATTGTAAAGTGGCTGTTCCACTGGATGTCTTAAGGTGAACGCACCAATTTGTAAGTCGCTCTGGATAAGAGCGTCTGCTAAATGACTTAAATGTAAATGTAAATGAGGTGAACAAGAACCCGATGGTCACTCTGACTGAGTTCCAAAGTTCCTCTGTGGAGATGGGAGAACCTTCCAGAAGGACAACCATCTCTGTAGCACTCCACCAATCAGGCCTTTATGGTAGATTGGCCAGACGGAAGCCACAAAAGACACATGACCGCCCGCTTGGAGTTTGCCAAAAGACACCTGTCGTGGAAAACCAAACTGAGAGAGACATTTACAGAAATGCAGAGTTCTTTATATAGCTGACACTAAGAATGCTTGGTCATGGCTGGTTCCTCCCCTCCCATGCAGGCCAAGGGGCATCATACGCCGCTCTGGGTTCATCCTGTGGTCATCTAAACCCGGTACCATTTTAACCTGACCCCGGCATAGTTTTCCAGATGCTAGGTTGATTAGGACAATAAGGGATTGTTCTAAACTGTTCCAGGCTATCTCTATCTTGGTCACACACACCACATCTTGTCTAAGGAATGCCAGCATTAGTTTTTTTCCCACCAAGTCATTGTCAGCTCAAGCTATCACTAGCAAAACCCATTTCCTTGACCATAAGCTGAGACTAACTGCAGGAAGAGACCATGGAGACCATAAAGACACAGCATTAGCAGAACATAAATATCTTACTATTAGTTAAATATTTGTTGTTAACCATTAATATCAAATAAATCAGGTAAATACTTCATTTTTCTATTACACACCTTAAGTTCTCTCAGACCATGAGAATCAAGATTATCTGGTCTGTTAAAACCAAGATTTGAACTCTTTAGGCTGAACGCCAAGCGTCACGTCTGGAGGAAACCTGGCACCATCCCTACGGTGAAGCATGGTGGTGGCAGCATCCCTACGGTGAAGCATGGTGGTGGCACCATCCCTACGGTGAAGCATGGTGGTGGCAGCATCCCTACGGTGAAGCATGGTGGTGGCACCATCCCTACGGTGAAGCATCGTGGTGGCAGCATCATCCTGTGAAGATGCTTTTCAGCGACAGTGACTGGGAGACTAGTCAGATCTAGCGAAAGATTAACAGAGCAAACTACAGAGAGATCCTTGATGAACACTTGCTCCAGAGCTCTCAGGACCTCAAACTGGGGCAAAGGTTCACTTTCCAACAATACAACGACCCTAAGCACACAGCCAAAACAATGCAGGAGTGGCTTCAGGACAAGTCTCTGAATGTCCTTGAGTGTCCCAGCCAGAACCCGGACTTGAACCCGATCGAACATCTCTGGAGAGACCTGAAAATAGCTGTGCCACAATGCTCCCCATCCAACCTGACAGAGCTGAGAGGATCTGCAGAGAAGAATGGGAGAAACTCCCCAAATACAGGTGTGCCAAGCTTGTAGCATCATACCCAAGAAGACTTGAGGCTGCAGATCCACAATCTATTTTAGAATAAGGGATCTGAATACTTTCAGAATGCACTGTATGTGTAGCATGGTGTGCGTATTGTAGCCTATGTGTTATGTGGGTGGTGGGATGACGTGTGCATGTGTGTGATTAGAAGTGAAGAACACATGTCCTGGGAGTGGCTATTGGCAGCAGGGCTAGGTTGATGTAGTGTAGTGTGTGCTGACTGTATGATACTTTACGTGTGCCTGCTCGAATAGAAGGGTTTGTTGTGTCCGTCTTTGAATAATGTGTGTGTGTGCATGTGTACGTACATGTATGTGGATGCATGTGTGTGTGCTTGTGTGGGTATTTTGTGGGTATGTGTGTGTCTGTGTCAGCTTTAGAGCACTCTACGATGACAGAGATGTGACAGGGATAATTTGGTAGTCAGTCAATCAATGTCAATACAGACCAGGACAGGAGCGCGTGCCCCTCTTCTGCCTCTTTCTACAAGAAGCCACAGTGACATGTTACATCCCACAATGACCTTACCAAAGTCATCCAATACTAGGGTTGGGACGATAGATGAATAAATAGAATATTGTGAATTTTTGACATTGACGATATATTGTGACGTGCAAGAAGATATTTTGTGGTGTTCAAGACTATGCTCTATTTGAACATTACAAATCAAAACTGTGCAGTTGTATCAGTTAAGCTGTATCTATATGTCAAATTAAGTCTAAATGAATGAACTAAGATACATTTTTCGGCACACAAAGATTATTTAATGAGAATGTGACTCTAATTTTGTAAATAAGCAACAAAAAAAACATTTTGTCATTAATGGCGCAAAACAATTATATCGGATATCGCAATATTTGGTGTAGAAAATGTGTCCCCAAATATCACCCTGAAGTATTTTTTCTGCCAAGTTGACTTCCTGTTCTGAGTTTTCATTATAGAGTACCAGGATGACTCTTCAACTTCATGTCTTACAACTGACCTTTTTACTGCTATACAGTAATAAAGATTGACTATCTTTCTCCTCTGGCCTCTAACACTATGGCAACTTACCGCTATGACCATGTTGAAGGTCACTGCCATGTTTTAGCTTGATAACAACCATGTTGAAGGTCACTGCCATGTTGTAGCTTGATAACAACCATGTTGTAGGTCACTGCCATGTTGTAGCTTGATAACAACCATGTTGTAGGTCACTGCCATGTTGTAGCTTGATAACAACCATGTTGTAGCTTGATAACAACCATGTTGTAGGTCACTGCCATGTTGTAGCTTGATAACAACCATGTTGTAGCTTGATAACAACCATGTTGTAGGTCACTGCCATGTTGTAGCTTGATAACAACCATGTTGTAGCTTGATAACAGCCATGTTGTAGCTTGATAACAACCATGTTGTAGGTCACTGCCATGTTGTAGCTTGATAACAACCATGTTGTAGCTTGATAACAACCATGTTGTAGGTCACTGCCATGTTGTAGCTTGATAACAACCATGTTGTAGGTCACTGCCATGTTGTAGCTTGATAACAACCATGTTGTAGGTCACTGCCATGTTGTAGCTTGATAACAACCATGTTGAAGGTCACTGCCATGTTGTAGCTTGATAACAACCATGTTGTAGGTCACTGCCATGTTGTAGCTTGATAACAACCATGTTGTAGGTCACTGCCATGTTGTAGCTTGATAACAACCATGTTGTAGGTCACTGCCATGTTGTAGCTTGATAACAACCATGTTGTAGGTCACTGCCATGTTGTAGCTTGATAACAACCATGTTGTAGGTCACTGCCATGTTGTAGCTTGATAACAACCATGTTGTAGCTTGATAACAACCATGCTGTAGGTCACTACCATGTTGTAGCTTGATAACAACCATGCTGTAGGTCACTGCCATGTTGTAGCTTGATAACAACCATGCTGTAGGTCACTGCCATGTTGTAGCTTGATAACAACCATGCTGTAGGTCACTGCCATGTTGTAGCTTGATAACAACCATGCTGTAGGTCACTGCCATGTTGTAGCTTGATAACAACCATGCTGTAGGTCACTGCCATGTTGTAGCTTGATAACAACCATGCTGTAGGTCACTGCCATGTTGTAGCTTGATAACAACCATGCTGTAGGTCACTACCATGTTGTAGCTTGATAACAACCATGCTGTAGGTCACTACCATGTTGTAGCTTGATAACAACCATGTTGTAGCTTGATAACAACCATGTTGTAGCTTGATAACAACCATGTTGTAGCTTGATAACAACCATGTTGTAGCTTGATAACAACCATGTTGTAGCTTCGGAACAACCATGTTGTAGCTTGATAACAATCATGTTGTAGGTCACTGCCATGTTGTAGCTTGATAACAACAGGTGTAGACCTTACAGTGCAATGCTTAGTTACAACCCCTACAACCCTAACAATGCATTTTTAAGAAAAATAAGTGTTAAAGTATTTACATAAAACAATTAAATAATAATAATTAAAGACCGACAGTAAAATAACAGTAACGAGTTATATACTGGGGGTACCGGTACAGAGTCAATGTGCAGGGGCACAGGTTAGTCGAGGTAATTGAGGTAATATGTACATGTAGGTAGAGGTATTTTGACTATGCATAGTTAATAAACAGAGAGTTTTGGACCTAGACTTGGCGCTCCGGTACCGCTTGCTGTGCGGTAGCAGAGAGAACAGTCTATGACTAGGGTAGCTGGAGTCTTTGGTAGTTTTTAGGGCCTTCCTCTGACACTGCCTGGTATAGAGGTTCTGGATGGCAGGAAGCTTGATGTACTGTGCCGTACTCACTACCCTCTGTAGTGCCTTGAGGATCTGAGGACCATAGTGTTCATTGTTTTCCTTTAGGTACCTTTTGACAAACTTCAAGGGGGCTGTCATGTGCCTTTTACTGAGGAGTGGCTTCCGTCTGGCCACTCTATCATAAAGGCCTGATTGGTAGAGTGCTGCAGAGATGGCTGTCCTTCTGGAAGGTTCTCCCATCTCCACAGAGGAAGTCTGGAGCTCTGTCAGAGTGACCATCGGGTTCTTGTCACCTCCCTAACCAAGGTCCTTCTCCCCAGATTGCTCAGTTTGGCCAGGTGGCAAAATTCTTGGTGGTTTCAAAGAGTCTTGGTGGTTCCAAACGTCTTCCATTTAAGAATTATGGAGGCCACTGTGTTCTTGGGGACCTTCAATGCTGCAGAAATGTTTTGGTACCCTTCCCCATATCTGTGCCTCGACACTTGTCTCGGAGATCTACGGACAATTCCTTCAACCTCATGGCATGGTTTTTGCTATGACATGCACTGTCAACTGTGGATCTTATGTAGACAGGTGTGTGCCTTTCCAAATCATGTCCAATCAATTTCATTTACAACAGGTGGACTCCAATCACATTGTAGAAACATCTCAAGGAAGATCAATTACCACATTTTCTGGAATTTTACAAACTGTTTAAATGCACAGTCAACTTAGTGTATGTTAACTTCTGACCCACTGGAATTGTGATACAGTGAATTATAAGTGAAATCATCTGTCTGAAAACAATTGTTGGAAAAATGACTTGTGTCATGCACAAAGTAGATGTCCTAACCGACTTGCTAAAACTATAGTTTGTTAACAAGAAATTTGTGGAGTAGTTGAAAAACAAGTTGTTTTTATGACTCCAACCTAAGTGTATGTAAACTTCCGACTTCAACTGTACATGCTGTATGTCAGAGCAGCATTGGACAGTGGCATAGTATAGAATACAGTATATACATATGAGATGGGTGATGCAATATGTAGACACAATTTAAAAGTGACGAAGATACCGTAGAATAGTGTGGAGTGCAGTTTATACATATGAGATGACTAACGCTAGATAAGGAAACATTATTCAAGTGGCTACTGATCCATTTATAAGCCGCCTGTGATGTGCTAGTGATGGCTGTTTAGCAGTCTGATGGCCTTGAGATAGAAGCTGTTTTTCAGTCTCTCGTTCCCAGCTTTGATGTACCTGTACTGACCTCGCCTTCTGGATGATAGCAGGGTGAACAGGCAGTGGCTCGGGTGGTTGATGTCCTTCATGATCTTTTTGGCCTTCCTGTGGCATCGGTTGCTATAGGTGTCCTGGAGGGCAGGCAGTGGCTCGGGTGGTTGATGTCCTTCATGATCTTTTTGGCCTTCCTGTGACATCGGGGGCTATAGGTGTCCTGGAGGGCAGGCAGTGGCTTGGGTGGTTGATGTCCTTTATGATCTTTTTGGCCTTCCTGTGGCATCGGGGGCTTTAGGTGTCCTGGAGGGCAGGCAGTGGCTCGGGTGGTTGATGTCCTTCATGATGTTTTTGGCCTTCCTGTGGCATCGGGGGCTTTAGGTGTCCTGGAGGGCAGGCAGTGGCTCGGGTGGTTGATGTCCTTTATGATCTTTTTGGCCTTCCTGTGGCATCGGGGGCTTTAGGTGTCCTGGAGGGCAGGCAGTGGCTCGGGTGGTTGATGTCCTTCATGATGTTTTTGGCCTTCCTGTGGCATCGGGGGCTTTAGGTGTCCATTAGGGCGGGAAGTTTGCACCCGGTATTGCGTTGGGCAGACCGCACCACCCTCTGAAGAGCATGTTGGGGTGTTGTGTGTAGATTGATGAGGATTTAAAAAAAATACATTTTAGAATAAGGCTGTAATGGAACAAAATGTGGAAAAAGTTGAGGGGTCTGAATACTTTCTGAATGCACTGTATATATATTCAAAAATGCAGACTGCCTCCAGCTCACATTGTGAAGCGGTGGTGACACGCTGATAGCCTGTAGGCCTGCACTTGAATGGGGAATGAAGGCGCGCTTTAATTACCGCTTGAGAAATAAAGGTAATGGCTATTTTTTTATTGTGCACTAAACTGTTTTTAACATACAATTTGCATAAATAATTGTTGCTCAATGAATGGGCTTATAAAAGTATGTTTTAGTCCAGCAGCAATCAGCTGAGGAGCAGCAGGTGAAATCCGGCTCCAAATCGGCTCTGTATGTGTGATGATTCATGAAAACACACACACACACCAATTTAATTCCACTATATTATGAAAATGTACCTATAGACCGATAAGCATGAATGGTCAAATGTATTTACATCGACTGGTATTTCTATTTTATTGCGGCCAAAATGCAATTGCCGGCTAATGGAAAACCTTGTCAGAGCTGTGCTGTAACAGTGATCAGGTTGAGACAGTACCTGGCCTTGGCCCCGGACTGAGGTCACCTGCACATGAACAGATGATGAATCTACAGTCACATAGAGCAGAGGTTTATGGAGAGATGATGACCTCACACCTCTCAAAAGAGGAGTGTGACAGAATCGTCTGGGGGGAGACGGCGCAGAACAGCTGCAGACGTGAGTATGTGTGAGTGTGTGTCAGTGTGTATGAAGGGAACAGACTCGGTAGGACAGGAGAGAGAAAGGAGGGCTCATATGTTACCATGACCTCTTCATTATTGATGGCATGTCAGGCAAAGTCCTGTTACCGCCCCCCTCACCAGCTCAAACTGTCAGAAATAAGTGAGTGGAGTTATTCCCACTCCCAATGATGGAAAATAAACCTTATTATAACCCAATTTCATTGATGTAAGGGATGTAAAAATTGGCCCTGGCTGTCCTCTAGTTTGTTTCAGAGAGACAAGCCATGATAGTAATGTATTTAAGGATATACCTTGCCCTTGCCTTGTGTCCTCAGACACAGCAAAATATCCTCTCTTTGTCCCTCTCTATCACTTTCCTTTCCCCTCTCTCTCTTATGTTCCTCTCCTTTAGTTTCCTTCTCTGTCATCAGCACTTTCACTTGACCCCTCTCTCTCTCTCCCTTTATCCCACATTTCCAACTGTTTAGCTCCCCCCTCTCCTTATCTTGTCTATTTACCTCCCCTCCCACTCCCTCTTGCTAGCTCTGCTTCTTCCGTCTTAAAGAATATTTAGAAGATAAATACACAACGCAAAGACAGAGGACGAGAGGTCAATAGAGTACTAACGATCAATGGAAATAGTGTTTTTTCTGTAATAGGGATATATTGATCAATGGGTCAGAGACATGGGAGGAATTTGTCTAGGCATCGAGCCTGAATTAGGATACTTGTTATTTGGCCATTGGTCCTGTTTTATTGCAAGGAATTCTAATTGGTCAACCACAGGCTAGGGCTGGGTTATAAACTACATCCTGTCCCTATGTTCTCTGGATAGAATCACAGGAGAGAATCACTGAGGGGAGAATCACTGAGGACAGAGAAGGAACGGCCATCTACCTCCCAACATAACATCTATGATTTATCCTCTCTGAATAAACCTATTTTCCTCCACCTGATTTGCTTTGGGGTCTGTGTTATTATAGAATAACTTCAACTTCTAACATTTGGTGCCGTGACCCGGATGAGTTGGTCTGAACAACAACAAGAAAAAAACGTATCAACTGTGTGTTGCTCCTGAAGAAAGAGAGAAGGCTGAGCGCAACCCACTTTGGGGAGTCTACTCTTCTGATTGATGGCATAATTGCTGGGTGAGTCTAGACCAATATCATTTTACAAGAACCAAATCAGGTTAAAATTAGTGCATGCAATTAGTGATATGTATCTGTGATGTATAAGGTTCAAGTCCTTTGTTTTCTGTTATAGAGTTAGTCCTTTGTTTGCTCAGTTAGTGGGTTGAGTCCTCTTACAGCTTTGTTCTCTATTATAGGGATTCAAGTCCTCTATTAAAAGGTTAGTCCTTTCTTTTTGTGAAACCTTCTTGTTGCATAGAAGAAGTGAGTTGCTAGTTGAGTTGCAATTTTTACATGTGCGGTTAATGTAAGCCTTCAACAAGCTTTTTGAAGTGAACATAAGTTTTACGGGTAGCCAGGTCCTACAGAGACAATTTGTGTTCTAAAAGAGGTTTGAGTCCTCAAAAGGGGTTATAAACACACACACACACACACACACAAAGTAGAGAAGTGTAGGCAAGAGATAATAAATAAATATTCTGTCATTGTTGACAAAGATGGAATATGGAATCTGTCTGATATACAAAAAGCTTGAGGAAAAATACAGAGAATGTCTAATTCCTTGACAAAGACACAATGGTCTTTAACTGTTTGAGGCAAAGTACGGAAATTAGAGAATCATGACAGGACATAGCAGAGAGATGAGGATAGTTTGAAAGCTCTTGGTGAACAGATCAAAACCTTGAAGGAAGAAATTCAACAATTACAGCCAAGAGTCGTAAAAACAGACTTGACCCCCACCTGTGGTCTCTTTGTTCCCTCAATCTATGCTCAGGCTAAGTTGCGCAAGGCAGATCAGGTTTCAAGCATCTGGTCAGCACTGCCTGGCTTTGAGTCAACAGATTCTGACAGTGGTGACGAATGATATCTTAGTCCAACCAGAACACAGCCTGTAAAAGGTGGTAAAGACAAACCTCAGGTGACAGTAATCACACAAATCAGCATCTCCAGAACAGTTGTATGAATGGTCAAAAACATTGAAACATCCCCTAGAAGTGGGTATGAAAACGTGGGACCATTTGAAGCGTTATAAGAAACTCTACAATCTACATCCTTATGATGGGTTACAGTTATTAGCCTTTGCTTTGAACAACCGTGAACATGGTGTACTTGAAGAAAAGGTTTATAGAGCTGTGGGTGGTGAAGAGCAAGATGTGGCTGATGGATGGAGAGCCATACATGTTTTCCTTAAGGGTCTGATCAATGCAACCACCAATTGGGGAGAGATAACCAAATGTGTTCAAAAACCGAAATAACCGTTTGTTGAATTGAAGAAAGGTTTAGAGCAGAGGTGGTTAGACACAGTGGGTTATCCGACATGGAAGATGAAGATACACTCAATTCCTCCAGAAATGGGGTATTCGCCCATCAGCTGATGCAATCCATACATGATGATTTGTAAAAAAACTTTTGTTTCCACAACTAATGACTGGGAGAGACAAAACTATGGCTTATTCATTGACAGGTTGTCACGACTGGACAGAGACATCAATCAACATAATAAACCGACTGTTATCAGAGGTGTGCAGGTTTCGAATGAAACCAACAACATTATTCGTTCAGCAGAAGAGAAACCTGGTGTATGTCATTATTTCGGGATTTCTAGTCACTGGCAAGAAGAATTTCGGAAAAGAAAATGTGTTCTTATGAGGAATGGCCAGGAGAAGCAGTGTCCGTCTAAGGGAAAATGGAAACAGGACAACAGCCCCAACGACACAATGCTGATGCAGAAATGTAAGAAGCTCTCTCCGGCTCAGCAGCAGAGTTTGCTGGATGCTGTAGAGGTAAACTAATAGACCCCCTCTTGCGTCCCATCTCAGCTTGTGTACATATGAAATCGGATGGAATATATGTGAACATGATGGTTAATAACTTTGCAGTAGATTATTTAGTAGATACGGGTGATGAAGTCACTGTATTGCCCATATCTTATGCAAAACATATATGTCATAAGTACACAGGCAAGAAGATGAGAGCAACAGGAGTGGATCAGCTCTCTGATTGGTTTATTAAGAGTCATCCGTTTGAAAACCCTGAGTTTAACTTATACACAGACGGTTCAAGCATTGTGGAGGGGGGGGGGGGGCAGGCTGGTCATGGGAAGTTACTACAATGGACAATGTGACAGTACCAGGCACGTTAGAGAAAAGCAGACGTTCACTTTGAGTGACATAATGCTTAATTATTGCATACATCTCTCTAATGCAGTCGGGGAAGCAGACAGACATGTAGAAGAGGCGTGGGGAATAACTACCGAGGGGGGACATGACGTAGTACCAGTGGGTGATGGTAAACAAAAATATGTAACAGACTCATTAGGACCAAAATGGGAAGGTCCTTATCAACTTTTGCTCATAACAAGGTCAGCAGTAAAAGTCCAAGGAAAATCAGGATGGATATTATGTCACTCATTGCAAGGTTGTCCATGTCGATGACAAAGCGGAGACAGGAGAATAAAGAACTGATTGATTAGGAAACGGGGGCCAATCTCGGGTGAAGAAGCATAGTAAGATGATCAGAAGCTGATAAGCCTCTATGTTGTACACCTCAGTCATCATATTAGGTATATCTAGGTGAAATGTCCAACTTTTTCCTGAAAATCTAGACATGCTTACTTAGCGAAATTAATGTGAAATATACATTTATCTTGAAACCAGGACATGTTACCTTCCCTTTTTTGTTTCCTTCGTTACAGGTTATGAGAATCTACAGTCTGAAGCTGAAGCAATATCCCTTGAACCAAGGACTCTACCTGAAATGATACAAGATCACCGGTGAAGTGTTCATTAGAAAAGTCCTTAACCTGTGGAACGGAAGAGGAATTCCTCACTACCGGCAGACTGCCAGAACATCATTTCTAATAGTTATCAATGTGGGACTGATACCAGTGTGGAAGAGCTGGTCACTTTTAAAGGACTTGGTGAATGATTACCTTGCCAATAGGACGATTGAATATTATTTTCTAGTAGACAATTTTTTGTGTGTGTGTGAGTTTCCTCCTAATACAGGATGTGGTGCGATTCATCATTACACCTGTTGATACATATTTTCTATAACTTTGTTTTAAATCTATTTCTTATTGTAACAGCAAGTACAATATGCCATTTGTGTTTTATAGAAATGTAAGGTGTTTTAATGTTAGTGATTTTATGCTTACAGCTAATGTTTTTTATACTGTCTATTTTTTCTATGTTTTCTAAAAAATACATTTTTAAGTATATTTATTTCTAAAATGGTCTAGAGGGGAGTATAAGAATATTTGGAAGATAAATACACAACGCAGAGACAGATGATGGAAGGTTAATACAGTACTAGAGACAGAGGACGAGAGGTCAATAGTGTACTAACAATCAATGGAAATAGTGTATTTTCTGTAAAAAGGGAATTATTGATCAATGGGTCAGGGACATGGGAGGAATTCGAGCCTGAAATAGGATACGTGTTATTTGGCCATTGGCCCTGTTTTATTGCAAGGGATTCTAAATGGTCAACCACAGGCTAGGGCTGGGTTATAAACTACATCCTGTCCCTATGTTCTGTGGATAGAATCACAGGAGAGAATCATTGAGGGGAGAATCACTGAGGACAGAGAAGGAATGACCATCTACCTCTCAGCATAACATCTATGATGTATCCTCTTTGAATAAACCTATTTTTCTTCCCCTGATTTGATTTGGGGTCTGTGTTATTGAAGAATATCAACTGCTAACACCTCCCTCTCTCCCCTCCTGCCACTACCTTTCTGTGCTCCTCCGTCCTCCTCCCCTCTACCTTATCCATCCCCCTTCTGTCCTTTCCTTCTGCCTCTCCTCTCCTCGCCCACCCCCTCCCTCTCTCACTCCCTCTCTCCTCCTCTCCCTGTCACAGTGATGGTGTATTGGGCCTGTGGGAGCTGGTGGAGTCATTGACCGTGTGGTGCTGAGTGCCCTTTATAGGACCTGCTGCCACACGACTCTCAGACACACAGACTTCCTCTCCTCCTAGCACCTGCTGGAGCACCGCTTAACCAACCTAACTTTAGAGCTGACAGAGACAGACTACATACACATCTAGTGTTGTATTATTCCAGAGTCTATTTATAAGTGGTCCAGAGTCTATATTTAAGTGGTCAAGAGTCTAAATATAAGCTGTACACAATATATACATATTTACATTTACATTACATTTAAGTCATTTAGCAGACGCTCTTATCCAGAGCGACTTACAAATTGGTGCGTTCACCTTAAGACATCCAGTGGAACAGCCACTTTACAATAGTGCATCTAAATCTTTCAAGGGGGTGAGAAGGATTACTTTATCCTATCCTAGGTATTCCTGAAAGAGGTGGGGTTTCAGGTGTCTCCGGAAGGTGGTGATTGACTCCGCTGTCCTGGCGTCGTGAGGGAGTTTATTCCACCATTGGGGGGCCAGAGCAGCGAACAGTTTTGACTGGGCTGCGCGGGAACTGTACTTCCTCAGTGGTAGGGAGGCGAGCAGGCCAGAGGTGGATGAACGCAGTGCCCTTGTTTGGGTGTAGGGCCTGATCAGAGCCTGGAGGTACTGAGGTGCCGTTCCCCTCACAGCTCCGTAGGCAAGCACCATGGTCTTGTAGCGGATGCGAGCTTCAACTGGAAGCCAGTGGAGAGAGCGGAGGAGTGGGGTGACGTGAGAGAACTTGGGAAGGTTGAACACCAGACGGGCTGCGGCGTTCTGGATGAGTTGTAGGGGTTTAATGGCACAGGCAGGGAGCCCAGCCAACAGCGAGTTGCAGTAATCCAGACGGGAGATGACAAGTGCCTGGATTAGGACCTGCGCTGCTTCCTGTGTGAGGCAGGGTCGTACTCTGCGGATGTTGTAGAGCATGAACCTACAAGAACGGGCCACCGCCTTGATGTTAGTTGAGAACGACAGGGTGTTGTCCAGGATCACGCCAAGGTTCTTAGCGCTCTGGGAGGAGGACACAATGGAGTTGTCAACCGTGATGGCGAGATCATGGAATGGGCAGTCCTTCCCGGGAGGAAGAGCAGCTCCGTCTTGCCGAGGTTCAGCTTGAGGTGGTGATCCGTCATCCACACTGATATGTCTGCCAGACATGCAGAGATGCGTTTCGCCACCTGGTCGTCAGAAGGGGGAAAGGAGAAGATTAATTGTGTGTCGTCTGCATAGCAATGATAGGAGAGACCATGTGAGGTTATGACAGAGCCAAGTGACTTGGTGTATAGCGAGAATAGGAGAGGGCCTAGAACAGAGCCCTGGGGGACGCCAGTGGTGAGAGCGCGTGGTGAGGAGACAGATTCTCGCCACGCCACCTGGTAGGAGCGACCTGTCAGGTAGGACGCAATCCAAGCGTGGGCCGCGCCGGAGATGCCCAACTCGGAGAGGGTGGAGAGGAGGATCTGATGGTTCACAGTATCGAAGGCAGCCGATAGGTCTAGAAGGATGAGAGCAGAGGAGAGAGAGTTAGCTTTAGCAGTGCGGAGGGCCTCCGTGATACAGAGAAGAGCAGTCTCAGTTGAATGACTAGTCTTGAAACCTGACTGATTTGGATCAAGAAGGTCATTCTGAGAGAGATAGCGGGAGAGCTGGCCAAGGACGGCACGTTCAAGAGTTTTGGAGAGAAAAGAAAGAAGGGATACTGGTCTGTAGTTGTTGACATCGGAGGGATCGAGTGTAGGTTTTTTCAGAAGGGGTGCAACTCTCGCTCTCTTGAAGACAGAAGGGACGTAGCCAGCGGTCAGGGATGAGTTGATGAGCGAGGTGAGGTAAGGGAGAAGGTCTCCGGAAATGGTCTGGAGAAGAGAGGAGGGAATAGGGTCAAGCGGGCAGGTTGTTGGGCGGCCGGCCGTCACAAGACGCGAGATTTCATCTGGAGAGAGAGGGGAGAAAGAGGTCAGAGCACAGGGTAGGGCAGTGTGAGCAGAACCAGCGGTGTCGTTTGACTTAGCAAACGAGGATCGGATGTTGTCGACCTTCTTTTCAAAATGGTTGACGAAGTCATCTGCAATTTAATTTATTTATTTGATGGCCTCGTTGTTAAACCCTCTGTTTATATGTTTTATTTACCTTGGCATATAAACAGAGGATTCTTAAGATATTTTTTTCTTTGCCAGAATTGCACATGTAGCCAATATAAAGGATAGAACCCAGTGAACAGAAGCTGCGTACTGAAATGCTGGATCATGCCCTGCGCTAGTCACCAGAGTGATGAGGGAGCCTAGCGTCAGCATAGAGTGATGATGTCATAAAGAGACCCAGCATGCTCAGCGTCCGGAGCTCCTGCAGTACTCATGAATAATGAAAGGAAACGAAGAGAGAGGGAGTGGGGAACTGCGGCGGGTCAGGGAGAGAAAGAGGGAGATCGGGGAGGGTCATAGAGGGAGATAGGAGAGGGTCATAGAGGGAGATAGGGGAGGGTCATAGAGGGAGATAGGGGAGGGTCATAGAGGGAGATAGGGGAGGGTCATTAGAGGGAGATAGGGGAGGGTCATAGAGGGAGATAGGGGAGGGTCATAGAGGGAGATAGGGGAGGGTCATAGAGGGAGATAGGGGAGGGTCATAGAGGGAGATAAGGGAGGGTCATAGAGGGAGATAGGGGAGGGTCATAGAGGGAGATAGGGGAGGGTCATAGAGGGAGATAGGGGAGGGTCATAGAGGGAGATAGGGGAGGGTCATAGATGGAGATAGGGGAGGGTCATGGAGGGAGATCGGGGAGGGTCATAGAGGGAGATAAGGGAGGGTCATAGAGGGAGATAAGGGAGGTTCAAAGAGGGAGATAGGGAGGTCATAGAGCATCGTGAAAGGAAGAAACAATAGGGAAGAGGATGGGGGGACATGGGGAGACGGAACAACGCCATATAGAGACAGGGAGTTGTAGAGATTTAGTTGGAGGGAGAGAATGAGGGTGGAAATAAATTAATGTTGAAGGGGAACGCAGTGGGCTGCAATGTAACGAGATTGAGAAGTGCTAGTGAAGAGTAGAGGAGTAGAGAGAGGGAGAGAGATGGAGGGAAACAGAGATAAAGAGAGAGATGGAATGTGATCTGCAGGTTTCTTCCATGAAGCAATTATGTGAATATGGCATGGTTAATGAAGAGGGAGAATCTGATGCAGTCTAATTGGAGGTTATGAGAAGTGAGAGAATACTGTACAACGGTTCTGATGTATACAGTGCACGGTAGCTAGACGTGGGTATGCAGTACCTGCTGTGTTTCATTGGTGTCCATTATGCATTTTATGAAAGATGGATTAGAGTCACAATCAGGTGTATGTGCATTTGTATGTGTCTATTGACGTATTTGTCTGTATCTGTGTTGTATACGCACAATGGATTATGTGCAGTATATATGTGTAGTATATATGTGACTGTGTTAAGACAGAGAGAGAAGGCGAGAGAGATAAACGTAAGATAGAGTATGCTTTGATTGTAATGGAGCGCAGAGGCAGTGGCCTGACAGAGACTATAAATATTTCAGGGCCTCCGTGTTAGCTCAGGAGGGAGAGAAGACAACATGAAGCTCCTTATTTTGATGTCTCATTACTTATTCATGAGGAGGGAGGAATGTTGTGGCTTTTTGGCATGCTCCTCTTCATCTTCAAGTAGTTGGTTATATGTGTCTTAACTGTGCTTTTACTGCATGTTGCTCCTAGGTTAACATATGGGAGTCTGTGTGTGTGAGTGTCTGTCCATGTAAGTGTGTATGACGGTGTAATGTATATATACCTGCATATCTGTGTGTTTGTGTTTGAGTGCCTCATTCCAACACACATATCCTCCATCAATATTTGATAAACTCCCACTCTTGAGTGCCTCCTGGGCTAGTTATTGATTTCTCATTCTCTAGGCCACGACTCCATCTTGCCAGTCATGCAGATGGGATGCAATGTTTTCTGGGAAATTAGATCCTAAAACAGAAGTGTAAGAAGTAACAAATCCAAGGGTAATTATTTGTACACAGCATACCATTTGCAGAAAATACCCATCTCCATGCCATTTACCAGCATAGGAATATAGAGAGATGCAGAGAGGACACTAGTAGGTGATGTTTTTCAATTAGACGTCTCATGATGAAAGGAAATAGAAATGGAATGACAGGAGGAGCCAGACCAGATAAGAACAGTGGTGATAATTATAGAGTCTAGTATATTTATAGCTGAGCAGAACACAATGACCTTCCAGATCTAACAATTGTTTTCACAGGATGTGTTTCTCAGTGTTCTTCTTCTACTGCTGAGCTCCCATAGGCTTCTGTGCTGTAGCTAAGCCTGACTGTCCAGGGACCGATGAGACTGCCACCATTCAGTCTCATCGGTGTGTGTGTGTGTGTGTGTGTGTGTGTGTTTGTGTGTGTGTGTCGGTCTGTGTCTTGCTCATGGAGGAGGGTCTTTGAGTAAACCCCAGGAGGGTTACGTTAACACTGCACGAGGTCTGTGCAGCTATTTTTGGTATGGGTATGTGTTGTGTGTGTCTTCAGGGGAAGTATTTGTGTGTGAATTTGTGCATGCATGCTACTACATGGCAGAACATTCACAGCTTTCACAGATTATGAAAACGTGCCGGACTTGGGTTGGAACAGGGACAACGTACTACTACATCAATCATATAACAAATCCCAGTCAACAACCTACAGTACCTCCAACCTCATCCTAGAATCATTATGGTTTGGCTGATTCCCTAATTGAATGGCCCTCTCCACTATGCCTCGTCGGTGGAGATTAAGGTGTAGTGGCGTCTGCCTTAAGAGTTTTGTCTGTCTGAATGTCCCCCTCTCTCTGCTGCCTAAGTGGAACTGAGCTGAGAGAAGCTGGAGCATGTCCATCTATTTTAAAGCATCCAAATTCTTGACCTGAGAACCAGTTACCTCTGTGCTACTGAATTCCAAAGACATGTTCACTGCTGTCTGTGTTCTTCTCTAATCCATTTTATCCTAGCAGGCTGCTCTCAGGTTCCCGTTGAAGATTTGCTGCTGACAATAGGCTAGATGTGAGAGGAATACATATAAAAGGTCTGTCTCAGATGTTGAAAGTCAATCTACTGGATCTCAATTGTACCTTTTCTGAACTAACTCTATAGTACCTGAAGTTAAATTATAAAGTGGAACTCTTAATTGAATTTGGTGAGGAAGTCTTTGTAAGTGAAGTGAGGACACGTTTCTGAATCTAAATCACCAGTGACAGGTGCTGTCGCTACAGCAACGACTTCTGACCGCTCTTCTGTCAATGTGTTTTGACATCCCAGACCGAGACCGTGTTTAAAGATTTGTTTTGGCTACCACATTGCTGAACTTTTCCTATAATTTTGAATTTTATGATTAGTAGGCTAAACTTGCTGAAATGACAGTTTTGACTCCGGAGATTGTATAGCAGAAGGGGGTGCGCCACACTGGCATGGCTCCAGCGACTGGCCAAGGAAACACATGACCTTTAGAAAAATAAATAATGACTCTAACTTTCTAGAAACAGCTACAATGACCAAATATATTTACAGTATACAAAATCATTATCCAGTTTCTGTAACATATCAGTTTCCAACTCCTCTTCTTCAGTTACCCTGCTGTGATTGTATGTCATGGAGCTTGTTCCTAATAATGTCTATTTTCACATATTGTGGAATATTTAGTCTTTGAATGCAATGTGTTTATAAATAAGTGTGTAATTGTAGTCATCTTTTTTGGCCAAGCGGCATTTCTGTAGATTTATCGAGGCATAGCTTTTATTTTGATATAGCACTTTGTTTTTGTGTTTGTGTGTTTTGGCTAAAATGTGTCTGTGTTTGTGTAGTGAGGTCTTTAGTTGAAATGAGTGTTATAGCGTGCCGTCACCCTGTGTGTTTGGCTCTGTAGTCACTCGGTTGGCTGTAGCTTAGTGGAGCAGAATTCCAGTCCTCATGGGCTGTGAAATCTGCTGCCTGTCTTTGTCACGTTAGACCCGGCCTCCATGTTGGAGCTGCTGCTGCCATTTGCTTATTATTAGGAACAGTCCTGTTTTGATGGGGTGTGTCATTCCTGTATTCCAGTGGTTCCCAAACCTTTTATAGTCCCGTACCGCTTCAAACATTCAACCTCCAGCTGCATACCCCCTCTAGCACCAGGGTCAGCGCACTCTTAAATGTTGTTTTTTGCCATCATTTCTAAGCCTGCCATACACAAACTATACAATATATTTGTTAAACATAAGATTAAGAGTGAATTTTTTGTCACAACCTGGCTCGTGGGAAGTGAAAAATAGCTCTTATAGGACCAGGGCACAAATAATAATTGTCACGACTTCTACCGAAGTCGTTGCCTCTCCTTGTTCGGGCGGTGCTCGGCGTTCGACGTCACCGGTCTTCTAGCCATCATTGATCCTTTTTTCATTTTCCATTGGTTTTGTCTTGTCTTCCCACACACCTGTTTTCAATCCCATTCATTACCTGTTGTGTATTTAACCCTCTGTTTCCCCTCATGTCTTTGTCAGAGATTGTTTTATTGTCAGTGTAGTGTGATTGTTGTATAGGTGCGCGTCGGGTCCTCGTACCCCTGTTTGTTTGTTGATGTACATTTAGTGTTATGGAGCATACTCCGTGGACTTTATTAAAAGACTCCATTTTACACTCCATTTGACTCTCCTGCGCCTGACTTCCCTGCCACCTATTACACCTATGCATGACAATAATATAATAATAATCAATAGTTTTGCTCTTTATTTAGCCATCTTACATATAAAACCTTATTTGTTCACCTTATTTGAATACGGTGTAACTCACCGTGAGAAACTCATCATCATGCAAACGGTCAGGCAAGTGTAAATTATGGTCAGTAAAGAAAACTTTAAGCTCGTCTCTTAATTTAAAAAAAACGTGTCAATCCTTTGCCCCTTGATAACCAGCGCACTTCTGTATGTTGTAAAAGTGTTACATGGTCGCTGCTTATATCATTGCATAAGACACGAGAGTTCAGGGGCCTTGCTTTAACAAAGTTAACCATTTTCACTGTAGTGTCCAAAACATCTTTCAAGCTGTCAGGCATTCCCTTGGCAGCAAGAGCCTCTCGGTGGATGGCATTCCTTTGGCATTTACAAATTAGCCTCCAACACTCTACTCAGCAAATTGGATGCGGTCTATCACAGTGCCATCCGTTTTGTCACCAAAGCCCCATATACTACCCACAATTTGTTTTAAATTTTACCTTTATTTTACTAGGCAAGTCAGTTAAGAACAAATTCTTATTTTCAATGACGGCCTAGGATCAGTGGGTTAACTGCCTGTTCAGGGGCAGAACGACAGATTTGTACCTTGTCAGCTCGGGGATTCGAACTTGCAACCTTTCGGTTACTAGTCCATGCTCTAACCACTAGGCTACCCTGCCGCCCCAATTGCGACCTGTATGCTCTCGTTGGCTGGTCCTCGCTACATATTCATTGCCAAACCCACTGGCTCCAGGTCATCTATAAGTCTTTGATAGGTAAACTCTGCCTTATCTCAGCTCACTGGTCACCATAGCAACACCGTAGCTCGCACTCCAGCAGGTATATTTCACTGGTCATCCCCAAAGCCAACACCTCCTTTGGCCACCTTACCTTCCAGTTCTCTGCTGCCAATGACTGGAACGAATTGCAAAAATCACTGAAGTTGGAGACTTATACGTCCTCCACAATAGTATGGGGCTTGCCTGTCCTAGCCACTCGGTAGCTCACCATATAAGACTCTTCTGGACCCTTCTTATTAATGGTATCTGTTGCTTTTATACATGTCTTACTACTCGAAAGTCATCTTTATTCTCGCTCAAAAATATTTTGAAAATGGTCTTATTTTTAAAATTGTCATGTTTCGTTTCTAAATGTCTGCGCAAGAGTGGAGGTTTCCCGCGAGAGAGTAACGGTTCATGTGATTGGATGTTAATTATTTGACTAGGCTACCTGTATTTGACATTGTGTTGTGATTTTGCTGAACAGTAGATGGTTTAATTTTATTGGGGCAGTGAAACAATGCTACTTAAGTGAGAAAAAAATCTCACCCAAATGTATGGCCCCGTTGGAAAATGTAAATGTACGGTTTGAAAATGTGAAGTTTATTTTTCCAATGATTATTATTATTTTTTAAATTTAAAATGTGAATCACATTTTTATTTGGCGACCCCCAACGGCATTGTGGTAACCCTGTTTGGGAATACCTGCTGTCTTGATTCATTAAATTGGCCGCATCAAGGGCCAGTGGAGTCCTGGAGACTCCTGGGCCCATATCCACAAAGTACAGTATCTCAGAGTAGGAGTGCTGATCTAGGATGCATCTTGTACAGTGTGTGACTGTGTCTTCATGATTGTTTGGTGTGTTTTTTGGTTGTGTGGTTGTGTTATTTAGTTATTTTTTTGCCAAGTTGCATGGATTACGTTAGCATGCTTTGTGTCTCTTGTAGGGAGTCTTCCAGGCTTATGGATGTCTATTGGTTTCTTTCTTTGTGTTACAAAATAGGTGGTCTTGTTGTAGGATTGTGTGTGTGTGTGTGTGTGTGTGTGTGTGTGTGTGTGTGTGTGTGTGTGTGCGTGTGTGTGTGTACTGTATACAGTATTTTGGAAGTGTATTCCTTTTACATCAACATCATTTGAATATAAAAAAATATATATATGCTTTTCTCTTTTAGATTTAGATGTGTTATGTACAAAGATGAATGTGTGTTTTATTCATATTTCCATGCAAGCTTCATCTCTGTGTCCTCAGACTCATTCTTGTGTCAGCTGGTATGGTGCATGTGTACTTTATAATTGTGTTTGAGTGTGGTAGTTCTTATTATGTGTGTTTTTACATGCCAGTAAATCAAATCAAGTAAAAGGCTTTGACTTCATCAAGAGTCTTCAAGACTAACATGTAGTCTATGTCATGCAGTCTGCGTACGGTATCTGTTTGTATGTATGTGTGTACCTGTATGTGTGTCACATTAACAGGCCTTGTCTTTGTGTTGATGTGTCTTCTAGGCTCATGTGGTTCAGCGCTGGCTTGTCCATCAGGACAGTAGTGTGAGCTCTGAGAGGTCGGCCAATCGAGCCCGGGGAATATGGTACTATGACGACAGAGTAAATATCATCCGATACACACGCTGTATACTTCAACACTTTCTCTCTATATATCTCTGTGGCAGCTCTATGTGGTCGTGGTTTGTGTCGTTGCTTCTTCTTTGGGATCTTCCTCTCGTGATCTCTTGTGGTTTCTTGAACTCTCTGTACAACTTATGTGTTGTTGTTGTGATGTGGCTGGGCAGTATAGTTAGGTTTGGTGGTTCTTTGCAATACCATGTATCTATTTTCACCGCTTTCCCCTCTATCTCCTTTTATGTAGTACTTGTTTATCTTTATGTGTGTTTGGTGGACAATTCCTTTCACTGTGGGTGTGCAAGAGTATGTGGTGTTTATTTGGTGCACATTTGTGCGTTCTTCACCGTACGTGGACACTCTTTATGTATGTCTGTTTTATAACTCTTTATGGGTGTGCCAAGCAAACCGGGAACATTAGCTAAGATAAGATACTTTAGCTAAGTTCTAGTTAGGGTTTTTATCAGAGAATGTTTTTGATAACTACATTTTTTTTTTCAAAAAATGTTTTAAATGAAATATTCTTGGATTATTCTCCTAACATTCACTAAAATGTTGTACACAAGATCTGTAACAACCACCACAGAACATTCCCCCAAAGTTCCCCCAAAGTTCTCCAAGTAATTAATGCTTTCCCAGCAAACCAAAATTGGTTCTGTAAAAGTTCCTAGAATAATTGTTAGTTCGCAGCAAATGTTTTCATAACCCCAAAACTGTCCAGTTGTGCTGATGATTATAATGTTTGAACCTTTAAAGAACAGATTACATGTGTTCTAGGACCGTTCTTGCAACATCAGGTGAATGTTTTATACAAACATTCTATAACCATCACCACGACTGGACAGTGTTTGTCTTATTTGAACATGTCCGTGACCTAACGAATGTTCTGGGAACTTTCACAGAACCAATTTTGTTTGCTGGGTGTGCTGTCCTGTCGACCACTCCTATGTATGAGTGTGTTTGAGTAAAAGTGAATAATTTCTCACATTGACTTGACCTTTTAGGATATTTGTATTTATTTTAAGAGCCCACTCACTGCAGTGTACACATCTTAACATCCACTCACCTTGAATCACATTTTTTCTTCCAAATGGACGTAATCCATTAAAATCCACTAGAGCCCTGTATATGCACACACCCTCCTTCTAGAAGGAAAATAAATGGCCTTGGTAGGGCAGACAGATGTATGTACTGCACAGGTAAAGACTACACATGCACACAGCCTCACCCGTACACTACAGAGCATTGTGATAGCACTGGAGAGAAGCAAGCAGCTAAACACAGCGATATGATGCAGTATTAGATTCCTCCACAGATATGAGATTAAAGGCTTTAATTGAATCTGCGTTAACACGGACATGTCCTCTCTCTCATCTCTCAACCCTCCTCTCTTCCACTGGCCGTCACTGTAGGAATGCTTGTGATATGTCACGCCATACTGCAGCATACCATGATTACACAGCATCACATCAATATGACCCAAGAGGGACACAGTGATCTGAGGAAAAGCAGGGAAGGGAGGGGGAGAAGGAGGGAGGGAAGAGAGATGGAGGACGTGAGAGAATGAGGCGGGGAGCCTGCCATGCCAGGGAAGATGAGAGAGAGCGCAAGAGGGAAAATGAGATAAAGACAGAGAGGGCTGTGGGCACGTGAGCGATGGGAAGGCGGCGTGCTGAGTGTAAATCACCATGTTTGGCTTGAGGATCTAATTACTGAGTAAAATTGACGCACTGACTGCATATGACAATTACAAATGAACAGACAGGGCTGGGATGCATTGATTTAAACTGACCACTTATCACAGACAGCGGGAGAGGGGAATGGAAATGAGGATGGAGAAAGGGATGGCAGGGAAGGTGGAGAGAGGGACATGAGAAGGAAAATCGATTTGTGCCTCACAGCGTAAGCACAAGCACCAGTTGACTGATTGTGATTGCAAAGCAGTTCTGCAGTCATTTCCATTTCTAGGAATATATGAAAACACACGCACGCACGCACGCACGCACGCACGCACGCACGCACGCACGCACGCACGCACGCACACACACACACACACACACACACACTTTCAAGCACAATTATGGGCAAACACTAGCATTGATTGACCCTTATCGTCCCCTCCTGCCTCAGACAATCATGTTAAGAAACACACATTGAAGATCATAGATGCACTTATCAATCCATTCAGAGACTGATGGAGACTGGGGGAGCCGGTCGGCTGGAGACATTATCCTCAGTATTCTGCTCACATATGGCCTACTTAGAAGGAGCAGAAACATCCATCGTATCAATCAACAGCTGTGAAATCCCATAAAAAATGGCCGAAGGCCGCAGAATGAAAATTGGAGCATAAAAATGCTGAACATTTGCCGACAAGTTGGCATGGGCACTCAGAGCTGCAGCATGAGGCTTCACATGTGAAAACATCCTACAGGTAGTATAATACTGGTTTGTTACAGGGGAACCTTGACTCGGTGACATAAGTCTTCCAAATGTCCTCCGTCAACTCACAGAACAGAGGGTGAGGTCTAAGATGACAAGGTGTTAAAAAAACATACAATTGAAGTCAGAAGTACACTTAGGTTGGTGTCATTAAAACTAGTTTTTCAACTAATTCATAAATGTCTTGTTAACAATCTATAGTTTTGACAAGTCGGTTAGCACATCTACTTTGTGCATGACACAAGTCATTTTTCCAAAAATGGTTTACAGACGGATTATTTCACTTATAATTCATTGAATCACAATTCCTGTGGGTCAGAAGTTTACATACACTAAGTTGACTGTGCCTTTAAACAGCTTGGAAAATGCCAGAAAATTATATCAAGGCTTTAGAAGCTTCTGATAGGCTAATTGACATCATTTGAGTCGATTGGAGGTATACCTGTGGATGTATTTCAAGGCCTACCTTCAAACTCAGTGCCTCTTTATTTGACATCATGGGAAAATCAAAAGAATCAGTCAAGACCTCAGAACAACAAATTGTAGCCCTCCACAAGTCTGGTTCATCCTTGGGAGCAATTTCCAGACGCCTGAAGGTACCACGTTCATCTGTACAAACAATATTACGCAAGTATAAACACCGTGGGACCATGCAGCCATCATACCGCTCAGGAAAGAGACGCATTCTGTCTCGTAAAGATGAACGTACTTTGGTGGACGAAAAGTGCAAATCAATCCCAGAACAACAGCAAAGGACCTTGTGAAGATGCTGGAGGAAACAGGTACAAAAGTATCTATAGCCACAGTAAAACAAGTCCTATTTCGACATAACCTGAAAGGCAGCTCAGCAAGGAAGAAGCCACTGCTCCAAAACCGTCATAAAAAAGCCAGACTACAGTTTGCAACTGCACGTGGGGACAAAGATCGTACTTTTTGGAGAAATGTCCTCAAAAATCGAACTGTTTGGCCATAATGACCATCGTTATGTTCGGAGGAAAAAGGGGGAGGCTTGCAAGCCGAAGAACATCATCCCAACCGTGAAGCACGGGGGTGGCAGCATCATGTTGTGGGGGTGCATTGCTGCAGGAGGGACTGGTGCACTTCACAAAACAGATGGCATAATGAGGGAGGAAAATTATGTTGATATATTGAAGCAACATCTCAAGACATCAGTCAGGAAGTGTCACGCCCTGACCATAGAGAGCACTCTGGGTTCTCTATTGTGTAATAGGTCAGAGCGTGACGAGGGGGTTTTCTAGTTATTTTAGTTCTATGTTGGTGTGTGAGTATGGTTCCCAATTGGAGGCAGCTGAATATCATTGCCTCTAATTGGGGATCATACTTAGTGTGTTCCTTTTCCCACCTGCGATGTGGGATATTGTTTAGAGTTAATGCGTATGTGCGCTACGTATTTGCACGTTCGTTAATATTTGTTGTTTTTTGGAAGTTCACTATAATAAATATGTGGAATTCCACTTCCATTTCCATTTAAACGACGGGCATGACAGGAAGTCTTTGTTAAAAATGGGTTAAAGCTTTGTCGCAAATGGGTCTCAAATGGACAATGACCCAAGCATACTTCCAAAGTTGTTGCAAAATGGCTTAAGGACAACAAAGTCAAGGTATTGGAGTGGCCATTACAAAGCGCTGACCTCAATCCCATAGAAAATTTGTGGGCAGAACTGAAAAAGCATGTGCGAGTAAGGAGGCCTACAGACCTGACTCAGTTACACCAGCTCTGTCAGGAGGAATGGGCTAAAATTCCCCCAACTTATTGTGGGAAGCTTGTGGAAGGCTACCCAAAAGGTTTGACCCAAGATAAACAATTTAAAGACAATGCTACCAAATACTAATTGAGTGTATGTAAACTTCTGACCCACTGAGAATGTGATGATAGAAATAAAAGCTGAAATAATTCATTCTCTCTACTATTATTCTGACATTTCACATTCTTAAAATAAATTGGTGATCCTAACTGACCTAAGACAGGGTATTTTTACTAGGATTTAATGTCAGGAACTGTGAAAAACTGAGTTTAAATGTATTTGGCTAAGGTGTATGTAAACTTCCATCTTCAACTGTAGATCATATTAACTCTCAGGCTACCCTTTAGTTACTGTATGTCAGAATGAGATAATAGAAAAAGCCTTAAAATGGTGGAACTGATCATGCATATCAGATGTGAATCCAATATACGCTCATCGGACAGTTTATTAGGTACACCTAGTTAGGACCCGCTCGTTGCCTCCAGAACATTCTGAATTCTTTGGGCCATTCTATAAGGTGTCTTAAATGTTACTCAAGGATGTTGGTCCATGCTGACACGATGGCATCACGCAGTTGCTGCACATTGGACGGCGGTACTTTCCTGCTGTGAACAGCCCGTTCGTTCTCTCATCCCAAACATGCTCTATTGGGATGAGGTCTGGGGACTGCGCAGGCCATTCAAGTAAACTGAACCTGCTGTCATGTTCCAGGCGATGTTTTTCCACTCCTAAATTGTCCAGTGTTGGTGATCGCATGCCCACTGGAGATGCTTCTTCTTGTTTTTAGCTGATAGGAGTGGAAACCAGTGTGATCGTCTTCTACAATAGCCCATCCATGACAAGGATCAACGAGTTGTGCGTTCAGAGATGCCGTTCTGCACACCACTGTTGTATTGCACTGTTTATTTGTCTGTTTGTGTCCCGCCTTTTCACTTACACCATTCTTGCCATTCTCCTTCGACCTCTCTCTCTTTTCGCCCATAGGACTGCCACTGACTGGATGTTTTTTTATTTGTCGCACCATTCTCGATAAACCCTAGACGTTGTCATGCATAAAAAGCTCAGGAGGGAGGCTGATTCTGAGATGCTGGATTAGGTGCACCTGGCACCAACGATCATACCACGCTCCAAGTCGCTTAGGTCACTTGTTTTGCCCATTCTAATGTTAAATCGAACAGTAACTGAATGCTTCGATGGCTGTCTGCCTGCTTTATATAGCAAGCCACGGCCACGTGACTCACTGTCTGTAGGAGCAATCCATTTTCATGAGCGGGGTGATTTACCTAATAAACTGGCCGGTGAGTTTATATTTCTACTTCCTGTTTGAAACATATCAGAAATATGTTCCAGTACTCATGTGTGCGCAATACATATTTATAGATTTTCAATTGTACAAATTAAGTGTGTGTGAGGGAGGACACATTATATCTTGGTAATAGCAGCTTATCTAACACATTACCCAAGACTGAATGAAAATACACACACTGCATAGTGTTAGTTTTATGCTGGGAAGACCTCAGCCTAGATCCATCATCCATACATTACTGAGGGAGAGAGGAGAGGGGGAGTGGGAGAAAGGAGCAGCTTACACCCCCTCCCATTGGGATTGCACACGAGAGAGAGAGAGAGAGAGGCAGCTTACACCCCCTCCCATTGGGATTGCATACAGGAGAGAGAGAGAGAGCATGTTAAGGCCACAAGGAAAAGAAGAGAAGGTAGATAAAGGGATGCAGAGAGATGGGTCGCAGGGAGAAACGGGAAGGAGATAGAGGGGAGTGGTAGAGAGAAATGGGTGGGAAAGAGAAGCAAAAGCAGAGGAAAATGTCTTCTACACTCTTAGAAAAAAAGGTTCCAAAAGGGTTCCCATAGGATAACCTTTTTTGGTTCCATGTAAAACCCTCTGTAGCTGTGTGGCTGGAGGTGAGTAGGCGCACTGTATAGAATCTATATCATACCTGTCCTCAAGGCGGAGACTGTATTCTGGACTACAGTATTAGGCAGCCATGTTAGAATCTCCCTGTCTGGCTGATCATGGTGGCAGAGGTGAACTCATCACTTTCACAGAGGCTTTATAAGTCAGACAGCATGTTCTCTGCTATGGACAGCTGCCAAACTCCTAGTGAGGGGCAGCCTCACCAATTTTAGATTGTCAGCCATTTTTGACTCTCAGACAGCAGAATACTGAGTAGTTTCGAAAAATAGACTGATATTGAGGAATGTCTCTGACCTACTATTGTAGATCATGGATGACCAAGCAGCTTTTATACTGTTATGCCTATGTTTTTCATTTTTTCAGAAAATATAATTGATTTAATGTGAACTCTTTTGCCTCGTGTTAGCCCTGGACTAATGTTCTGTCTCTCACATCTTCTCTCTCTCTCTCTATCTTTATCTTTGTCATTGTCTATCTCTGATTGTGTTCTCTTCCCCTCCAGGCGGATGCTGCCACCAGTTTCCTCCGTGCGGCCCGTTCAGGGAACCTGGACAAGGCTCTGGACCACATCAAGAATAGAATAGACATCAACACATCCAATCAGGTACATCAGAGATTCCTCATGCTGCCCAAGGTCACTGTCTGGTACACAGGGTCTCTAGGCAAGAGAGTTAATGTGTTGTCACGTAAAACATTTATTTAGTCAGACTTTATGAAGATGATATTATAGATGAGGTTTTTATAGATGACATTATTTGTTTTCGGCCAAACACAGTCATTAACAGTCAAGTCTTGCCTAGATAAACGTGTAGTTCATTGTCTCTCTGTGTGTGTGTGTGTGTGTGTGTGTGTGTGTGTGTGTGTGTGTGTGTGTGTGTGTGTGTGTGTGTGTGTGTGTGTGTGTGTGCGCGCGCGCACGCACGTATAACCATGTCACCACATAGCCCCCCGTGCTCCTGTGTCATGCTACTCCAGCCGTGTTTACTGTGGCCCTAATGCCAGACATTCACAACCTTAATTAAGAAATATATATAATTAGCCATATATCCAGACTATCTCCCTTCTCCTCCCCGCTCCTCAATCTGTCCCATAGCACCTTGTTGCATCATGAGAGAAGCACAATGTTTAAATAACATCACATGTAAAGAATAGCTAAGCATGTAGTTTTAGTTTCTGTTTTGAACATACAGATGTGTTACATTTGTGAGTGAACGCTAGCTTAAGTGGAAGTGAATCTGTTATGTATTTTTCATCAGTACTTTGGTGAATGGAAGGGAGTTCAGTTTGTACACATAACCACTTAGGGCAGCTTGGGGAATGCACACCCACTCTGTAAGCCTGCAGCCTGCTACTGCAACCCCTCAGCACCATTCACAGAAACAACCATGGCACCAAGCCGACAATAAAACTAATTCCACAATCTCTACACCAGATAATACTGCCACTATAATAATACCACTACTGGCTAAGGCTAGGATCAGAGGTAGAGCTATCATACAAATGAGGATGTGTGCTTTAGTGTGCATTCATTGCTGCATGTGTATATGCTTTCGGAAAGTATTCAGACCCCTGTTTCCACATTCTGTTATGTTACAGCCTTATTCTAAAATCTTTTTTCTTTAAATTCCCCTCATCAATCTACACACAACACCCCATAATGACAAAGCAAAAAAAAAAGTAGAAATGTTTTGCAAATTTATTAAAAATAAAAATCAGATACCTGATTTACAGAAGTATTCAGACCCTTTGCTATGAGAATCAAAATTAGTAGCCATTTCTCCACCTGTGTTTTGTGGGATATTGTTTGTGTTTAATTGCCTGTATGCACGTCATGACTTCACGTTTCGTTGTTTCTTCTTTGTTTTGTTTGTTTCACGGACATAAAAAATATGTGGAACTATACTCACGCTGCGCCTTGGTCCGCTCATTACGACGATCGTGACAGAATATCCCACCACGCAAGGACCAAGCAGCGTGCCATGGAGGAGAAGGTGTTTTGGACATGAGAGGAAATCATGGGAGGACACGAGACCCTTCCTTGGCGGGAGTCGCCAAGGAGCATGGAAGGACAGCGACGACGCCGGGGACCACGGCCACAGAAACCCCAAGGTGTTTTTTGGATGGGGGGGCACGAGGGGGGGGGTCACATGGAGCCTGGGAAGAGCCAGAGACCGTCAGGGAGGCGATGGAGAAGTTGGGAGAGAGAGAGATGAGAGAAATGTTATGTAGGTGTGTTCTGTACGGCATCCGACCTGAAGAGCCTGTCAGCAGTCTGGTGAGTCCTGTGCCAGCTCTCCGTACCCTTCCTGAAGTGTGTGTCACCAGTCCGGTGCAACCTGTGCCAGCTCCACGCACCAGGCCTCCAGTGCGCCTCCCCAGTCTGATACGTCCTGTGCCAGCTCCACGCACTCGCCCTGAAGTGTGTGTTACCAGTCCGGTGCAACCTGTGCCGGCTCCACGCACCAGGCCTCCAGTGCGCATTCACAGTCCAGAGCTTCTGGCAACAGTTCACAGTCCAGAGTTTCCGGCGACGGTTCCCAGTCCAGAGCTTCTGGCGACGGTTCACAGTCCAGAGCTTCCGGCGACGGTTCACAGTCCAGAGCTTCCGGCGACGGTTCACAGTCCAGAGCTTCCGGCGACGGTTCACAGTCCAGAGCTTCCGGCGACGGTTCACTGTGAAGTCCATGGAGAACAAGAGCACCTCCTCCCAGCTGCCCACTGCACTGAGGCTAGGGAACACGGTCACCACCGGCAAATCCATGATTATCGAAAACTTCAACAAGCATTTCTCAACGGCTGGCCATGCCTTCCGCCTGGCTACTCCTACCTCGGCCAACAGCTCCGGCCGCCCCGCAGCTCCTCGCCCAAGCCTCTCCAGGTTCTCCTTTACCCAAATCCAGATAGCAGATGTTCTGAAAGAGCTGCAAAACCTGGACCCGTATAAATCAGCTGGGCTTGAAAATCTGGACCCTCTATTTCTGAAACTATCCGCCGCCATTGTCGCAACCCCTATTACCAGCCTGTTCAACCTCTCTTTCATATCGTCTGAGATCCCCAAGGATTGGAAAGCTGCCGCAGTCATCCCCCTCTTCAAAGGGGGAGACACCCTGGACCCAAACTGTTACAGACCTATATCCATTCTGCCCTGCCTATCTAAGGTCTTCGAAAGCCAAGTCAACAAACAGGTCACTGACCATCTCGAATCCCACCGTACCTTCTCCGCTATGCAATCTGGTTTCCGAGCCGGTCACGGGTGCACCTCAGCCACACTCAAGGTACTAAACGAGATCATAACCGCCATCGATAAAAGACAGTACTGTGCAGCCGTCTTCATCGACCTTGCCAAGGCTTTCGACTCTGTCAATCACCATATTCTTATCGGCAGACTCAGTAGCCTCGGCTTTTCGGATGACTGCCTTGCCTGGTTCACCAATTACTTTGCAGACAGAGTTCAGTGTGTCAAATCGGAGGGCATGTTGTCCGGTCCTCTGGCAGTCTCTATGGGGGTGCCACAGGGTTCAATTCTCGGGCCGACTCTTTTCTCTGTGTATATCAATGATGTTGCTCTTGCTGCGGGCGATTCCCTGATCCACCTCTACGCAGACGACACCATTCTATACACTTTCGGCCCGTCATTGGACACTGTGCTATCTAACCTCCAATCGAGCTTCAATGCCATACAACACTCCTTCCGTGGCCTCCAACTGCTCTTAAACGCTAGTAAAACCAAATGCATGCTTTTCAACCGATCGCTGCCTGCACCCGCTTGCCCGACTAGCATCACCACACTGGATGGTTCCGACCTTGAATATGTGGACACCTATAAGTACCTAGGTGTCTGGCTAGACTGCAAACTCTCCTTCCAGACCCATATCAAACATCTCCAATCGAAAATCAAATCAAGAGTCGGCTTTCTATTCCGCAACAAAGCCTCCTTCACTCACGCTGCCAAGCTTACCCTAGTAAAACTGACTATCCTACCGATCCTCGACTTCGGCGATGTCATCTACAAAATGGCTTCCAACACTCTTCTCAGCAAACTGGATGCAGTTTATCACAGTGCCATCCGTTTTGTCACTAAAGCACCTTATACTACCCACCACTGCGACTTGTATGCTCTAGTCGGCTGGCCCTCGCTACATATTCGTCGCCAGACCCACTGGCTCCAGGTCATCTACAAGGCCATGCTAGGCAAAGCTCCGCCTTATCTCAGCTCACTGGTCACGATGGCAACACCCATCCGTAGCACGCGCTCCAGCAGGTGTATCTCATTGAGCATCCCCAAAGCCAATACCTCATTCGGCCACCTTTCGTTCCAGTACTCTGCTGCCTATGACTGGAACGAATTGCAAAAATCGCTGAAGTTGGAGACTTTTATCTCCCTCACCAACTTCAAACATCAGCTATCTGAGCAGCTAACCGATCGCTGCAGCTGTACATAATCTATTGGTAAATAGCCCACCCATTTTCACCTACCTCATCCCCATAGTTTTTATTTATTTACTTTTCTGCTCTTTTGCACACAAATATCTCTACCTGTACATGATCATCTGATCATTTATCACTCCAGTGTTAATCTGCAATATTGTAATTATTCGCCTACCTCCTCATGCCTTTTGCACACATTGTATATAGACTCCCCTTTTTTTTCTCTACTGTGTTATTGACTTGTTAATTGTTTACTCCATGTGTAACTCTGTGTTGTCTGTTCACTCTGCTATGCTTTATCTTGGCCAGGTCGCAGTTGCAAATGAGAACCTGTTCTCAACTAGCCTACCTGGTTAAATAAAGGTGAAATAAAAAATAAAATAAAAAAACAGTCCAGAGCTTCCGGCGACGGTTCACAGTCCAGAGCTTCCGGCGACGGTTCACAGACCAGAGCTTCCGGCGACGGTTCACAGTCCAGAGCTTCCGGCGACGGTTCACAGTCCAGAGCTTCCGGCGACGGTTCACAGTCCAGAGCTTCCGGCGACGGTTCACAGACCAGAGCTTCTGGCGACGGTTCACAGTCCGGAACCTCCGGCGACGGTCAACAGTCCGGAACCTCCAGCGATGGTCAACAGTTCGGGAACCTCCAGCGACGGTCAACCGTCCGGAACCTCCAGCGATGGTCCAGAACAGGGCTCCGGGCAGCCGAGCGGAAATGGAGGAAAACTCGCCTCCCTGCGGACCTGGCATCCTTTCACTCCCTCCTCTCTACATTTTCCTCTTCTGTCTCTGCTGCTAAAGCCACTTTCTACCACTCTAAATTCCAAGCATCTGCCTCTAACCCTAGGAAGCTCTTTGCCACCTTCTCCTCCCTCCTGAATCCTCCTCCCCCTCCCCCCCCTCCTCCCTCTCTGGAGATGACTTCGTCAACCATTTTGAAAAGAAAGTCGACGACATCCGATCCTCGTTTGCTAAGTCAAACGACACCGCTGGTTCTGCTCACACTGCCCTACCCTGTGCTCTGACCTCTTTCTCCCCTCTGTCTCCAGATGAAATCTCGCGTCTTGTGACGGCCGGCCGCCCAACAACCTGCCCGCTTGACCCTATTCCCTCCTCTCTTCTCCAGACCATTTCCGGAGACCTTCTCCCTTACCTCACCTCGCTCATCAACTCATCCCTGACCGCTGGCTACGTCCCTTCTGTCTTCAAGAGAGCGAGAGTTGCACCCCTTCTGAAAAAACCTACACTCGATCCCTCCGATGTCAACAACTACAGACCAGTATCCCTTCTTTCTTTTCTCTCCAAAACTCTTGAACGTGCCGTCCTTGGCCAGCTCTCCCGCTATCTCTCTCAGAATGACCTTCTTGATCCAAATCAGTCAGGTTTCAAGACTAGTCATTCAACTGAGACTGCTCTTCTCTGTATCACGGAGGCCCTCCGCACTGCTAAAGCTAACTCTCTCTCCTCTGCTCTCATCCTTCTAGACCTATCGGCTGCCTTCGATACTGTGAACCATCAGATCCTCCTCTCCACCCTCTCCGAGTTGGGCATCTCCGGCGCGGCCCACGCTTGGATTGCGTCCTACCTGACAGGTCGCTCCTACCAGGTGGCGTGGCGAGAATCTGTCTCCTCACCACGCGCTCTCACCACTGGCGTCCCCAGGGCTCTGTTCTAGGCCCTCTCCTATTCTCGCTATACACCAAGTCACTTGGCTCTGTCATAACCTCACATGGTCTCTCCTATCATTGCTATGCAGACGACACACAATTAATCTTCTCCTTTCCCCCTTCTGATGACCAGGTGGCGAATCGCATCTCTGCATGTCTGGCAGACATATCAGTGTGGATGACGGATCACCACCTCAAGCTGAACCTCGGCAAGACGGAGCTGCTCTTCCTCCCGGGGAAGGACTGCCCATTCCATGATCTCGCCATCACGGTTGACAACTCCATTGTGTCCTCCTCCCAGAGCGCTAAGAACCTTGGCGTGATCCTGGACAACACCCTGTCGTTCTCAACTAACATCAAGGCGGTGGCCCGTTCTTGTAGGTTCATGCTCTACAACATCCGCAGAGTACGACCCTGCCTCACACAGGAAGCAGCGCAGGTCCTAATCCAGGCACTTGTCATCTCCCGTCTGGATTACTGCAACTCGCTGTTGGCTGGGCTCCTGCCTGTGCCATTAAACCCCTACAACTCATCCAGAACGCCGCAGCCCGTCTGGTGTTCAACCTTCCCAAGTTCTCTCACGTCACCCCGCTCCTCCGCTCTCTCCACTGGCTTCCAGTTGAAGCTCGCATCCGCTACAAGACCATGGTGCTTGCCTACGGAGCTGTGAGGGGAACGGCACCTCAGTACCTCCAGGCTCTGATCAGGCCCTACACCCAAACAAGGGCACTGCGTTCATCCACCTCTGGCCTGCTCGCCTCCCTACCACTGAGGAAGTACAGTTCCTGCGCAGCCCAGTCAAAACTGTTCGCTGCTCTGGCCCCCCAATGGTGGAACAAACTCCCTCACGACGCCAGGACAGCGGAGTCAATCACCACCTTCCGGAGACACCTGAAACCCCACCTCTTTCAGGAATACCTAGGATAGGATAAAGTAATCCTTCTCACCCCCCTTAAAAGATTTAGATGCACTATTGTAAAGTGGCTGTTCCACTGGATGTCTTAAGGTGAACGCACCAATTTGTAAGTCGCTCTGGATAAGAGCGTCTGCTAAATGACTTAAATGTAAATGTAAATGATGGTCAACGGTCCAGAACCACCAGCGACGGTCAACGGTCCGGAACCTCCAGTGATGGTCAACGGTCCGGAACCTCCAGCAACGGTCAACAATCCGGATCCTCCAGCAACGGTCAACGGTCAGGAGCTTCCAGGCAAGGCGTCCAGTCCTGCTACAGGGGGGGAGCCTTCCTCTGCGCCGGTGGCCAGTCCAGGCACGGCGTCCATTCCAGCTCCAGGGCAGGAGCCTTCCTCTGCGCCGGTTTCCAGTCCAAGCACGGCGTAGAAGACAGAGTTCGCACCTTTGGGGGGGGGGGGGGGGTGTAGTAGGTCAGGGCGTGACTAGGGGTGTTCTAGTATGTCTATTTCTATGTTGGTGCTAATATGGTTCCCAATTAGAGGCAGCTGTTTATCTTTGCCTCTGATTGGAGATCATTTTAGGTAGCCATTTCCCCACCTGTGTTTTGTGGGATATTGTTTGTGTTTAGTTGCCTGTGTGCACGTCATGACTTCACATTTCGTTGTTTCTTTATTGTTTTGTTTGTTTCACGGAGATTAAAAATATGTGGAACTATACTCACGCTGCGCCTTGGTCCGCTCATTACGACAATCGTGACCGTTTCTACAACTTCATTGGAGTCCACCTGTGGTAAATTCAATTGATTGGACACGATTTGGGAAGGCACACACCTGTCTATATAAGGTCCCAGTTGAAAGTGCATGTCCAAGCAAAAACCAAGCCATGAGATCGAAGGAATTGTCCATAGAGCTCCGAGACAGGAATGTGTCGAGGCACAGATCTGGGGAAATGTACCAAAACATTTCTGCAGCATTGAAGGTCCCCAAGAACACCGTAGCCTCCATCATTCTTAAATGGAAGAAGTTTGGAACCACCAAGACTCCTTCTAGAGCAATTGGCGGAGAAGGGCCTTGGTCAAGGAGGTGACCAAGAACCCGATAGTCACTCTGACCGAGCTCCAGACTTCCTCTGTGGAGATGGGAGAACCTTCCAGAAGGACAGCCATCTCCGCAGCACCCCAACAATCAAGCCTTTATGGTAGAGAGGCCAGAAGGAAGCCACTCCTCAGTAAAAAGCATGTGACGGCCCGCTTGGATTTTTGCCAAAAGGCACCTAAAGGACTCTCAGACCATGTGAAACAAGCTTGTCTGGTCTGATGAGACCAAGATTGAACTCTTTGGCCTGAATGCCAAGCGTCACGTCTGGAAGAAACTTGGCACCATCCCGACGGTGAAGCATGGTGGTGGATGCTTTCTTTTTCAGCGGCAGAGACTGGGAGACAAGTCAGGATTGAGGGACAGATGAACGGATCCAAATACAAAGAGATCCTTGATGAAAGCCTACCTCAGACTGGGGCGAAGGTTTACTTACCAACAGGACAACGACCATAAGCACACAGCCAAGACAATGCTGGAGTGGCTTCGGGACAAGTCTCTGTATGTCCTTAAGTGGCTCAGCCAGAGCCCGGACATGAACTCGATCTACAATAACATCTCTGGAGAGACCTGAAAATAGCTGTGCAGCAATACTCCCCATCCAACCTGACAGAGCTTGAGAGGATCTGCAGAGAAGAATGGGAGAACTCCCCAAATACAGGTGTACCAAGCTTGTAGTGTCATACCCATGAAGACTTAAAGCTGTAATCACTGCCAAAGGTGCTTCGACAAAGTACTGAGTAAAGGGTCTGAATTCTTATGTAAATGTGATATTTAGTTTGAAAATGTGTAATACATTTGCAAAAATGTCTAAATATCAGTTTTTGCTTTGTCATTATGGGGTATTGTGTGTAGATTGATGAGTGGGAAAAAACGATCCATTTTAGAACAACGCTGTAACATAACAAAATGTGGGAAAAGTCAAGGGGTCTGAATACTTTACGAATGCACTGTATGTGGGTATGTGGTGTGTATGTAGACATACACATTTTCTATGTTTTGTATACTGTATGTGTTAAAATTTGGATTGGAGTTGAAGTAGAGCATATAGCAATGCTAAAAGTTGGTGCTACTGCTGCTATTCTAGAAAATCCTAGGATTCAGGGTTTTACATGTCAGCCTGCCAACCTGCTCCTGCCCTATCTACAATCCAGCCAGCTCACAGAAACACATCGGTGATTCACACACTTGTTTGCGTGTGTGTGCGTTTGCGCGTGCATGCATGTGTGTTTGTCTCCCCAGTGAATGTGTTATCCGCGTGAATTGAGTGACACTGCAGTTTGAGGGCAGGAGAGGGACCAGTGTGCTTTGCAGACTGTGGCCAGTCACGGTACTGCAGGCTGGCAGAGCAGAGAAAGGCACAGACTGTACTGTTAGACTGTCTGATTCTGCAGCTGTACACCCAGACAAGCCTGAAATAAATCCATGCTCTCTGCTTCCTTTGAGACCCAACTGAAACAGTCTTAAGGTTGTTAATCTTCTGAAATATTCTCGTGCTGCTTCTGTAACCACTGTGGGTTTTGAGTTTCTCTGCTTGTTATTCTTAGTACTGTATATCTACTGCTCAGAAATCCATGTTATAGATGGATTAAAAGGCTGTCAGATTTGGTTGGAGCTCGCTCTGTTGGCTGACGATTTGTTCTGATGGTTCTGTGTGGTCACTGCTGATTTCCACTGCTGTCACTGCAGAATGGGCTCAACGGTTTGCATCTGGCCTCTAAAGAAGGCCACGTCAAGATGGTCCTGGGGCTACTACACGCTGGCATTGTCCTGGAGACCACAACTAAGGTACTACTCACACACTGCTCACTGCTGACCAGGACTCCACTCACATACTGTACCACAGAACAGATGCATAGCACCTACCTCTGACTTCTGATTGAGATATTCACCAGCGAGCTACATAACAGACAGGATCCACCACATGGATTATAACCTTAAACACATGCTTATGACTTTTCCGCTCATTTGATTGGCCTGTAAACATATATCTAGTTTAATCTAACACATATCTATCTAATAAGTCATAACTCACTATTTCTGAGCTGTGTTTCATTAATGAAGCTTTTTAAATAGAGATTTTGGTTATTAGGCTGCTCTCTGCTCCCTGTGTGTGTGTGTGTGTCTGTGTCTGTGTCTGTGTCTGTGTCTGTGTGTGTGTGTGTGTAGCTCCCTGTGTTCCTGTGTCATGACACTCCAGCCTTGTTTAATGTGGCACTAATGCCAGTCATTCACGATCTTATTGAAACAATGTTTGTGTATGTGTGTCTGTCACCTCCAGAAAGGGAACACTGCCCTCCATATTGCTGCTTTGGCAGGCCAGGAGAGAGTGGTGGCTGAGCTCGTCAACTATGGAGCCAATGTCAATTCCCAGTCACAGGTGAGTCATCTGGGACATTATACTGCACATTACTGTTACCTGGGAAGGGGGGGGGGGGGGGGGGGTGTTTGTGTGCATGTATATTTGTGTGTGTTGCTGGTAACCATGCGCCATGTGCCTCTTCCTTACAGAAAGGCTTCAGTCCCCTATACATGGCTGCACAAGAGAACCACTTAGATGTAGTAAAGTTTCTGCTAGAGAACGGAGCCAATCAGAGCCTTCCAACAGAGGTGAGTGAAAGCCCATAGAGCAAACAGACATTTAGTTGTTTTTCAGATGTGTATTGGATTCAGTCCAATAGACAATGCTACATTAACTTTCTCGCATCTTTCTATTACAGTAATCTCAATCTACATTGTCTCAAATTTGCCACTATCTTTATTTTCTTTCTTTCTCTCTTCCTCTGCCTCTACTTACCTGTCTCTCACCCCCTCCATTATCATTTGGCTTGTCTCCCTTTCCCGCTCTCCCTCCTCCTACTCCCTTGCTGTCTCTCGTTGACCTCGCTTACCTTCTCCCTCCCCTCCCCCCCTTTACCCCTTCTTACTTTACTGCCTCGATACCTCTCCCTCTGTCCTTCCTCTCCCCCTTCCTCCCTTTTTACCCCGGCCACCCCTCCCTCTATCCCTTCTTCTCCCTCCCCTCCTCCTCTTTACCCCTTCTTACTTTACTGCCTCGATACCTCTCCCTCTGTCCTTCCTCTCCACCTTCCTCCCTTTTTACCTCGGCCACCCCTCCCTCTATCCCTTCTTCTCCCTCCCCTCCTCCTCTTTACCCCTTCTTACTTTACTGCCTCGATACCTCTCCCTCTGTCCTTCCTCTCCCCCTTCCTCCCTTTTTACCCCGGCCACCCCTCCCTCTATCCCTTCTTCTCCCTCCCCTCCTCCTCTTTACCCCTTCTTACTTTACTGCCTCGATACCTCTCCCTCTGTCCTTCCTCTCCACCTTCCTCCCTTTTTACCCCGGCCACCCCTCCCTCTATCCCTTCTTCTCCCTCCCCTCCTCCTCTTTACCCCTTCTTACTTTACTGCCTCGATACCTCTCCCTCTGTCCTTCCTATCCCCCTTCCTCCCTTTTTACCCCGGCCACCCCTCCCTCTATCCCTTCTGCTCCCTCCCCTCTCTCACCCTGTCTGTCAGGATGGGTTCACACCACTGGCGGTGGCTCTTCAGCAGGGTCATGAGAACGTGGTGGCCCTGCTCATCAACTACGGCACCAAGGGCAAGGTCCGTCTGCCCGCCCTGCACATCGCTGCACGCAATGACGACACACGCACTGCCGCAGTGCTGCTGCAGAACGACCCTAACCCTGACGTCCTCAGCAAGGTACTGTTCACTGTGTGTGTGTGTGTGTGTGTGTGTGTGTCTGTGCGCGAGTGTGAGTGCGTATGACTGTGATGACTCATTAAGCCTTAATATGCTGATGTTGTTAGCTGAAGTAATCAGGCATAACACTGTTGTGTTGACTTGGAGAAAAACAATAGCAGCAAAAGTGATTACATGAATAAACAAAAAAGCTGCCAGCAAACATGGATTATGAAAATAAGATAAAAAATCTCTCTGTGTGTCTCTCTCTATATATATATATATATATATATATATGTTTCTGTCTCTTTATCTCTCTCTGTCTCTGTGTGTCTCTCTCTCTATATATGTTTCTGTCTCTTTATCTCTCTCTCTGTCTCTGTGTCTCTCTCTATATATATGTTTCTGTCTCTTTATCTCTCTCTGTCTCTGTGTGTCTCTCTCTCTATATATGTTTCTGTCTCTTTATCTCTCTCTCTGTCTCTGTGTCTCTCTCTATATATATGTTTCTGTCTCTTTATCTCTCTCTCTGTCTCTGTGTCTCTCTCTATATATATGTTTCTGTCTCTTTATCTCTCTCTGTCTCTGTGTGTCTCTCTCTCTATATATGTTTCTGTCTCTTTATCTCTCTCTCTGTGTCTCTCTCTATATATATGTTTCTGTCTCTTTATCTCTCTCTGTCTCTGTGTGTCTCTCTCTCTATATATGTTTCTGTCTCTTTATCTCTCTCTGTCTCTGTGTGTCTCTCTCTATATATATGTTTATGTCTCTTTATCTCTCTCTGTCTCTGTGTCTCTCTCTATATATATGTTTCTGTCTCTTTATCTCTCTCTGTCTCTGTGTCTCTCTCTATATATATGTTTCTGTCTCTTTATCTCTCTCTGTCTCTGTGTCTCTCTCTATATATATGTTTCTGTCTCTTTATCTCTCTCTGTCTCTGTGTCTCTCTCTATATATGTTTCTGTCTCTTTATCTCTCTCTGTCTCTGTGTCTCTCTCTATATATATGTTTCTGTCTCTTTATCTCTCTCTGTCTCTGTGTGTCTCTTTCTATATATATGTTTCTGTCTCTTTCTCTCTCTGTCTCTCTCTTTCTGTCTCTATCTCTTTTATCTCTCTCTCTTTCTTTCTCTGTTTCCTTTTCTATCTTTGTCTATCTGTAGACTGGCTTCACTCCTCTCCACATTGCGGCTCACTATGAGAACCTGAGTGTGGCCCAACTGCTAATAAACAGAGGCGCCAATGTCAACTTTACTCCCAAGGTCAGTCCATTAACCCTCACCGCTACTGCCTTAACCAAGACATTGATAACATAGTCCCTCAAAGACCCCATTTCCTAACAGGAGAGTCTTTGATTAAATTGATTTAGAAATTGTTCTTTCCCCTTTCTCAGAATGGTATCACCCCCCTACACATAGCCTCCAGGAGGGGTAATGCGATCATGGTTCGACTTTTGCTGGACAGAGGGGCCCAGATAGACGCCATGACCAAGGTACTGTAACCCTACACTTGCTCCTCCTCTTCTTCCTCCTCCTCCTCTTCTTTCTGCCAGTTGACTTGAAGACTTTTGGACCCTACCTGGCTCCTTCCATCTATTTAGGATGAGCTGACCCCTCTGCACTGTGCGGCCAGGAACGGTCACGTCAGGATCATCGATCTCCTGCTGGACCTGGGGGCTCCCATCCATGCCAAGACCAAGGTCAGCCAGAGGCCTCTCGTGGGCAACTCTAGAGAAAATAAAGGGCCATACTTTATGGCCACTTTGGCACAAAATCACACCCATAAGGCCACTTTGGCACGATATCACACTCACTTGCAATTTTAGCAGTAACCAATGCCAAACGATCCTCTGCCAACTACGCTGACGCGTCACTTATTTCAGTATTATGAATTTATAGATGCTTTCTTCTCTCAAAGTCTTACACTGCTCTTCTCTTTGTTTCCCTTTCATATCTTTCCCGGTTTTACATCCTCCCTCTCTCTCCTCCAGAATGGCCTGTCCCCCATCCACATGGCAGCCCAGGGAGACCACATGGACTGTGTGAGGCAGCTCCTCCAGTACAACGCCGAGATCGATGACATCACGCTGGACCACCTGACCCCTCTACACGTGGCGGCCCACTGTGGTCACCACCGCATGGCCAAAGTGCTGCTGGACAAGGGGGCCAAGGCCAACGCACGTGCACTGGTCAGCAGCTCTTCTAAGTGTCCTTCTATTTCTGTATACTGACACACACACACACACACACACACACACACACACTAAACTAACGTAGCAGGCGTGAAATGCCTGAAACTAGATCCTCTACATCCTGGTCTGAAACTAGATCCTCTACATACTGGTCTGAAACTAGATCCTCTACATACTGGTCTGAAACTAGATCCCTCTACATCCTGGTCTGAAACTAGATCCTCTACATCCTGGTCTGAAACTAGATCGGAGATGTCCATTGGTCTGGTTTACTGAACCTTTATAACTGGGTTGCGTACAGCAGGCACAAAGAGTAGAAAACATTATGAGATGCGAATGAGCATTATTGGACAAGTACAGGCAGTACCATTTCGGAATGTCTTCTCCCATTTTGTGCATACTAAACGCAACCCAAACAAGGGCACTGCGTTCATCCACCTCTGGCCTGCTCGCCTCCCTACCACTGAGGAAGTACAGTTCCCGCGCAGCCCAGTCAAAACTGTTCGCTGCTCTGGCCCCCCAATGGTGGAACAAACTCCCTCACGACGCCAGGACAGCGGAGTCAATCACCACCTTCCGGAGACACCTGAAACCCCACCTCTTTCAGGAATACCTAGGATAGGATAAAGTAATCCTTCTCACCCCCCTTAAAAGATTTAGATGCACTATTGTAAAGTGGCTGTTCCACTGGATGTCTTAAGGTGAACGCACCAATTTGTAAGTCGCTCTGGATAAGAGCGTCTGCTAAATGACTTAAATGTAAATGTAAACCCTATGCTGAATTTGCTACATTTTCGGTCTGTGTTCCTATTGTGTTCAGAATGGGTTTACTCCCCTCCACATTGCCTGTAAGAAGAACCACATGCGCTCTATGGACCTTCTGCTGAAACACTCTGCCTCCCTGGAGGCCGTCACAGAGGTGAGATAACACTCTTTTGAAGAGCAATGGGACTTGTTGGGGATCTCAGGACAAGCTGTACTTTTTGTTATTGTTGGGTGTCAATTCTGTCATTACAGAATATCTGGAGGTATAAATGTAAGCGTAATGGTGATGAATAGTTATTAAACCTTAACTCTCCTCTCTCTTCATATGCCCCCTGTTTCTCTCTCCCATTAGTCTGGTCTGACTCCTCTTCATGTAGCAGCCTTCATGGGGCACCTGAACATCGTGAAGAGCCTGCTCCATAGAGGAGCTTCACCCAACGCCTCCAATGTGGTGAGAGAACCCTGTTTATAACCTGTATTCCTGACACGGGGGGGACATTTCCATCACACTCTGATTGACTAGTAGTAACTTGTTGAAATGAATACCAGCAAAGGTTATGGTAGATGGATTGGTATCTGGTCTATGCATTAATAATAATTTTATGGCTAAGGCCTGTTCTCTGTGTGTATAAGGTGATATTTTATGTGTGTTATTGATATTACATAGCATAGTCATGTGTTTAATGGCAGAGTGGTTGTGACAGGCTATGTGACCTCTGACCTGGGTTTGTGTAACAGAAAGTGGAGACGCCCCTCCACATGGCATCCAGGGCAGGCCACTGTGAGGTGGCTCTGTTCCTGTTGCAGAACACAGCACAGGTGGATGCCAAGGCTAAGGTACTGTACACACTGTCAGGCAACCATACATACTGCACACATCTACTGTATGTACGTCATAATGTTTTACAACAAACTTTGTCCTGGCTGGAATTCACATGTTCTTCAACTACAGTCTACAACACCATACACTGCAGGAATACCTCACTGTTACTGCTCGCTAAATACAGTTATCATTCCAACCTCTGTTTCTCCTCACTCTCACTCTTTCTCTCCATCCCTGTCTCTCTAGGATGACCAGACCCCTCTCCACTGTGCGGCCCGTATGGGACATAAGGAGCTGGTCAAGCTGCTCCTGGAGCACAAGGCCAATCCCGACTCTGCTACAACCGCTGGCCACACCCCCTTACACATCGCCGCTCGCGAGGGACACACCCACACCAGCCGCATCCTCCTGGACGGGGCGGCCCAAGAAACCAAGATGACAAAGGTTCTACTTTAATTTACTGACTTCTTCTCTGTCTCTGTCTCTCTCTCTCTCTCTCTCTCTCTCTCTCTTTGTCTTTCTGTCTCTCTCTCTCTCTCTCTTTGTCTTTCTGTCTCTCTCTTTCTATCTCTCTATGTCTCTCTCTCTCTCTCTCTCTCTTTGTCTTTCTGTCTCTCTCTTTCTATCTCTCTGTCTCTCTCACTCTCTCTCTCTTTCTCTCTCTCTCATTCTCTCTAACCCCATTTCTCTCTCAAACTCATTCAATCTCAATCCTAATCCCTTCACACCTGACCTCTTTTAGTTCTCCTGCTCATGCCGAATCTGTGTTTGTGTGTCCAAGCAGAAAGGCTTCACTCCTCTCCATGTGGCCTGTAAGTATGGCAAGGTGGATGTGGTTGAGCTGCTGCTGGAGAGAGGAGCCAACCCCAACGCGGCTGGAAAGGTATGAAGAACACACTGCAACACAGCATGGACTGTCCTGTGCTTTTTATCAGTGTTAGGCATACTTCTCAATGCTGTGACCTACCTAAAGCTTATGGACCTTTCCTGTGACCCAAGTAACAAATAAACCTTATATTATTAGCACTGACAGTCTGTAATCACAGCCCAAAAGGAATCACTGTGTCCCACCATTTTAGAAACGTTATGCACCCACAAAGGCAGGCTGATATTCTGTTATTTCAATAGCTAGTGACAGTAGGTGTGTGTATGTGTGTCCAAGCAGAATGGCCTGACTCCTTTACATGTGGCCGTCCATCACAACAATCTGGAGGTGGCCAAGCTGCTGGTTAGCAAGGGAGGCAACGCACACAGCACTGCCAGGGTAAGAGGAACAATGTAACACACACACCACATGCATTACTACACTGTATATCCCTCCCCCCCCCCCCCCTTTTCAGGATCATTGTACAATATGATAATATGACCCACCCATTGATGATCCATTGTATTACCCCTGCTGACCCCTGTGTCTGTCTATAGAATGGCTACACTCCCCTGCACATTGCAGCCAAGCAGAACCAGGTGGAGGTGGCTGGCTGCCTGCTGCAGTACGGAGCCTCTGCCAACGCTGAGTCCCTCCAGGGGGTCACGCCCCTCCACCTGGCCTCCCAGGAGGGCCGGCCGGACATGGTGGCCCTGCTCATCTCCAAACAGGCTAACGTCAACCTGGGGAACAAGGTACTGGACCAGAGAGAGGAACAATTCATCTCTGACCTCAGCAGGGTTTGAGGCAAGCTTTCAGGGAAAGCTAGCTAAGTTACACAGGGTTTGATAGACCTATGGTAAGATAAAGTGGGCATGATGTTTTCATCACTGTGTCAAACCGGTTACTGTAATTACCTACTTGTATAGCATGCATGCTGTGGTACATATTTGACGGTCCAACAGCCTCCTGTTCCCCCTGTGTCTATCAGAATGGACTGACCCCTCTGCACCTGGTGGCCCAGGAAGGTCACGTAGGGATAGCAGACACCCTGGTCAAACAGGGAGCATCAGTCTACGCAGCCTCACGGGTAAGGCATACATATGATATCAACCACACACCTCATAATAGAGTATAAAAACAGAACAGTTTTGTAATGTAGTGCAATGTAGACCTTTTGTTACATTCAGTAGAGTGGGGTTCAGTATAAGCAGTATAATGTACCACACACTATGATGACATGTCATATCCAATACTTTCATACAGCATCCACACTCTCAAATATGTTTTACTGCTAGGACTGGTACAACAAAGCCACCAAGCTGGTTATAATGAGGTAGTAATGAGGCCATTGAAACATTGCCAACTCTCACTATTTTCTCTCTGTCTCTCTCTCCCTCCCTCTCTTGCTCTCCATCTCTCTTTCAGATGGGCTACACAGCGCTTCACGTGGCCTGTCACTATGGCAACATCAAGATGGTGAAGTTCCTCCTGCAGCAGCAGGCTCATGTGAACAGCAAGACCAGAGTGAGACGCTGCTGCTACACTCCTCCTTACACATGGCACCTGTTAGTGTGGCTCTGCCCTGCCTCACGTCACTTCCGCCTTCACTCCAATTACATTAGATTGGACATGGAATTTATATTGAATAACGTCTTGTCAATGTCAGCGATCTTGCATTTACTGTAGCACTCAAACTCTCTTTCTCTCTATGCTACCCCTCTCCACCCCCCTCTCTAGGTGGGCTACACTCCCCTGCATCAGGCCGCCCAGCAGGGTCATACTGACATCGTTACCCTGCTGCTCAAACACGGAGCCCAGCCCAACGACATCACCACTGTAAACACACCCTCCTTCGTTTTCCTCATCCCTCCATTCCACCCTTCTCCTCTATATCTGCTTTTCCTTTGCTATATATTCTCTTCTTCACTTCTTCACATTATCCCCTCATTGCTTTCCTCTACTCTCCTTCCATCTACAGGCTTCTTCTGGTGTCTGATCTGTGTGTCTCCTGTCTGTCTCTGTTCTCTGTGTTAGAATGGGACTTCTCCTCTAGGCATCGCCAAGCGTCTGGGTTACATCTCTGTCATTGATGTGCTGAAGTTGGTCACAGAGGAGGCTGTTTCCGTGGTGAGCAGCACTTCACATGGTTACTAGTGGGTTTGTGTATTCTGTGAATCTCTGACCTACAGTACAATAACATTTTAACTGGAATGATGTATTTGAGCATGTCAGATGATAGCACTCATTTCTCTCTCCTTCTCTTGACTTTTCCCAGATCACCACAGAGAAACATCGGATGAGTTTTCCTGAGACAGTGGATGAGATATTGGACGTTTCAGAGGATGAGGGTAGGTTGGTGCACTCCCGAGACACGTTTATTCTTAGCTCGTAAGGCTTTCTGTCAGAAATAGTACTTCTGTGTGTCTTGTGATTGTCAGCCCCGGTTCAGTGTCATGGCAGAGGACCGAAGACTAGGGAAAAAGGTCAAGCACTGCCATGAGACTGAAACTTTTATTTATTTAACTAGGCAAGTCAGTTAAGAGCAATTGTTATTTTCAATGACGGCCTAGGAACAGTGGGTTAATTGCCTTGTTCAGGGGCAGAACGACAGATTTGTACCTTGTCAGCGCAGGGATTCAATCTTGCAACCTTTCGTTACTAGTCCAACGCTCTAACCACTAGGCCACCTGCCTAGTGGTTAGATGACTAGCCTAAACAATGCCTTTTTCCATTTGTTTTGTAGGCATTGCAGCGCTAACATTAGGTAGGACTGTGTCCGTTTCTCTGTTTCGTCCGGTCATCTGGTGGCTCGTGCAATTGTGCCTTCATTGCAAGAACCTTCTCATCCTCTATTCTCTATCAATCTCTCTTTATAACTCTCTCACTTTCTCATACATTCTTCCTGCTATCCTCTTCTCTTTCTCTCTCTCTCTCTCTTACCCCTCTCTTTTCTCCCTCTCTTCCTCTATGCTCAATGTAACAACAATGTCAGTGTTTTATTGGCATGTGATGTGGTCATGACATGTTCCTTTACCGTTCTGCCACTGACGGGTCCAGTCTTGCAGTGCTTCATTGATCAACAGACTAATTACTCAGATACAACTCCAGCTGAGAAGCACTCAAGGAACAGCAAAAACACGTTGACTGTGTGTATAGCCCTCTGTAACGGCTTGTAGTTATATGAACCTTTTCTAGTAACCAAGGCATTCCCTCCCATACAGAAATCCAATCTCTAACAGGCATGCTCACTAAAGCTGTAACCAACCAGGTGCCATACTGGGGACCATGCAGTGTGTGTTCTATTCTGTGTTGTCAATCGTCTTGTTTTTCCATTGGTCTCCATGGGCTCTGGTTGTTGTCGGTTTGACTCCATTGCTTTGATCGATCTGAAACTGCTTGATGATGTTACTATATGTGGAAATTGATGGGTGGTGGGCGGCAGTGGGTAATGGTATTGTGGCTAATGTGACAGTGTAGACTCTCTATTGACTTCTCTCTCTCTCTCTCTCTCTCTCTCTGTCTGTCTGTCTGTCTGTCTGTCTGTCTGTCTGTCTGTCTGTCTGTCTGTCTGTCTGTCTGTCTGTCTGTCTGTCTGTCTGTCTGTCTGTCTGTCTGTCTGTCTGTCTGTCTGTCTGTCTGTCTGTCTGTCTGTCTGTCTGTCTGTCTGTCTGTCTGTCTGTCTGTCTGTCTGTCTGTCTGTCTGTCTGTCTGTCTCTGTCTGTCTGTCTGTCTGTCTGTCTGTCTGTCTGTCTGTCTGTCTGTCTGTCTGTCTGTCTGTCTGTCTGTCTGTCTGTCTGTCTGTCTGTCTGTCTGTCTGTCTGTCTGTCTGTCTGTCTGTCTGTCTGTCTGTCTGTCTGTCTGTCTGTCTGTCTGTCTGTCTGTCTGTCTGTCTGTCTGTCTGTCTGTCTGTCTGTCTGTCTGTCTGTCTGTCTGTCTGTCTGTCTGTCTGTCTGTCTGTCTGTCTGTCTGTCTGTCTGTCTGTCTGTCTGTCTGTCTGTCTGTCTGTCTGTCTGTCTGTCTGTCTGTCTGTCTGTCTGTCTGTCTGTCTGTCTGTCTGTCTGTCTGTCTGTCTGTCTGTCTGTCTGTCTGTCTGTCTGTCTGTCTGTCTGTCTGTCTGTCTGTCTGTCTGTCTGTCTGTCTGTCTGTCTGTCTGTCTGTCTGTCTGTCTGTCTGTCTGTCTGTCTGTCTGTCTGTCTGTCTGTCTGTCTGTCTGTCTGTCTGTCTGTCTGTCTGTCTGTCTGTCTGTCTGTCTGTCTGTCTGTCTGTCTGTCTGTCTGTCTGTCTGTCTGTCTGTCTGTCTGTCTGTCTGTCTGTCTGTCTGTCTGTCTGTCTGTCTGTCTGTCTGTCTGTCTGTCTGTCTGTCTGTCTGTCTGTCTGTCTGTCTGTCTGTCTGTCTCTGTCTGTCTGTCTGTCTGTCTGTCTGTCTGTCTGTCTGTCTGTCTGTCTGTCTGTCTGTCTGTCTGTCTGTCTGTCTGTCTGTCTGTCTGTCTGTCTGTCTGTCTGTCTGTCTGTCTGTCTGTCTGTCTGTCTGTCTGTCTGTCTGTCTGTCTGTCTGTCTGTCTGTCTGTCTGTCTGTCTGTCTGTCTGTCTGTCTGTCTGTCTGTCTGTCTGTCTGTCTGTCTGTCTGTCTGTCTGTCTGTCTGTCTGTCTGTCTGTCTGTCTGTCTGTCTGTCTGTCTGTCTGTCTGTCTGTCTGTCTGTCTGTCTGTCTGTCTGTCTGTCTGTCTGTCTGTCTGTCTGTCTGTCTGTCTGTCTGTCTGTCTGTCTGTCTGTCTGTCTGTCTGTCTGTCTGTCTGTCTGTCTGTCTGTCTGTCTGTCTGTGCTCTGCAGGTGATGAGTTGCTGGGGATGGATGGTGCTCGCCACCTGAAGCTTGACGACCTCAAGGACCAAGATGATGAATTCCTGTCCCCTAAGAAGACCCTGAGAGACTTTGAGGGTGGACTGGGTACCACGTAAGTGACAGCGCCAGGGTCGGTCTGAACACGTTGTGCATCAGAGTCCAGTCATCTGAAGAAATGTCCTGAAATGTGAGGGAAAGGATTTTCCACCATATTCCTCTTTGGCACACTCACTGCTTTTATCTCTTTCTTTTTTTTTGGTGTAGGCCATACTCTCCTGCTATTCCCAGAATCCCATGCGTGTCCCCTGAGACCGTCCTGCTGGAGGGGGTAATGTTTAAGGGAGTTATTCATTTGATTGGAAACAGGTGGTAGATTAATCTCATCAAATGCAATTGCTAATGCTGATGATTAGAAGGTGCTCTCTCTCTCTCTCTCCCTCTGTCTCCACAGCACACCCCTGTCCCCCTGCCTAAGGACTATGATGAGGACTCTCTGATCCCCAGCAGTCCTGCTACAGAGACCTCTGACAACGTCAGCCCAGTGGCCAGCCCTATACACACAGGGTCAGTTTACTCCCTCTACAGTGCTTACGCACTACAAAACCTGTACACCCTATTACACACGATACTAACACATTACCAGCATAACGAATTTGCAGCGTTCTTCATATTTCTTCCATTCAGTGTGATTACATCCCTTTTACGGGGTCATTATGACTGTTTCGTGATTTAGTTTGATCAGGATGATGTTGAATGAAGCACGGTTGGATTTATTCTCTCAATAATGGTGGTTCTCATTGGTTGCTGTTCAGGTTCCTGGTCAGTTTCATGGTGGATGCCCGGGGGGGCTCCATGCGTGGCAGCAGACACCACGGGCTGCGTGTCATCATCCCCCCTCGGACCTGTGCAGCCCCTACCCGTATCACCTGTCGTCTGGTCAAACCCCAGAAACTCACCACCCCTCCCCCGCTAGTGGAGGGAGAGGGCCTGGCCAGCCGTATCATCTCCCTGGGGCCCTCCAGTATGCAGTTCTTAGAGTAAGTGTGTGTGCAAATGTATGCATATATGTTTATATGTCAGTCAATCACCCTGTATTTGATGGGACAGTGGAGAGTGATAGTGACGGTTGTTTTAAAGGGGGAAAACATTTTTTAGGAGCATTAATCACAATAGATTCAAATACATTAATCACACAAAAATCACAATGTCAAACAATTACTCCGTTCATAATTGGATCAGAGAGGCAAACATTGGAACAATTTTCAAATAAATGTTTCATATACATAAATAAAAAAGCCTACATGTCAAAGTGTATTGACCACAGCCTCATGTCAAAACCGATGCTGACATGAGGCGCCAGAAAATGTAGCCAAACTTTAATGAGACTTTTAATTACATATATATATAGACTAGTGTCATGTTTGAAAAATATGATGAAGGATAATTAACATCTAAAGGCTTGATAGTGCTTGTTCTGCACTGCACATCACCCATCTGGAGTCTGAGCAATCAATCAATCACATGTATTTATAAAGCCCTTCTTACATCAGCTGATGTCACAAAGTGCTGCACAGAAACCCAGCCTAAAACCCCAAACAGCAAGCAATGCAGGTGTAGAAGCACGGATGCTAGGAAAAACTCCCTAGAAAGGCCAGAACCTAGGAAAAAAACCGAGAGAGGAACCAGGCTATGAGGTGTGGCCAGTCCTCTGGCTGTGCCGGGTGGAGATTATAACAGAACATGGCCAAGATGTTCAAATGTTCATATATGACCAGCAGGGTCAAATAATAATAATCAGAGTGGTTGTCAAGGGTGCAACAGGTCAGCACCTCAGGAGTAAATGTCAGTTGACTTTTCATAGCCAATCATTCAGAGTATCTCTACCGCTCCTGCTGTCTCTAGAGAGTTGAAAACAGCATGTCTGGGACAGGTAGCATGTCCGGTGAACAGGTCAGGGTTCCATAGCCGCAGGCAGAACAGTTGAAATTGGAGCAGCAGCACGGCCAGGTGGACAGCAAGGAGTCATCAGGCCAGGTAGTCAGCAAGGAGTCATCAGGCCAGGTGGTCCTGAGGCATGGTCCTAGTGCTCAGGTCCTCCGAGAGAGGGAAAGAAAGAAAGCATACTTAAATTCACACAGGACACCGGATAAGACAGGAGAAATCCTCCAGATATAACAGACTGACCCTAGGCCCCGACACATAAACTACTGCAGCATAAATACTGGAGGCTGAGACAGGAGGGGTCGGGAGACACTGTGGCCCCATCTGACGATACCCCCAGACAGGGCCAAACAGGCAGGATTTAACCCCACCCACTTTGCCAAAGCACAGCCCCCACACCACTTGAGGGATATCTTCAACCACCAACTTCCCATCCTGAGACAAGGCCCACAGAGAGTATAGCCCACAAAGATCTCCGCCACGGCACAACCCAAGGGGGGTGCGCCAACCCGGGCAGGAAGACCACGTCAGTGACTCAACCCACTCAAGTGACTCACCCCTCCTAGGGACGGCAGAGGCGATCAGCATGTTGAAACAATTTAAAACCATAAACTTAATTGCTTCAAACTAAAAACTGTCATTTTTGAAGCATGTCTTATCTCGTTTCAAAGTATCCTTGACAAAATACAATTATGTTGAGGGAGTTACTTTAAACGCTTAATATGCCTTTGAAACCAGCATTTTTCCATGTTCTATTGGTTTTCATATCAACTTTCCTTTACTTACATAATCCTAGTAACCCATGCTGGTTGATAAATCTTTAGATCTCCCCTGTACCGGGATTCTTCCTGGGAAGGAGAGGAGGACCAAAATGCAATGTGGTTGAAATTCATGTTTTTTAATAAGAAAACTAAACATGAATATAATACAAAACAATAAACGTGGAAAAAACGAAAACAAACACAAAGACAGGAAACAACCACCCACAAAACCCAACACAAAACAGGCTACCTAAATATGGTTCCCAATCAGAGACAATGACTAACACCTGCCTCTGATTGAGAACCATATCAGGCCAAACATAGAAATAGACAAACTCGACACACAACATAGAATGCCCACTCAGATCACACCCTGACCAAACAAAACATAGAAACATACAAAGCAAACTATGGTCAGGGTGTGACATCCCCTCTTTATTCATTTCGAAAGGATATTTACATCTGTCACATGAAACCTCTCGCATGTGAAACCGCGCATAGTTTACAGCCATGTGCGCATTGTTGGCTTATAATATTGTTACGAATCCATTTGGCCCTGCAGTCTAGGGGGGATGGAAACAAGACCCGTAACATAACTCATGCAAATTATAACAGTGAAAAGGAACAGTGAGAACAAAAACTAGACTAAGCTAGACTAGTCCATGAATTTAAATAAATGGATATAATCACCCCCAGATACACCTGGCTAACTTGATGGGTCATATAATCATCTGGAGTCTTTTGTTTAGACATGTAGCTAGCTAGCTGGCTAAACAATTAACCATAATCCCAACCCATACTACTAGCAATGCAAAATTATTTGTCATAGCTAGCCACCACGCATGAAATGCTGTAATATGAATCTGCCGGTAGCTGAAACTTACCAACTAGGTTAAATGTTAGCTAGCTAGATAACATTAGACTATAATTAGCAATGCAAATGGATTTCTGAGATACGAATAATATTACTATACAGATCATACATGTAAAGTTAGCTAGCGAGCCAGCAAGATAATGTTCGCTAGCTAGCGAACAGTACACTTTAAGCTGCAATGAAAACTACTTTCTGACAAAATTAGAAACGTATAATATCTGAAAATGTAGCTAGACTCTTACACATGTACATGGATGAACGCTTCACGGCAGGCTGGAACCCCTTTAACTCCGTTTTGTTTGTACAACTTGTTTGGCCCGAGTTGTGTCAAGTCACTCTGGTTCAATGTGATCATTTGCAGAAAGTAGTCCATCACAACTTTTCCCCACTGTCAGTAGCACCTGCTAAATTCAGGGCAGCATTGTTGTTGAGAGCAGTGGCAACACTTTTGCAGTTATCCATGGCTAACATTTCTCTTTCAGAAAAGCCGTGGTAGCAAGGATTATTTACACATACTAAGCAGCTCATGTTATAGACAGAAGCATGCTACATGGCAGACCAATCCGATCTCTTCTCTCGGCATGCCCAGCCCATCCATTTTCTCAGCCAATCTGTGGCTAAAACAACTCGGCTCATAATTTAACAATGTTATTTGTATTTACAGATGGCATACACGTTTGTGATTAAGGCACATGAACATTCACATGTTCCAGAAGGGATTAATGACAAAAAAAACGTTCAAATGCCTCTCCTGTGTAGTAGTGACGTGTGCGACATATGACTAGCTTCCTGAAATGGGTCACATTTGATTGTAATTGTAATTTTATAGGCTATCAAGGGTGGCCAACCATCCTCCAGGAGAGCCTTAAAGGGGCAGTGTTGTATTTTGAGACAGGCTTGAATATGCAAAGAAGCCAATAGGCAGAGTGTAGCCTACATTTTTGTCTGATTCTCTGTGGTAAAAAAGGTAGTAATGTATTTTATTTTGTAAAGTGGTTCCTTGCATCATACAATGATGTAAACATGGTGTTACAGACCAAGTGGCTTGAGCTTTTGGACAAGTACAAAATCAGTCCTACAAGTGGCTAAAAAAAGTTAATATCAAGCCCTGAATAATAAAATAATAGGATGTTAATGTATAGTGGTAATGTCTCTATAGGCCAGTGATAGTGGAGATTCCGCACTTTGCTGCTCTGGGTCGAGGGGACCGGGAGCTGGTGGTTCTGCGCAGTGAGAACGGCTCTGTCTGGAAGGAGCATCGCAATCGCTATGGCGACGAGGTGCTGGAGACCATTTTGAATGGCATGGATGAAGGTCAGTGTAACAATGATAAATGTCATCCCCCTACAGCAGAGCCAGCTGCATCTTCATGCACTATCCTGTCTATCTAAGGACAGACTATTCATGTACCACACATTTAAGTAGTCTACAGTATATAATTTGAACAACAATGTTATACACACAAAAACATACTTATACAAAAACCTAATCCATATGCCTCTCTCTCTGCCACCCCTCCCTCAGACCTGGAGAGTCACGAGGAGTTGGAGAAGAAGAGAATCCGCCGAATCATCTCCACTGACTTCCCCCTCTACTTCGCTGTGGTGTCCCGCGTCCAGCAGGAGAGCGACCTGATTGGCCCAGAGGGAGGTCAGCTGACCAGTAACCTGGTCCCTCATGTCCAGGCCATCTTCCCTGAGACAGCGGTCACCAAGAGAGTTCGGCTGGGGCTGCAGGTGAGGAAGAGGATGAGGAAGATAAAGAGGAGGGGAGAGAGCAGCAGAGAGATGTTCAGCAGTTTCAGACAGTTTCAACACCGAACATCTCTCCTCTAGGTTCTGTCTTTTTAAAGAGGACTTTATGGAAATGCAGGTTTTCATGCAGGAGTGAATAATGCTTTCTGCACTGCTCTTACAAAGAGCTGTCCCAGGACTGTATTCAATCATGTTTGATTGAATGGGACATCTTGGCAGGTAGCTGCTCGGTTTAGCTTACTCAATCAGTGCTGTCTGTCCTGCCAAACAAGCAAGGTTGGCACCACAGCAACAATGGAGCTGACTAATGCATCAAACTGACTATGGACTACACACATAGAAACTAGGACTCAGGAATGCTGACTACCTCCAAATACTGAAGCTGGATTTGTTTTATTTTTCCATGACCACAGTTTGTTGTTTTATTTCTAGCTGAATCTGTGTCCCATATCGCTTAATTTGTTGTACACTGCATTTGTCATATAGCATTTTTGCATGTATGAATGTTGTCTTTTTCTTTTTTTCTTTATCCAGCCTTTCTTCACACTTCAGTTCCCTGAGCTAAATCCTGCTATGCTGACAAAGATGATGAACTGATATTCAAATGTGCATGTTACTTGGTTTTATGTGTGAGTATGATTGTGTACACTTTTTGTCCATTGGTTAGATGTTCAGTATGTTCAGGTAGGACCATGTATTATGTTGTCTGAATATGTGTGAGTTTTTCTTAGTAATAGTTTGTTGACTGTGCTCCGGAGGGCGAGTAATGTGAGACAGAAAGTTCGAAAATAATTATGTTATATTTATTCCTATTTTTGTCTCCAATTTAATGCATCACCTGTCCTTTCTGCTTTATCCCTTTCTCTTTTCTCTCACTCTTTCTCTTCTCCCTTCTTTCCTCTCCCTCTTCAGGCTCAGCCGATCCCAGACGAGCTGCTGACTCAACAGCTTGGTAACCAAGCGACCTTCAGTCCAGTGGTCACGGTAGAGCCACGACGACGCAAGTTCCACCGGCCAATCGGATTACGTATCCCACTGCCCCCTTCTTGGAGGGAGAGTCCACGTGACGCTGGGGAGGGGGACACCACCAGCCTGCGCCTACTCTGCAGTGTCATTGGTACGGTCCGGCGTGGAGTTTACTTTATACCCTTAACAACTGATTCATGGCCAATAGCGTTCATTGCCAACATAAATGAGTGTTAGGACAGGGGTGAAGGCGAAAGAACTAGTGCTGACCAACAAAAAGCATCACAAGCCAAGCCAGTCAGTTTTCTGAAACCGGTACGGGGACAATAGCAGGTCTCTGAGGGGAAAGAGAGGGAATGAGTAAGTGGAGGTGTATAAAAAGAGAGAGATGAAACAGTCCTTTGTCTCCCAGGTGGAACAGCACCTGCCCAATGGGAGGATATAACTGGCACCACCAAGCTGATGTACGCCAACAACTGCGCCAACTTCACCACCAACGTCTCCGCAAGGTGTGTCCTAATTCACACTCACAACAGTCAGCCATGCACTCTCCTTTAGAGGTTATACAAAATGAGTGAAGCAGAACACCCGTTTACTATTTACCCAATGCAAACAGGCAGATGTAACCTCATCCTGTGCCAAACCATATATAGTTCCAACCACTAACGATATGGAACACCTGACTTTCCATTACCTTTACTCTTTAACACAACACACACTCTCTCTAACAACTATCCATCACCCTTCTCTGTGCGTCATCTCTCCTCTCATCCTCTGCCCAGGTTCTGGCTGGCAGACTGCCCTCGCACGGCCGAGGCGGTGACCTTTGCCAACCTGCTGTACCGGGAGCTGATGGCAGTTCCCTACATGGCCAAGTTTGTGATATTCGCAAAAATGAACGAGGCGCGCGAGGGCCGCCTACGCTGCTACTGCATGACCGACGACAAGATGGACAAAACCCTGGAGCTGCATGAGAACTTCAGCGAGGTGGCACGGAGCCGGGATATAGAGGTCAGCAAGGGTCAGGGGTCAGGGGAAAGGGTTTTAGTGTGTGTCAGTAGGTTTTACTACATTTAAATTCACATAACTCAGACATTTGTGTAAATAATCCATTGAAGGCCATGGAGGATTTTTCTCCCCTGACTCTCCGTCGCCCCCCTAAGGTGATGGAGGGCATGCCGCTGCACCTTGAGTGCTCAGGGAACCTGGTGCCCGTGAGGAAGGCCACTCAGCAGCCACGTAGCTTCAGCTTCCAAGCCTTCAGAGACAACAGACTGCCTGTCTCGGTCAAGGTCCGTCTCCCACTCATTCTCTATGTTTTCGCATAGGAATTGTGATCCAGTCAATTTAATTGAAATGTCCTTCTGTTAGTCAGTCTGTTTTATTCCTTCCAGGACCTGTCAGTCTGTCAAACTGTCTGTTTATGCATTTAACTTGTTAGTCAGACAGGTTTTGTGTTGAATCAACAGTTGGTCGGTCGACAGTCAGTCGGTCTTTTGATCCAATCTACATTTCTGTGTGTACATCTGTCCCGTCCATCTATCTCTTTATCTTTTTATACGTTTATTACAATCATTGTGTACCTTCTCCCATCTCTATCACTCCATCTCTCCAACTGTTTCAAATCTATCTTTCTCTCCTTGTTTAACTGTGTTGAGTTCCAACCAACACGTTTCTATCACATACACCCTGTCCCTCTATCTGTGTGGCTGTCTGTGTTCCTCTCTATTTGTGTGTCTGTGGTATGTGTCTGCGTGTGCGGCCATGTGTTTGTCTACCAACAAATCTGTCTGTGTCATCTGTATGTCTTTCTGTGTGGCTTTGAGTGTGACGTGCGCTTCCGTCTCAGTCAGTCTCAGACGAGTGTGTTGTGATGTATTCTCCACTGTGTTGTACCTACCGACTCTACCTAGCTGTAACTGTGTGCCCGTCCTTTAGCTCTTTCACCTTCTTGCCTGCCTGCCAATCTTGTGGCCTGCCTGTCTGTATGTCTGTCTCACTGTCTCTCTTTCTCTCTCTCACGGTCTCTGTTACTGTCTGATCTGACAGACGCCCAGGTAAATGTGCAGGTAAATCTCTCTCTCTCTCGCCTGCCTATGGACTGCTTCCATCCCTTCCCGTTGTGTTTCTGCTCGACAGACCCACTACACTGCAGGTTGTCTAATTCCCTCCTTGGCTCTGTTCTTCTTCCCCCTCTCTTTTTTCAATTCTTCTTCACCCTAACCTCTTGCCCATCATCTTCTTTATCCTTCATATCTGCTCCTCTTACCTCTGTCACACTCTCTTGTCTCTCCTCCTCGAATCTACCTCTTCTGGTTTTCCTGCTTCTCTCGCTCTCTGTCTCTGTCTCACTCTCTCTCTGTCTCTCTGTCTCTCTCTCTCTCACTCTCACTCTCACTCTCACTCTCTGTCTCTGTGTATCTATCAGGTTAGAGACAGCAATAAGGAGGCATCTGGGTTCCTGTCTTTCCTACGGAAGTCTACCAAGTATGAGGACTCCCAGCATGTGCTGTGTAACCTCAACATCACCATGCCACCCTGTGTCAAGGTACACACAGTCTCTCATACACCCACTAAACGACTCACATGCAACCCCTTTTAACCTTCTAAACCACACTCCACTACCAACATTACACACTCACAACCCCTCTCAACCTTGCCAATACAAAAATATATTATTTCCGTTCTACATTAGCAGATATCATTACAGTCATTAATTGAATTGACATTTTGAATGGGGTGTTTTTTTTTGCTTTATTGTTGCTATTGATTGATTGGTTCTTTGATGTTGCTGTTGATTGATTGATTCTCAGTCATAACAAATGATGTTGCAATACCTCTCAGGGATCTCTGTCTGCCCCTTCCTCAGCTGATGAATGATCAGTTGAGCTTTGAAGGCTTAAAAAAGACCTGAAATAAAGATCTGAAATACAGACTTTTAAAAGGTTTTAAAAGCAAAGATTAACCAAATATTTAGATGTCCTGCTATCATCCCAGTGCTATTTTAAGCATTTTTGTTATCTCAAAATCAGTTTTATTTCCACTAAGATAGTACAGTACAAAGTAATAGTCACAAAAGCAGCATAGATACAATAAACCACATTCAAACATATCATTATACAACTTTGGGAGAAGCTGCTTGTATTTCAGCGATAGAAGCCATATCTAGTCACTGATGTGTGTGTGCTTTGTGACTGTGTCCCTTGTGTGTGATCCAGGTTGTGGGGAGTGAGGAGCGCAGGCGAACTCTGACCCCACTGGCCCTGAGGGAGCGCTACAGCATGCTGAACGAGCCCGGTCTCGGTAAGTCATACCATGCCTGTCCAGAAGCCCTCTCCCCACTATACAGGAGGAGACAGGGCCTGAATGTTGCACCCCTTCTTCCCTGCTTCCCAGTCTACTTCTCTCTCTATTTCGTTCACGCATGAGCCTTGGATGCACTGCACTACTACGCCCCATAATACACAGCAGTGATGATGGTGCTATATTGATTATGTGCCAAAGATGAGCTAATACCTACATACAAACAGCTCCATTGAAAACTAGAACCCTTCCCGTGTTCTGGTAACATTAGTACTGAATGACCTGTTATGGTTTGCATGCCCCTGGGGCTGGTCGCTCCACTGCCAGTCCTGTTAGCATGGCGGATATTTAGCATTTATCTTAGCGCTGGGAATGGGCGGTTCCTCACAGTGGAGCCAGACAGAGGAGCCCTCTGATTGGCCCATGGTAGATGAGCAGAGAAAGGAAGGAGTGCTCATTGGTTACATGGTGAAGCACAGCGCTGCTAACTTGCACCTCAGTTCCTCATGGTTATGTTACGCTAACAGAATGGACTGGTGTCTGAATGAATGCCTCCAATACTCTACCTACCGCTAACCTACCCTGCCTATAGTCTGCTAACACACATGGATCGTATGGGCAAAAACACTATACTCTGTGGGTAATGTGTCAAGGTAAGTTTGCTATTGTGTTTTTTAAAAGTAACTGATTTTAATGGGTTTGATTTGTTGGGTATTTTGGTGGTTAGTTTGGTCTCCTTTAATTAATGAGTAACATGGAAAATTGTGTAAAAATGTTACAGTTGTTGTTCTATACTGTTTATACAGTTTACAGTGTTCAGTTGTAAAGTGGGGATTGAGTATTTCATTTGCAGTAGATGTTCTGAGTCAGACACAGTTGTGAAGTATATTTAGCTCTGAGACTGTTCTGTTTCTGAAGTTGTCTTTTTTTTTACAGTGAATGCCATGGAGAGGACAGAGCTCAAGATCTCCCTCATATCTGAACAGCTGGGCTTGAGCTGGGCAGGTCAGTGCTCCTCTACACGGGTGATACTGTATACAGTCTACTATATGTGGAAAGATAAACTTACATACGTATTTGATTGACCTAATTATTTATTCTCCCTCTCAGAGTTGGCGCGGGAGCTGCATTTTGGTGTGGATGACATTAACAGAATCAGGGTGGAGAATCCTAACTCCCTCCTGGACCAGAGTTCAGCCCTGCTCAACCTGTGGGCCGGCCGGGAGGGCAAGAGGGCCAAGAGTGAGTCTCTATCTGTCTGTCTGGCTGTCTGTCTCTCAGTCTGTGTCATACTACAGTCCCCCAGCACAACTCTCTTCATTCCTTTCCCTATTTTCTGCCCTCTCCCTCTCCTTTACTTCCTCTTTCCCTCTGTCAGTGGAGAGTGTGTATGGGGCGCTCAAAAACATTGACCGTTCAGACATTGTGAGTTCAGTGGAGAGCCAGCCACAGGCAGAGGCCGGGGCCTCAGAGGATGGGGCCTGCAGACTGGCCGACAGCGACTCCACCCTGCTCTCTCCCAGTGTTATCAATGGTAAGAGACACATGCACAGAGATGTGCACACACACACACACACACACACACACACACACACACACACACACACACACACACACACACACATTCCACCAATGTGATCAGGAGTATGAATAGACCATACTTGCCCCTAGTAATGTCAATGGTGAAAACAAGCTCAATGAGAAGACCAATACTCTTCCCAAGTGTATGGGTAACACAGATTGAACCTTATCTCTGTTGCTCCACAAGAGATCACGGACACAGGTCGTCCACCTGTAGTCTACAAGCCAAGAGTTATTGGGCACCCATTTTTTAGAAGTGGTAAGTGGGCTGCATGGTTGATTTCTTCTGGTGATTCTCAAAGGATTTTGAGTCACGTCTGAGGAAGGGTGCGATTTCCACCATAACCCAGTGATATGTGAGCATGTAATGTGAGCATTTCCTTATTGCATTTTGGTGACAGACGTCATTCCAGTTTCACTGTTCTGACACCTCATGCTTTAGGCCTGAACGTGATGGTTCTCACATGACATCATAGGAGGATAAAACCTCAAATAAACACAACTTGAAAACATACTGTATGTCATTTGAAATGACAGTTCTACACATTGAGTTAATTAGGAAAGACTAAAATATACATTTTTACCTCTGTGTGTTTATGTTTTAGTCTAGTATATGGATGAGTCGGATATGCGTATGTGTGGGGGGGTGAACACTAGTACACAGTTTGCACACAGTTTGCACACAGTTTGCACACAGTTTGTGTGCTCTGGACCTCCATACCTTGTTCCTTTGTTACTCCCCTCTGTTTCTCCTAAGTCTGTCCCTCGTTCTCTCTGTGTCTGTGACATGTCATATCTGCTGCCCAGCCGCCCTCCTCTTCCTCCTCCTCAAAGCTTTTCCTCTCCGACCTCTGACCTCATATTGACCTCTGGGCCTCTCCTCTCTCCTGTCATCTTATTTTCCCGTGCTCACGTGTTCAGTCAAGCGGGGACGCTGTCCTCCTCTCTCGATGTAGCTCTGTGTCTCTGCATGTGCATGCTGCCTGACTCACGGTACCTCTCTCTGTGGCTCGCATCAGGGAAAGGTGTGTTTCTATAGGTCTGGGAGGGTCAGTGTTGATGTGTTGTGGGGTGGAGGGGTGTCAAAATAAAGGTTTGCTGTTTTGCAATAAGAACTGTGTATTTGCATGGCATGCTTTCTGCATGACTATTTCCTTATGTGTATTTGACTTTTTCTTGTTTCTCTGCTTTTTTCCAAACTTGTTTTTAAATGCAGTATTAACTGCCTAAATGTCAGTGGGGTTTCTGTGAATTCTGTGGTGTTGGTTTAATGCTAGGCTGGAACCCAAAGTTGACCAAACACCACTTAATGTTCTAAAACATAATGTAGCTGTGACATGACAGCTTTGTCATTAAGACAATGTTGTCGTAATGTTACAGATACATTGTTAGAATGTTATGTGCCAGCTAATGTGTGACCTGTGAACTGTGTGTGTGTTTTCATGTGTCTCTGTGTGTTGTTCATAGGTGGACAGTGCTGTGCATTGTATTTGTGTGTTTGTAGATTGACAATCTATGTGGAGTTGTTGTGCTTCACTATGTGTTGTAATGTATTTTTACACTTTTGTCTTTAAATTGGTAGGTACAGTAAGGACTAATCCAGATAAAACATCATCACTCAACATCTGTTTAATTCAGAACACCTCTACCCCTCTTCATCCTCACCTCTATTGTCTCTGTACTGCATCATGACTATAGCATCCCAAAAACACACATACACTAACACACTTTTACAGTTCAACTATTCTCCGTAGGCATCACCACTCTGAAAGAAATCATGCCAGACTTCATTTATTAGTCCAGTGTCCATGAACACTTCAGTTCCTTCTCCACCTTAGTACCACATTACATCATACTCATTACCACCTAGAACACAGACTGTCAAAATGTAAATATACAAAGAAGTCACACTGAAAGCCTTTGAAGATGGACAGAACAGAGAAAGACAACCATGATGACAGACAGACAGACAGACAGACAGACAGACAGACAGACAGACAGGCAGGCAGGCAGGCAGGCAGGCAGGCAGGCAGGCAGGCAGGCAGACAGATGTATTTGTATGTGTGCCTGTGTGTGTGTGCACTTGTGCATATGTGTGTGTGTGAAGGTGAGTGCAAGTGCAAGTAACTTGTCATTTTCCCAGCAGCTTCCTGACCCTCTCACTTGTGATTAGGTTTGGAACGATAATGGAATTTGAATCTCAATGATTATAGTATCACAATAAATGTTTTTATCACGATAATAGAAATTGGAGCCTATCAGGAAGGTGGATGTGTTTAAATCTAAATGTTGTTGCTAATAACTAATTGAGAACAATGAAAATGATATTGGAATAAACATGGACACAATTCAATTCAATATCACAGGTATCATTGAACATGCGTATCGTGATAATTTGGTAGTATTGATTATCGTGCCAACCCAACATACCCCAAACACCCCACTCACCTGCTCTCGCTTAATATCTTGGATGACAGTTTCAACTGCCATTCCACATTCTTACTTATTAAGAAAACCTACCACTTCACCCCTTTCCCACAGACAATGGACAGACAATAAATAAGACTCCATGTCTAAGCCTGTATTCCCTATATAACACCTGCTGCTCTCAGGGTGAAAATCCTGTCACATGTCACAATACTGTAAAACTGCTTCCTTCCATGCAGCCTTCATTAGAACCACTGACATATCACTAGATCAGTGGTCTGCAAAATCACTGTTTTTCATGGAACGTGAGACAATTTTTTCACTACTACTGATTCCAAGAAGGTGCCAGTGAGTGTGTGTGCCTCCTTAGAACTGGAAGTAGTGAAAACAAATCTAGTCACTTTCTCTTACCCAGCATATTGTGACACAGGACTGAGCCCCACTGTTTCCTATAGGGCAGAGAAACAGACCCACTACTCCCCCATCCCTGTCTAATCCACCTCTCCCCTCCCCTAACTCCCCCATCCCTGTGCCTGCATTGTGTTAGTCTCCCTCTCTCTTTATCTCGCCTCCCTCCCAGGTTACGGGCTGGTGCAGGAGGAGCTGCTCTCCCCGGCCTCCTTGCAGTACAGCCTGCCCTCTCCACTGGGTGCTGAGCCCTACTGGCAGGAGGTCTCCAGCCTGGAGTGTGCCCCAATCGCCACCACCGAAGAAGACATCCTGATGGAAATGTCTGATGTGCAGGTGTGGCCCTCGGGGGTCAGCCCCTCCCTGGTCACAGTGGAGGACTCATCCCTGGATGGCAGCAGCCGGGCTGATGACTCAGAGGGGGCCACCCTGACCCTTCCCTTCAGCCTGGGGCGCCCCAGCAGTGGGGCAAGCTGGGCCAGTGGCTCCATCATGGGGCTGGAGGAGGAAGAGGAAGGGGAGGTAGAAGAGGTGCGGCAGGAGCCAGCAGACAGGGACAGGGTGAGGGCCAGTGGTGCGGTGCCAAAGGTCAACCTGAATGTCCAGCTGGGAGGTCAGAGGTCGGAGGGCAGGAGGGTGGAGGTAGCAGCATCAGTGGCGGGCAGCAGTGTGACTGGAGGAGGAGGAGTAGGGCAGAGTTCAGAGGAAGGGCTTTCTGTTGTTTCAGGACAGCAGGTCTATGCCCAGCTGTGTGAGATGTCAGGACTGAGCCGAACCATGGAGCACAACGGAGACAACAGGTGAGACTCAGTCAGGGGTTCAGACTGATCTAGTCAGACAGTCCTGCTCTCTATGTGTGTACTGAATCCATACTCAACACTCAATTCCAGGAATACATTATGGCATTCTTTTTTCGTGTATTTTGTCTGTCTGTCTTGTTCTCTTTCCTACTCGCACCTCTGTCTCTGTCACTCTGACTCTGCTCCTCTGTCCACTCCGTCTCTCTGTCCCTGTCTCCCCCTCTCTCTCAGGGTGTTGGGAGGAAGTGCATTCCAGCCATACCTACCCGACAAGGACTCCCTGCATGGCTGGGCGGGGTTGCAGACACCCAGGCTGCCCCGGCAGAGTGTGGAGACGCTGATATTGTTACCAGGGTCACGCAAAGCCCAGGAGGCTATCTTAACGCCGGTGTGTGACATGGGGCATGCTGTGCAGGCAACTGTTTGGCACGCAGCCCTTTGACAAGGGGCTGGGCTACTTTCATCAGGAGGCGGGGCCTGGGAGCATGAGTGGAGGCGGGGCCAGGTCAGGTTGTCACGCCGACTGACCACCTGCTGCGTCCTGTGCCTGGAGGAGGGACTTCCTGTCCATGCCTGCGATAGATAGGACAATCTTTTAATTTGGTTTCAATCATCAAAATTCCAACCATCAATATTTTTATGATGTTATGCTACATCATGACCTGAAATAGGGTTAATAGGATAAAGTTGTGTTGCGTGGTTTGTAAACCTGTGTCCTAATGTCATTTGGTAATTTAATGTGTTATATCCTGATGTTTTGACACAGATTAATGTTGATAAAGAGGACTGTGCTGTTGAGTTTCTGGCTGAGGAGCAGTTTGTGGACGAACATGGAAAAGTCGCTGCTAGAAATGTTGGTTTGTCTTCTTCTGCACAACTATTTCCAACAAGTAGATTCACACACTCACAAATAGACACATACAAACATACATACAGAAACACACATGCTTGCAAATACACATCACATAGATCAGTGTTAACTCCTCTGTGTATTTTCTCCTACCCTGCTCCCCCCCTCCCTGCTGTACTGTAGGTGGGGGTGGATGTGAGGAAGGGTGCTCAGTCAGTGAAGCGCACCAGTCTGCGGAGAGTAAAACACTGAAACACACATACCCAGTCCTCAAGGTAAGGAACACATAAGTTCTCATGTATATATTCCAGTGCTTGGATAGATGCTTTTAGAAGTGTCTATCAGACCCTGGTCGACCAGAGAGGGTTGAAGTTAAACTGGCTAATGTAAATGACAACCCCTGCACACTACTCTTTTGAAATAATGTTACAAAGTGAAAGATTAAAGAATCTTTGTCCGACAGCTCTCATTAGAGCATGTATGTGTACATAATATTCCACCACTTCTGAATGAGAATACATCACTTGTTATCTTTAGGTGTTGTTCATTTTTTATTTCATCAGTTACTTGTTACTTCATCATCTTGTCTGGATACCTCTGTCCATCTCTTTAAATGTGACGAGATTGTAGTAGTTAAAAACAATTCCCTTTTTACTGAATTCTGTTTTTTTTTCCTGTCCCCTAGGACCCGACATCCACTGCCAAACCACCCTCCACAAACACAAAGTCAGGTAACAGAGGGAAATGAGGAAAAGATTGAGAGGAGAGAAGAGGGAATGAAGACTGATAGAAAGACTAAGATTTGCAAACAACAAATACAAACACAAAATCATCTGCAGAACGACCCTGGAGTTCCACAGCAAGAGGAAAAGAGACAGAGATCTACTTGTAGTTTTGTAACATTTTTTTAAAGAAAAAGATACTAAACTAGAGTAGAGCATGATTTTTTTTTCTATGAAAAACATGACAAAATCCAACCCCCAAAAAATGCAACAAAAAAGTGCTTCCTGTCAACTGTAACCGCATGATTGACTGATGGTGCATGACCTTTGAACTGTCATTATCTACAAACTGAAGGGGTACAAGGTACACGGCCGACCCAGGACTGGGTCAGGGGTGAGTTTAAGGATACCTTTTCCCCCAAAAGGGAGTGGTTTGTGTCAGCAAGTTGAGTCTGGTAACACTACAGCCAAAAAAAGTGAAGTATTTTTTTGCCACAACTGATTGGTACGATACAGCGAAGCCAATGCTGAGCCTACCAATGCTTCATTCACTTGGACCCTGTTTCCCTGTTATTCTATGTGATATATTCTCTATGCTTTGTGGATGTGTGTCTGTGTGTGTACCTTTACTGCTCGTGTTCTCTCGCTTCAGGCTTGGCACTGAGAATTGTCCTGGTTGGTCGGTGCTCCTGTGATGTCATGGCGTGCTCAGTGTGGGAATGAGAAAACCACTGTTCTCCCCTGCTCGTGAGCGTCTGTCTGCTTGTGCCATCTTTCCTTTGTGAATGCGCTTCTTGTGTTTCTTTAGTGTTGTCAACCCCAGTTCCATTTTGTCTAACTTTGATAGAGAATCACTTTCTCCCCCTGTTTTACTCAAAGTTTTTTTTCTTCAGATATGGTTAGTTGATTGATAGCATTGTGTGGCAGCCAGTGGACTCTAAGATTCTTACCCAACACATCCCTGATTTACAGTAGCATGATGTGCCCTTCCCCTCATACCACCCTCGCCTCCGATACGTTGACACCACACTCCTCTCCATCAACTCCTGTAGCTCCAACTTATGTCTCTAGCCTATCAGCTTCAACCTTTGCTCTCTCTCTCTCTCTCTCTTTTTCGCTAATCCTCTCTGTTTGCTTTGGCTGTAGCACCTCATGGCTTCGTTCTTTTATGGTTCACATTAGATTGTGCTTTCAGTTTTAGGGGGTGAAGAAGATAGGGGCAGAATGAACAGTGTGGATAATCATATTTATGGGAACGAGATGGAGGTATATGTGGAAGTTTAGATGAGATTCTAGAGACTGGCGTAGCTAATCAAGTAAGGACATACTGACAGATAGCACTGTGACCGCCCAACTTAACACTGACCCCTGAGCCCATGTACCTTGTACTGTGAACTTAAACACACACACACACACACCTCATACATGCATACATACAAACACACACATAACCATTTTACACACTCGCACATGTCACTAATACACACATGCACATACACTAATTGATCTATTGTGCCCTAGTTATGAGAAGCCAGGTCAGGCTCAGATGATGTACTTTGGTGTCTGCCACAGCAATAATATCCGACAAGGAGAACACAGAGGGATATATACAGTTGAAGTCGGAAGTTTACATACACTTAGGTTGGAATCATTAACTTGTTTTTCAACCACTCCACACATTTCTTGTAGATTATTTCACTTATAATTCACTGTATCACAATTCCAGTGGGCCAGAAATGTACATACACTAAGTTGACTGTGCTTAAACAGCTTGGAAAATTCCAGAAAATTTAGAAGCTTCTGATAGGCTAATTAACGTCATTTGAGTCAATTGGAGGTGTACCTGTAGATGTATTTCAAGGCCTACCTTCAAACTCAATGCCTCTTTGCTTGACATCATGGGAAAATCGAAAGAAATCAGCCAAAACCTCAGAAAACAAATTGTAGACCTCCACAAGTCTGGTTCATCCTTGGGAGCAATTTCCAAACATCTGAAGGTACCATGTCCATTTGTACAAACAATAGTACGCAAGTATAAACACCATGGAACCACGCAGCCGTCATACCGCTCAGGAAGGAGACGCGTTCTGTCTGCTAGAGATGAACGTACTTTGGCGCAAAAAGTGCAAATCAATCCCAGAACAACAGCAAAGGACCTTGTGAAGATGGACCTTGTGAAGATGCTGGAGGAAACAGGAACAAAAGTATCTATATCCACAGTAAAACGAGTCCTATATCAACATAACCTGAAAAGCCGCTCAGCAACGAAGAAGCCACTGCTCCAAAACCGCCATTAAAAAGCCAGACTACGGTTTGCAACTGCACATGGGGACAAAGATCGTACTTTTTGGAGAAATGTCCTCTGGTCTGATGAAACAAACATAGAACAGACCATTGTTATGTTTGGAGGGAAAAGGGGGAGGCTTGTAAGCCTAAGAACCCCATCCCAACCGTGAAGCAAGGGTATGGCAGCCTCCTTTTTATGGGGGTGCTTTGCTGCAGGAGGGACTGGTGCACTTCACAAAATAGATGTCATCATGAAGGAGGATAATTATGTGGATACATTGAAGCAAAATCTCAAGACATCAGTCAGGAAGTTAAAGCTTGGCCGCAAATGGGTCTTCCAAATGGACAATGAGACCAAGCATACTTCCAAAGTTATGGCAAAATGGCTTAACCTCTCTAGGGTATGTGTGTCCCACCTGGCCAACACCCGGTGAGATTGCAGAGCGCCAAATTCAAATACAGAAATACTCATTATAAAAATTCAGAAAACTAAAAATCCAAATTGTATCTGTAAAGTTCAATCCTCAGGTTGTTTTTAGCCTAATAATAATCTATAATATTTCAACCGGACAATAACGTTGTCAATACAAAAGGTAAAAAAGAAAGGCACTCTCTCTGGTAGCGCGCATGAAAAAGCTCTGTGACACGGCAGGGTCCACTCATTCAGACTGATCTTACTCCCTCATTTTTCAGAATACAAGCCTGAAACAATTTCTAAAGACTGTTGACATCTAGTGGAAGGCATAGGAATTGCAATTTGAGTCCTAAATCAATGGATACTGTAATGGCATTGAATAGAAAACTACAAAACCAACAACAAAAAAACGACTTCCTGAACGGATTTTTCTCAGGTTTTTGCCTGCCAAATCAGTTCTGTTATACTCACAGACACTATTTTAACAGTTTTGGAATGTTTTCTATCCAAATATATATGCATATCATATCTTCTGGGCCCGAGTAGCAGGCAGTTTAATTTGGGCATGCTTTTCATCCAAAATTCAGAATGCTGCCCCTTACCCTAGAGAAGTTAAGGACACCAAAGTCAAGGTATTGAAGTGGCCATCACAAAGCCCTGACCTCAATCTTATAGAACATTTGTGGGCAGAACTAAAAAAGCATGTGTGAGCAAGGAGGCCTACACACCAGCTCTGTCAGGAGGAATGGGCCAAAATTCACCCAATTTATTGTGGGAAGCTAGTGGAAGGCTACCCGAAACATTTGACCCAAGTAAAAAAAATGTAAAGGCAATGCTACCAAAAATGAGTGTATGTAAACTTCTGACCCACTGGGAATGTGATGAAAGAAATTAAACCTGAAATAAATCATTCTCTCTACTAATATTCTGACATTTCACATTCTTAAAATAAAGTGGTGATCCTAACTGCCCTAAGACAGGGTATTTTGATAGGATTAAATGTCAGGAATTGTGAAAAACTGAGTTTAATTTTATTTGTCTAAGGTGTATGTAAACTTCCGACTTCAACTGTATATACAGTATACTGTGTGTGTGTGTGTGTGTGTGTATATATATATATATATATATATATATATATGTATATGTGTGTGTACCAGTCATTTTGAACACGCCTACTCATTCAAGGTTTTTTTTTTATTTGTACTAGTTTTTACATTGTAGAATAATAGTGAAGACATCAAAACTATGAAATAACACATATAGAATCATGTAGTAACCAAAGTGTTCAACAAATAAAAATATATTTTTGATTTTACATTATTCAAAGTAACCACCCTTTGCGTTGATGAAAGCTTTGCATACTCTTGGCATTCTCTCAACCTGCTTCACCTGGAATGCTTTTCCAACAGTCTTGAAGGAGTTCCCACATATGCTGAGCACTTGTTGGCTGGTTTTCCTTCACAATGCGGTCCAACTCAACCCAAACCATCTCAATTGGGTTGAGTTCAGCTGATTGTGGAGGCCAGGTAATCTGATGCAGCACTACATCCCTCTCCTTCTTGGTCAAATAGCCCTTACACAGCCTGGAGGTGTGCTGGGTCCTTGTTCTGTAAAAAACTAAAAAGTCCCACTAACGGTAACCAGATGGGATGGCATATTGCTGCAGAATGCTGTGGTAGCCATGCTGGTTAAGTGTGCTTTGAATTCTAAATCAATCTCAGACAGTGTCACCAGCAAAGCACCATCACACATCCTCCTCCATGCTTCATGGTGGGAACTACACATGCGGAGATCATCCGTTAACCTACTCTGCTTCTAACAAAAACACAACGGTTGGAACCAAAAATCTCAAATTTAGACTAATCAGACCAAAGGACAGATTTCCACCGGTCTAATGTCCATTGCTCGTGTTTCTTGGCCCAAGCAAGTATCTTCTTCTTATTGGGTCCCTTTTAATAGTGGTTTCTTTGCAGCAATTTGACCATAAAGGCCTGATTTGCGCAGTCTCCTCTGAACAGTAGATGTTGAGATGTGTCTGTTACTTGAATTCTGTGAAGCATTTATTTGGGCTGCAATTTCTGAGGCTGGTAACTCTAATGAACACGTCCTCTGCAGCAGAGGTAACTCTGGGTCTTCCTTTCTTCTGGCGGTCCTCATGAGAGCCAGATTCATCATAGCGTTTGATGGTTTTTGCGACTGCACTTGAAGTTCTTGAGATTTTCCGTAATGACTGACCTTCATGTCTTAAAGTAACAATGGACTGTCGTTTCTCTCTGCTTATTTGACCTGTTCTTGCCATAATATGGACTTGGTCTTTTACCAAATAGGGCTATCTTCTGTATACCACCCCTATCTTGTGACAACACAACGGATTGGCTCAAATGCATTAAGAAGGAAAGAAATTTCACAAATTAACTTTTAACAAGGTGCACTTGTTAATTGAAATGCATTCCAGGTGACTACCTCATGAAGCTGGTTCAGAGAATGCCAAGGGTGTGCAAAGCTGTCATCAAGTCAAAGGGTGGCTACTTTTATTTTTTGGTTACTACATAATTCCAAAGTGTTATTTCATAGTTTTGATGTCTATTATTCTACAATAAAGAGAAATAAAAATAAATAAAGATAAACCATTGAATGAGTAGGTGTGTCCAAACTTTTGACTGGTACTGTATATACAGTATGCGCATGGTGGTTGGGTGGGTGTTCTGTACATGCACATTATGGTAGCATTAAAAGCATTTCTCTCTCTTGCATGTATACAAAAGGTACAATCCAAGACTGTATGCAAATGGTTTCCCCCTCACAAATGTGATCCTTTCAATGTATTCACCAATGTCATTCAACAACGGTATCTCCTTAGTTGCATTGATGTTGATGTATTAGTGTGGTGGCACTCCCACCTGGTGTCGTAAAGAGGTATCACAGACTGCATAACGGTTGTATGGGGGGAAAGGGGAATACTTTAGGAAATGGGAAAGGAAAAGGAAAGGAGGATACCAAGTCAGTTGTACAACTGAATGCATTCAATTCAAATGTGTCTTCCGCATTTAACCCAACCCCTCTGAATCAGAAAATGGTTTGGTCCAGCACTTAACGTAGCAGATATTATCCAGGATATGCTAACTTCATCCATTGCATCTTGGGAATGAATCTCTCGTGGTAGCACTCATTTACTGAGAAAAATATAATATGTATCATAACCACTGTAGCTGGAGTAAAAAAATACACTGAATTTGGTTTTTCTATTTATTATGGATCCCCATTAGCTACTGCCAAGGTAGCAGCTACTCTTCCTGGAGTCCAGCAAAATGAAGGCAGTTATATACAATTAATATTATTACCATACATTTCACAACATATTTCTCAACACATTAAGTGTGTGCCCTCAGGCCACTACTGTACTACCACATATCTTCAACACAAAATCAATGTGTACATGTGTGTATAGTGCATATGTTATGTGTGTGTGTCTCTTCACAGTCCCTGCTGTTCCAGTTTTCAATTTTTTTTTATCAGATTTTACTGCATGCACGAGTTACTTGTAGAATAGAGTTCCATGTAGGACTGACACTATGTAGTACTGTTCACCTCCCATAGTCTGTTCTGCCTCTGGTGGCATGTCCCTCTTTGTGGCACCTGACCACACGACTGGACAGTAGTCCAGGTGCGACAAAACTGTAGCCTGTAGGACCTGCCTTGTTGATAGCGACATTTGTGTAAGTGTCGTACATGTTGAATGCCCTTATGCCCTTCTCTATAAGCATGCTGAAAATCTGTTGTTACTGTGAAATAGCATTGTTTCTGGTCAAACACTATTTTTTTCAAAAGTTTACAAAGGGTCGGTAATAGGCTGATTGGTCGGCTGTTTGAGCCATTAAAGGGTGCTTTGCTATTCTTGGGTAGCGGAATTATATTTTCTTCACTTTTTTGTTGGCTTAGATTGAAGAGATGGAAAATAGGAGTAGCAATGTCATCCACTATCATCCTCAGTAATTGTCCATCCAATTTTGTCAGACCCAGGTAGCTTGTCATTGTTGATAGACAACAATAATGTTTTCACCTCTTCCACATTCACTTTACGGAATTTGAAATTACAATGCTTGGTCAGTTATGCATGGATGTGTAGGTTCAGAATTAGTTTTTGGCATGTCAGGCTTAAGTTTGCTAATCTTGCCAATGAAAAAATCATTAAAGTAGTTGGCGATATCAGTGGCTTTTGTGATGCATGAGCCATCTGATTCAATGAATGATGTTGTCGAGTTCGCAGTTTTGCCCAAAATTTCATTTAAGGTGCTCCAAGGCATTTTACTATCATTATTTATATAATTGATCTTTGCTTCATAGTACAGTTCTTTTTTTTTGTCACATGAATGACTGAGTGAATATATTAGTAACACATCACAGACCTGCCAATCAGTGCACATTGAAACCTCATCTGCCACATATATCACATATAACTTATCGTTCACTCTTATTCAACTCAGGTTTCAGTTCTAGCAGGATCCCAGCTGTCTCTCTCTCTGTGTGTGTGTGTGTGTGTGTGTGTGTGTGTGTGTGTGTGTGTTTATGTGTTTATGTGTGAGAGAGATGTAATGGGTTACAGGTGAGCCTCCACTCTCCAGGTCATTTTTCTGTTTAAACAACAGTGGAGATGATTGACTTATGTTGCTGCTTTGGGTCTGAATATTCTGATGATGAATACAAGTGAAACTCTCAATCAGCAATGGATAAGTCAATCAATGTATCAATCAGATTTTCCACAACAAGACACTGAGAACAGATATGGATGTAATATAGAGACCACAGTCTGAAATGTATTTAAAATTGATGTTCAGCATGTTTGATGAGTCTCACATTAAGGGTAACTGTGTGTTGGCTTAGAGGTTTTTGATTTTTTAATTTCCAATATCAAACTGAGCCGGTCCACCACACTTTGCACTGTGAGAACTGTAGACTCCACCTGTGTGTGTGTGCGTGTGCTTGCTGTGTTCAAGAGGTTGATGGGAGGGTTAACTGTTAACTGTTGCAAAGATTAGAGATCACCTATACTCCTTTAGAATGGATACATGACAATATTAACGCAATATCATATTACTCTCTACTAAGGAATGCAACTGCACACATGCACAGAAAATGTTTTTATGAAAATAGATTACAAAATATATTACAATATATATTGAATTAGAATGCTATGCACCCTTATAGAGTTGTTATAGATGTTCTTTAAGCATATTAACTAGACTATAGGCAAACGCCCACATCATGGGGACTGTAGATGCTTTGTGGGTATTTCAACTTGTATACTTTTCTTTTTTATTGTCATGGAGAGGGGGAAAAAACATGAATATGTATACAAACCTTTGTTTCAATCAGATTCATTCTGACACAAAGATATGTATAGTTCAGGCTTCCCCAACTTGTGGCCTGCGGGTGATTTTATTTGCTCCCCCACACACACACACAGTTTTCTGAGCCCAAACACGTTGAATTTTTTTGTTGGACATAAACGTGTAAAAACACCAGCAATTCAGCTCCAAGTGATTTTAATTTTGCAAATATGTTCCAAAGTATTCCCACACATAATAGAGATACAGTACCAGTTAAACGTTTGGACACCTACTCATTCAAGGGTTTTTCTTTATTTGTACTATTTTCTACATTGTAGAATAACAGTAAAAATAAAGAAAAACCCTGGAATGAGTAGTTGTGTCCAAACGTTTGACTGACTGGTACTGTATATGTGATCATATACAAATGTAAGCAAGGTTTGAAATGATTATGTTTTAATCAAATGTTATATCTGTTTGGGCTTCTTGCGGTCAATTTGCAGTCTACAAATGATTTTTTAATATGTTCTGGCTCCTTGACCATCCGCTCAAGAAGAAATTGGTCCGCGGCTGTATCCTAGTTGATGATCCCTGGTGTAGATGATCTACCATGTACACCAGCTCCAACCATTTACAGAAATGAATAAAGAAAGATGTGAACACAACTGATGTGTTGTCTTACACACTTTGATGTGTTTGAGAATCAAATGTAAATGGTTGTACGTTTGGAAATGTAACTCTATGGGCATGTGTACAGTATAAAGCAGTGGTGCCGTTTAAGATGAGGGAGGACAATTTCTTTTTTTCATGAGCATGGCCGTATTTCTTTTACAGCATATTGGATGACTGTCATTCATTTTCTATTCACCCAGTTCAATGTAACAGTGATAGGTTTAGGCTACTGCATGATACTCTAATTTTCCTTATACCCATCATGAGGTTGCCACAACCTAGCCTATGAATGAAAGTTTACAATGTAGGTGCACACCGGTCGAGAGAAAGATTTTAGGTGACAAGCAGTGACACATGCACAGATAGTGACACATTCAATACCGCCTTGCACACTCTTGCCTGCATCTAGCTGATATAGGGTGTAATCGTTAGTCCAACAGTTGCAAACGAGCATTTTTATTCGACAATTTCAGGTGTGTTTATCCCCGTTTTGTTCCATTTACTTCCGTTTCAGAAACGTTTTTCATCAGAATCGGCGGAATGAATACACTCCTGATCCTGTGTAAACACAGTACACTTTCATAGCAGGCACGTTTTATTTCTTCTCACATCTATGTGCTCTCCTCCTCTCACCTTTTCCTTTCGCTTGTGGACTTCAATACACAACACATCAGCTGTATGTGACCAGGCGAAAACAAACTTTCCAAGCCAAACCATATTATAACCTTTACACACAGCCTACATCGTTGTCAACATAACTAATAGAACTAACGAGTTAGTAAATCCGCTACAATCATGCAGTAACATTACAGTGTACAGTCAGTAAGCAGTTTGGCACTTACATCGGCGGGCCCCGGTGGCAATAAATTGGTCAAACCAAAAGCTTACCTTGACTTAGAAGAGTTCCAGTGTTGTGTTGGATAGTCATAGCCAGCTAGCTAACATAGTATCCCTGTATTTGAGCAGGGTGTTTGAGTAGGCCCAAACTAACTAGCCGCATTTGCTAGCTAAGTAAGTGAAAAACATGATGGAATCCCTCTCTCTCATCTCTCTCTTGCTTTTCCTTCATTAAGGAAGAAATTCATTTGTCCAGAACTGCTTAACTATTGTCTTTCTCTCTCTTTCAGTTAACTACTCACCAGATGTTATGCACTGCAGTGCTAGCTAGTGGTAGCGTATGCTTTCAGTACTAGATTCATTCTCTGATCCATTGATTGGGTGGACAACATGTCATTTCGTTCTGCAAGAGCTCTAATAGGTTGGAGATGTCCTCCGGAAGTTGTCATAATTACTGTGTTAATTAAGTTGAAGGAAGTGGGTGAGAACCATGAGCCTCCTAGGTTTTGTATTGAAGTCAATGTACCCAGAGGAGGACGGAAGCTAGCTGTCCTCTGACTACACCAGGTGCTACCTTACAGAGTGCTGTTGAGGCTACTGTAGACCTTCATTGCAAAATAGTGTGTCTTAATCAATTATTGGGTGAAGTGATTATATTTAGGATAGTTTTATCTAAAAAGGATAACTTTTTGTTGTAAAAAAATCAAAATTCACTGAGAAGGGTGGCCTCCACTGGTATAAAGGTAATTACATTGGTGCAAAACATTTATCAGTCAGAGAGTATATGTTATTCTTGTTTCAAAGACTATGTATAGCCCTACATAGGCTATACATGTACTCCCACAGGGATATTGATATCTTCCTTTTTCCAGTTTACATAGTTATCTAGGCTATTTTATATTCCTCTACATGGGTGTTAGTATCATGACACAAGACGAGACCCAGATGTAGACACAGGAGGCAGATGGTTGGAGTCTAAGATGTTTAATAATCCAAAAAAGGAGTAGGCAAGAGAATGGCCGTGGACAGGCAAAAGGTCAAAACCAGTTCAGAGTCCAGGAGGTACAGAGTGGCAGACAGGCTCGAGGTCAAGGCAGGCAGAATGGTCAAATAAATACACTGGGGAAAACAAGTGACACCTGGAGGGGGTGGAGACAATAACAAGGACAGGTGAAACAGATCAGGGTGTGACAGTTAGAGGATTCAATAAAACTACAACTTGCTGTAACCTCTCCCTTCTTTGGTTTACACTTGAATGACGTCTCCAGTATTTCAGCCAATCAAAGCTGGCACTCCTGGCAGTATTTTTTTGAGGAGCGCCACTTGCTGTTTGGGTATTAGGGGCACGTGGAGGGCAAGCAGTTACGACAGATCATAAACGATTGAATGTCAAGAAAAACGGGGATATTTAGATGCACATTTTTCTCACCGTCTGTCAGCAGCTATAGGCCTAGTTTGATCTTGTTTACGAAGTGCATGGTTTAGTAGTTTGCCTTTATAGTTCTAAGGATGTCTTCAGGTACTGGGAGTTACATTTACATTTACATTTAAGTCATTTAGCAGACGCTCTTATCCAGAGCGACTTACAAATTGGTGCTTTCACCTTATGACATCCAGTGGAACAGCCACTTTACAATAGTGCATCTAGGTCTTTTAAGGGGGGGGGAGAAGGATTACTTTATCCTATCCTAGGTATTCCTTAAAGAGGTGGGGTTTCAGGTGTCTCCGGAAGGTGGTGATTGACTCCGCTGTCCTGGCGTCGTGAGGGAGTTTGTTCCACCATTGGGGGGCCAGAGCAGCGAACAGTTTTGACTGGGCTGAGCGGGAACTGTACTTCCTCAGTGGTAGGGAGGCGAGCAGGCCAGAGGTGGATGAACGCAGTACCCTTGTTTGGGTGTAGGGCCTGATCAGAGCCTGGAGGTACTGAGGTGCCGTTCCCCTCACAGCTCCGTAGGCAAGCACCATGGTCTTGTAGCGGATGCGAGCTTCAACTGGAAGCCAGTGGAGAGAGCGGAGGAGCGGGGTGACGTGAGAGAACTTGGGAAGGTTGAACACCAGACGGGCTGCGGCGTTCTGGATGAGTTGTAGGGGTTTAATGGCACAGGCAGGGAGCCCAGCCAACAGCGAGTTGCAGTAATCCAGACGGGAGATGACAAGTGCCTGGATTAGGACCTGCGCCGCTTCCTGTGTGAGGCAGGGTCGTACTCTGCGGATGTTGTAGAGCATGAACCTACAGGAACGGGCCACCGCCTTGATGTTAGTTGAGAACGACAGGGTGTTGTCCAGGATCACGCCAAGGTTCTTAGCGCTCTGGGAGGAGGACACGATGGAGTTGTCAACCGTGATGGCGAGATCATGGAACGGGCAGTCCTTCCCCGGGAGGAAGAGCAGCTCCGTCTTGCCGAGGTTCAGCTTGAGGTGGTGATCCGACATCCACACTGATATGTCTGCCAGACATGCAGAGATGCGATTCGCCACCTGGTCATCAGAGGGGGGAAAGGAGAAGATTAATTGTGTGTCGTCTGCATAGCAATGATAGGAGAGACCATGTGAGGTTATGACAGAGCCAAGTGACTTGGTGTATAGCGAGAATAGGAGAGGGCCTAGAACAGAGCCCTGGGGGACACCAGTGGTGAGAGCGCGTGGTGAGGAGACAGATTCTCGCCACGCCACCTGGTAGGAGCGACCTGTCAGGTAGGACGCAATCCAAGCATGGGCCGCGCTGGAGATGCCCAACTCGGAGAGGGTGGAGAGGAGGATCTGATGGTTCACAGTATCGAAGGCAGCCGATAGGTCTAGAAGGATGAGAGCAGAGGAGAGAGAGTTAGCTTTAGCAGTGCGGAGTGCCTCCGTGATACAGAGAAGAGCAGTCTCAGTTGAATGACTAGTCTTGAAACCTGACTGATTTGGATCAAGAAGGTCATTCTGAGAGAGATAGCGGGAGAGCTGGCCAAGGACGGCATGTTCAAGAGTTTTGGAGAGAAAAGAAAGAAGGGATACTGGTCTGTAGTTGTTGACATCGGAGGGATCGAGTGTAGGTTTTTTCAGAAGGGGTGCAACTCTCACTCTCTTGAAGACGGGAGGGACGTAGCCAGCGGTCAGGGATGAGTTGATGAGCGAGGTGAGGTAAGGGAGAAGGTCACCGGAGATGGTCTGGAGAAGAGAGGAGGGGATAGGGTCAAGCGGGCAGGTTGTTGGGCGGCCGGCCGTCACAAGACGCGAGATGTCATCTGGAGAGAGAGGGGAGAAAGAGGTCAGAGCACAGGGTAGGGCAGTGTGAGCAGAACCAGCGGTGTCGTTTGACTTAGCAAACGAGGATCGGATGTCGTCGACCTTCTTTTCAAAATGGTTGACGAAGTCATCTGCAGAGAGGAGGAGGGGGGAGGATTCAAGAGGGAGGAGAAGGTGGCAAAGAGCTTCCTAGGGTTAGAGGCAGATGCTTGGAATTTAGAGTGGTAGAAAGTGGCTTTAGCAGCAGAGACAGAGGAGGAAAATGTAGAGAGGAGGGAGTGAAAGGATGCCAGGTCCGCAGGGAGGCGAGTTTTCCTCCATTTCCGCTCGGCTGCCCGGAGCCCTGTTCTGTGAGCTCGCAATGAGTCGTCGAGCCACGGAGCGGGAGGGGAGGACCGAGCCGGCCTGGAGGATAGGGGACATAGAGAGTCAAAGGATGCAGAAAGGGAGGAGAGGAGGGTTGAGGAGGCAGAATCAGGAGATAGGTTGGAGAAGGTTTGAGCAGAGGGAAGAGATGATAGGATGGAAGAGGAGAGAGTAGCGGGGGAGAGAGAGCGAAGGTTGGGACGGCGCGATACCATCCGAGTAGGGGCAGTGTGGGAAGTGTTGGATGAGAGCGAGAGGGAAAAGGATACAAGGTAGTGGTCGGAGACTTGGAGGGGAGTTGCAATGAGGTTAGTGGAAGAACAGCATCTAGTAAAGATGAGGTCGAGCGTATTGCCTGCCTTGTGAGTATGGGGAGAGGGTGAGGTCAAAAGAGGAGAGGAGTGGAAAGAAGGAGGCAGAGAGGAATGAGTCAAAGGTAGACGTGGGGAGGTTAAAGTCGCCCAGAACTGTGAGAGGTGAGCCGTCCTCAGGAAAGAAGCTTATCAAGGCATCAAGCTCATTGATGAACTCTCCGAGGGAACCTGGAGGGCGATAAATGATAAGGATGTTAAGCTTGAAAGGGCTGGTAACTGTGACAGCATGGAATTCAAAGGAGGCGATAGACAGATGGGTAAGGGGAGAAAGAGAGAATGACCACTTGGGAGAGATGAGGATCCCGGTGCCACCACCCCGCTGACCAGAAGCTCTCGGGGTGTGCGAGAACACGTGGGCGGACGAAGAGAGAGCAGTAGGAGTGGCAGTGTTATCTGTGGTGATCCATGTTTCCGTCAGTGCCAAGAAGTCGAGGGACTGGAGGGAGGCATAGGCTGAGATGAACTCTGCCTTGTTGGCCGCAGATCGGCAGTTCCAGAGGCTACCGGAGACCTGGAACTCCACGTGGGTCGTGCGCGCTGGGACCACCAGATTAGGGTGGCCGCGGCCATGCGGTGTGGAGCGTTTGTATGGTCTGTGCAGAAAGGAGAGAACAGGGATAGACAGACACATAGTTGACAGGCTAGAGAAGAGGCTACGCTAATGCAGAGGAAATTGGAATGACAAGTGGACTACACGTCTCGAATGTTCAGAAAGTTAAGCTTACGTAGCAAGAATCTAATTGACTAAAATGATTAAAATGATACAGTACTGCTGAGGTAGGCTAGCTGCGTTGTTGACACTACCCTAATCAAGTCGTTCCGTTGAGTGTGAAGTTTCTACAATGCTGCTATTCGGGGGCTAGCTGGCTAGCTAGCAGTGTTGGTTACGTTACGTTGCGTTAGGAGAACGACAATAGCTGGCTAGCTAACCTAGAAAATCGCTCTAGACTACACAATTATCTTTGAAACAAAGACGGCTATGTAGCTAGCTATGTAGCTAGCTACGATCAAACAAATCACACCGTTGGGACTGTAATGAAATGAAATGAAAATGTGATACTACCTGTGGAGCGAAGCGGAATGCGACCGGAATGCGAAAGTTCTATTCAGTAGACGTTGGCTGGCTGTTGGCTAGCTAGGAGTGTCTCCTACGTTAACCTGTTGCTTCTACTCGGGACGCTTGCGTCCCAACTAGAGCTCTGGAAATGCAAATGCGCTACGCTAAATGCTAATAGTATTAGTTAAAACTCAAAAGTTCATTAAAATACACATGCAGGGTATCGAATTAAAGCTACACTCGTTGTGAATCCAGGCAACAAGTCAGATTTTTAAAATGCTTTTCGGCGAAAGCATGAGAAGCTATTATCTGATAGCATGTAACACCCAAAAAGACCCACAGGGGACGTAAACAAAATAATTAGCATTTCGGCGTTACACAAACCGCACAATAAAATAGAAAACATTCATTACCTTTCACCATCTTCTTTGTTGGCACTCCTAGATGTCCCATAAACACTATTTGGGTCTTTATTTCGATTAAATCGGTCCATATAAAGCCTAGATATCGTTATATGTAGACTGTGTGATAAACGAAAAAAACATTGTTTCAAAACGTAACGTCATTTTTTAAAATTCAAAAAGTCGACGATAAACTTTCACAAAACACTTCGAAATACGTTTGTAATGCAACTTTAGGTATTAGTAAACGTTAATAAGCGATAAAATTCATCAGGAGGCGATGTAAAGATCATTAGCTGTCCGTCTGGAAAAATGTCCGGCTAGAAACTCAACGAAAATATCCGGTCCTAGACCATAGGAGATACGGTGCCCTGCATGTGTTTGACCAAGAAAAAACTCGAAGGGAAATGACAAGACTCTAGACACCGTGTGGAAGCTGTAGGTACTGCAACCTCAGTCAATTAATTGTGGTTCACCTTTATCAATGGGTTCAAGTAGCGCATGGATATATTTTCCCATTTTCAGTGATCAGTTTTTCCTGTGCTTTTCGATGTAAATGCCGTTCTGGTAAAGCCACAGCAGTGATTTAACCAGTTTTATAAACGTCTGAGTGTTTTCTATCCACACAGACTAAGCAAATGCATATACTATATTCCTGGCATGAGTAGCAGGGCGCTGAAATGTTGCGCGATTTTTAACAGAATGTTCAAAAAAGTAGAGGGTCGACTTAAGAGGTTAAGGACGACAAAATAGCTGGCTAGCTAACCTCGGTAAATTAAGATAATCACTCTAAGACTACACACTCTAAACTACACAATTATCTTGGATACGAAGACAGCAAAGACAACTATGTAGCTAGCTAATACTACACTAATCAAGTCGTTCAGTTGAGTGTGATAGTTACTACAGTGCTACGGTAGCCGGTGAACGTATGCTAGCTGGCTAGCTGCTAGGCAGATAGGAGGACGACGAAATACGATAATTACGCAATTATCTTTGATACAACGACGGCTATGTAGCTAGCTAAGAAGAAATTGCTAAGATTAGACAAATCAGACCGTTGTACTATAATGAAATGTAATGAAAAAGTTATACAACCTGCAGACCGAAGGAGACCGAAGCGCGGATGCGACCGGCTCGCTCCAACCCGACAAAAACTAGACTACTAGTTGGTGAATCCCTATCACCCACAGTGTCACCATCAAGAATACATCAAGAGTATTCTACAACACCAGGAAGGACACTCTTTAGTATGACCCCTAGACCCACTCCAATTTGCACACTGACCCAACAGATCTACAGATGAAGCAATCGTACTCCACACTGCCCTTTTCCACCTGGACAAAAGGAACGCCTATGTGAGATTGCTGTTCATTGACTACAGTTCAGTGATCAACACCATAGTGCCCACAAAGCTCATCACTAACTAAGAATCCTGGGACTAAACACCTTCCTCTGCAACTCGATCCTGGACATGGTAAGGGTAAGCAACAGCACATCTGCCACGCTAATCCTCAACACGGAGGCCCCTCAGGGGTGCGTGCTTAGTCCTCTATTGTACTCCCTGTTCACCCACGACTGCAGGGCCAAGCATGACTCCAACACCATCAATAAGTTTTCTGACGACAAAGCGGTGGTAGGCCTCCTCACCGACAACGATGAGACAGCCTATAGGGAGGAGGTCAGAGACCTGGCAATGTGGTGCCAGGACAACAACCTTTCCCTCAACGTGAGCAAGACAAAGGAGATGATTGTGGACTACAGGAAAAAGAGGGCCAAACACGCCCCCATTCACATCAACGGGGCTGTAGTGGAGCATGTCGAGAGTTTCAATTTCCGTGGTGTCCACCACCAACAAACTATCATGGTCCAAACACACCAAGAAAGTCATGAAGAGGGCACGACAAAGCCTTTTCCCCCTCAGGGGACTGAAAAGATTTTGCATGGGTCCCCAGATCCTCAAAAAGTTCTACAGCTGCACTATCGAGAGCATCCTGACTGGTTGCATCACTGCCTGGTATGGCAACTGCTCGGCATCAGACCATAAGGCGCTACAGAGGGTAGTGCGTACAGCCCAGTCCATCACTGGGGCCAAGCTTCCTGCCATCCAGGACCTATACTATGTGGTGTCAGATGAAGGCCCAAAAAATGTTCAAAGACTCTAGTCACCCAAGTCCTAGACTGTTCTCTCTGCTACCGCACGGCAATCGGTACCGGAGCATAAAGCGTCATTATTGTAATTTTTATTTATTTTTTATATATATTTTTTTTACTTGATTTAATATTTTCTTAACTCTTTTTTTCACAAAACTGCAGTTTTAGTTAACGGTAAGGTGTTGTATTCAGTGCATGTGACAAATACAATTTGATTTGATCTGAGGTATGTGAAACTCAATCATAATAATAGTAAATACACTAATGTTATTATAAGAATAATCATTATTATATTAATAGGCCTAATTTAACATTATGTTCGGATCTTCTTCATCACCTCATGAGTAGGCATAGGCCAATGATAATGTAGGCCTATAATCTGTGTCAACATGTACCCTTCAGACATTTTCTTCAAAAAATGTAATACAATGTTATGTATGCTTAATTAGCACCTTGTTTATCACTCTAAACTTCTATCCTATTTATATATTTTCTTCCACTGCCATTGACACACTATGGAAATATGTTTAGCTTACTGTCAAGCACTTGGCTACCAAACAAACACTCAAAGTGCTAAAACCTTTCTCTGTGAACCATTACAAGTTTCTGTATCCTATTTAAGGCACCATTTCAAGGTGAAAGACAACAGATATAAAGAATATAGCTCAGAGCATGGTCTCTAACCAATCCCCTTTCATTAGCAGGTTGTGGGAATGTTGGCACTTAACTCATCTGGCCACAAGCTGAACAGATAAATGGTGACTGGTTGTTGTAGCCTGACAGAGAACCAATGTGGGTCAGTAACACATTCACAGGTACACTGCTGCCATGACGTGAAACACAGAACCCTGTTTGTGATCTCTCTCACTGTCGATCGACCTCCACCAAACCCACTCAGGTACACAAATGATCTACGACAGGAAGTTCCTCCTGGAGTGTCAAACCTCCCCTCTGACATGCACCCCTCCCTGTCTTCCCGATATTCCAGGGGTAACCAAACCCCTCTCAAACAACACTACGACTGACACAGCCCACCCCAAACAGACCCCCAACAACCACAATCCCCAGCGGACAACAGCGCATGTAAGAGTCTACAGGTAGGTGTGAGTATGTGTGTGCTCAAAGATGTATGAGATATTGTGTCATTTGTGATGAGTCTTTTCATCATGTTTTTGCTTTCATCTTGTTTTTGCAGGGGAGGATGCTCAATTTGAAATGGACATTTAGCCATTTGATGGATCTGCTGGATCTGCAGCCTTGAGGATGACAATGAAAGAGGGACTCATGTTTAAACTCATGTCTTTTTGGAAACAGCACAGCATACTGAAATGAATGAAGACTGCATTATTGAAGTGCTGCATTATTATGTGCAGTCATAATTCTAATCGCTCAGGAAGACAAAAAAATGTACATACAATCTCTCCTCTATTGATTTAATATTATTTACTAATTGTTAGTTATTATCCTGTCTTAAAGATGAAGCATTTGAATGATATGTTTGAGTCTTCTCCAGTAGAATTTTGTAAGCATACCATTCTTTGTCTGGTTCTTCGTTAAGTTGTAGTCGTGTAATACATTGTTGATTGTAAAACTAGGGCTACATTTTGAAGAATTATTCTTCTCCAGAGGAACTAATAAAAGACAAACATACTTTTTACTATCCTTTTGTGTTACTATTAAATAAGATAAGAGTATGCAACTTTCAAAAATATCCCATGTTGTTAAAAAATACAAGCCCTGTGAAAACCATAGATGCAGACTGAAATAAATTGAGGATTTATTAAACAAAAGGTTCATGTGACATTTTACAGATATTTAGTCCTTTATGAAATAATACTTCTCGGATGAATATGTACTCTTTTTTTAAACCCATATGATTACCAAGTCTCACAGTGGAATTAAAGCGCTCTAGGGGTCAGCATTGACAATGACAATTGTCCTTGTATCTGCTATTGTCTCAATCATGAGTCCTTATGCATAATACATGTATGCAATCAGGATATCTCAGTTTAAAATCCTTTCGAGTGATTCTCTTGATCCTTTTCAGTGCTTGTGTTCAGAGTCTGCTTCAGTGTCCATCACATCCATATAGTTTAGCATGGCTGAAGGCAGCAGCTGCCCTACTAGAATAGCCCTGAACTTTGAGGCTACACTCACAGAGTGAGCACACACATTTGCACCTCAACTGTCTTCGTGAGGCCTGCAGGTCAAGCAGAAACTGGTACAGAGTGATGTTCTCTGGGAAGGAAAGTGCCTATGGGGTGCTCATGTTGGCAGACACGCTGATCAGTGGCAGCCGCACTCGTCCACCACCATGCCCTGAAAGTGCTGCATCAGCACCTCGCTGTTTTCGTAATACAACATGGACAGAGGGGCCAGGCGGGTGGGCACACAGGACGGGCACGGGACCCGGTCTGAGCGGTGAAGCTTCAGTTGACTCTGGAAAGAGAAGAAAAATACATGTTAGTACAAGTGAACTCACACACAAACAGGAAATCATACAATATTGTAATAGGAAACATATCAATGGCGCTATTTTAAATCTATTTCAATCATGTACATTTTCAGCAGTGATAATGTAATGTTGGTAGTCTTACCTGCATGTAAGCATGGTTGGTGGGGGTGACGGTCTCGTCCACTGGGGTAGGGCAGCTGCCCTCACAGCGGTAGGCGTTATAGCGCTTGGGGTAAAGAATCCACTCGCTCCAGCCTATCTGGTCAAAGTCCACCCACATGTCTACCTTCTTGCACAGCGGGCCCTTCCTCTCCTCCATGTGGGCCACGCCAGGGGCCACCCCAGCCACTCCTGCTCTCTGGTGAAGCCCGTGCCTCTTCCTGCGCCGGGCTTCCTTTCCTCCCTCTACGCTGACAGCAGGGCCAGCTCCAGCTCGCTCCCGGTCCAGAGTGACATACTTGGAATGTTCAGCGGTGCGGATGAGGGTGGGGGCCTTCTTCTTTGTCTGGTGCTTGGAGAAGGCCACCATCATGACCCGGTCGGCTGTGGGGTGCAGGACACTCTCCAGACCCTTCTCTCTCTCTGCCCTTCCCTCTTCATGGCCAGGTGCAGAGCCTCCCTGGTGCAGCCAGTAGTAGCGGAGCAGGGTGGTGACGTTGAACACCCTCCAGTTGGATGTGGCGGTCAGGGAGCTGGGCTCTGCCCTCAGGCATCCCAGGAAGAGGCTCTCTGGGCATGGCGGGCTGGAGCAGCGGCCACTCTGGGAGTGGTACAAGTTCACAGTGACATGCTCAGAGGCAGAGAAGGTAGGCAGGCGGATCCGCAGCTCGGAGCACTTGATGTTGCTACTTGCAGAGATGGAGGATGCATCAAAGGTGACAGACCACCTCCCACCGCTCTGGTGACAACCTGGAGAGATAACATAGAAAATATTTGAGCAAAGCAGACAGAAAGTGCAGAAAGTGTGCAAGCATGTCTCTCACCTCTGTGACTATCAGACTGTCCCATTCATTAAATCAATCACAGATAGTGTCAATTATTTTATTGTTGCCCACAGACAGCTTTCACACGCCATCTTTTGACATGCAATGAGCAGTTAATAAAGTAGAATGTTGTTACTGTCGCATTGTGTATTGCTCCGTTCCTGACACACTTCTGACAGCCTGGGTCTAGTACGTGCTAAAGTGCCATAGCCTAGAGGCTCTTCACAATACGCATTGTATAAGGTTCCCATGCAAAAAAAAATTGCTAAGCACATAGGCGCAAAGTAATCAAAACGCGCTCTTAGTAGCCTAAAAATCACTCTTTATTGAATAAATGTAACTGAGAGTGAAATCGATTATTATCATTTACATTTACATTTAAGTCATTTAGCAGACGCTCTTATCCAGAGCGACTTACAAATTGGTGCGTTCACCTTAAGACATCCAGTGGAACAGCCACTTTACAATAGTGCATCTAAATCTTTTAAGGGGGGTGAGAAGGATTACTTTATCCTATCCTAGGTATTCCTGAAAGAGGTGGGGTTTCAGGTGTCTCCGGAAGGTGGTGATTGACTCCGCTGTCCTGGCGTCGTGAGGGAGTTTGTTCCACCATTGGGGGGCCAGAGCAGCGAACAGTTTTGACTGGGCTGCGCGGGAACTGTACTTCCTCAGTGGTAGGGAGGCGAGCAGGCCAGAGGTGGATGAACGCAGTGCCCTTGTTTGGGTGTAGGGCCTGATCAGAGCCTGGAGGTACTGAGGTGCCGTTCCCCTCACAGCTCCGTAGGCAAGCACCATGGTCTTGTAGCGGATGCGAGCTTCAACTGGAAGCCAGTGGAAAGAGCGGAGGAGCGGGGTGACGTGAGAGAACTTGGGAAGGTTGAACACCAGACGGGCTGCGGCGTTCTGGATGAGTTGTAGGGGTTTAATGGCACAGGCAGGGAGCCCAGCCAACAGCGAGTTGCAGTAATCCAGACGGGAGATGACAAGTGCCTGGATTAGAACCTGCGCTGCTTCCTGTGTGAGGCAGGGTCGTACTCTGCGGATGTTGTAGAGCATGAACCTACAAGAACGGGCCACCGCCTTGATGTTAGTTGAGAACGACAGGGTGTTGTCCAGGATCACGCCAAGGTTCTTAGCGCTCTACTAATAGTTACATCATTACATTTCGTTTAATTAGTGTGCCCAATTGAATTGGTGCTTAAAAAGTGTTGCAAAATAAAGATACTCAAGATACTACCAGACTGAGTACAGAGTCAGAATCGTGAAGACGGGAGATGTCCTCACTCTTGGTCGGGGCGGCGCTGACAGATGGCGGCGCCCTGAATGTGTCTCCCTCCAGCAGAGTCCGGTAGAGCTGCATCGTGTAGAGTGGGAACCTGATGGAGTGATGAACATGGTCCCTGTGACCTCCACTACTTCTGTGGAAGAAAGCCTCACGGTTCCCAGGGATATTCTCCGCTCCAACCACAGAGCACAAACCCACCAGAAGCACAGAAAATATAGCCAGGGTGAGTCCTTCCATAATTCGAAATTAGTTAATCCAAGGTAGTATTCTCCTGTAAATCCAAATCAGTAAAGCTCTTGTGCTGAGACAGACAGGTGGTATAGAGCTCCTTCTCCCAGCTTGTCCAGTTGAGAACACCTCAGGTGAAATATGCTGTCCGCTGGAGTAAGAACTATTATAACAACCCTGTGTCTTTCTTTGCATATTCTGTCATGCCATGGGTTTTTGAAGTGACGGCGTGATCAGTCGGAGAACAGACTCAAAGGGTTAAAACTGTCCATGTGGTTGTGTATCGAAACCAACGGCTCTTTTGAGTGGGAAACGTGAAAACTTGAATACTTCTGCATTGAGTTTTGTAAATTAGAGATCTCTTTGATAAGGAACCGCGACAATTAGTTAAACACATTAGAAATTGAACATTGCACTTGGATTAATGGGGACTAAACAACACGCAAGTTAATCACTCCATGACACTTTTATTAGATGACGCGTCATAAAAGAAAGTAATCTCTTTTTCACCTAGTTAGGAAATCGAGAAAATTTACAACAATTTACCCAACTTCTCTTTTCGAAAATAAAATGTCAGGGCGCAGAGTTATGGCCTACACTAGGCGTACAATACGATAGGCTAATTATAACCACAGTATTTATAACCTATTTTATCCCATCACAGATAAAATTGTATGGTCCTCGCATGACAATAAAACTGATCAGTGTTATCAACATTATAATCTCACTTTCACTGTAGTTTTCAGTTTTTCTTGCACGTTACAATGAAATGCGAGTGACAAAATGTAATTGGTCTATTTATTTTAGTAGGCTAGGTCTATTTAGTCTCATTGTATTAGGTATCTCTTGGCGCTTGTCTTTATAGGCCTAGATTTGGCTATATGATTTATTCTCTCTGAAGAGGTACTACTAGCCTTACCACTCGTTTGGGGATTCGTTAGGCCGGAGCAAGGAGTCTGGGTAGCTAGGCAACTAGGCTATAGGCATCTACATTGACTGTACAGAAATCTTCATAGACCCTATCTAGCCTACTTATTTCTTAGATTAATCTGAAGAACAACACAACAAAGTATGCAAACTATTTGATGAAAAAAGGTGTGTAAGAAATGTAATCAAAAGGTTTATGATGACGTTGCACGATATTTGGCCGGGCTTGCAATTTTATGTGCTTTCAAAAGATCTTCAAAAGATGCTTGAACTCGCCGACCATAAAAATAAATAAATCATTATACCTATAGAAAAGCTTTAATTAGAACGTATTTGCAACAACACTATGGTATATGCTAATTGTGCAGCGCTGATTGGGAAAAAACAACAATTAATTCAAAAGCTGGTTAGGCTACATTTTATTTGTACTTAGTTTATTCAAAATGTATGCATTTCATGGATATAATGTCACCTTTAAAAATGATGTTTTATCCTTAACATTGGGCATATAGTCCTGATAAAAAATCATTAAAATTACAAATATATTTTTTTATAGCTTATCTTGTGTTGGACTATATTTAATCAATGATCAAATCAACAATCTGCAATATGTACTAGGCTACTGTTCAGTGGACAATACAAAACAATTATTCATGGTCAATAAAAACAAATTCTAGGCCTAATTGTGATACAGGTATAGACCGAGCCAAGGATACTTAATATGAGCTCAATATAAATCATGTTAAATCAGTTTTGTGAGTTGTATGGTGAGAGGCTATTGTTTCACCCATAGGCCCACCTCACACACAGGCATACATGTAAGCTACACCTTGATCTGAACAATTGTGGCATCTGATCTATCTATTATCGGCTCTATCCAGCAGGGGGCAATGTGTGGCTATGAGTCAACAACAATCTATTGAGCAGTCAGCCACACCCTGTGTGTGTATTACTGCAGCCTGTGTGTGATGTTCTGTAATTTTGCACTCTTTTCTCCATAAACTGAAATCACAGTTCAGTTCATATTGGAATCGGGCTCGTGCGATGGAGGAGCTCTTTGTTGGCTACACTCAACCTTGTCTCAGGGTAGTAGGTTGGTGGTTTTCTGCATATCCCTCTAGTGTTGAGGGGGCTGTGCTTTGGCAAAGTAGGTAGGGTTATATCCTGCCTGGTTGGCCCTTTCATCGGACGGGGCCACAGTGTCTCCCGACCCCTTCTGTCTCAGCCTCCAGTATCTATGCTGCAATAGTGTTTCGGGGGGCTAGAGTCAGTCTGTTATATCTGGTGTAATTCTCCTGTCTTATCGGTGTCCTGTATGAATTTAAGTATACTCCCTCTAATTCTCTCTCCCTCTCTCGGAGGACCTGAGCCCTAGGACCATGCCTCAGGACTACCTGGCCTGATGACTCCTTGCTGTCCCCAGTCCACCTGGTCGTGCTACTGTTCCAGTTTCAACTGTTCCGCCTGCAGCTATGGAATCCTGACCTGTTCACCGGACGTGCTACCTTGACCCAGACCTGCTGTTTTCTACTCTCACTCTCTACCGCACCTGTTTTCTCGAAACCTGAATGCTTGGCTATGAAAAGCCAACTGACATTTACTCCTGAGGTGCTGACCTGTTGCACCCTACAACCACTGTGATTATTATTATTTGACCCTGCTGGTCATCTTGGCTATGCACTGTTATAATCTCCTCCCGGCACAGCCAGAAGACGAATGACCACCCCTCAGAGCCTGGTTCCTCTCTAGGTTTCTTCCTAGGTTCCTGCCTTTCTAGGGAGTTTTTCCTAGCCACCGTGCTTCTACATCTGCATTGCTTGCTGTTTGGGGTTTTAGCCTGGGTTTCTGTATTGCACTTTGTGTCATCTGCTGATGTAAAAAGGGCTTTATAAATATATTTACATTTTTATACATTTTCATGAAGCATTACTAATCCTCTCTAATTTAGAGAGAGAAAGAGAGTGTATGTGTGTGTTCATTGGAAGGAGTGAGGGGCCCAGGGGGATTATGAAAGCTGCTACAGTGCTATAATATGTGCTGGTGAACTGACCAACACTTATTGAAAACGGGTTACATTTCCATCGACAGAACCAGTTATGGTGGTGGTGGGTGTGGGCTAGGCTATAAAATATTAAAGGACTTTCCTGTGGCCCCTGCTTCAACAGAATAATAAGGATAATTATCTACTGAGCAGAGAGGAGCAGTCAATTGAAACTGGGCCCTTTGATAGGAACTTCAATTCAGTTAGACCGCTGTTTGATTAAGATTCAGTTGTGAGGGAGTGGCGTGTGTTTGTTGTGTGTCTTTAGATTTTATTTAAATAAGAGTATGTAAACTGAGTATACAAAACATTAGGAACACCTTCCTAATATTGAGTTGTACCCCCCTCTTTTGCCATCAGAAAAGCCTCAATTCGTCGGGGCATGGCCTCTACAAGGTGTCACGAGTTCCACAGGGATGCTGGTACATTTTGACTCTAATGCTTCCCACAGTTGGCTGGATGTCCTTTTGTTAGTTGACCATTCTTGATACACACAGGAAACTGTTGAGCATGAAAACCCAGCGGCGTTGCAGTTCTTGACACAAACCGGTGCGCCTATCACTGTGGTTCATCTAATAGCACAACCAAATTATCTGGATTGCAATTGAGATAATTTAGGTACAAGTGGTCAATGCCGTTTGAGATTCTGCAAAGATTATTAAAGCATTTGTGAAGATCTCCACAGACCTGCGACATTTGCAAGCTATGTTGAAAATGCACACTTTCAATGATTACATAAGACATTTATTGTTACAGTAACCTCAATGTGGCCAGGGACGTGTTACTCATTTGAAAGTTGAGTAAATACTGTTACATTCGTTTGTCAGATAGCCTTAACTTTAGGCGGACACACATCTAAAGCTAAGCAGGACGGGGCTGGGTTAAAAACCTGGATGGGAGACCAAAGGGTAGCTGTAGAAAGTTCAACTCTCCAGTCGGAGGTGCTGCCCTGCCTACTGTTTTTTTCTCATAGTGGATATTCCGTTGAAGATCTGACGTTGTTTCAAAAGTACAAATTCAACATATTTTATACAAGGCTCGTCAATGTTGAAAATTGCTTACCATGGTGACATAATCCTGTCGTTGAAATTTCACCATCATAACAACAGTTTACATTGATGACTTTTATCAAATCCAATATATTTTCCATGTCACAATACATTGACAAATTACATTGAAACAACATTGATTTAACCAGTTTGTGCCCAGTGGGAAGTATCTTTCTTTGCCTCAGAAAAGTTCTAAGAGTTCTCTGTATGTAGTTTCTCTGTATGCAGAACTCTGTATGAGTTCTGGAAGCTTTGCGAGACTCCCAGAAATGTTTCTGAAAGTTTTCTGAACTATTCCAGTCTTGTTAGTCCTGCCAATTGCCTTTACTTTTAATGAGTCAACAACCTATTACGGCGTCACCCATAATCCACAGCCCCCAGGCTGTACAATTTGCATTTATATTGATGCAAGGAATATGATGATTGTAGCAGTAGCATAGCTGATAGTGTCTAGCTGTCAGTCTTGCCAAAGTCTGATAAGTGGTGTTTGGAGTGTCTTGGAGCTTCTTGGGGACACTGGTCGGAATCAAAACATGTTTTTCTCACTTGTTGATCTATTTGCAGGGCATTTGATGAAAATCTCATGGCCATTAGAGCAACCACGATCAGCCGTGTGCTTAGTGTATCTCTTTCTAGACGGCTAACAATGTTCTGAACAAACTAGTCTGACATGAGTCATGTTATGCCAATCTCGTTTATGCTTAACTTAGTCATATCCAGGCCCCCAGATATGAAATTATATGATGGTATAATTTAATATGATGGTATGTCTGCATATCTGTGACATCACAGACTTTTGTTTTCACTCATTCATTTAAAAAAAAATTTTTTTCAAATTGAGTAAGTTCAAATAAATTATCCCAACCAACCCTGCTTGGTGATCATTTATATTGGCTGTGTATTTATAGGAAAGGTTCCCAATAATAGACAAGGGGTCTATTGTAATTGTCCAGGTGGGTTGGACCTAGAGAGCAGAGACAGTTCAGAGAAAACACAGCAGGACTGTGTAAATCTCAAGGAGGAAATTGTAGGGAAAGGATATGTGTTAGAAGCACTGTTTCACAGGAAATAGGTGTTTTTCTCTTTCAGTACATCCTGATTCATAGGGACCATCAGTATTGGTAAAAGAAAGTATCTGACAGATGGTATTGTAAGGGAACTGTATAATTTCTTTGTATTCTTTTTAAATATATATTTCAAATACAAAACAGATGAAAATGAATCATGTCTTTGTATATCATGCTGCTCTCCAAACTACTGCTGGTTAGAAGTTGATCCATAGTGGATCTATGGTAAAGCAGGCATATCTGTGCAGAGACGTTCTAATCTCCCTGGCACTGTCTGTATCAGGTCAGTCAAGATCATCACATGGGTCATTAATACCTGCATTAAACAATGTTCTGATCTGGAGCCACAAGTTCCAGTGATATAGCCAAGCGGAGCAGGGGCACCTTAAGACCTGTCAACTCCTGATGAATTTGCTGCTGGAAAGGACTGGCCTGAGAAATAGCTGCCTCTGATATTGCCTGTCACTGCGACCATGAGAGGGTCCTCTCTCACACCCTGCTCTCGGGCTGCCATCTGAGGGGACACTGTTGGAATGGTTGTTTATGAGAGGGATTTTGAGGACTGTAAGATTTTATGAAATTTGATACGGTGTGTGTATGGGTGTGTGTTGGTGCATCTTTTTGGACTTGTATGTGTAAGAATGTGGTCAGGCGCACATTAGTTTGTATTGTTGGGTTCTGAGACTATGAAAATATACCTATTCATGTCACTGATGGAGTGCTAAGGTTTAGAGGGTCTACACCAGAAGTGAAAGGTTCTAGGAGGAAGGTATATAGACTGTGCAACTGAGCTTGGAATGTGTTGAGTGCAGGGAAGCGATTACATGTGGCAGGAATTGATAAGGGGAGAGACCCTTATCAGTTTGATATATCTGGAGTACTTCTCCTGTCCTATTCGGTGTCCTGTCTGAATCAAGTGTGCGTTCTCTAATTCTCTCCTTCTCTCTTTCTTTCTCTCTCTCGGAGGACCTGAGCCCTAGGACCATGCCCCAGGACTACCTGACATGATGACTCCTTGCTGTCCCCAGTCCACCTGGCCATGCTGCTGCTCCAGTTTCAACTGTTCTGCCTTACTATTATTTGACCATGCTGGTCATTTATGAACATTTGAACATCTTGGCCATGTTCTGTTGTAATCTCCACCCGGCAAAGCCAGAAGAGGACTGGCCACCCCACATAGCCTGGTTCCTCTCTAGGTTTCTTCCTAGGTTTTGGCCTTTCTAGGGAGTTTTTCCTAGCCACCGTGCTTCTACACCTGCATTGCTTGCTGTTTGGGGTTTTAGGCTGGGTTTCTGTACAGCACTTTGAGATATCAGCTGATGTACGAAGGGCTATAAAAATAAATTTGATTTGATTTGACCCATGGATTAGTGATGGAGGGGGGTTGAGGTCAGGTCACCTTAATGGAGAAAGAGAAGTTTATGGCCCATATCACTAGCGTCCTGCAGTAAAGAACACTGTTTGTACAGATGGGTAGGAGGAGACTCAGCCTAGGAGAAAGGGTTAAATATCAGTGCTTGTGTGAAATGTATTTTGTCTGAATCCAGCTGTATCGACCCTTTGGGAAGAATTAAACTTGGTTAAGCTTTTCTAGTGTCCGTAAGTAATTTACTCTGAAAATTAGAACCCAACAGTATGTACAGTTGAAGTCGGAAGTTTACATACACTTAGGTTGGAGTCATTCAAACTAGTTTTTCAACCACTCCACAAATTTCTTGTTAACAAACTATAGTTTGGCAAGTCGGTTAGGACATCTACTTTCTGCATGACAAGTAATTTTACCAACAATTGTTACAGACAGATTGTTACAGACATTTATAATTCACTGTATCACAATTCCAGTGGGTCAGAAGTTTACATACACTAAGTTGACTGTGCCTTTAAACAGCTTTGAAAATTCCAGAAAATATGTCATGGCTTTAGAAGCTTCTGATAGGCTAATTGATATCATTTGAGTCAATTGGAGGTGTACCTGTGGATGTTTTTAAATGCCTACCTTCAAACTTAGTGCCTCTTAGCTTGACATCATGGGAAAATCAAAAGAAATCAGCCAAGACCTCACAAAACAAATTGTAGACCTCCACAAGTCTGGTTCATCCAATTTTCAAATGCCTGAAGGTACCACATTCATCTGTACAAACAATAGTACGCAAGTATAAACACCTTGGGACCACACAGCCATCATACCACTCAGGAAGGAGACATGTTCTGTCTGCTAGAGATGAACGTACTTTGGTGCGAAAAGTGCAATCAATCCCAGAACAACAGCAAAGGACCTTGTGAAGATGCTGGAGGAAACAGGTACAAAGTATCTATATCCACAGTAAAACAAGTCCTATATTGACATAACCTGAAAGGCCGCTCAGCAAGGAAGAAGGCGTTGCTCCAAAACCGCCATAAAAAAAGCCAGACTACGGTTTACAACTGCACATGGGGACAAAGATTGTACTTTTTCAAGAAATGTCCTCTGGTCTGATGAAACAAAATAAGAACTGTTTGGCCATGATGACCATCGTTATGCTTGGAGGAAAAAGGGGGAGGCTTGCAAGCCGAAGAACACCAACCCAACCGTGAAGCACAGGGCTGGTAGAATCATGTTATGGGGGTGCCTAGCTGCAGGAGGGACTGGTGCACTTCACAAAATAGATGGCATCATGAGGGAGGAAAATGATGTGGATATATTGAAGGAACATCTCAAGACATCAGTCAGGAAGTTAACACTTGGTTGCAAATGGGTCTTCCAAATGGACAATGACCCAAAGCAAACTTCCAAAGTTGTGGCGAAATGGCTTCAGGACAACAAAGTCAAGGTACTGGAGTGGCCATCACAAAGCCCTGACCTCAATCCTATAGAAAATTTGTGGGCAGAACTGAAAAAGCATGTGCGAGCAAGAAGGCCTACAAACCTGACTCAGTTACACCCAAGTTAAACCATTTAAAGGCAATGCTACCAAATACTATTTGAGTGTATGTAAACTTCTGACCCACCAGGAATGTGATGAAAGAAATTAAACCTGAATTAAATAATTCTCTACTATTATTCTAACGTTTCATATTCTTAAAATAAAGTGGTGATCCTAACAGGGAATTTTTACTAGGATTAAATATCAGGATTTGTGAAAAACTGAGTTTAAATGTATTTGGCTAAGGTGTATGTAAACTTCAGACTTCAACTGTATGTGTGCGTCTCAGCTGTAGGTCTCACTCCAATCTTTAATCTTTCACACTGAACCTTGATCTGACCACAACTGCCCGCCCCTCCAGCATCACTACAACACCCCAGGCCCTCCTTTGCTTGTCAAAGTGATGGACATCCCTAAACACACACACTTTCAGCAAAACAGCTAACATGACTGCATCAGGCCAGCTGACCCTGGACAACCACACACCCATTATGGTTTAGCTCAACATCCACTTGATAATGCTTTCTCTCTCTCTTGTAGTATGGGGCTGATTGACATAATGGGAGCACACTCCCATGTGTCTGTGTTTTCAGACTCTTTTTAATGGCAGTTTGCCATGCAGACAGTACGGTATAGTCACCCTGGTAAACAAGCACCCCCACTCCCTGGGATTCCCTCTTTGAATCTCTTTGATCTGACTTTCTAGTTGTAAGAGCTCTCATAATATGAGTCCTATCTGATTCCTGATTCTCAGCAGCACCTTTTGTAGATAACTCTCATTGAGATTTGAATCACTAGAGATGTTTGCCAATGGGTCGCTATGCACTGTGTTGTATGGACCAGAAAATATTAGTGATTTGATTTGGAAGATCTTCATTTACTTTATTTCCTATTTATCCACACCTGAGAATTTAGCTGATCTCCTACTATTTGTTTTGGGAGATGTAATGTCTGTTAAGGTGTCTTTCCTGTTGAATCTATGATGAAGAGCTCCGTGAGACTGTGTTAGGTTCATGTAACAGAGAGAACTGGTGGCTGACAGTGATACATGCATTTTCAAGACATCGCCATGGGAGACAGATGAACATGAATAGAAATGTCAGCGCTATGACATTTACGATGATGAGGATAGAGGATCTCACCTCTTCTACTCATCTATTTTTCAGTCGCTCAAAAAGGGAAAAAGATTTGTGACCTCCGAGCTAGGAACTTCACAAGCCAAGGTTGAAAAAGATTGTTTGCTGTCAGTTGAAAAGGGGTCCATGATGCGTATGTCTAGAAGTGTTGTTGAAAGTTTTTCTGTGTATGTCAATCTGGGTTATGTCTCAAGAGAGGTCAGTTGCACATTATTTTGAGGTTAGGCAAGGTACCCAATTTCAGTGCATTTATGGTGTAGACAAATGCATGGTGTAGTTTTTGAAACACAAAAGATACACTATATATACACAAAAGTATGTAGACACCCCTTCAAATTAGTGGATTCAGTTATTTCAGTCACACATTGCTGACAGGTGTATAAAATTGAGCACACAGCCATGCAATCTTCATAGACAAACATTGGCAGTAGAATGGCCTTCCTGAACAGCTCAGTGACTTTCAACGTGGCACCGTCATAGAATACCACCTTTCTAACAAGTCAGATCATCACATTTCTGTCATGCTAGATCTGCCACAGTCAACTGTAAGTGCTGTTATTGTGAAGTGGAAAGGTCTGGAAGTGTTAGGCCACATAGAAGCTCACAGAATGGGACCGCTGAGTGCCGAAGCGCGTAGCGTGTAAAAATTGTCTGTCCTCGGTTGCAACACTCACTACCGAGTTCCGAACTGCCTCTAGAAGCAATGTCAGTACAAGAACTGTTTGTCGGAAGCTTAATGAAATGGGATTTCATTGCCGAGAAGCAACACAAAAACCTAAGATTACCGTGCAAAATGCCAAGCGTCGGCTGGAGTGGTGTGAAGATCGAAGACTCTGGAGTAGTGGAAACGCACTCACTGGAGTGATGAGTCACGTTTCATCATCTGGCAGTCCGACGGACGAATCTGGGTTTGGTGGATCCTAGAAGAACACTACCTGCCCCAATGCAAACTGTATCTACTGGAAAGCCTTACCAGAAGAGTGGAGGCTGTTATAGGTGTATGCAGCCATAATTTGCAGCCAGCCAAACTCCATTCAAAAACTGAACCAGTCAGGAATAGGCTTTCCACAAAGTTCCTCCAGTTTTACAGTTGAAACGGTTTAAAAATGCAATGCTTTACGAAGGCTTAACAAGAAGGATGGCAGAAGATAAACAGCAGTATTACGTCACTATTTTCCAACAATGAGGCCGAACTGCATAATTTCCTATTTCCTGTTTTACCACCAACAAAGAAGTAGCACAGCATAGTACATGTTAAGCTGCGGCTACACAAAACAGCCACTGGATGGTGCCAAATCAAAAGGCGCTTGGCCAAAAGAATAGAAGGCAGAATACTCCCCATCTGGCATCTGAAAGAGGCCACTATTAATTAATGTTACACACATTCCTCAAAGACTAGCAACCTCTTAGTCTTCTTTGGCTAAAAGGAGTATGACCTCTGAGACGGGTCCCAGGAATTTCTTGGTGGTCCCCTGAGCAGTAATTTTGAGTTCCACTTTGCGCACCTGCACTGATGCCAACCTCTGCATTTGTTAGTCTGGCCCGCCGTGTGTTCTGTGGGCACGTAGTGCCACTGCTCCGGGCGTGTTGATTGACAGATGCATTGGACTCTTGCTGTGAACATACACATAGAAGAGTTTAGTCTCATTGTATATGCATCTATCCTATGACTACTTTACTGTCGCAGTAGAAGTTAACGTTGTTTGGTTTGAGGCCTATTTTGTCTAGGATGAGCTCTGCCATTTCTACTGCCAACACTGCTCCACATAGTTCCAGGTGGGGTATGGTAGGCTCCGATTGAGGAGTTAACTTGGCTTTTCCCAAAACCCACTTCACTTTGTCCGTATTCATCAGTGGCTGATTTACACAACTGCACCGATGGCTTTGTTGGAAGCATAACTCTGTGCGTTTCACCTTTGAGAGGGAGTTCTTAGTGCACTGTAGGTGCGTGGGATATGGAGCTACTTCAGATCCTGTAGTGAGTCCCTCTCTTTTCTTTCAGATGAATGTAGCTCTGACATGGAGTGAGGAAGGAGGGCCGTCCATTCTCCAAAACATTAGTTTTGAAGCTGTTCACGATTGGCTTGTGTGCGTTTTCCAGGCATACTTCGCCTACTAGGACCCAGCCTAAGTCGAGTCTCTGAGCAAAGGGGGTATTGTGTGGTCCATTGATTTGCTGTATCACTTTATGCACTCTGACCATTTCTTTCCCAAGCAACAGAAGGATCTAGGCACTTTGATCAAGCTCTGGAATCAAATTAAATCACATTTTATTAGTCAAATACGCATGGTTAGCAGATGCGAGTTAGGTGAAATGCTTGTGCTTCTAGTTCCGACTATGCAGTAATATCTAACAAGTAATCTAACAAATTCACACCAACTACCTTACACACAAATATGCACAAATGTAAAGGGCTGAATAAGAATATGTACATGTAAATATATGGATGAGCGATGGCGTGAGGCATACTGTCACGTTCTGTCCATCGTTCGTATGTGTTTTCCTTGTTTTAGTGTTGGTCAGGACGTGAGCTGGGTGGGCATTCTATGTTGTGTGTCTGGTTTGTCTATTTCTATGTTTGGCCTGATATGGTTCTCAATCAGAGGCAGGTGTTAGTCATTGTCTCTGATTGGGAACCATATTTAGGTAGCCTGTTTTGTGTTGGGTTTTGTGGGTGATTGTTCCTGTCTCTGTGTTTGCACCAGATAAGACTGTTTAGGTTTTCACTTTTCTTGTTTTGTTTAGTCTGTTCATGTATAGTCGTCTTTATTAAAAACATGAATAACCACCACGCTGCATTTTGGTCCGCCTCTCTTTCACCAGAAGAAAACCGTTACAGAATCACCCACCAACCAAGGACCAAGCGGCGTGGTAAACAGATGCAGCAGCAACAGCAGCAGCAGGAGAATCGACAGGTGCAGCAGGAGCAACAGCAGCAGCAGCAAAGGCAGCAGCAGGAGAAGCAACAGAGGCAGCAGCAGCGGGAGAGGCTGCACTATTTGGATAAATGGACTTGGGAGGAGATCCTTGACGGAAAAGGACCCTGGGCAGAGCCAGGGGAATATTGCCGCCCCAAAGCTGAGCTGGAGGCAGCGAAAGCAGAGAGGCTGCATTATGAGGAGCTAGCACGGCAGAGCGGCTGGAAGCCCGAGAGGCACCCCCAAAAATTTATTGGGGGGGGGCACAGGGAGAGTGTGGCAGAGTCAGGAGTCAGACCTGAGCCAACTCCCCCTGTTTACCGTAAGGAGCCATGGATGGAATTGGAGCTGTCGGCGAAGCTGAGTGCTGAGTCTGAGAGTGTATTGGACAGAGTAGAGAGAAAGCTGTTGGTTTGGCATAGTATGCACGGCATTTGCCCTGAGGAGCGTGTTAGCTGTCCGATGTCACCCGTGTCAGTTCCTCGTACTCAGCCTGAAACGTGTGTTGGAGTTCCGGGGGATTTGATGCCGGCTATACACACCAGGTCTCCAGTACACCTTCACAACCCGGTGTGTCCTGTTCCTTGCACTCACCCGGAGGTGTGTGGCCTGGTACCACCAGTGCCGGCTCCCCGCACCAGGCGGTTTCTCCGTCCCATCAACACAGGTGCTCCCGCCTGTACGGCGCTCCCAGAGCTCCTGCTCCTCAGTCCAGAGGCACCAGCGCTCCTCAGTCCAGAGGCGCCAGAGCTTCTCTGTCCAGCGCGGCCAGAGCCTTCCTCCTCTCCAGCGCAGCCAGAGTCTCCCGCCTGTCCGGCGCTGCCAGAGCTCCCGCCCCTCATTCCAGAGGCGCCAGAGCCCCTCATTCCAGAGGCGCCAGTGCCGCCAGTCTGCCCAGCGCCGCAAGTGCCGCCAGTCTGCCCAGCGCTGCCAGTCTGCCCAGCGCCGCCAGTCTGCCCTGCGCCGCCAGTCTGCCCAGCGCCGCCAGTGCCGCCAGAACTGCCAGTCAGCCAGGATCCGCCAATATGCCAGGACCCGCCAGAACTGCCAGTCGGCCAGGATCTGCCAGTCAGCCAGGATCCGCCAGTCTGCCAGGATCAGTTAGATCCGCCATTCAGCCAGGATCCGCCAGTCAGCCAGAACTACCAGTCTGCCAGGATCCGCCAATCAGCCAGGATCCGCCAGGCAGCCAGGATCCGCCAGAACTGCCAGTCAGCCAGGATCCGCCAGTCAGCCAGGATCCGCCAGTCAGCCAGGATCCGCCAGTCTGCCAGGATCCGCCAGTCTGCCAGGATCCGCCAGTCTGCCAGGATCCGCCAGGATCCGCCAGTCGGCCAGGATCTGCCAGTCGGCCAGGATCCGCCAGTCGGCCAGGATCCGCCAGTCTGCCAGGATCCACCAGTCAGCCAGGATCCGCCAGTCAGCCAGGATCCGCCAGAACTGCCAGTCAGCCAGGATCCGCCAGTCTGCCAGGATCAGTTAGATCCGCCAGTCAGCCAGGATCCGCCAGTCAGCCAGGATCCGCCAGTCAGCCAGTCGGCCAGGATCTGCCAGTCGGCCAGGATCCGCCAGTCTGCCAGGATCAGTTAGATCCGCCATTCAGCCAGGATCAGCCAGTGTGCCAGGATCCGCCAGTCAGCCAGAACTGCCAGTCAGCCAGGATCCGCCAGAACTGCCAGTCAGCCAGGATCCGCCAGTCTGCCAGGATCCGCCAGTCAGCCAGAAGTACCAGTCAGCCAGGATCCGCCAGTCAGCCAGGATCCGCCAGTCAGCCAGGATCTGCCAGTCAGCCAGGATCCACCAGTCTGCCAGGATCCGCCAGAACTTCCAGTCGGCCATGATCTGCCAGTCGGCCAGGATCCGCCAGTCGGCCAGGATCCGGCAGTTAGCCAGGATCCGCCAGAACTGCCAGTCTGCCAGGATCCGCCAGTCTGCCAGGATCCGCCAGTCAGCCAGGATCCGCCAGTCAGCCAGGATCTGCCAGTCAGCCAGGATCCACCAGTCTGCCAGGATCCGCCAGTCAGCCAGGATCCGCCAGTCAGCCAGGATCTGCCAGCCAGCCATGATCTGCCGGAACCACCAGCCAGCCAGGATCTGCCAGAACTGCCAGTCAGCCAGGATCCGCTAGTCAGCCAGGATCCAACAGAACTGCCAGTCAGCCAGGAGCCGCCAGTCAGCCAGGATCCGCCAGTCGGCCAGGATCTGCCAGTCGGCCAGGATCAGCCAGGATCCGCCAGTCAGCCAGGATCTGCCAGGATCCGCCAGTCTGCCAGGATCCGCCAGTCTGCCAGGATCTGCCAGTCAGCCAGGATCTGCCAGAACTGCCAGTCGGCCAGGATTCGCCAGTCGGCCAGGATCCGCCAGTCGGCCAGGATCCGCCAGTCGGCCAGGATCCGCCAGTCAGCCAGGATCCGCCAGTCAGCCAGGATCTGCCAGAACTGCCAGTCGGCCAGGATCTGCCAGTCGGCCAGGATCTGCCAGTCGGCCAGGATCCGCCAGTCTGCCAGGATCAGTTAGATCCGCCAGTCAGCCAGGATCCGCCAGTCAGCCAGGATCAGCCAGAATCCGCCAGTCTGCCAGGATCCGCCAGTCTGCCAGGATCCGCCAGTACTGCCAGTCGGCCAGGATCCGCCAGTTGGCCAGGATCCGCCAGTCTGCCAGGATCCGCCAGTCTGCCAGGATCTGCAAGTCTGCCAGGATCTGCAAGTCCGCCAGTCGGCCAGGATCCGCCAGTCGGCCAGGATCCGCCAGAACTGCCAGTCAGCCAGGATCTGCCAGTCGGCCAGAATCATCTGCCAGTCTGCCAGGATCAGTTAGATCCGCCAGTCAGCCAGGATCCGCCAGGATCCGCCAGTCAGCCAGGATCCGCCAGTCTGCGAGGATCCGCCAGTCAGCCAACTTCCCGCCAGAACTGCCAGTCGGCCAGGATCCGCCAGTCGGCCAGGATCCGCCAGTCGGCCAGGATCCGCCAGTCAGCCAGGATCCGCCAGTCAGCCAGGATCTGCCAGAACTGCCAGTCAGCCAGGATCCGCCAGTCTGCCAGGATCCGCCAGTCCGCCAGTCTGCCAGGATCCGCCAGTCTGCCAGGATCTGCCAGTCAGCCAGGATCTGCCAGAACTGCCAGTCGGCCAGGATTCGCCAGTCGGCCAGGATCCGCCAGTCGGCCAGGATCCGCCAGTCGGCCAGGATCCGCCAGTCAGCCAGGATCCGCCAGTCAGCCAGGATCTGCCAGAACTGCCAGTCGGCCAGGATCTGCCAGTCGGCCAGGATCTGCCAGTCGGCCAGGATCCGCCAGTCTGCCAGGATCAGTTAGATCCGCCAGTCAGCCAGGATCCGCCAGTCAGCCAGGATCAGCCAGAATCCGCCAGTCTGCCAGGATCCGCCAGTCTGCCAGGATCCGCCAGTCAGCCAGGATCCGCCAGTACTGCCAGTCGGCCAGGATCCGCCAGTTGGCCAGGATCCGCCAGTCTGCCAGGATCCGCCAGTCTGCCAGGATCTGCAAGTCTGCCAGGATCTGCAAGTCCGCCAGTCGGCCAGGATCCGCCAGTCGGCCAGGATCCGCCAGAACTGCCAGTCAGCCAGGATCTGCCAGTCGGCCAGAATCATCTGCCAGTCTGCCAGGATCAGTTAGATCCGCCAGTCAGCCAGGATCCGCCAGGATCCGCCAGTCAGCCAGGATCCGCCAGTCTGCGAGGATCCGCCAGTCAGCCAGGACCCGCCAGAACTGCCAGTCGGCCAGGATCCGCCAGTCGCCAGTCGGCCAGGATCCGCCAGTCTGCCAGGATCCGCCAGTCAGCCAGGATCTGCCAGAACTGCCAGTCGGCCAGGATCTGCCAGTCGGCCAGGATCTGCCAGTCGGCCAGGATCCGCCAGTCTGCCAGGATCAGTTAGATCCGCCAGTCAGCCAGGATCCGCCAGTCAGCCAGGATCAGCCAGAATCCGCCAGTCTGCCAGGATCCGCCAGTCTGCCAGGATCCGCCAGTCAGCCAGGATCCGCCAGTACTGCCAGTCGGCCAGGATCCGCCAGTTGGCCAGGATCCGCCAGTCTGCCAGGATCCGCCAGTCTGCCAGGATCTGCAAGTCTGCCAGGATCTGCAAGTCCGCCAGTCGGCCAGGATCCGCCAGTCGGCCAGGATCCGCCAGAACTGCCAGTCAGCCAGGATCTGCCAGTCGGCCAGAATCATCTGCCAGTCTGCCAGGATCAGTTAGATCCGCCAGTCAGCCAGGATCCGCCAGGATCCGCCAGTCAGCCAGGATCCGCCAGTCTGCGAGGATCCGCCAGTCAGCCAGGACCCGCCAGAACTGTCAGTCGGCCAGGATCCGCCAGTCGGCCAGGATCCGCCAGTCGGCCAGGATCCGCCAGTCTGCCAGGATCCGCCAGTCAGCCAGCATCCGCCAGTCAGCCAGGATCCGCCAGAACTGCCAGGATCCGCCAGTCAGCCAAAATCTGCCAGAACTGCCAGTCGGCCAGGATCTGCCAGTCGGCCAGGATCTGCCAGTCGGCCAGGATCCGCCAGTCTGCCAAGATCAGTTAGATCCGCCAGTCAGCCAGGATCCGCCAGTCAGCCAGGAACCGCCAGTCAGCCAGGATCTGCCAGTCAGCCAGGATCCGCCAGAACTGCCAGTTACAGATCTGCCAGTCAGCCAGGATCTGCCAGAACTGCCAGTTGGCCAGGATCTGCCAGTCAGCCAGGATCTGCCAGTCGGCCAGGATCTGCCAGTCAGCCAGGATCCGCCAGAACTGCCAGTCAGCCAGGATCCGCCAGTCTGCCAGGATCCGCCAGTCTGCCAGGATCCGCCAGTCTGCCAGGATCCGCCAGTCTGCCAGGATCCGCCAGATCTGCCAGTCGGCCAGGATCTGCCAGTCGGCCAGGATCTGCCAGTCTGCCAGGATCAGTTAGATCCGCCATTGAGCCAGGATCCGCCAATCAGCCAGGATCCACCAGTCAGCCAGGATCCACCATAACTGCCAGTCATCCAGGATCTGCCAGTCGGCCAGGATCTGCCAGTCGGCCAGGATCCGCCAGTCTGCCAGGATCAGTTAGATCCGCCATTGAGCCAGGATCCGCCAATCAGCCAGGATCCGCCAGTCAGCCAGGATCCACCATAACTGCCAGTCATCCAGGATCTGCCAGTCGGCCAGGATCCGCCAGTCTGCCAGGATCAGTTAGATCCGCCATTCAGCCAGGATCCGCCAGTCTGCCAGGATCCGCCAATCAGCCAGGATCCGCCAGTCAGCCAGGATCTGCCAGAACCGCCAGTCAGCCAGGATCCGCCAGTCTGCCAGGATCAGTTAGATCCGCCAGTCAGCCAGGATCCGCCAGTCAGCCAGGATCCGCCAGTCAGCCAGTCGGCCAGGATCTGCCAGTCAGCCAGGATCCGCCAGTCTGCCAGGATCAGTTAGATCCGCCATTCAGCCAGGATCCGCCAGTGTGCCAGGATCCGCCAGTGTGCCAGGATCCGCCAATCAGCCAGGATCTGCCAGAACCGCCAGTCAGCCAGGATCCGCCAGTCTGCCAGGATCAGTTAGATCCGCCATTCAGCCAGGATCCGCCAGTCAGCCAGGATCCGCCAGTCAGCCAGGATCCGCCAGTCAGCCAGGATCTGCCAGTCAGCCAGGATCCACCAGTCTGCCAGGATCCGCCAGAACTTCCAGTCGGCCATGATCTGCCAGTCGGCCAGGATCTGGCAGTTAGCCAGGATCCGCCAGAACTGCCAGTCTGCCAGGATCCGCCAGTCTGCCAGGATCTGCCAGAACTGCCAGTCGGCCAGGATCCGCCAGTCGGCCAGGATCCGCCAGTCGGCCAGGATCCGCCAGAACTTCCAGTCGGCCAGGATCCGCCAGTCAGCCAGTATCTGCCAGGATCCGCCAGTCAACCAGGATCCGCCAGAACTGCCAGTCTGCCAGGATCCGCCAGTCAGCCAGGATCCGCCAGTCAGCCAAGATCCGCCAGAACTGCCAGTTGGACAGGATCTGCCAGGATCCGCCAGTCAGCCAGGATCCGCCAGTCAGCCAGGATCTGCCAGCCAGCCATGATCTGCCGGAACCACCAGCCAGCCAGAATCTGCCAGAACTGCCAGTCAGCCAGGATCCGCCAGTCTGCCAGGATCCGCCAGTCAGCCAGGATCCGCAAGAACTGTCAGTTTGCCAGGATCTGCCAGTCAGCCAGGATCCGCCAGTCGGCCAGGATCCGCCAGAACTGCCAGTCAGCCAGGATCCGCCAGTCTGCCAGGATCCGCCAGTCAGCCAGGATCCAACAGAACTGCCAGTCAGCCAGGAGCCGCCAGTCAGCCAGGATCCGCCAGTCTGCCAAGATCCGCCAGTCGGCCAGGATCTGCCAGTCGGCCAGGATCAGTTAGATCCGCCATTCAGCCAGGATCCGCCAGGATCCGCCAGTCTGCCAGGATCCGCCAGGATCCGCCAGTCTGCCAGGATCCGCCAGTCTGCCAGGATCTGCCAGTCAGCCAGGATCTGCCAGAACTGCCAGTCGGCCAGGATCCGCCAGTCGGCCAGGATCCGCCAGTCAGCCAGGATCTGCCAGAACTGCCAGTCGGCCAGGATCTGCCAGTCGGCCAGGATCTGCCAGTCGGCCAGGATCCGCCAGTCTGCCAGGATCAGTTAGATCCGCCAGTCTGCCAGGATCCGCCAGTCAGCCAGGATCCGCCAGTCAGCCAGGATCCGCCAGTCAGCCAGGATCCGCCAGTCAGCCAGGACCTGCCAGAACTGCCAGTCGGCCAGGATCCGCCAGTCAGCCAGGATCCGCTAGAACTGCCAGTCGGCCAGGATCTGCCAGTCGGCCAGGATCTGCCAGTCGGCCAGGATCCGCCAGTCTGCCAGGATCAGTTAGATCCGCCAGTCAGCCAGGATCCGCCAGTCAGCCAGGATCCGCCAGTCTGCCAGGATCCGCCAGAACTGCCAGTCGGCCAGGATCCGCCAGTCGGCCAGGATCCGCCAGTCTGCCAGGATCCGCCAGTCTGCCAGGATCCGCCAGTCTGCCAGGATCATCTGCCAGTCTGCCAGGATCAGTTAGATCCGCCAGTCAGCCAGGATCCGCCAGTCAGCCAGGATCCGCCAGTCAGCCAGGATCCGCCAGTCTGCGAGGATCCGCCAGTCAGCCAGGACCCACCAGAACTGCCAGTCGGCCAGGATCCGCCAGTCGGCCAGGATCCGCCAGGATCCGCCAGTCTGCCAGGATCCGCCAGTCAGCCAGGATCTGCCAGAACTGCCAGGATCCGCCAGTCAGCCAGGATCTGCCAGAACTGCCAGTCGGCCAGGATCTGCCAGTCGGCCAGGATCTGCCAGTCGGCCAGGATCCGCCAGTCTGCCAAGATCAGTTAGATCCGCCAGTCAGCCAGGATCCGCCAGTCAGCCAGGAACCGCCAGTCAGCCAGGATCTGCCAGTCAGCCAGGATCCGCCAGAACTGCCAGTTGGCCAGGATCTGCCAGTCGGCCAGGATCTGCCAGTCGGCCAGGATCCGCCAGAACTGCCAGTCAGCCAGGATCCGCCAGTCTGCCAGGATCCGCCAGTCAGCCAGGATCCGCCAGATCTGCCAGTCGGCCAGGATCTGCCAGTCGGCCAGGATCTGCCAGTCGGCCAGGATCTGCCAGTCGGCCAGGATCCGCCAGTCTGCCAGGATCAGTTAGATCCGCCATTGAGCCAGGATCCGCCAATCAGCCAGGATCCACCAGTCAGCCAGGATCCACCATAACGGCCAGTCATCCAGGATCTGCCAGTCGGCCAGGATCTGCCAGTCGGCCAGGATCCGCCAGTCTGCCAGGATCAGTTAGATCCGCCATTGAGCCAGGATCCGCCAATCAGCCAGGATCCGCCAGTCAGCCAGGATCCACCATAACTGCCAGTCATCCAGGATCTGCCAGTCGGCCAGGATCCGCCAGTCTGCCAGGATCAGTTAGATCCGCCATTCAGCCAGGATCCGCCAATCAGCCAGGATCCGCCAGTCAGCCAGGATCTGCCAGAACCGCCAGTCAGCCAGGATCCGCCAGTCTGCCAGGATCAGTTAGATCCGCCAGTCAGCCAGGATCCGCCAGTCAGCCAGGATCCGCCGGTCAGCCAGGATCCGCCAGTCAGCCAGTCGGCCAGGATCTGCCAGTCAGCCAGGATCCGCCAGTCTGCCAGGATCAGTTAGATCCGCCATTCAGCCAGGATCCGCCAGTGTGCCAGGATCCGCCAGTCAGCCAGAACTACCAGTCAGCCAGGATCCGCCAGTCAGCCAGGATCCGCCAGAACTGCCAGTCTGCCAGGATCCGCCAGTCTGCCAGGATCCGCCAGTCAGCCAGGATCTGCCAGATCCGCCAGTCGGCCAGGATCCGCCAGTCGGTCAGGATCCGCCAGAACTTCCAGTCAGCCAGGATCTGCCAGTCAGCCAGTATCTGCCAGGATCCGCCAGTCAACCAGGATCCGCCAGAACTGCCAGTCTGCCAGGATCCGCCAGTCAGCCAGGATCCGCCAGTCAGCCAGGATCCGCCAGAACTGCCAGTCGGACAGGATCTGCCAGGATCCGCCAGTCAGCCAGGATCTGCCAGCCAGCCATGATCTGCCGGAACCACCAGCCAGCCAGGATCTGCCAGAACTGCCAGTCAGCCAGGATCCGCCAGTCTGCCAGGATCCGCCAGTCAGCCAGGATCCGCCAGAACTGTCAGTTTGCCGGGATCTGCCAGTCAGCCAGGATCTGCCAGTCAGCCAGGATCCGCCAGTCGGCCAGGATCTGCCAGTCGGCCAGGATCCGCCAGAACTGCCAGTCAGCCAGGATCCGCCAGTCTGCCAGGATCCGCCAGTCAGCCAGGATCCAACAGAACTGCCAGTCAGCCAGGAGCCGCCAGTCAGCCAGGATCCGCCAGTCTGCCAAGATCCGCCAGTCGGCCAGGATCTGCCAGTCGGCCAGGATCAGTTAGATCCGCCATTCAGCCAGGATCTGCCAGTCAGCCAGGATCCGCCAGGATCCGCCAGTCTGCCAGGATCCGCCAGGATCCGCCAGTCTGCCAGGATCCGCCAGTCTGCCAGGATCTGCCAGTCAGCCAGGATCAGTTAGATCCGCCAGTCAGCCAGGATCCGCCAGTCAGCCAGGAACCGCCAGTCAGCCAGGATCTGCCAGTCAGCCAGGATCCGCCAGAACTGCCAGTTGGCCAGGATCTGCCAGTCGGCCAGGATCTGCCAGTCGGCCAGGATCCGCCAGAACTGCCAGTCAGCCAGGATCCGCAAGTCTGCCAGGATCCGCCAGTCTGCCAGGATCCGCCAGTCTGCCAGGATCCGCCAGTCTGCCAGGATCCGCCAGATCTGCCAGTCGGCCAGGATCTGCCAGTCGGCCAGGATCTGCCAGTCGGCCAGGATCCGCCAGTCTGCCAGGATCAGTTAGATCCGCCATTGAGCCAGGATCCGCCAATCAGCCAGGATCCACCAGTCAGCCAGGATCCACCATAACGGCCAGTCATCCAGGATCTGCCAGTCGGCCAGGATCTGCCAGTCGGCCAGGATCCGCCAGTCTGCCAGGATCAGTTAGATCCGCCATTGAGCCAGGATCCGCCAATCAGCCAGGATCCGCCAGTCAGCCAGGATCCACCATAACTGCCAGTCATCCAGGATCTGCCAGTCGGCCAGGATCCGCCAGTCTGCCAGGATCAGTTAGATCCGCCATTCAGCCAGGATCCGCCAGTCTGCCAGGATCCGCCAATCAGCCAGGATCCGCCAGTCAGCCAGGATCTGCCAGAACCGCCAGTCAGCCAGGATCCGCCAGTCTGCCAGGATCAGTTAGATCCGCCAGTCAGCCAGGATCCGCCAGTCAGCCAGGATCCGCCAGTCAGCCAGGATCCGCCAGTCGGCCAGGATCTGCCAGTCAGCCAGGATCCCCCAGTCTGCCAGGATCAGTTAGATCCGCCATTCAGCCAGGATCCGCCAGTGTGCCAGGATCCGCCAGTCAGCCAGAACTACCAGTCAGCCAGGATCCGCCAGTCAGCCAGGATCCGCCAGAACTGCCAGTCTGCCAGGATCCGCCAGTCTGCCAGGATCCGCCAGTCAGCCAGGATCTGCCAGATCCGCCAGTCGGCCAGGATCCGCCAGTCGGCCAGGATCCGCCAGTCGGCCAGGATCCGCCAGTCGGTCAGGATCCGCCAGAACTTCCAGTCGGCCAGGATCTGCCAGTCAGCCAGTATCTGCCAGGATCCGCCAGTCAACCAGGATCCGCCAGAACTGCCAGTCTGCCAGGATCCGCCAGGATCCGCCAGAACTGCCAGTCGGACAGGATCTGCCAGGATCCGCCAGTCAGCCAGGATCCGCCAGTCAGCCAGGATCTGCCAGCCAGCCATGATCTGCCGGAACCACCAGCCAGCCAGGATCTGCCAGAACTGCCAGTCAGCCAGGATCCGCCAGTCTGCCAGGATCCGCCAGTCAGCCAGGATCCGCCAGAACTGTCAGTTTGCCAGGATCTGCCAGTCAGCCAGGATCTGCCAGTCAGCCAGGATCCGCCAGTCGGCCAGGATCTGCCAGTCGGCCAGGATCCGCCAGAACTGCCAGTCAGCCAGGATCCGCCAGTCTGCCAGGATCCGCCAGTCAGCCAGGATCCAACAGAACTGCCAGTCAGCCAGGAGCCGCCAGTCAGCCAGGATCCGCCAGTCTGCCAAGATCCGCCAGTCGGCCAGGATCTGCCAGTCGGCCAGGATCAGTTAGATCCGCCATTCAGCCAGGATCTGCCAGTCAGCCAGGATCCGCCAGGATCCGCCAGTCTGCCAGGATCCGCCAGGATCCGCCAGTCTGCCAGGATCCGCCAGTCTGCCAGGATCTGCCAGTCAGCCAGGATCTGCCAGAACTGCCAGTCGGCCAGGATCCGCCAGTCGGCCAGGATCCGCCAGTCGGCCAGGATCCGCCAGTCTGCCAGGATCCGCCAGTCAGCCAGGATCTGCCAGAACTGCCAGTCGGCCAGGATCTGCCAGTCGGCCAGGATCCGCCAGTCGGCCAGGATCCGCCAGTCGGCCAGGATCCGCCAGTCAGCCAGGATCCGCCAGTCTGCCAGGATCCGCCAGTCAGCCAGGATCCGCCAGTCAGCCAGGACCTGCCAGAACTGCCAGTCGGCCAGGATCTGCCAGTCGGCCAGGATCCGCCAGTCTGCCAGGATCAGTTAGATCCGCCAGTCAGCCAGGATCCGCCAGTCAGCCAGGATCCGCCAGTCTGCCAGGATCCGCCAGTCTGCCAGGATCCGCCAGAACTGCCAGTCGGCCAGGATCCGCCAGTCGGCCAGGATCCGCCAGTCTGCCAGGATCCGCCAGTCTGCCAGGATCTGCAAGTCTGCCAGGATCTGCAAGTCAGCCAGTCGGCCAGGATCCGCCAGTCGGCCAGGATCTGCCAGAACTGCCAGTCGGCCAGGATCTGCCAGTCGGCCAGGATCTGCCAGTCGGCCAGGATCTGCCAGTCTGCCAGGATCAGTTAGATCCGCCAGTCAGCCAGGATCTGCCAGTCGGCCAGGATCTGCCAGTCGGCCAGGATCTGCCAGTCGGCCAGGATCCGCCAGTCTGCCAGGATCAGTTAGATCCGCCAGTCAGCCAGGATCCGCCAGTCAGCCAGGATCCGCCAGTCTGCCAGGATCCGCCAGTCAGCCAGGATCCGCCAGTCAGCCAGGACCTGCCAGAACTGCCAGTCGGCCAGGATCTGCCAGTCGGCCAGGATCCGCCAGTCTGCCAGGATCAGTTAGATCCGCCAGTCAGCCAGGATCCGCCAGTCTGCCAGGATCCGCCAGTCTGCCAGGATCCGCCAGTCTGCCAGGATCCGCCAGAACTGCCAGTCGGCCAGGATCCGCCAGTCGGCCAGGATCCGCCAGTCTGCCAGGATCCGCCAGTCTGCCAGGATCTGCAAGTCTGCCAGGATCTGCAAGTCAGCCAGTCGGCCAGGATCCGCCAGTCGGCCAGGATCCGCCAGTCGGCCAGGATCCGCCAGTCGGCCAGGATCTGCCAGTCGGCCAGGATCTGCCAGAACTGCCAGTCGGCCAGGATCTGCCAGTCGGCCAGGATCTGCCAGTCGGCCAGGATCTGCCAGTCTCCCAGGATCAGTTAGATCCGCCAGTCAGCCAGGATCTGCCAGTCGGCCAGGATCTGCCAGTCGGCCAGGATCTGCCAGTCGGCCAGGATCCGCCAGTCTGCCAGGATCAGTTAGATCCGCCAGTCAGCCAGGATCCGCCAGTCAGCCAGGATCCGCCAGTCTGCCAGGATCCGCCAGTCTGCCAGGATCCGCCAGAACTGCCAGTCGGCCAGGATCCGCCAGTCGGCCAGGATCCGCCAGTCTGCCAGGATCCGCCAGTCTGCCAGGATCTGCAAGTCTGCCAGGATCTGCAAGTCAGCCAGTCGGCCAGGATCCGCCAGTCGGCCAGGATCCGCCAGTCGGCCAGGATCCGCCAGTCGGCCAGGATCCGCCAGTCGGCCAGGATCTGCCAGAACTGCCAGTCGGCCAGGATCTGCCAGTCGGCCAGGATCTGCCAGTCGGCCAGGATCTGCCAGTCTGCCAGGATCAGTTAGATCCGCCAGTCAGCCAGGATCCGCCAGTCAGCCAGGATCCGCCAGTCAGCCAGGATCCGCCAGTCTGCCAGGATCCGCCAGTCAGCCAGGACCTGCCAGAACTGCCAGTCGGCCAGGATCCGCCAGTCGGCCAGGATCCGCCAGTCAGCCAGGATCCGCCAGTCAGCCAGGATCTGCCAGAACTGCCAGGATCCGCCAGTCAGCCAGGATCTGCCAGAACTGCCAGTCGGCCAGGATCCGCCAGTCTGCCAGGGTCAGCCAGGATCTGCCAGAACTGCCAGGATCCGCCAGTCAGCCAGGATCTGCCAGAACTGCCAGTCGGCCAGGATCTGCCAGTCGGCCAGGATCTGCCAGTCGGCCAGGATCCGCCAGTCTGCCAGGATCAGTTAGATCCGCCAGTCAGCCAGGATCCGCCAGTCTGCCAGGATCCGCCAGTCAGCCAGGATCCGCCAGAACTGCCAGGATCCGCCAGAACTGCCAGTCGGCCAGGATCCGCCAGTCGGCCAGGATCCGCCAGTCGGCCAGGATCCGCCAGTCTGCCAGGATCCGCCAGAACTTCCAGTCGGCCAGGATCTGCCAGTCGGCCAGGATCTGCCAGTCAGCCAGGATCCGCCAGTCAGCCAGGATCCGCCAGTCAGGATCCGCCAGAACTGCCAGTCTGCCAGGATCCGCCAGTCAGCCAGGATCCGCCAGTCAGCCAGGATCCGCCAGTCAGCCAGGATCTGCCAGATCCGCCAGTCAGCCAGGATCCGCCAGTCAGCCAGGATCTGCCGGAACCACCAGCCAGCCAGAATCTGGTAGATCCATCAACCTGCCTGAGCTTCCTCTCACTCCCGAGCTTCCTCTCACTCCCGAGCTTCCCCTCAGTCCCGAGCTTCCCCTCAGTCCCGAGCTTCCCCTCAGTCCCGAGCTTCCCCTCAGTCCCGAGCTACCTCAGTCCAGTGGGGCCCGTTGTTAGGTTTCCTAGGCCAAGGTTAGCGGCAAGGGTCGCCACTCAAGGGACGCTAAGGAGGTGGACTAAGACAATTATGGAGTGGGGTTCAAGTCCAGCGCCAGAGCCGCCACCGCGGACAGATGCCCACCCAGACCCTCCCCTATAGGTTTAGGTTGTGCGTTCGGAGTCCGCACCTTGGGGGGGGTTCTGTCACGTTCTGTCCATCGTTCGTATGTGTTTTCCTTGTTTTAGTGTTGGTCAGGACGTGAGCTGGTTGGGCATTCTATGTTGTGTGTCTGGTTTGTCTATTTCTATGTTTGGCCTGATATGGTTCTCAATCAGAGGCAGGTGTTAGTCATTGTCTCTGATTGGGAACCATATTTAGGTAGCCTGTTTTGTGTTGGGTTTTGTGGGTGATTGTTCCTGTCTCTGTGTTTGCACCAGATAAGACTGTTTAGGTTTTCACTTTTCTTGTTTTGTTTAGTCTGTTCATGTATAGTCGTCTTTATTAAAAACATGAATAACCACCACGCTGCATTTTGGTCCGCCTCTCTTTCACCAGAAGAAAACCGTTACACATAGGCAAAATGCAGTAGATGATGTAGAATACAGTATATACGTACATGTACATTTGGAATGAGTAATGTAGGATATGTAAATGTTATTAAAGTGGCATTATTGTAACTAGTGATACCTTTTATTAAGTATGTTTATTTAAGTGGACAGAGATTTTAGTCTATGTTGGCAGCAGCCTCTGTGTTAGTGATGGCTGTTTAACAGTCTGGCCTTGAGATAGAAGCTGTTTTTCAGTCTCTCGGTCCCAGCTTTAATACACCTGTACTGACCTCGCCTTTTGGATGATAGTGGGGTGAACATGCAGTGGCTCAGGTGGTTGATGTCCTTAATGATCATTTTGGCCTTCCTATGGCATCGGGTGCTGTAGGTGTCCAGGAGGGTGGGATGTTTGTCCCCAGTAATGCGTTGGGCAGACCGCACCCCCCACTGGAGAGCTTTGCGGTTGTGGGAGGTGCAGTTTCCATACCAGGCGGTGATACAGCCTGACAGGATGCTCTAAATTGTGCATCTGTAAAAGTTTGTGAGGGTTTTAGGTGTTAAGCCAAATTTCTTCAGCCTCCTGAGGTTGAAGAGGCGCTGTTGCGCCTTCTTCACCACACTGTCTGTGTGGGTGGACCATTTCAGTTTGTTAGTGATGTGTACGCTGAGGAACATGAAGCTTTCCACCTTCTCCACTGCGATCCCATCGATGTAGATAGGGGAGTGCATCCTCTGCTGTTTCCTGAAGTCCACCATCATCTCCTTAGCTTTGTTGGTGTTGAGTGAGAGGTTATTTTCCTGGCATCACACTCCGAGAGCCCTCACCTCCTCCCAGTAGGCTCACATGGCTGGGTGGCCACAGACTTGAGGTGAGCGTGGTGAAGGGCTACCTCTGGGGTTGGTATTCCTGATCTGTTATTGCGGATCTCATTGCATTCGATGAGTGAAGGAAGGGCTAGGCTTACCCCTCCATTTACTGCCTTGATCTGGAAGCTGTCCGCCTTTCTTCCTGTTATTTCCATGATGCCAGCGCAGGTCCTCAGTGAGTAGGCAGATGGGTTGCCCTGAATACTGAACAGATTGAAGAAGTCTGATCTTTCCAATGAACAGTTGCTCTGGTCATCTAGTATAAAGTACAGCTTGAAAGCGCTTTCACATTGCCCCTTGGGTTATACGCTCACTAGGCAAATCTTTGACCATGAACGGACCCTTACCACATGCCTCAGTACGTTGGGAGCTGATTGCCGGTGCATTGGTTGGGTTTCCTTCCCCCTCCCTACCATTCTCAGACTGGTCCAGGGGGCAGGGCCTGGATGCATTGTTGTGCTGTGCCATTCACTTTCACACTCTTTGTATTTCAATGCTATGGTGCAGTCTTTTGCCAGGTGGGAGGATGAAGTACAGAAATTAAAGCATATTTCCTTCTCTTTGAGAAAGGCCTTACACTCATCGATGAATCATTTGCATTTTCTGAGCAGATGTGGTTTATTGTGGATGGAGTCATCTCCTTTATTTTCTGTGGTTACTGTGTTGGGGTCAGCAGCGGTGGCAACGTCCGTTTTGTGTACAGATATAGGTGCTCTCGTGTTCCTCATGGCTGGGTACTTGCTTCTCGCAGGTCCACTGCCGCCACTATTAGAAAGGGCAAGGCTCAGGTCGTTTCAAGTTCTTGCTTCATTGCATATGAACTTTGAAAAGAAGGAGAATGGAGGAAAGCACTGGTTGTTTTCGTTTTTTTGTACTTTGAATCATGGGAAATCCATCTTTCCTGAAGGCCGTGTGGCAGTTTTTCCACTATGGGGCTGATACCACGGGCGGTGTCCAGGTCAGTTAGCGCAGCTCCATCTTCTTTTGCAGACAGAACTTCCATCAGGAGATATCCAAGTTCTATTAGCTTGGAATAGTCTTTGCTAGAGATTCTGGGGAAGCTGTCCAACTTCCTAAAGTGTTCAGTTTCTATGACTACTGATGAGCCGTAACACTGCTTCAGTCTGTCACAGGCCTTTTTCAGGGCTGCACGTTGACGTGCACTGAGCGGACCCTCTTTACATGTTGTGACGACTCATTACCCAGCCATTTTGTTAGCAGATTCAGGTTCTCACTAGCGGTGAGGTCCAGGCCCTTGGTAGCATTGTTGAATGAGGAATGCCATGCCCTAAAGCTCTCAGGCTGGTCATCAAACTGTATGAGTCCTGTGTTTACCAACTCACGACGTGCTAGATATTTATCAAGTTAGGAGCTTGAGTCTGGTCTCCTATAGCTGTGTTTTGCTAAGGGGTGTAGTAAATTCATTTGATTGGACATGATTTGGAAAGGTACACGGCTGTCTATATAAGGTCCCACAGTTGACAGTGCATGTCAGAGCAAAAACCAAGCCATGAGGTCAAAGGAATTGTCCTTAGAGCGCCAAGACAGGATCGTGTCAAAGCACAGATCTGGGGAAGGGTACCAAAAAACTTAGCCTTGGAACCAGGAAGACTCTTCCTAGAGCTGTCCGTCCGGCCAAACTGAGCAATCAGGGGAGAAGGGCCTCGGTCAGAGAGATGACCAAGAAGACGATGGTCACTCTGACAGAGCTCCAGAGTTCCTTGTGGAGATGGGAGAACCTTCCAGAAGGACAACATCTCTGCAGCACTCCACTAATCAGGTCATTATGGTAGAGTGTCCAGATGGAAGCCACTCCCCAGTAAGAAACACATGACACCCCACTTGTAGTTTGCCAAAAGGCACCTAAAGACTCTCAACAAGATTCTCTGGTCTGATGAAACCAAGTTTAAACTCTCAGGCCTGAATGCCAAGCGTCACATCTGGAGGAAACCTGGCACGATCCCTACGGTGAAGCATGGTGGTGGCAAAATCATGCTGGGCCAATTGTGCACCGCCTCATGGGTCTCCCAGTCATCTCATGGGCTTTTGATATCATTCACAGCATGCCTGATAATAATGACTTATGCAGTTAGAAAAAGACAAATACTGTAGAGATGTAGGCCTACACCTCAAATCTTGCCAGTGTTTGAAATGCATTATAATTTCCACAGACCTGTAAAACTCTTTAGGATTACTGGTGAGTCTATAAAATATTCAAACACCCCCTCATTTCCATATCCTGAGCAGAGGAGAAATTTCAAGTGACTTGGGCAACTTTGAGAGTAAAGTGAAGAGAAAATGTACCTGGAAAAAAGGGGGTGTATGAATTTGAAATGCTGAACGTAAAAAGTACTCTTCCCATTGTCCCTCATACTGTTGTCCCTCATACTGTTGTCTGTCAACCACTGATCTTGGGTTGGTTGAGCCTCAGCTGTACAGTTCACGATGTATCCATTCACTCTGCCTTAAGCCTGTTACAATATCTCTCTTTGTGTGTATTTTCATTTTCTGAGTCGTGATTGTCTGCACTGTATTTCAATCTGCATGGTCCTTATTGATTGCTGACATATTGAATGTGACTCAAACCCATTTCTACCAGTTCACCACCCAACCACTGGGTAAGGAATTCCCTATGAATAGTTTATGCATGTTTATGCATGTGTATATGTACTGATAACTTCCTTTGATGATAAGCAGGCTAAAATCAAGAAATGATGTCCCCTAACATGTTGTTCTTGGATGCTGCTCAGGCAAGCCAAAAGCTATTTCTTTTAGTCTTCATCACTCCGCTAATGATAGGAATAAAATGCCAAACAAGCCTCTACAAACCTAATTAATATCTAACTGCATCTCAGCTTTCCCTTTAAGTAAGACTGCTAGCAGTGTGCTCATGTGCTTCTGATTTTCTCCATTGACAGCTCCTGACACCAGATGTTTCTAATCTGCTCTGCTGCCAAACGCAAGTCAGAACCTGTGTACACCATGATCCACATTGTCAGCAGTCAAAGAGAACATTTCCTCAGCTCTGCAGCACCTTTCTAAAATAGAACAATGAGTGCAAGCTTCCCTGTCTCTCTCAATCTCTCTGTCTCTCACTGTCACAGAGATGAGTGTCTTAGGTGAGAATGGAGCATTAAGTTTCACACATTGATTTAATTGAGAGAACAGATTGTAGGTTTGTTACTTTTGTGTATTGATGTTGTGTGCATTTGCTCAATGAATAAACTATGAGAAATTGTGTTAACAGTCTACACACTCCTCTATCTCGTGCACACACAGACACACACACACACACATTATTTCAGAAGACTATCATTACAGTACCTTCCAAGTAGCCAGACTCAGTCAGTGTTGACGAGCAGTAAAAGGCCATGTCAGACACAATGATCAGCCTCTTCAGTGTCCTTTTCCTCCTTCTCCTGATTGCAGCTATCATGCTGGGCGGTGTGTGGGTGAGCTGCCGGACTCTCATCTCTTAAATTAGCATTTACCTGGGTTTATATTCAAACTGGAACTGCTTTGCTCCTGCATTCTGTTATAGCATATCTGTAGATAAAAGTAATGAGAATGAACTTGCCTCAGGTGTCTAAACATTTCTTATGGTAGGAACATTTAGGTTTCTGATGATGATGACTGGCATGTGGCAGGTCAGCGAGATGGACAGCCAGGGGGTAAGAGTTCAGATGTCTAGTTTAATAGTTTAATCAGATATCTCATTTAATCTAAGGACAGAGGTATTTTCCACAGTATCTCTTTGGTGGAGGAAGACCTGGTACCTGAGGGGAGAAGGGTCATGGGAAAGGAAAATCAATCCCCATTCATGTGAGAGTGGATCTGACTTCCCTTCACCTCAGTCAACTGCACCACAACAAACACACAGACGACCAGGGAGAGTGTGTGTGTGTGTGTGTGTGTGTGTGTGTGTGTGTGTGTGTGTGTGTGTGTGTGTGTGTGTGTGTGTGCGTGTGTGCGTGTGTGCGCGTGTGTGCGTGTGCGCGTGTGTGTGTGTTCCAGGTGAACACCTGCAGCTGCCAGCTGAGTTTTTGCAAAGTCGTTGTGACTGTATACTATCGGGATCTGTAGGGTTCATCATTTTAGAGACGGTATGAAAGGCACAGCCTGATTTATGCAAATGTCATGTTTGTGCTTTCATTACTAATTTGGTTATGTGCCTGAGAAGTTTACTTATTCAGAGTGAGTATGCATTTATAGCTGTGTGTGTGTGTGTGCACGCGCACGCGGCGTGTGTGGGTGCGCATGTATGCCTGTGTGCGTGTGTGTGTAGATACAGGTGTCATGGTTGTCAGTCTCAGATCAGTGATAGGATCTGTCAGTTGTGATGACAGCCTAATTATCAGGCAGTGTAATGGTAAGAGTAGGTGAGTGCCTGTGGGTGTTACACAATGAAGCAGCGCAATCAGACCCAGAGGAATTAACAGTGATAACTGTCCATGGTAACCATTGCAGTCTGGCAGCTCTTCAAACTCAACAAAGCTCACTAAAGCTTCAACAATTTGAATTACACCACAGGGGAAGAGATATGTCATCATTCTCCTGTTGCTTACTCATCTCAGAGAAATCAGGACACAGACAGCCTTTGACACTGACATCACTTTGTCTTTTTCAGTCACTCAAACTTATTCATGGTGTATTTTGGGGGGAGATTTTCAGGTAGTTTGTGGTCATTAGGGGCATTTATGATAGTTTGTGGTATTCTGTGGTGTTTTAAGGTATTTCGGGGGTGTTTTGGGGTAGTTTGTGGTAGTCGTCCAAACTTGAGCTAGGAGTGGCAGTCATGCCATCTCATTACCTGTAACAATGATATATCTCTGTCTTTCAGAAACCATCTGCTGAATCTTTCCAGACAATATGAAGGAACAAACTGTTCCACCCTGTCACCTCCCAACATTAAGAAATATCCTCTAGCTAACACAAAATACCCATGAATCCTTCCCTGGACTGTGCTTTTGGATCGATAGAAAGTCTCTGTGGTATTAAAAGGTATATGCCAGTTTCAGTCCCAGATTAAAATAAATCTATACATTTTCAGTGTTTTTATGCTCTCTTCCCTCTATATTTACAAAGAAAGCTAGATCAATTGACACAATGGGTCAATGTTCTTGTTGTACTGTGACTGCGTTTGATAACAATGTTCTTGTTGTACTGTGACTCCGTTAGATAACAATGTTCTTCTTGTACTGTGACTCCGTTAGATAACAATGTTCTTGTTGTACTGTGACTCCGTTAGATAACAATGTTCTTCTTGTACTGTGACTCCGTTAGATAACAATGTTCTTGTTGTACTGTGACTCCGTTAGATAACAATGTTCTTGTTGTACTGTGACTCCGTTAGATAACAATGTTCTTGTTGTACTGTGACTCCGTTAGATAACAATGTTCTTGTTGTACTGTGACTCCGTTAGATAACAATGTTCTTGTTGTACTGTGACTCCGTTAGATAACAATGTTCTTGTTGTACTGTGACTCCGTTAGATAACAATGTTCTTGTTGTACTGTGACTCCGTTAGATAGCAATGTTTGGGATTGTTTTATGGAGTGCTTTATTCTTTACTCATTACTCACAGTAACAATCTGTATTCTGTCCTGCTGATGAGACATTCATATAGCATTTGTTAATAAGGTGTCAAACCTCCCTCTTGCATCATCATAATCAACATTTTTGTTCATTGACCATCTTAATTAATCTGTGTGCCTGTCTGTCGATGAATACTGATTTTTCTCTCTCTTTGCAGCCCAAGATCCATGAGTAAAGATACCACAGGTTGTTATATGAACGTACCATACTGAGAGATGTACACCCATCTAGTACTGGGTCAAACACCCCTTTGCCACCAGAACAGCCTGAATTCTCCAGGGAATTCTACAAAGTGTCGGAAACGTTCCAAAGGGATGTTGGTCCATGCTGACGCAATGGCATCACTCAGTTGCTGTAGATTGGACGGCGATACATTCATGCTGTGTACAGCCCGTTCTCTCATCCCGAACATGCTCTATTGGGTTGAGGTCTGGGGACTGCACAGATCACTCAAGTAAACTGAACTTTCTGTCATGTTCCAGGCAATGTTTTTTCACTCCTCAATTGTCTGGTGAGATCGTGTGTCCATTGGAGACACTCCTTGTTTTTTAGCTGATAAGAATGGAACCCGCTGCGGTTGTCTGCTGCAATAACCGATCCGTGATAAGGATCGAAAGTTGTGCATTCGGAGATTCCGTTCTGCACACCACTGTTCTACTGCAACGTTGTTGCTATTCTCCTTCGACCTCCCTCATCAACAAGCTGTTTTTTCGCCAACTAGGGCTGCCGCTGACTGGATGTTTTTTGTTTGTCGCACCATTATCGGTAAACCCTAGACTCTGTCATGCGTGAAAAGCCCAGGGGAGCAGCTGTTTCTGAGATACTGGATCCGGAGTGCCTTGCACAGATGATCATACCACGCTCAGAGTCACTTAGGTCACTCGTTTTGCCCATTCTAAAGTTACATTGAACAGTAACTGAATGCCTCAATACCTAAAATGCCTCTCTGCCGGCCTTTCTAGCTGTTGCTCTTTACATCTCAGGGCACAATGGACTTGCCTGGCTACCCACACTCCTTGCACTGGCCAAACACCACGCCCACGGACATTCGTTTTCTTCTCCGCAATGAGTCAAGATCTGAGTACCTCCCCAACCCTTTACTGAATGTGAACACATTAGGGGCCGTCTGATTGGTCCAGAAACCGAGGGGTTGGGCCAGAACCAGAACACATGTGGGTAAAGCAGCACCTTGAAAAGGAGTCTTTGGCTTTGATTCTCTGATTGGTTAGAGACGATCCAATTGCTGAGGAGTTTGTTTTGTACAATGCCCTTGGTGCCCTTTGTTACCACAAACAACTTCAATGATGGCAGTCTCAGACTAAAGAATGTAGCGAATGACAGAGCAGCATAATTTAGTGAGAGTCAGCAGGCTAACATTGGACTGCATCTCATTTATTTCATGACTCCTTTTCTCCAGTGTTCTTGGTTTTTTGTAGTCTCCTTTCTATGTGAGACCACTGCACTGACCTTGTTGTGATTAGGTTTGCTACTGTAGCTCATTACTGTGTTTACGTGTTTATGGGGCGGCAGGTAGCCTCGTGGTTAGAGTGTTGGGACAGTAACTGAAAGGTTCCTGGATTGAATCCCTGAGCTGACGAGGTACCAATCTGTTGTTCTGCCCCTGAACAAGGCAGTTAGTCCACTGTTCCCCGGTAGGCCATCATTGTAAATAAGAATTTGTTCTTAACTGACTTGCCTAGTTAAATAAAAATGTCTTCAGGCTGAGTGTGTGGTTTTAGTCCTTGGCACATTCATAACCACCTACAGAGCTACTGACAAACCCACAGCCATCAGCCAATCACACGGATAAGTGCTCTTACATGGCCTAATGGTTTTTCCGACATACTGTATGTTTCCTTAGAACATAATTTACGTGTAGCCTGTTCTCATCTCGGTATTACACCCACTTGGCCTAGATTCTAGGAATGTTGGGTTACATGTCTTTTATGGGACATATGTACCATTCCTCTCACCATTTCCATGGTTACTAAAAGCATTTGTCAACCTGTAAGATTTTTTTTACATTTGTCCAGGTTCTCACAAGAGAGTGGCGGTGTTTAAGAGTAAACGAAATGTCAGTCAGGATGCAAACGTTAATGCTGCATTACATGAAGGACAATCTATTAAACTAAGTAGGCTACTGAGTGCCAGCCTGCCAGCACAGCCAGGGGTTTTCCCATGTTATATGGAAAAGCCTGATCGGTCTTTATGAAATATATAATGGCTGGGTTCAGGCACATTATGTATATAATCTTATGCATGTTGTTTACTGAGGGCTACATAGTTACATTTCATTATTATATCTATTTTTTTTATCTTTATTTAACCAGGTATGCTAGTTGAGAACAACTTCTCATTTGCAACTGCAACCTGGCCAAGATAAAGCATAGCAATTCGACACATACAATACAGAGTTACACATGGAATAAACAAAACATACAGTCAATAATTCAGGAAAAAAAAGGAAAAAAAAGTCTATATGCAGTGAGTGCAAATGAGGTAAGTTAAGGGAGTTAAGGCAATAAATAGCAGCAGAGAACTGGAAGGAAAGGCGATCAAAGGAGGAATTGGCTTTGGGGGTGACCAGTGAGATATACCTGCTGGAGCGCGTGCTACGAGTGGGTGCTGCTATGGTGACCATGAGCTGAGATATGGCGGGGCTTTACCTAGCAGAGACTTGTAGATAATCTGTAGCCAGTGGGTTTGGCGACGAGTATGAAGCGAGTGCCAACCAACGAGAGCGTACAGGTCGCAGTTGTGGGTAGGGTATGGGGCTTTGGTGACAAAACGGATGGCACTGTAATCCAATTTGTTGAGTAGAGTGTTGGAGGCTATTTTATAGATGACATCACCGAAGTCAAGGATCGGTATAGGATGGTCAGTTTTACAAGGTTATGTTTGGCAGCATGAGTGAAGGATGCTTTGTTGCGATATAGGAAGCCGATTCTAGATTTAATGTTGAATTGGAGATGCTTAATGTGAGTCTGGAAGGAGAGTTTACAGTCTAACCAGACACCTAGGTATTTGTAGTTGTCCACGTATTCTAAGTCAGAGCCGTCCAGAGTAGTGATGCTGGACGGGCGGGCAGGTGCGGGCAGTGATCGATTGAATAGTATGTATTTAGTTTTACTTGCATTTAAGAGCAGTTGGAGGCCACGGATGGAGAGTTGTATGGCATTAAAGCTAGTATGGAGGTTAGTTAACACAGTGTCCATAAGTATGCAGAATGGTGTTGTCTGCGTAGAGGTGGATCAGAGAATCACCAGCAGCAAGAGCGTTATCATTGATGTATACAGAGAAGAGAGTCTGCCCGAGAATTGAACCCTGTGACACCCCCATAGAGACTGCCAGAGGTCCGGACAACAGTCACTCCGATTTGACACACTGAACTCTATCAGAGAAGTAGTTGGTAAACCAGGCGAGGCAATCATTTGAGAAACCAAGGCTGTCGAGTCTGCCAATAAGAATGTGGTGATTAACAGAGTTGAAAGCCTTGGTCAGGTCGATGAATACGTCTGCACAGTAATGTCTCTTATTGATGGCGGATATGATATCGTTTAGGACCTTGAGCGTGGTTGAAGTGCACCCATGACCGGCTCTGAAACCGGATTGCATAGCGGAGAAGGTACGGTGGGATTCGAAATGGTCGGTAATCTGTTTGTTAACTTGGCTTTACATTTACATTTACATTTAAGTCATTTAGCAGACGCTCTTATCCAGAGCGACTTACAAATTGGTGCATTCACCTTATGACATCCAGTGGAGCAGTAGTGGGAGGGATTACTTTATCCTATCCTAGGTATTCCTTAAAGAGGTGGGGTTTCAGGTGTCTCCGGAAGGTGGTGATTGACTCCGCTGTCCTGGCGTCGTGAGGGAGTTTGTTCCACCATTGGGGGGCCAGAGCAGCGAACAGTTTTGACTGGGCTGAGCGGGAACTGTACTTCCTCAGTGGTAGGGAGGCGAGCAGGCCAGAGGTGGATGAACGCAGTGCCCTTGTTTGGGTGTAGGGCCTGATCAGAGTCTGGAGGTACTGAGGTGCCGTTCCCCTCACAGCTCCGTAGGCAAGCACTATGGTCTTGTAGCGGATGCGAGCTTCAACTGGAAGCCAGTGGAGAGAGAGCGGAGGAGCGGGGTGACGTGAGAGAACTTGGGAAGGTTGAACACCAGACGGGCTGCGGCGTTCTGGATGAGTTGTAGGGGTTTAATGGCACAGGCAGGGAGCCCAGCCAACAGCGAGTTGCAGTAATCCAGACGGGAGATGACGAGTGCCTGGATTAGGACCTGCGCCGCTTCCTGTGTGAGGCAGGGTCGTACTCTGCGGATGTTGTAGAGCATGAACCTACAGGAACGGGCCACCGCCTTGATGTTAGTTGAGAACGACAGGGTGTTGTCCAGGATCACGCCAAGGTTCTTAGCGCTCTGGGAGGAGGACACAATGGAGTTGTCAACCGTGATGGCGAGATCATGGAACGGGCAGTCCTTCCCGGGAGGAAGAGCAGCTCCGTCTTGCCGAGGTTCAGCTTGAGGTGGTGATCCGTCATCCACACTGATATGTCTGCCAGACATGCAGAGATGCGATTCGCCACCTGATCATCAGAAGGGGGAAAGGAGAAGATTAATTGTGTGTCGTCTGCATAGCAATGATAGGAGAGACCATGTGAGGTTATGACAGAGCCAAGTGACTTGGTGTATAGCGAGAATAGGAGAGGGCCTAGAACAGAGCCCTGGGGACACCAGTGGTGAGAGCACGTGGTGTGGAGACGGATTCTCGCCACGCCACCTGGTAGGAGCGACCTGTCAGGTAGGACGCAATCCAAGCGTGGGCCGCGCCGGAGATGCCCAACTCGGAGAGGGTGGAGAGGAGGATCTGATGGTTCACAGTATCGAAGGCAGCCGATAGGTCTAGAAGGATGAGAGCAGAGGAGAGAGAGTTAGCTTTAGCAGTGCGGAGCGCCTCCGTGATACAGAGAAGAGCAGTCTCAGTTGAATGACTAGTCTTGAAACCTGACTGATTTGGATCAAGAAGGTCATTCTGAGAGAGATAGCGGGAGAGCTGGCCAAGGACGGCACGTTCAAGAGTTTTGGAGAGAAAAGAAAGAAGGGATACTGGTCTGTAGTTGTTGACATCGGAGGGATCGAGTGTAGGTTTTTCAGAAGGGGTGCAACTCTCGCTCTCTTGAAAACGGAAGGGACGTAGCCAGCGGTCAGGGATGAGTTGATGAGCGAGGTGAGGTAAGGGAGAAGGTCTCCGGAAATGGTCTGGAGAAGAGAGGAGGGGATAGGGTCAAGCGGGCAGGTTGTTGGGCGGCCGGCCGTCACAAGACGCGAGATTTCATCTGGAGAGAGGGGAGAAAGAGGTCAGAGCACAGGATAGGGCAGTGTGAGCAGAACCAGCGGTGTCGTTTGACTTAGCAAACGAGGATCGGATGTCGTCGACCTTCTTTTCAAAATGGTTGACGAAGTCATCTGCAGAGAGGGAGGAGGGGGGAGGAGGATTCAGGAGGGAGGAGAAGGTTGCAAAGAGCTTCCTAGGGTTAGAGGCAGATGCTTGGAATTTAGAGTGGTAGAAAGTGGCTTTGGCAGCAGAGAGAGAAGAGGAAAATGTAGAGAGGAGGGAGTGAAAGGATGTCAGGTCCGCAGGGAGGCGAGTTTTCCTCCATTTCCGCTCGGCTGCCCGGAGCCCTGTTCTGTGAGCTCGCAATGAGTCGTTGAGCCACGGAGCGGGAGGGAGGACCGAGCCGGCCTGGAGGATAGGGGACATAGAGAGTCAAAGGATGCAGAAAGGGAGGAGAGGAGGGTTGAGGAGGCAGAATCAGGAGATAGGTTGGAGAAGGTTTGAGCAGAGGGAAGAGATGATAGGATGGAAGAGGAGAGAGTAGCGGGGGAGAGAGAGCGAAGGTTGGGACGGCGCGATACCATCCGAGTAGGGGCAGTGTGGGAAGTGTTGGATGAGAGCGAGAGGGAGAAGGATACAAGGTAGTGGTCGGAGACTTGGAGGGGAGTTGCAATGAGGTTAGTGGAAGAACAGCATCTAGTAAAGATGAGGTCGAGCGTATTTCCTGCCTTGTGAGTAGGGGGGGAAGGTGAGAGGGTGAGGTCAAAAGAGGAGAGGAGTGGAAAGAAGGAGGCAGAGAGGAATGAGTCAAAGGTAGACGTGGGGAGGTTAAAGTCGCCCAGAACTGTGAGAGGTGAGCCGTCCTCAGGAAAGGAGCTTATCAAGGCATCAAGCTCATTGATGAACTCTCAGAGGGAACCTGGAGGGCGATAAATGATAAGGATGTTAAGCTTGAAAGGGCTGGTAACTGTGACAGCATGGAATTCAAAGGAGGCGATAGACAGATGGGTAAGGGGAGAAAGAGAGAATGACCACTTGGGAGAGATGAGGATCCCGATGCCACCACCCCGCTGACCAGAAGCTCTCGGGGTGTGCGAGAACACGTGGGCAGACGAAGAGAGAGCAGTAGGAGTAGCAGTGTTGTCTGTGGTGATCCATGTTTCCGTCAGTGCCAAGAAGTCGAGGGACTGGAGGGAGGCATAGGCTGAGATGAACTCTGCCTTGTTGGCGCAGATCGGCAGTTCCAGAGGCTACCGGAGACCTGGAACTCCACGTGGGTCATGCGCTGGGACCACCAGATTAGGGTGGCGCGACCCGCGGTGTGGAGCGTTTGTATGGTCTGTGCAGAGAGGAGAGAACAGGGATAGACAGACACATAGTTGACAGGCTACACAAGAGGCTACGCTAATGCAAAGGAGATTGGAATGACAAGTGGACTACACGTCTCGAGTGTTCAGAAAGTTAAGCTTACGTAGCAAGAATCTTATTGACTAAAATGATTAAAATGATACAGTACTGCTGAAGTAGGCTAGCTGGCAGAGGCTGCGTTGTTGACTATGTAGGCTAGCTGGCAGTGTCTGCGTTGTTGACACTACACTAATCAAGTCGTTCCGTAGAGTGTAATGGTTTCTACTGTGCTACTGTGCTGCTATTCGGGGCTAGCTGGCTAGCTAGCAGTGTTGATTTACGTTACGTTGCGTTAAAAGAACGACAATAGCTGGCTAGCTAACCTAGGAAATCGCTCAAGACTACACAATTATCTTTGATACAAAGACGGCTATGTAGCTAGCTATGTAGATAGCTACGATCAAACAAATCAAGCCGTTGTACTGTAATGAAATGAAAAATGTGATACTACCTGTGGAGCGAGCGAAATGCGACCGTTGTTGAGTGCGGAAGTTCTGTTACGTTAAGGACGACGAATAGCTGGCTAGCTAACCTCGGTAAATTAAGATAATCACTCTAAAACTACACACTCTAAACTACACAATTATCTTGGATACGAAGACAGCAAAGACAACTATGTAGCTAGCTAACACTACACTAATCAAGTCGTTCAGTTGAGTGTAAGTTGTGCTGCTAATCGGTAGACGGTGGACTAGCTAACGGTAGACGTTAGCTAGCTAGCTAGCTGCAGGGCGGTGTAGACTGCGTTAGGACGACGAAATACGATAATTACGCAATTATCTATGATACAAAGACGGCTATGTAGCTAGCTAAGAAGAAAAATTGCTAAGATTAGACAAATCAAACCGTTGTACTATAATGAAATGTAATGAAATGTAATACTACCTGCGGACCGAGTGCAGATGCGACCGCTCGCTCCAACCCGGAAGCGGAATGAAGTCGTTAGAAAGACAGGGTAGGATAGATATCGGTCTGTAGCAGTTTGGGTCTAGAGTGTCACCCCCTTTGAAGAGGGGGATGACCGCGGCAGCTTTCCAATCTTTGGGAATCTCAGACGATACGAAAGAGAGGTTGAACAGGCTAGTAATAGGGGTTGCAACAATTTCGGCAGATACTTTTAGAAAGAGAGGGTCCAGATTGTCTAGCCCGACTGATTTGTAGGGGTCCTGATTTTGCAGCTCTTTCAGAACATCAGCTATCTGGATTTGGGTGTAGGAGAAATGGAGGGGGCTTTGGCTGGTTGCTGTGGAGGGTGCCGAGCAGTTGACCGGGGTAGGGGTAGCCAGGTGAAAAGCATGGCCAGCCGTAGAGAAATGCTTATTGAAATTCTCAAATATAGTAGATTTATCGGTTGTAACAGTGTTTTCTAGCCTCGGAGCAGTGGGCAGCTGAGAGGAGGTGCTCTTATTCTCCATGGACTTTACAGTGTCCCAGAACATTTTTGAGTTTGTACTACACAATGCAAATTTCTGTTTGAAAAAGCTAGCCTTAGCTTTCCTAACTGCCTGTGTATATTTGTTCCTAACTTCCCTGAAAAGTTGCATATCACGGGGGCTATTCGATGCTAATGCAGAACACCACAGGATGTTTTTGTGCTGGTCAAGGGCAGACAGGTCTGGAGTGAACCAAGCACTATATCGTTTCCTAGTCCTACATTTGTTGAATGGGCATGCTTATTTAAAAGTGCATTCCTCAACATCTTAAACCACTTACAGCTACCCCCCTACTTTTTTTAATTTCCGCCTGAAGACATACACAAATCTAACTGTCTGTAGCTCAGGACCTTGGATATGCATATTTGAAAGAAAACACTTTGAAGTTTGTGTAAATGTGAATTGAATGTAGGGGAACATAACACAATAGATCTGGTTTAGATAATAAAAAATGTATTGTTGTAGCATCATCTTTTAAATGAAAAAGACTAAACAAACATTCAGATAGGATGATGGGGACAATTTCAGTGTAAAACATAAGAGGGCAACAGTACTTGTGCCAAGTTTCAGAATGATAACTTCCAAAATGAGTGTGCTTACATGACATTTATCATGAAGTCACCCAGGTGTCCCACACAAGTAGCCCAAATGTACCCCAGTGGCCAAATTGGTGAAGTTATACATTTTGAATGGAATAACTATATACAAAATAGCAAAATGGTATTCCAACACCCCCCCCCCCACAAAATGGAGAACAAACATGAAAAATATATATATGCATTTACAAAATAACACTTTCAATATTTGGAAGACCCTCAGTCCTCTACACAATATTGTGCTGCTGATGCAAGGTGCCATAGCAGTTTCTTTCTGCTTAATATGGCAAAGAACACAGCGGCGCCTCCATGCTGTGCCCTTTTGTCCCTGAGGCACATCCATGCCTGCAGAAATATATTTGAGCAGATGAACACCACTTGTGGCAGGAGCAGAAGTGACAGAGGTAGAGGGGCCAGAACGTGGTGCTGTGGTGCTGTAGCCAGCAAGCTCCTTGATGAACAGCTCTCTGAAGGCTAACTGTGAGATGGGAGGCTTTCCACAGCTCTTAGCCATTTCCTTGTGTAGGATGAATGCATTGACCACAGCAATGTCGATGAAATGATAGGTCTTGTACCATTGCATCGTCTTATGGAGAACATTGTAATAGCCTATCAGCGCATCTGACAGGTCCACACCTCCCATACTCTTGTTGTAGTCCTTTATTGCAGTTGGAATGGGGACATTTTTTGCAGTCCATGCCCCAGTAGCACTGAGACAACCGGTGTCCGGCTAGATGAACCAGCTTCAGTGGGGGATGGACACCTTGGCACTGGGGGCTCCCATTCGGAGTCAGTGTCACTGTGAAAGAAAATTTTCAGTTAGAATAGTTTCACAGATGAGCCCTGTATCAACAGGTATAATAAACAGATATATATAGAGTACAGGGAACATAAGGTTGAATATATTATTATAGACCTGCTAGATCTACTGTCTCATTTATACTGTATTATGACAGACCAGCTAGACCTACTGTCTATTTTATATTATGACATTTCAACTAGATCTACTGTCTCTATTATATTATGACAGACCAGCTAGATCTACTGTCTTTATTATATTACAACAGACCAGCTATATCTACTGTCTCCATTTCACTTTGGCCATTGTTGTGGGCCTGCCCTCCCCTCAACAGCCTCAAATAGGCTATTTCATGTGGGGGTGGGGTGGGGCGGTAGACACACGCATCTCGGCCATGCTCCCTCTAATCCACAATATGTATTAGCTGATAGGCTATTACATACAAACATACCCCCACCCACAATGTATAGCCAATTTGTATATATTGTTCCTAAAAAAAAATTAAAAATCACAAATAATATTTTATATTATTAATTTCAAACAAAGGCATTAGCATGAGAAGAACTTACCAGTCCAAAACGATGTCCTCTCCGTTCAAAAAATATTCCTCCATTTGGGAATCAAAGCTATGCTAGCTAAATGAATCGTCCTCCAACAATCTCTGTCTCACTTTCCCGATCAATTTCTTCTAAAATTGTGTGTACATCTGTACATCTAGACATAGATTTGGCTTTCCCTGACTTAGTCGCCATACTGATTGATATATAAACAGCTGAAGATGCGCTTTACCAAAAAAGTGCTGTGCTCAACATGCGCTCCTTCCAGTATGAATCTTCAATGGCGAATGACCCTCTTTACGCCGGAGTTTATGTGTTGGTCTTCCAACACATAACCATTACATATTGCCGTTTACCTCAGCTCATTGGCTATCTACCCAGCTAGATTTCAAGACAATCAGTTGTCATTGGGTTAAAATAGTCAATCAACGAAACAGCGGTCATATCATTGATGCACAATGATGTCATTACTTGTTGTCTTCAAATCGGTCTCTTTCAGTCAATATGTCGCGCGAAATGACCCATCAAGTTTGGTTGTGTTACAAACAAACCAGTTGAATGCAATGAAACCAAACATGACTGGAAAAGTCACGTTTAGTGTGTGTATTTACATTGAATGTGTCGTCGAAAATTGAATGAGACGGAATTCACGACACAAGCGGTTCACAAAATGTTTCGTGTTAGGCTATAAAAATGGATTTTATCAAACAAAAGACCATTCATTGTGTAACAATGAGCATTGGGATTGCAAACAGAGGAAGATCGTCAAAGATAAACAATTTATTTTATTGCAATTTGTGATTTTGTTACGCCTGTGCTGGTTGAAATAGTTTTTTTAATGGGGCTCTATCCTCAGATAATCGCATCGTATTCTTTCGCAGTAAATCCTTTTTTAAATCTGACAACGCAGTTGGATTAGCAAGATTCTAGGCTTTCGAAACATGTGCGACACTTGTATTTTCATGAATGTTTAATATGACTATTTATGTAGTGATCACCGTATGTTGTCGAATTTAATCCCGCTAACGGGTTCGGTGCGTAGAGAGATTAAAGAATAACCAGGCATTATCTGCTGATGGGATGAGGTCAATGTCATTCCAGGATAGCTCGGCCAGATCGATTAGAAAGGCCTGCTCGCAGAAGTGTTTTAGGGAGCGTTTGACGGTGATGAGGGGTGGTCGTTTGGTCACAGACCCATCACGGATGCAGGCAATGAGGCAGTGATCGCTGAGATCTTGATTGAAAACAGCAGAAGTGTATTTGGAGGGTGAGTTAGTTAGGATGATATCTATGAGGGTGCCCATGTTTACGGATTTGGGGTTGTACCTGGTAGGTTCATTGATCATTTGTGTGAGATTGAGGGCATCAAAGCTTAGATTGTAGGATGGCCAGGGTGTTAAAACTTGTTCAGGATAGGGGGCAGTATTTCCCCTTTGGATGAATTGCGTGCCCATAGTGAACTGCATCAAAATCTGTCCTAAATTGCTAATATATGCATATTAGTATTATTATTGGATAGAAAACACTCTGAAGCTTCTAAAACCGTTTGAATTATGTATGTGAGTATAACAGAACTCACAGGGCAGGCAATCTTCCAAACTAGTTTTGGAATCCTGAAAGTTGGGGCAACTTTGACGTCATCGCCCCCTCCCTTCCCAACAAGTTATGGATCTGGAAACACTTCCTATGTCTTCCACTAGATGTCCTCATTCAGTAGAAAGTGTAATCGAGCATTTGCTGTGAACTTTGACCTAATGGGGAGGAATTTGCTACGGTGTCCCAAAAGATTCACGTGCTTGAGGGCGCATATGCGTTAGACTGCTTTGTCTGTTCCAGTCAGCCCCAGATGAACTAGGATTGTCCGGTTGGAATGACATTCGTTTTGTACGTTTATAACATCCTGAAGATTGATTCTGCACTTAGTTTGACCAGTTTCGTCGACCTGTAATATATAATTTGGAAGTTTTGATGCAAAATTATCCTGGACCAGAAGTCATTTTTTGGGCATTTGAGCTGAAAGTTGTAGCAGGTGCTACTACTTGGACACTAGAATTGAACATTATGAAACAAAACGATTTATTGTTGAAGTAGGACTCCTTGCAGTACATTCTGATCGAAGACCATCAAAGGTAAGGGAATATTTATGTTGTAATTTTGTATTTCTGTTGACTCCAACATAGCGGGGAAATATTGTTACTTCTGAGCGCCGTCTCAGATTATTGCATGGTAAGCTTTTTCCGTAACGTTAAAAAAAAATGTGACACAGCGACTGCATTAAGAACCAGTGTATCTTTTTAATTATATGTAGAACATGTATCTTTAGTCAAAGTTTATGATGAGTATTTCTGTTATCTGGCATAGCTTTCTATATAATTTTCTGAACATGGCGTCAATGTAAACCAAGATTTATGGATATAAAATGCATATTATCGAAAAAAAAAAACATAAATGTACTGTGTAACATGTCATATGACTGTCATCTGATGAAGATTTTCAAGAGGTTAGTCAATGATTTTTTTTTATCCTGCTTTTATCATTTTATATTTTGTGGGACAAAATGCTGCCTTTTGTCTTTGTTTTGGTGGTGGTGTAACATAAATATGTGCTGTGTTTTCGCCGTAAAACATTTGAAAAATCTGACACGCTGGGTAGATTAACAAGGTGTTTATCTTTCATTTGAGGTATTGGACTTGTTAATGTGTGGAGGTTAAATATTTCTAAGAATACTTTTGCATTCCCTGCGCCACCGTTTCAGCTGAACGGGGGGGGGGGGGGGTGTAGTTCCCATAGGGGAACCCATAGGCTTAACACGTATTAAGCATGCCCCAGTTTAGGTCACCTAGTTGCACTAGCTCAGAAGATAGTTGGGGGGCAATCAATTCGCATATGGTGTCGAGGACACAGCTGGGGGCAGAGGGTGTTTTTTTGCAAGCGACAACAGTGAGAGACTTGTTTCTGGAAAGGTGAATTTTTAGAAGTAGAAGCTTGAATTGTTTGGGTACAGACTTGGATAGTAATACAGAACTCTGCAGGCTATCTTTGCAGTAGATTGCAACACCAACCCCTTTGGCAGTTCTATCTTGGCGGAAAATGTTATGGTTAGGGATGGAGATTTCTGGGTTTTGGTGGTTTTTCTAAGCCAGGGTTCAGACACGGCTAAGACATCCGGGTTGTGTGTGTGCTAAAGCAGTGAGTAAATCAAACTTAGGGAGTAGGCTTCTAATGTTAACATGCATGAAACCAAGGCTTTTACGGTTACAGAAGTCAACCAATGAGAGCACCTGGGGAGTGGGAGTGGAGCTAGGCACTGCAGGACCTGGATTAACCTCTACATCACCAGAGGAACAAAGGAGTAGGATAAGGGTACGGCTAAAGTCTATACGAACTGACCGTCTAGCACGTTCGGAACAGAGTTAAAGGAGCAGGTTTCTGGGCATGATAGCATATATTCAAGGCATAGTGTACAGACTAAGGTAGGATGTGAGTACATTGGAGGTAAACCTAGGCATTGAGTAATGATGAGAGAGATATAGTCTCTAGAGACGTTTAAACCAGGTGATGTCATCGCATATGTAGGAGGTGGAACAACATGGTTGGTTAAGGCATATTGAGCAGAGCTAGAGGCTCTACAGTGAAATAAGACAGTAATTGCACCTTGTTAATTTTACTATTCTAACGGTCAACAATAAGTTGTGACATTCTGACTGAGTTCCTGTGTCCCACACACACATGCATGTTAATTGAGCTCAGTTGAGTTCATGTAGCTCAGACTTTCCTTTTCAGGCTGTCAGTATGGCCATAATTGTAGTTTCATGAATGCCTGCTGCTCGTCTCTGCTACACTCCTTCACAGAGTCAGAATTTGGCCATGAGACTCGAGTTGAGCTCAGGTCTGCAACCTGTTTCCAAAGATCATCCTTGAGATGTTTCTAAAACTTGATTGGAGTCCACCTGTGGTAAATTCAATTGATTGGACACAATTTGGAAAGGCACTCACCTGTCTATATAAGGTCCCAAAGTTGACAGTGAATGTCATAGCAAAAACCAAGCCAAGATGTCGAAGGAATTGTCCGTAGAGCTCCGAGCCAAGATTTTGTCGAGGCACAGATCTGGGGAAGGGTACGAAAATAATTGAGTGATGGAAGTTCTTTTCAGCGGCAGGGACTCCAGCCTGTAGGCTACAGAAAATACCATATTCTCATTCTACCATAGGTTATGTTAGATTATTTTTTGATGGAATGTTGGTGGAGTGCCGCAGCAAATTCCACTTTCTAACAGTACCCTGTAGAGGCGCGCCCTGCATGGACAAGCAATATATTTTGCACCCTTTCTTTTGACAAAGTAGCCACTGCTTATCACGGGCGACATCTGCGCTCACCTGAATAGCCCATATGCCACTGGGTGAGAGAAATTATCATAGGTTTTGGGTAGAATTATGTGAGGTTTTATGTGTTGTTGGAGGAGTGTCTTGGTCAGTTTAGCTTAGAAAACCCAATCTTCCTCTGTAGGGAGAGGTTCCTGGTGAAGAGCCAGACGTGATCACCAGGATGGAACACAGGAGCCTCACTGCGGTGGCGATCCGCCTGTTCTTTCTGATGGGGGATGGCGCGCTGGAGTCATCCCATCATGTGGGTATCGTTCCATACCTCTTCTGCATGCCTGAACCACTCGTCCACCGCAGGAGCTTCTGTCTGGCTTGGAGTCCAAGGAGCCAGGGCTGGCTGATAACCCAGAACACACTGGAAGGGAGTTAAGCCCTGTGGAGGAGTGTCGCATTCAGCCCAAGGAAGGAATCTGGCCCACTCCCCCTGCCGGTCCTGGCAGTGGCTCCTCAGGAACCTCCCTAGCTCCTGGTTCATCCTCTACCTTCCCGTTAGACTGAGGCCGATACACGGAAGTGAGGCTGACCGTGACCACCAGCTTTTCCATGAAAGCCTTCTAATACACGTGATGTGAATTGGGGGCCACGGTCGGAGATGATATCCTCCGGAAGGCCATAGTGCTGGAAGACCTGCTGAAACAGTGCCTCAGCAAACTGAAGAGTGGTAGGGAGACCTTAGAGAGGGATGAAACGGCATGATTTAGAGAATCTGTCCACTATCACCAAAATGGTGGTAAAATCATCAGAAGAGGGGAGATCAGTGACAAAGTCAATGGACAGGCTTGGGAAGGAGTTTCCCTGCTGGAGTGTTCTGGGGAGATTTGGATTGGGAACATACGGAACAGGAGTTGACATATCAAGTGACGTCATGCACCAAGGTGGGCCACCAATACTTTCCAGAGATGGACTGAATGGTGCGGGAAATACCTGGTTGTCCAGCAATGACAAATGTGCACCCAGGTCAATAGCCAATCCCTTATCCCCGCTGAAACGTAGGGCCGCTCAGGAGGACAGATGGCAGGGTTCCCACTCCAGGGCCTGGTAAATGTGCACATCTACGTCCCAAAGCACGGGGACTATGACTCGAGAAGGTGTGATTATGGGTGCACTCAAGACAGGAACCTCTCCTGAATCGTGGAGATGGGATAGGGCATCGGCTTTGATGTTTTTTTTACCTGGGCAATATCAAATCTGTTGCGGCTTCTTCACCACACTGTCTGTGTGGGTGGACCATTTCAGTTAGTCTGTGATGTGTACGCTGAGGAACTTAAAACTTTCCACCTTCTCCACTACTGTCCTGTCGATGTGGATGGGGGGTGCTCCCTCTGCTGTTTCCTGAAGTCCACCATAATCTCCTTTGTTTTGTTGATGTTGAGTGAGAGGTTGTTTTCCTGACACCACACTCCGAGTGCCCTCACCTCCTCCCTGTAGGCTGTCTTGTTGTTGTTAGTAATCAAGCCCACTACTCTTTTGTCATCTGCAAACTTGATGAATGAGTTGGAGGTGTGCATGACCATGCGGTCATGGGTGAACAGGGAGTACAGCAGAGGGCTGAGCACACACCCTTGTAGGGCCCCAGTTTTGAGGATCAGCGAAGTGGGTATGTTCTTTCCTACCTTCACCACCTGGGGGCAGCCCATCAGAAAGTCCAGGAACCAATTGCAGGGCCAGGTTGAGACCCAGGGCTTCAAGTTTAATGATGAGCTTGGAGGGTACTATGGTGTTGAATGCTGAGCTGTAGTCAATGAACAGTGTTCTTACATAGGTATTCCTCTTGTCCAGATGGGATTAGTGCAGTGTGCAGTGTGATGACGATTGGAGAGTGAGATCGAATCTGGTTCAGTTGCCTCGTTGTCCGTATATACTCCAGGTTCCGATGGTCGGTGAGGATGAGAAATGGGTCATGGGCGCCCTCCAGCCAGTGTCTCCACTCCTCTAATGCCAACTTTATTGCCAGGAGCTCCCGATTGCCAACATCACCGTTTCTCTCTGCAGGAAACAGATTTTTAGTAATATGCACATGGATACAATTTCTGTGGATTACCTTGACGTTGGGACAGGACAGCCCCCACAGCTACTTCTGAAGCGTCCATCTCCACCACGAAGGGCAGAGTAGGATCGACTCTTCAGTAGGCTGAAGGCTTTGTCAGCTGCAGAATTTAATCCCAACTTCCGCGGACCACCCTTTAGGAGAGAAGTGAGAGGAGAGTCAATTGAGTTAAAGTGCTTTATGAATCAGCGATAGAAGTTGGCCCAAAAACCGTTTTAATCCCTTTATGGTGGTTGGGACTGGCTATGACCTGACAGCATCCACTTCCTCTCATCCATCATGATTCCTTGCGGGCCGATCAGGTAACCCAAGAAGGAGACCTCAGCAGGCGTTCCAGGACTACTCGAATGTGAGCAATGTGCTCCTCCAAGGTAGCCGGGTAGACCGCGCTGAAGGCTGTCCTCCATTCATCCCCCTCCCGGGTGTGGATCAAATTGTAGGCACTACGCAAGTCCAACTTATTGAAAAACCAGGCCCTGCAGAGTTGTTCAATCGCATCCGGAACCAACGGGAGAGGGTAGAGGTACTTTGTGGTGATGGAATTCAGATTTCTGTAATCGATGCACGGGCGCAATCCTCCGTCTTTCTTGGCCCCAAAGAAGTAGCCTGCCGATGCAAGGGAGGTGGACGTACAAATGAAACCCTGCTGGAGAGCTTCCTGGATGTACTCCTCCATAGCCTTGGTTTCGGCCACAGACAGAGGGTATATGCGGCCACATGTAGGCGCAGAGCCTGCAAGCAGGTCGATGACACAGTCCCAGGGGTGATTAGGATGGAGACATGTGGCGCGGGTCTTGTGCTGAAGGGCAACCACGGGGCTTTCCACCAACGTGGAACCACAGGGAAAGGGTGATGAGGAAGGGAAGGATTTCTTTATATATGGATTCCACGGTGAGGGTGAGTGGTGCTGTTATGTGTGTGATTATCCTGGATCCTAGTGGTTGACTATCCAGCGCTTGAACCGGACAAGGAGAAGAGAGCGACTATGAGGTGACGTTAAGGGAGGAGGGCCTGGTCAATAAAATTCCCCACGGCACTGGAGTCCACTAGAGCTGTAGAAACAAACATGAAGGACAGACAGCCAGTGAAATTGATACAAGAAAAGGTTTGGCGGAAATTGATGATGATGGAATACTCACGCCAAACCCAGGAGACGGATGATCACGTGGCTGTCCCTCTGCTCTCATGGAACCCCAGTTAGAACATACCGGACACCATTGAAGCTAGTGCCCCTCTTGTCCACTATATGGACAGAGCACCAGCTGTCTACGACGGCATCGCTCAGCCACGGAGAGGTGTGTGGCCCCACTCTGATGGGCGAAAGAGAGGGAGCACTGGAGTAGGAAGCCACAGAATTTTGATGGAGTCCCGTCATATTTGTCCGGGAGGGACAATCGGACATCGCTGACCAGGATGAACTGCTGGGCTGACTTGTGGCAGAGAATTGTCTGCTCTTCGGAGACGATGCCCCTTGAGTAATGATGACCTCATCCATAGCCGTTCCCAATTGAGCCAGCTGGTCTTAGTATTGACAAAATAGGTGTCCCTGTTCACCGACAATCTGGGAGATGTCTTTATTAACCCTTTCACACGTACCATCACACGGGTGTGATCGTTCAACATTGGTCCCTGAAGCTTACGATCACACCCGTGTGATTAGAACGCTTATTGTATTGCTTGTTGCAACAATCAGCATTTGAGCTGTTCACACTTTTTTCAGAAACTATTTACACGAACACAGTCCGTACAAAGTTATGTCCAGAATGTGAGCAGTTTATTTTTGGATGCAATGTTCAGATATTCACAGAAGTATCTATAGCATAACACAATCATTCAAATCGAAAAAATGTAGACTACATTTGTCCTAGCACTAACTGAGGAAAGATTGACGCAACACAAGCGGTCATATTTTATAATTCCCTGCTGACATAAACTATGGTATGAATTAGCTAACAGCAATTACTATTTATAATTAATCACATCACTGGTGAGCTCACCAATGATCTAAATAATTGAGTAAAACACTTTCTAGAAATCAAAAGTAATCCGACGATTAGTTCCAGCGCACCGCCATGCTTTTTTTCCTTACAGAAACCAAAGATAGATGACAAGATGTGTTCGGTCTGTTTATAGTATGCATGTTGAAGGGGTGTGTCATCTACCATAGTTCACATCCCACCATTCACTTCCTGAAGTTTTCAAAAAATGAGTGAACCCTTACTCACCTCATTTTGTTACAGCATCTTTGGTCTGACAGACGATTATGTGAAACCCAGAATGCATTGTATGTCAACAAACTTGGCTCCACACATAGCTGGAATTAGCTTAGCTCATCATAATCAGTACAACCTTCAAAAAAGTATTTTACACACGTATGAGCCCATTACAATCTATGCAAGAATCTGAATGCATGAGCTATCATGATTACCACACAATCACTTAACCTCGCACTCACACTGAGCAATTCAGTGATGTTGTTTATGTATGTAGCTAGTGAGATAAGCTGTAGCATTAGCAATGTCTTTCAAAAGGAGACAGTTCACAAATGAAATTCTGGAGATTTTTTAAAATTCTGACAATGAGTCTGAAAGTCAGGAATCAGATTCTGACAGTGACGAGCTGCCCCCCAGCCATTGAGAACCCTGAATCTGAGGACCCCCTTGTCCACTGACAAAGTCCCAGTTCCCTTTGAAAATGATGGTGGTGATGGAGGCAGACAGACAGTGGATGAAGTACAGGAGTTCTGTGGTAGCTGGAAGGCTGACAGCCATTTCACCCCTCCTGGCCCTGCTGTTTGCTTTGATGAGTCCCAGTCCTTGTGCAACGCTCCTCACCATTTCCATCTGAGGCAGAGTGCTTCAAGTTGTTTCTGACAGAGGAGCTGGTGGGAGACATAGCAGAGACCAATCACTATGCCTTGGAGCTACAGGATAAGAGAGAGCCAGGAGTGGGGTGGAACAACCACAATTAGTGAAATGTATACCTTCCTGGTGACAGTCCTTCTCATGGGGATAGTAAAGAATAACTCCCTAAGAGAATACTGGAGCACAGATCCTGTGTTTACAATTCCCTTCTTTGCCACTCTCTTTTCCTAAGACTGCTTCCTAGTTCTGCTGCAATGACTGCATTTCATCAACAATGCTACTGCCATCCTAAATGACCCATTACACAAAATAAGAAATGTCAACAGCTGGCATTAAAGTGGCATGACAAACGAGACAGCCATGTCCTCTCCACTGTCCATACAGCAACCATGTGGACCACCTGTCGGGAGAGAGAAAAATCATACCAGACTGCGTGCTTGACTATATCCACTGCCCCCATTGAGGTTAAGACAGACATGATAAACAGCTTTGTGGAATGCACTCAGAAAACAACCAAGTAGTATGAGATTATATTTTTCCATCTGATCAATGCAGCCCTTTGGACACATAGTTCACCGCCAACTAACAGGTGAGACAATTACTGAACAAGGGATTTTTTTGTAATTGGACATACAGTTCACTTACAGAAACTGCTAACTTAATAAGGCACTTACTTTGATAGAAACACAGCCTGGATTTGAACCAGGGTGTCTGTACTGACACCTCTAGCACTGAGATGCTATGCCTTAGACAGCTGTGCCACTCGGGAGTCCTAAAGCCAGGGTAGCTTCAAAATACAACAAGCCAATACTTCTGACGCAATTAGAATTGTTTTACAGAGCGAATAGAAGAATGTAGCTAGCTACATAAGCACGATTGAATATAACACCATAAAGGTTATGAAATGAGTAACATTACCTCACGTGTCCGCGGTTATAAGGAATATACACAAATATATTATGCTCCATACAGTGAGCTACAGTAGAAACGGTATAACAAGACATACAGAAACTATTATAACGTAATAAGGCACTTATTTTGATAGAAACGTAGGCTGGATTTGAGCCTGGGTGTCTGTAGTGACGCCTCTAGCACTGAGACGCTGTGCCTTAGACAGCTGTGCCACTTGGGAGTCATACGGCCAGAGTAGCTTCAAATTACAACACATACTAATACTTCTGACGCAATTAGAATGGTTTTCCAGAGCTAATAGAATAACGTAGCTAGCTACCTAAGCATTGAGTATAACACCATAAAGGTTATGAAATGAGTAACGTGTCCGTGGTTATAAGGAATATACACTAAAATATTATGCTACAGTAGAAACGACATGCAGAAACTATTATAACGTAATAAGTCACTTTGATAGAAACGCACACATTTCCAAAGTTATTATTGGCAATGAAAACAACTATGACTGCTATGCAGGCAACAGACGGAAAATGTGAACACGTGCGTGCAGGACGGGAAATGAGCAAATGTCTGCAGACATGAACTGCACAAACAATTGGGAAGTGTTTGGGGAATTTTGTCCGGGTCAGAAATGTCAATTTTCTAAAATTGGTCCACAAAAGTTTTTTAAAAATTATACTTATGTGAATGAATGAGGCGGAACACACCTCAATTCAAACTGTCCTTAGAAAATAAAAAAACTTGTTAGAAAATCATTTGAAATTGGCAAATTGAAAACAGCCTATAAAAACAGGCTGCGTACCTTGGTTTGAAGGCAGGGCAGATTAAATGTATGGTTGCGTAACAATCACATTCTTGAATGGAGAGAACGTTCTAACATCATGTGCATACATTTTTTTTTTTAACACACTGGGGTGACAGTTAGAGAAATTTGGAACTCACGCATGAAAATGTTAGCTGTAGCTTCTGTTTTTTGAGGTAGTATTCTGTAACGTAGACACAGGCAGTCAGGAAGCAGGTGCAGTTAATACATTTAATAACAATGAACATGGGCCGCTACAAACCAAGAGCAGCACATGGAAACAACCAATTCTACCTGCTGACTGATAACAAAAGAGTGCTAAATAAAGGTTTGGTAATAAAAGGAGTAATGAAGTACAGGTGTGACTGATGATGAGATGCAGGTGTGCATAATGATGGTTGCCAGGTGTGCGTAAAGATGGGTTGCCAGGACTGGTGGTTAGTAGACTGGTGACGTTGAACTCCGGAGCAGGGGTGGACGTGAAAACGACACACATGATATCTGAATATGTTAATTTGAGTTATTCATCATATGGTAGTGGTTGCATGGAGATTAGCCAGCATCTAGTACAACCAATTGAGAGTTCAAAGAACCATTTTCACTAATAGTCAAACTAAGACAATGACTTCTCTGGACATTGTTCTGTCACGATTCAACAGTGTAGCGAATTTACATTTGGTTGAGTTTTCAACTAACGTGAATTCAACGTGAAATCAATAAAACATGTCACCATGTCATTGGATTTAGGTTCAAAGTTTGGTGAATAAAATATGAAATTCCCTTACGTTGATAACATTGATCAGTTTTTCATTGCAGATGGACATTTCAGCACATACTCAAACACTGGCCTTTGTCTCAGCATCAAGAATATAGAAATCTGATCCGATTTTAGGAAGTTGATTAAAAGTTTGCATGAAGAGTCTGTGGCACTTATTAGACATTTTATTGGGACAACTGAAAGGCTTTTAGCCACCGTCTCGTCTTCGGGCTGAATCCAACGCAGCCTCACGACGACTGACGTGACAGCCAACATGCTGAGACTGAAAAAACTCCTCGCTCTCATCTCCTCGGATTTCATATTGCAGCTTTTTCTTCTCTTAGTTAATGCCCTATACAGTGTGGTTTGATTCTGACTTATTAATGGACAGGTTCACTATAGCTCGAGTATAGGAAAGGTCTGAACAGGAAATTAACAGTAGGATGTGGTGGAAACATAAAGACTAATAGAAGAGATGCTGAGATGATGCATGCTGTCTGGAGGGAGTTGGCTGTGTTTTAAGTAGGATAATATGCAATTGAATCTATTCCTTATTTCCTCTTGGATGTATCGAATCTGATTATTATCTGCACACACACACGCAGACAGACTGCTCTGACTGAATTTTGTGGACTGTGACTAAAGTGAGAAGGTGCCCTTTCTCACTGATGAGATGAATATGTATGAGCGAGAGGAGGAGAGGAGAAGAGGCAGCTGAGACATGACTCTGGACCCACTCCTTGACAAATCAAGGAGGTCAAACACCCAGCCGGTGCTGACTCCATAGCCACAGTCACTGTGTGTGCGTGTGTGTGCGCGCGCATGCGTATGTGTGTGCACGTGCATGTGTGTGTGTGCGTGCGTGCGTGTGTTTGCCTATGTATGCATCTGTGTCTGTGTGTGTTCATTGAGAAGTAAAGTGGTCATCAGTTTTGCCCCTGTGGAGACATTTAACCAGCACAAACACACACACACATTTCCATCTAAGATTGCTGATTGCCACTAAATGTCTCAAATTGCACTCTCGTGTTCCTCTTGACTATCAAGTGTCTATTCTATATTCTCACCTTCCAGTGTTGGTCCTCATACTAGAATCAAAGCTGATTATTCATCGAAGGTGTATCTGCACAGATAAAGTGACATACAGTACTTGACTACATGCAGCTCACTCTACCAAGTTTCTTTACAAATATTTGAATACAGTTTTGTATGTTTTTTTTTATTTCAAGCAGGAGGGCCAACTCTGGTATTTGAGATCCACATGTTGTAAAGGATTTTGTAAAAGCCATATTAATGTAGTTAAGCTGTTTCATGACTCTATATCCGAGTGAGCGTTATTGCTTTGTCTGGATGGTTGCTGTCTTGTTTGGGGTTGTCAGGGTTTGGGCGGCTGGTGGTGGGTGGTTTGTGGTGGGTGGGTCATTGGGATGGAAGAATGTTAGATGGGGGCGCGTGCCCCCAGCCGGTGAGCAGTCAATGACTGTGTGAGGAATGTCTCCAGACAGCTGGGAAGCCGCTGGGCAGGCCATGGGTGCTCCTCTCATAACCTTGCTGTCCTGACTGCCTATCTGTTGTCTGTAAAGCTGATCTGACAGCACTTTGCTCCGAGCCCTGGGCCCACGTTTGAAAGCACAACCAGCAGGTCCCAGACAGACAAACAGCCTGCAGGCTCCGGACAGAAGGACAGACAGACACAGGTACGAATACACACACTCAAACCCACAGATAAATACATTTCTAAAAGGTTTACCTGATTGTAAATAACCAAGGAAGGAATATTTTGTAAGGTATTTTAATGTCAGGGTTTTTAAATGTTCACTTTAATGTGCACTATAACCATCCTAAGTGAGACATACTGGGCATCCTCTGTTACATTGTCTCAGATTTTGATTGTTTTTTATGACATGCCACTGATTGACTGTAATGATGGTAAATCAATTAACAGGAACATTTGCAGTATGAGAATAAAAATTCACACTGCAAATTGAACATTCTAATTTACATGCTGCTTAATTAACTTTGATAGTTCAGACAGATTTACACAAATTAGTTTTGAAGGTTCTGTCAATCACAAGACAGACAGGCAGCAGGGTTTTGGCTGTCATCTAATTACAATACAGGTTGGAAGCCACTGTTTGCCATGATTTTGAGATAACACAACTTTTTAGAAAAGTTTAAATCAGATAAATCCTTGTAGATTACCTAAGAGACAGAGTGGCAGACTTGTGTGGGTGTTCTCCCTTGTGATGCGTCCTTTGAGGATTATGAAAAGGGATTATGGGGAGTTCACTGCTCTGTTATCCACTCACAGTCGAGAGGCTTTGAGATTTAATGTAGCTGAATTGCAATTGTCAATTTTTTGCTTAAATTTAGAATTCAAAATGGTTGCCCTAATCCATTTATTTTTGTTTTAAATTATGCTCTAAAAACATAACTAATTTATAGGTCTACCTTTACTTGTTCCTTCTGTGAACTTTCTTTATCCTCCCTCATCTTGAGAGAGAGAGACATTTAAAAATATCTTAAAGATATGTGGGTTTTTAGTAACGGAATTTTAAGGCACAAGGCTATGTTTCTTAAACTTACAGAAGGCAGAAAAATTATCCAATTTATTAGGTACACCCATCTAGAACCGGGTCGGACCTCCCTTAGCCTCCAGAACAACCTGAATTCTCCATGGCAAGGAAATGTTGCTCAATTGGTATCACGGAACCTAATGTGCGCCAGGAAACATTCCCCACACCATTACACCATTGCCACCAGCCTGTACTGTTGACATGCAAGCTTCTGTTTGAAGATGAAAGAAATTAAAGCTGAAATAAATCATTTTCTCTACTATTATTCTGACATTTCACATTCTTAAAATAAAGTGGTTATCCTAACTGACCTAAGACATGGAATTTTTACTAAGATTAAATGTCAGGAATTGTGAAAAACTGAGTTTGAATATATTTGGCTAAGGTGTATGTAAACTTCCGACTTCAACTGTATGTGTCCCTTTCCTTGTGAGTGGTAGGTTTAGCACTTAGCCCAGCAGATATATTTCCTGTATTCAATGGTTTTTGGTTTGAATGCATTCTTATATTAACTGTGGAGACGACATTGTCTATGCACTCATTGATGAAACCTGTGACTGTTATGGTAAACTCCTCAATGCTATTGGATGAATCCCAGAACATATCCCAGTTTGTACTAGCAAAACAGTCTTGTAACCTCACGTCTGCCTCATCTGACCACTTCCATATTGAACACATCACTGGTGCTTCCTGTTTGAGCTTTTGTTTGTAAATAGGAAGCAGGAGAATGGAGTCATGGTTAGATTTGCCGAAGGGAGGGCGAGGCAGGGTCTTGTATGCACATCTGTGGGTAGAGTTAAAGTGGTCTCGTTTTTGCGCCCCTAGTGGCACAGGAGAGGTGTTTGTGTTTGTATTTATATTCATTATGGATCCCCATTAGCTGCTGTCAAAGTAGCAGCTACTCTTCCTGGGGTCCAGCAATATTAAGGCAGTTTATACGATTTTAAAACATTACAATACATTCACAGATTTCACAACACTGTGTGCCCTCAGGCCCCTACTCCACCACTACCACATATCTACAGTACTAAATCCATGTGTGTGTGTGTGTGTGTGTGTGTGTGTGTGTGTGTGTGTGTGTGTGTGTGTGTGTGTGTGTGTGTGTGTGTGTGTGTGTGTGTGTGTGTGTGTGTGTGTGTGTGTGTGTGTGTGTGTGTGTGTGTGTGTGTGTGTGTGTTGCTTCACAGTCCCCGCTGTTCCATAAGGTGTTTTTTTAATCCGTTTTTGTAAATCTAATTTTACTGCTTGCATCAGTTACTTGATGTGGAATAGAGTTCCATGTAGTCATGGCTCTATGTAGTACTGTGTGCCTCCCATAGTCTGTTCTGGACTTGGGGACTGTGAAGAGACCTCTTGTGGCATGTCTTGTGTGGTATGCATGGGTGTCCGAGCTGTGTGCCAGTAGTTTAGACAGACAGCTCGGTGCATTCAACATGTCAATATCTCTCATAAAAAAAGTAGTGATGCAGTCAATCTCTCCTCCACTTTCAGCCAAGAGAGATAGACATGCATATTATTAATATTACTTCTCTGTGTACATCCATTCTGCCCTGTTCTGAGCCTATTTTAATTTTCCTTCGTCCTTTTTTGTGTCACCTGGCCACACGACTGAACAGTAGTCAAGGTTCGACAAATCTAGGGCCTGTAGGACCTGCCTTGTTGGTAGTGTTGTTAAGAAGGCAGAGCATCGCTTTATTGTAGACAGACTTCTCCCCATCTTAGCTACTACTGTGTCCATATGTTTTGACCATGGCAGTTTACAATCTAGTGTTACTAAGTAGTTTAGTCATCTCAACTTGCTCAATTTCCACATGAATTATTACAATATTTAGTTGAGTTTTAGGGTTTAGTGAGTGTTTGGTTCCAAATGCAATGATTTAGGTTTTAGAAATATTTAGGGCTAACTTATTACTTGCCACCCACTCTGAAACTAACTGCAGCTCTTTGTTGAGTGTTGCAGTCATGTCAGTTGCTGCAGTAGCTGATGTGTATCGTGTTGAGTCATCCAGCATACATAGATACTCTGGCTTTACTCAAAGTCAGTGGCATGTCGTTAGTAAAAAATTGAAAAAAGCAATTGGTAGTGTTGGTAGAGGTGAGGTAGGAAGGTTTTAAGTCTCCCCAAGTTAAAATATCCACCCACCAGAAATGCTACCTCAGGGTGTGGGGTTTCTTATTTGTTTATGGCCCCGTACAGTTTGCTGAGGGCCAGAGTGGTGTTGGCTTGGGGTGGAATGTAGACAGCCAGGATGATTATGGATGAGAACTATCTTGGTAGATTAAAGGGTCTGCAGTTTACCATGAGGTACTCTATATCAGGTGAACAAAAGCTCCATTAAGGCACTGTTAACACTGATCCCAGAAGAAAGACACTCACTTAAATCCTGTCTTAAATCCTGTCTTTGTTTTAGTATGGTCAGGGAGTGAGTTGGGTGGGTTGTCTATGTTCGTTTCTCTATAATTTGGGATTTCTGTGTTAGGCCTAGTATGGTTCTCAATCAGAGGCAGCTGTCAATCGTTGTCCCTGATTGAGAATCATACTTAGGTAGCCTGGTTTCACTTTTGAGTTGTGGGTGTTTGTCTTCTGTGTCAGTGCTTGTTGCCACACGGGACTTTTTCGATTATTGTTTTTTTTCCCCCCAGTGTTCTGTTATGTATTGATTAAACATTATGGACACTTACCACTTACCACATTGGTCCTCCAATCCTTCTCGCTACTCCTCCTCAAAAGATGAGGACGAGATCCGTTACAGACACCCTGGGTTCCCAAGGTGACAGGCTTTTCTGTGGCTTGGGGACACATATGAGCACTTTAAGAGGAATTTCCTGGGAGACAGAATTAACTCAGACCTTTGCTGCTGCCATGCAATATTTAACTATATTTCATTGCTGGAGTCACATTATTTAAGACTGTTGGATCATTGTTCCAGGGGACTGCTGGAGGAGCTGAAATATTTAAGTGACCAAAAAAAGTTGTTTAGAAAGGAGACGACAGAGCCAGAAACCATCTGGTTAGTCAGTGGGTGTGTGTATGTGCTTATGTGCTGGCATGTATTCCTAGTACAGTATGTGCTCAGCATTATCTGTAATGAGATACGCAGCAATTTACCTTAATTACATTTGTTAAAAAACTGATTTGCGTATGTAGGTTCATTGATGTTTTGATTAGGCTCTTTGGCTGAATGATTATGGCAATTCAGTTGGTCCCTGCACTTACTATACTTTACACTAATTACCATACTGTAGCTTATCCTTAGTTTTAAGTTATAGTATGTACAGTCTGTACTAAAACTTAAATGAAAGGTAAGCTGCAGATAGCTTACCCCCTCATGTATTGCAACACATGAAAGAGTGACAGTACGCCTTTCTTAATACCTGGGAGACATTGGGTTAGTGTTTGTACTCCACTGTATGTGGGCAGAATTCCCTCAGTGCTGTTCAAATGTGAGCATCTTTTCAACTCTTCTTTTTCATCGAGAGGAACCCAGGCTTTTTCATCTTTCATCTGCTAGCCACAGGAGAGCCTCTCTGCTCTGCTTTCTTCTTAGTTAATGACTGGAGCGCCACTAATTTGTGACACATCAGAGTTTATCTCCACCTTCCCTTATTCAAATACTCTTAGATTTCTGTTATTATCAATTTATGGTTAGATCAGAATAGCCATCATAATTATTTGGTCTGTACAGAGAATTAAGTCAATGCCACAAGTCTAAATCCACATCTCCATCCATGGCTTAGGAATGGGCTGATTTAGCAAGCTAGCTACTGCAGGACATCAACACAAGCAGGCCAGAAACAGACACGTTTGTCTGACAATGATGACGTTTTGTTAAGAATGTGATTTGATTGGTGTGAAGCCAAATCCAAACTGTCCTTCGTCTGTGTTAATGATCCCTGTCTTATTGTGCTTGGAAGATGGGGGATGAGGGACAAGTAACAAAATATGCAGTGTGTTGGCACGTTCCATATCCATCTGATAGAGAGATAGATAGATGCAGAGCCCACCTACAGGTATGTGCCCGTCCATCTGTTCATCTTCTGTCCCCTTATTCTGCACCTGCACCTTTTTCCTTTCTCTCCACTCTTTTGTGCTTTCTCCTTTTGCCCACCCCTTTCACATTGTTCCCACCTTATCGTCCCTTTCCCAGTGCCCATCTTAAGACCTGTATCGAAAACAAATCCAACACACCCTTTTTCCACGTGTGTGTGTGTGTGTGTGTGCTTGTGTTTGTGTGTATGTGTCCTCTTCTTCTCTTTCCCTCTCTCTGATGTAATATATCTGTAGTCATCTTTAATCTTCCTGTCCCATTGTTCTCTATAGATCGCAGGTGAGTGGGAGCAGCCCCTGCAGAATGACAGCAACTGCCGAAGGTCCAAACAGCAACACTACAAACAATGAGCCTCTGTTTGATGTCAAGCATTCATCTGGTTCCTGCTCCTACAAATTGTAGCACTTGTGTGGGCTTAGAGAGAGAGAGAGAGAGAGAGAGAGAGAGAATCTCTCTTTTCCATCTATTCGTATGATGAGTAGCTCATGAATAGTTAATTTCATCATATACTTATGTTTTCATATACTGTAAAGAAAGGTGCTGTGACTAGCAAGCAGAGAACAAAACGGAAACCATTTATTCAATGGGTTTATAGGTCTACTTGAAGGACTGTAAACTTAATGGTACTGACAGAAGAACACCAGGGGCTGTTCTTCACTTCCACGGAGGGAGCATGACTTTGCCACCAGTGCCCTCCTCGTGTTCTCCAATCCACACAGTGATTTAGTGAGGAGTGCACTCTATATCCACTCACAGACCCAACAAGTGGCTCAACTGGAGATTGCATAGGAATCTGAAGGGCAGCCTCATGATTAATTCTCCATCATGGTTCTGTCTGTGTGAAACGATCTTCTGGCTATTTGCAACAGAAAGAGACCATTGTACAACTGACAAACACTGCTCATTTTTGGAAAATAAGAGGAGAATGAGTGAGATGTGACATGTTGATGGATGGTTGTGTGGAGGAGTGGGCCTTGGATATGGTAATATGGCCAGGAGATTTTCGATTCTTCTGATCAGAGCAGGAACAATGTGGGCCCTCTGTTCCTCTTTATTCCTGTATTCTAGATGCCCTTTGATCAGATAATTGCCCCTCAGACCTGGAGTTTGAAGGCCTGAGGGTCGCTGTGGCAACGTGGCTCGCCATCCTATGTTCCATTGAGTGGTCTTTAGTGGGCCCAGCTTGTGTGGGAAGGGGTGCTGTGTGTGCAGAAAGAAAAAGTGTGACATGCTCCACGGGGCACACTGGTCAGTTTATATAGGTGGTTGCTTATAAACTCAGCAAAAAAAGAAACGTCCTCTCACTGTCAACTGAGTTTATTTTCAGCAAACTTAACGTGTGTAAATATTTGTATGAACATAACAAGATTCAACAGCTGTAACATAAACTGAACAAGTTCCACAGGGTGACTAACAGACATGGAGTAATGTCTCCCTGAACAAAGGGGGGTGGTGTCAAAATCAAAAGTAACAGTCAGTATCTGGTGTGGCCACCAGCTGCATTAAGTACTGCAGTGCATCTCCTCCTCATGGACTGCACCAAATTTGCCAGTTCTTGCTGTGAGATTTTACCCCACTCTTCCACCAAGGCACCTGTAAGTTCCCGGACATTTCTGGGGGGAATGGCCCTAGCCCTCACCCTCCGATCCAACAGGTCCCAGACGTGCTCAATGGGATTGAGATTGGGGCTCTTTGCTGGCTATGGTAGAACACTGACATTCCTGCCTTGCAGAAAATGGCATTGTCATGCTGGAGGGTCATGTCAGGATGAGCCTGCAGGAAGGGTACCACATGAGGGAGGAGGATGTCTTCCCTGTAACACACAGCGTTGAGATTGCCTGCAATGACCATAAGCTCAGTCCGATGATTCTGTGACACACCGCCTCAGACCATGACGGACCCTCCACCTCCAAATCGATCCCGCACCAGTGTACAGGCCTCGATGTAACGCTCATTCCTTCGATGATAAACGCAAAAAAAATGTTCACCTTAATTTAACCAGGTAGGCTAGTTGAGAACAAGTTCTGATTTGCAACTGCGACCTGGCCAAGATAAAGCAAAGCAGTGTGACACAGACAACTACACCTACCCATCACCCCTGGTGAGACAAAACCTTGACTCGTCAGTGAAGAGCACTTTTTGCCAGTCCTGTCTGGTCCAGCGACGGTGGATTTGTGCCCATAGGCGACATTGTTGCTGGTGATGTCTGGTGAGGACCTGCCTTACAACAGGCCTATAAGCCCTCAGTCCAGCCTCTGTCTGCAATAGGCTGAGAGTCTGAGCACTGATGGAGGGATTGGGCGTTTCTAGTGTAACTCGGGCAGTTGTTGTTGCCATCCTGTACCTGTCCCGCAGGTGTGATTTTTGGATGTACCGATCCTGTGCAGATGTTGTTACACGTGGTCTGCCACTGCAAGGACGATCAGCTGTCCGTCTTGTCTCCCTGTAGTGCTGTCTTAGGCGTCTCAGTGTTGCTTTATTGCCTTGGCCACATTTGCAGTCCTCATGCCTCTTTGCCTAAGGCACGTTCACACAGATGGGCAGGGACCCTGGGCATCTTTCTTTTGGTGTTTTACAGAGTCAGTAGAAAGGCCTCTTTAGTGTCCTAAGTTTTCATAACTGTGACCTTCATTTCCTACCATCTGTAAGCTGTTAGTGTCTTAACGACCGTTCCACGGGTGCATGTTCATTAATTGTTTATGGTTCATTGAACAAGCATGGGAAACCGTGTTTAAACCCTTTACAATGAAGATCTGTGAAGTTATTTGGATTTTTACTAATGATCTTTGAAATACAGGGTCCTGAAAAGGGGACGTTTTATTTTTTTGCTGAGTTTATATGTCCTGTTTCACTGTATGTACAAGTGGGTAACCTGTACAAGTGTAAGGTTTGAAATGTGTATTTTGCATATGCCAACTCCCCCTGAGACGCTCTTAGAGAGTGGGGTCACGACCATGGTGAAAGTTAGATCTGTATGTGGTAACAATACAGTTTCATATTTAAAGTAAAGATAGGACAGTCTTGGGCAGAGTCTGTTGCATGAGTAGATTCCTTCAGCCTCTGGAGATTTGCTGAAAGTCACACAGAGGGACGTGTGTGTGTGTGTGTGTGTGTGTGTGTGTGTGTGTGTGTGTGTGTGTGTGTGTGTGTGTGTGTGTGTGTGTGTGTGTGTGTGTGTGTGTGTGTGTGTGTGTGTGTGTGTGTGTGTTTTGCACAGAGAAAAGCCCTGCTCTGAGTTGAATTGGTCTCTACTATGCTGTGCAAATATTTCATCTGTGTTGCTAAGCTAATGCCCCACTACACACTATGCAATGGCTCCCAGATGCAGAATGACACAATCACTCAAGCTATCAACTTGTTTTACAGCAGTGATCCGATTACACCCTACACATTGCACCATACTAGATATTTTCTCTTGCTCTCTCTCCCCCTCATCATTTCTGTTTAGTGTTTGCACACACTCTTTCTCGTTCTTTCTTTCTGTCTCTCTCTCTCGTGGACCGTGCAGGTGTAATGAATGAAAATATGTTCACCATTCATATTGGTGTGGCGCACACACACACACAAACACACGCATACACACACACACACACAAACACACGCATACACACACACACACACAAACACACGCATACACACACACACAAACACACGCATACACACACACACACACACAAACACACACATACACACACACACACAAACACACGCATACACACACACACACACAAACACACGCATACACACACACACACACACACACAGACAAACACACGGTATAGTAGGGAAGTGTTGCAGGCTTACTAGGCTGTTGGTTTTTAAAGGTTGGTATTGTCGGGTTTTCCGCTTTGACTTGTTGTGACTTGTTTTGAATTCCTTTTTTAAAAATCCCTTAGTGACATGCCTCAATTGCGAAATACAATTTGGAATTCCTGAAATGATTGTATCTAGTATAGACTAAAAGCACAGGTCAGTGGTGGCTTTCAACATTACACTTTCAAATGTTTCCTGATCTGATCATGTACAATTTTGAACATGAGACCATCTTTGTGTGTGTAGGTAATTTGGGGATATAACAGGTGATTTCTGTGAGTAACTCATCCAACCGTCTGTTGTAAAATAATGTCTTCTTTGCTGCGGGCTGATTTGGGTATAATCCAAAACGCTATTATGGAAAAACGAATTATGCTTATTCTTCCATAATACTTTCCTTTGCTGTTAGATTTAGATCTGCCTCAACACAAAGACTATTTCTTCCTAAAATGCTATGGAAAATGACCAAGAGGTAATATGAATCTCCAATTATGCACACATATCAACACAGTAGTACAGAAGTTTCTGAAATAGGACATTGTTTATTGAACACAACAAAGCATGTTTGACATGGGCATGAGTGGTCCGCTCTAACATCCAGCAATCTTGTTTATAAAGTTTCATAAAACTCCTGGTATAATAGTACAAATGATTAATAATATAACAACACGTATAACAGTAATAATAATACAATTATTTTTATGAAACAACATTCCTATCAACTCTCCCACCTCTCAATAAATGTATATTTCACTGAGTGGTGGCACTGGAATGGTTGTAAGCTTTGTCTTCTACAAACTTCAGTCGGAAGTCCGCAGTCAAACGTTTTAGACCATACGAGGATGATGCTTATGCTTATGTTTTGAAGTAGTGACATTTTATTATTTTCTTAAAAGCACTTTGGAAGTCCTTGTTGAAGTATGCGTAAATTATGGGATTCAGTAGGGAGTTGGAATACCCGAGCCAGTTAATGACGTCCTCGAGCCACTTTGGCATTTGGCACGACTGGCAAAAGGGCATTACCAGGGCAACGATAAAGAAAGGCAACCAGCAAAATATAAAAGTGCCCATAATGATACCCAGCGTCTTTACCGTTTTGCGCTCTCTGGCCATGGCCATCTTTCTCTTTGCCTCCATGTTCTTATCGTGTCTGCTCTCAAAGAGCGGTTCGGATTTGGGGGTGTTGGGGAGTGGCAGGTTGTTTTTCGAGTTGCTGTGAACCTCGATGATCTCCAGCGACTCGCCGTCCTCCGCGTGCTTGACCGCGCCGTTTATGCATAGGGTCGGTTTGGGCTTCACGCTCCTCTTCCAGCTTTTACTCGGGTCCCCATTGGTCCTCTTGTGGAAAAGAGTAGGGGACAGTCCCAAACAAGAATCAGACACTTTCTTTTTATCTGTTTTACGCACGGTTCTCCTGATTCTAAACCTCGCGGCTTTGAATATCCGCCCATATAAGACCAACATGAGTATCAACGGAATGTAGAACGCGCCAAATGTTGAGTAGATTGTGTACCATGGGTCTCGACTAATAATGCATTGCTCGGGGTTTGCTATGTCCTCCGCCTTACTACTCGGCTGGGAACGCATGATCAACATGGGTGGAACAGAGATAGAGAACCCGACAAACCAGGTCACACTGATCAGAACCGCCGCTCTTCTGGGCGTCCTCTTCTTCATATACTCTATGGGTTCGGTAATGGCCCAGTACCTGTCCAAGGCGATGGCGCACAGGTGCAGAATGGATGATGTACAACATAACACATCTAAAGAGATAAAAATATCACACGGTACCTGTCCGAGAGCCCACCTGTTTAAGACTTGGTAAAGGGCAGCCATTGGCAACACCAGAACCGATACCATCAAGTCAGTCACGGCCAGAGACCCGATCAGATAGTTCCCTACATTCTGAAGATTTCTCTCCAGGGCGATAGCTGCAACCACACACGCGTTACCAAATACGGCACAGAGAATGAGCGCAGCCAGGAGAAAGGACGGGAAGATTTGGGAACTTAATTTCACCTCCTCGGAATTAGCTGTCGAGGTTTCGTTTTGAAAATCAAATAGAAACCATGCGGCCGTCGAGTTGTTTCTTTCCTCCATGTTGATGAAAAAGGAAGCGCTCCTCAGTGACATTGTGTCATCTCCCGTGCCCAATAGAGCTCCACCCTTGGAGAGCGCGTTGTGATCTACAGCTGGACTCCGCGCTGCGCGCTCAGTATGCACTCTGTGCCGGTTGGTGACGACTGACGAGGGGGTTCATTTATACCAGTGATGGAAAATACGTCAGTTGGCTGTGAGATTGAAAGAGAGATGTTCTGTCCACACCAACAGTTGGGCTCTCTGAGAGAGTGCGCGCAGTGAGATGCAGGTGCTATCATCCCTTTACCAACAGGATTTGATAGAGCACTAATAACAATTAATTGGCATAGACACACACACACACACACACACACACACACACACACACACACACACACTCGTTTTCAACGTTTTTACTTGTATGATGCATTTATTATTCATTGTTTAGATCTGAGCAATAGCCTAAATTATTATAGAAAACCACAGCTGTAACGGAAACCATAGGACTATGCCTGTCCTTTCTCAATTACGAAAATATTACAAACGAATCTGCCATTGCTGTTCTTGCTTAAAAACAATATATGGAATTTATTGAAGTTATTTCTCAGATCAGCACCATGGACAGCGTACCTCGCTGTGACCAGGTCTGATGCTGCCACCTGGCGTAGACCTACATGGCAGAGTGGATTACTTGTGAAGTTTGGTGCATCTGACGCTCCGTAACAAAAAGAAGTGACGTCATTGTCCTCTAACTTTCGGACAAACGTTTCTTCTATTAAATTGTTAATTAATCGTTTCGAAGGGAACGCATAGGAATTTGGAAATCCCAGGTAGGATATGTTACTTTTCAGTATGGCAATTGTTTCAAAAGCCATCGTCATAAACATTTGCATTTGTCAAAAAGAATGAACAGAAATGTTGAACTAGGAGCCCACCGCCTCACGAGAGGAGAGGAGTTTCGTTTTTAGATTTTTGCTTGCTAGATTTAGCTCAGCTGGCATGGCTAGTTTTGTATTTCACGCTATTAATAATAATCATTGACATTTGAATGTTGCCTTTTTTATTGATTTTTTTTAAATTTACGTAGCAAATAAAGGCTATCTAAATAAAGCCTGTTTATTAGCTGTTATATCATGAAATTGGCGTGACGCTGCTGTATAGGGCTATGGCCATGCACGGTTAGAGGAACTGCATCCATGACCAAGGTTGAGTAGATAGGCCTACTGTCTCAATTTTGACTCTTAGTTGAAATGTTGTCAGTTATGTTAAAACGAAGGCTGTAAACGAATATAGGTACACATACAGTAAGCCTTTTTTCAGCAGTTTTTCTGAAAACCCAAGAGTCATTATCACATGGATCATATTGTGATTCAACCTTATTTGGGTTCATCTTCTAACAGTGCTTCAGAAAAATTCCCATTAGCCTTATCACCTGTGCTGAATGCATATCACATGTTGTGGTATCCTCTCCATGAGAGGAAATACATGCTCCCTGCCTATTTGTCTGTGTGTTGGCATTTAGCCTACTGTGCCCTCTTTTTCATTGATTCTGTGGCAGATGAGAACAGCAGACATCGGTCTCTATGGACAACCCAGGGGCGGTGGCTATGCTCCGCTGCAGGAAGTGTCGTAAAGGCTTTGTAGACACAACATGCCTGCATCCGGTGAGTGACGGGGTTACTTTTCCAGCTAGTATAGTGTATGTAAAGCACATAGGAAAGCAGGGGTCGGCAACACATTTTATTTTGCCCCCCAATGTTTTTAGAAAAAAAAAAAAAATATATATATATATATATATATATATATATATATATAAAAAAATACTAAAACCACCAGGAATTCAACTAAAAGTCTGTTCCCAAGTGTTCCCACAAATACAAGTTTCTCAATGTAATCAAGGTATGAAAGGATTGTTATTTTCAAATTCCATCTCTTTTTGAGTTTAGTTGTCAATATGCACTGTACAAGTTATCTTAATTATGTTCACCATCCTCTCTGACAAAAATCGGCCCATGGCTGAATCTAGTTTCCTGCCCCTGATGTAAAGTCTCTCAGTGGTAGGTGAGAAAATAGAGTAGCACGTGTCTCTAGCATTTTATTAGCATCCCCATTAGTCGCTGCTAACACAGCAGCTACTCTTCCTGGGGTCCACACAAAGCACAAAACATGAAATGCTACAAAACATCAATAGACAATAACAACTCAAGGACATAACTACACGCATTTAAAATAAGTATGTACACTTTCATACACTAAGGCTACTGTACATCTGTAACGATTTTCGTTGGTGGAAGGAGAGGAGGACCAAAGTGCAGCGTGGTACGTATCCATAATACTTTTCATCCAGAATGAATACACAAACAAAAACAACAAAACGATAAACAAACAGTTCTGACAGGTGCAACAAACACGAACCAGAAAAAAATAACTACCCACAAATCATAGTGGGAAAACAGGCTGCCTAAGTCTGGTTCTCAATCAGAGGCAGCTGTCAATCGTTGTCTCTGATTGAGAACCATACTTAGGCAGCCTGTTTTCCCACTATGGGTTGTGGGTAGTTGTTTTCTGTCTTTGTATTCTGTACCAGACAGAACTGTTTCGGTCTCGTTCATTCTCTTTAGTTGTTTTTGTCATTCTGTGTTCAGTTAATTTCATTAAATTGACGATGAACACTTACCACGCTGCGTGTTGGTCCTATGATTCCTATTCCTCATCATCAGACAAGGAGGAGACATTTACGCCGGCACATACATTTCACTATTCTGCTTATGTGAAATAAACAAAACCGTGCATCAGACGGTGTTTCACCATAGGTCCTTCACTCCTGTTGAGTTCATAAAAGGAAAAGAGCAATGTTTCTTCAGTAGGGAGAGCCAGGCTGGTGTTATACCATATGGTTAGGAGTTGACCGGGTCTGTACTGGGTAAAGATGGTAGTTTATCTCCCTACAGATAGTGCCTGATGATGACACAACGGCAGCAGGTACATGCAGCGTCTGGCACATGAACGTTGATACACTGCCAGAGTGGATACTGACATCAGTTCACCAGGTACGGCTTTGTCTTTGTACAGGTGTGTGCTAGTGTTTGATTTGCACTGTGTTCTTTTGTAACTTTTGGATAAAAATTTGAGACAAGCCTATCAGTTCTTTCTGTTCTAATGTCCTCTTTCTGTAGGCCCAGTGGACAGTGGGGAAGCTGAACTGTGGGAACTGTGGTGCTCGCCTGGGTGGCTTCAACTTTCTCAACAACACCAAATGCCCCTGTGGTCAGGAGTGCACCGTGCACCTTAGCAAGAGTCGGGTCGACCAGGACCACAAACGCTACCTTCATGTGGTCAGTCCGCAGACGACGAGAGGTAGGGGAGGACCGGGCTGCCTGAAGGGCGAGCCGGTGGGTTCTCACAGTGAGCAGTACAGGTCAGAAGTCGGGGAGGACTTTCTGGTTGGCTCACAGCTCTGCTGTACTTCTGTGTCCCGCCTTAACGCTGAGAGCCGACCAATCACAACACACCCAGATGCCTTTTTCCAGTTGGCTGACATCAGAGCCACCCAATCAGTTCCATTGAGCTCCCCCAGCATTGTTTCTCATACGAAGTTTGGTGCGAGGGGCAGGTTGGAACCCTCCTGTAGCTCTGGCTCCCAGACTGGCCCTGTTGAAGTGACTGAGGGAGAGGTGAGGACTGGGACAGAGCAGCTGCCCTATTCACCTGTTGTGTCCTACACCCCTCATCTATTTGCAACTAGTATTATTAGGTCACCTACCTGCCTATCACGTCTGACTAGAGAGGCCCCTGGTTCTCGTCTTCTCTCCCTGAGAGGGCCAGGTGTCTCCCACATCCCTGGAGAGCAGGAGGAGGCCGTGGAGGAGGAGAGAAGGGGAACCCCCACAGAGCTCCAGGCCCAGGTAGTAGCCAACAATGCTTCTCCAGCCATACAAAGGTTCAGCAAGAAAGAGAAGAACCGGCTGAAGAGCCAGAGGAGGAAACAGAGGAAGAAAGAGCGCTGGCTCCACTCCCAGGAACAGGTGAGAATTGGTCATGGCCTCAATTGAGATCTGACGGTTATTTACAGGTAGAGAGAAAGAGACACTTGCTTTGGCAATGTTAAAATATGTTTCCCATGCCAATAAAGCCATTGAATTGAGATAAGTGCCGGTAAAAGACATCTGGCTGTAACAGAAATGTCTAATGGAGTTATGCATGTAATGGTAAGTCAAACATTCATACAGTTTTGTTTGTCCAGTATTTTAGTTACATTGCATTTTTGTAAAATTATTCTTGACCATTTTGTGGAGCTTACAAGACGACCACAGTGGAGTCCCTGTGGTTGTTAGTCTGACACTGTTTACCACAAGCAGTTAAATTGGGGCAAAAAACTATTTAGTCAGCCACCAATTGTGCAAGTTCTCCCACTTAAAAAGATGAGAGGCCTGTAATTTTCATCATAGGTACACTTCAACTATGACAGACCAAATGAGAAAAAAAATCCAGAAAATCACATTGCAGGATTTTTAATTTATTTATTTGCAAATTATGGTGGAAAATAAGTATTTGGTCAATAACAAACAAGCAAGATTTCTGGCTCTCACAGACCTGTAACTTCTTCTTTAACTTCTTCTCTCTGTCCTCCACTAGTTACCTGTAAATGGCACCTGTTTGAACTTGTTATCAGTATAAAAGACACCTGTCCACAACCTCAAACAGTCACACTCCAAACTCCACTATGGCGAAGACCAAAGAGCTGTCAAAGGACACCAGAAACAAAATTGTAGACCTGCACCAGGCTGGGAAGACTGAATCTGCAATAGGTAAGCAGCTTGGTTTGAAGAAATCAACTGTGGGAGCAATTATTAGGAAATGGAAGACATACAAGACCACTGATAATCTCCCTCGATCTGGGGCTCCACGCAAGATCTCACCCCGTGGGGTCAAAATGATCACAAGAACAGTGAGCAAAAAATCCCAGAACCACACGGGGGGACCTAGTGAATGACCTGCAGAGAGCTGGGACCAAAGTAACAAAGCCTACCATCAGTAACACACTACGCCGCCAGGGACTCAAATCCTGCAGTGCCAAACGTGTCCCCCTGCTTAAGCCAGTACATGTCCATGCCCGTCTGAAGTTTGCTAGAGAGCATTTGGATGATCTAGAAGAAGATTGGGAGAATGTCATATGGTCAGATGAAACCAAAATATAACTTTTTGGTAAAAACTCAACTCGTCGTGTTTTGAGTTGCATCCAAAGAACACCATACCTACTGTGAAGCATGGGGGTGGAAACATCATGCTTTGGGGCTGTTTTTCTGCAAAGGGACCAGGACGACTGATCCGTGTAAAGGAAAGAATGAATGGGGCCATGTATCGTGAGATTTTGAGTGAAAACCTCCTTCCATCAGCAAGGGCATTGAAGATGAAACGTGGCTGGGTCTTTCAGCATGACAATGAACCCAAACACACCGCCCGGGCAATGAGGGAGTGGCTTCGTAAGAAGCATTTCAAGGTCCTGGAGTGGCCTAGCCAGTCTCCAGATCTCAACCCCATAGAAAATCTTTGGAGGGAGTTGAAAGTCCGTGTTGCCCAGCAACAGCCCCAAAACATCACTGCTCTAAAGGAGATCTGCATGGAGGAATGGGCCAAAATACCAGCAACAGTGTGTGAAAACCTTGTGAAGACTTTGACCTCTGTCATTGACAACAAAGGGTATATAACAAAGTATTGAGAAACTTTTGTTATTGACCAAATACTTATTTTCCACCAAATAAATAAATTCATTAAAAATCCTACAATGTGATTTTTCTGGATTTTTTTTCTCCTCATTTTGTCTGTCATAGTTGAAGTGTACCTATGATGAAAATTACAGGCCTCTCATCTTTTTAAGTGGGAGAACTTGCACAATTGGTGGCTGACTAAATACTTTTTTGCCCCACCGTACATGTATGACACACATTTCAAAGTCCTTCACCTTACTTTGACCGTGTCTGGAAGGGGGGAAGTTATATCTTGCCTTTGATAACGTAGTCGCCCATCAGCTAAGCAAACACAAACACAGAAGATTAGTGAGTTGTGTGTTGCCTGCCAGGTGGGTGACTACATTTCCCTGTGTTGTCAGCAGTAGCAGAGAGATTGTTGGTTGACAGTGGCCAGTGTGGACCTACAGTGTATATGATTGAGAGACACTTACAGTACTGTGGAGTGTGGACTACATGTACTGTGCTTGTTCTAGTCTAACTGACCGTAGAAAAGAACAACTCCATGTCATTCTCTTGTGGATGAACCCATATTATAGGTTGATTTATGTGGTTTGATAAAGTTGGCTAATCTTGTGCCAAGATCAGTTTAATTGTTTTTGGTTGATAGCTTGTAAACTCAAGCCCTTCCACGAACCACTCTCGTCATGGTTACAGTCGGTCTCTGTTTTATGGGTATCTGAATTGGGGTGACTAGTGCATGTCAACAAGCCGTCCATTCTCCCCAAACCATAGACTCTATTGCCGGTCAGTAATCTCTCACAATGACACTCAACGGGCTGATTGGAGTGCTCTCATATCATATGTGAGCATCATGAACGAAGAGATGTAAAAAGCAACAAATGGGCCAAATGTCCCCTCCTGGGGCGGCAGGGTAGCCTAGTGGTTAGAGCGTTGGACTAGTAACCGGAAGGTTGCAAGTTCAAATCCCCGAGCTGACAAGGTACAAATCTGTCATTCTGCCCCTGAACAGGCAGTTAACCCACTGTTCCTAGGCCGTCATTGAAAATAATAATTTGTTCTTAACTGACTTGCCTAGTAAAATAAAATAAAAAAATTAAATTTAAAAAATCCGAAATTCAGAAGATGTAAGCTCCTGCGAAATTGTGATTTGTCCAAATGATCAGTGATGACAAATCAAAGTGCCAGAAACAAAGTTCCTCGCTAGTCGTTGCATCCCACAGTCTGTTGACAGACGCTATGATACCATTTATGACGTGCGTCTGTCCACAAGAGATTAGTAGTGTTACTGTTAGATATGATTTTCCATATTGCCTCACTATTATTTTATCTTATTGTATATAGAGTGTGACAGGGCTGCTAACAGACAGTGAGGAGGTGGACAGAGAGGGCTACACCTGTGCTGTGTGCCTGGATGTCTACTTCAGTCCCTATAGCTGTCACCCCTGTGGCCACATCTTCTGTGAGCCCTGCCTCCGCACGCTGGCCAAGAACCGGCCAGCCAACACCCCCTGTCCCCTCTGCCGCACCCTCATCTCACACACACTCTTCCAGAAAGGTGAGTTACGGCTTCAAATTATGGTGCATACTCCTCCCAATGGTTCTGTTATTGATAACAAATAGCTGTTTTCTCCATAGCTGTAAATAGTAAGAAGCCCTTTGAGAGATTTAACTAAATTGTTTAATTGCCTTTTGGTTTCAGAGCTCAACCAGACAGCTAAGACTTTTTTCCCGAAGGTCTACCACTCACGGAAACACAACTTTCAAAAAGCCAACTGTGCTAAATTGCCTCTTCCCAACTGCCCAAAACGTTTCCACATATTTTGGGGTAAGGTATATTGTGGATGTGTTGCTTACAATAGATATCTGATCATCTGTAACTCAGTTTGTCTTATTTTTGTGCAGTCGTGTAAGCTCTTATGCAACAAACATGTTATAATTCTCATGTAACTAATGAGTTTCTCACAAAGTCTCTTTTAGTTAACTAGCATGCCAAGCTTGAGCAGTCCTAAACCATAACCCATTATTGTACATGTGTACACTAGGGACTGTGTCTGCCTCCCTCTCTGACCCCAGTTTTCCTGTTTGTATCCCAGGGTACCAGGAGCAGGTGGCTCCAGGGAGGTGGTGGCACTTTGCCCCAGCAGGCTTCGCCCTGGATGCCCTGGACCTGGCCGACATGCGCGGCTGGTTTTTCGATATTGACCTGGTCATCATCTACATCCACTCTGTCAACTGGATACTGGCCCTGCTGGTTCTTTGCTTTCTAGCATACCTCTTCTTGTCTTGAGTGCTGTTTGTGTATTTAGCCAGTGATGGCTGACCTCTAAAAATGGTACAGCTGAGGTTTCTGGGTGATGTAGTATTGTGCCTAATAGTGCTTACTGCCAGGTAACTCACCTGTCACCTCCATATGTTAACTGGAATCATGAGCAGTCCTGAGTGGAACTGGAACTGTGAGGTGTTTTTTTGTTGCAGTTGGGGAGGTCATATATATAGAAATACCAGTACTCAAATGAAGTTGTGTAGATGGGCTTATTTCATATTTTGTGAGAGTTTTACATACAATCTTTTCACTGTAAATCCAAAATTGTTTTATGAGGGATATACGTGTAATAGAAGTGAAAACGGAAGATCAAAAATTATTATTGTTTAAAAAAAATCAGGTTAGGAAATGCACAGAGATCTATAATAATAGGCCTATTTTGATAAATGTATGACAAGTGGGCCCGCTCTGCAAGGACCCGCTCTGTCAAGGACTTCCCTCGGGTCATCAACATGAAGGTAGCATAATCACATACAGTACCAGCCAAAAGTTTAGGTTGATGAATGAATGTGTCATATCATATACAGTACCAGCCAAAAGTTTGGACACACTTACTCATTCCAGGGTTTTTCTTTATTTTGACTATATTCTACATTGTAGAATAATAGTGAAGGCGTCAACTAGGAAATAACATGTGGAATCATGTAGTAGAAAGCAAAAAAGTGTTAAACAAATCAAAATCTATTTTATATTTGAGATTCTTCAAAGTAGCCACCCTTTGCCTAGATGACAGCTTTGTACCCTCTTGGCATTCTCTCAACCAGCATCATGAGGTAGTCGCCTGGAATGTGTTTCAATTAACAGGTGTGCATTGTTAAAAGTTAATTTGTGGAATTTCTATCCTTCTCAATGTGTTTGAGGCAATCAGTTGTGTTGTGACAAGGTAAGGGTGGTATACAGAAGATAGCAAGTCCAAGTCCATATTATGGCAAGAACAGCTCAAATAAGCAAAGAGAAATGACAGTCCATCATTACTTTCAGACATGAAGGTCAGTCAATACGGAAATGTCAAGAACTTGAAAGTTTCTTCAAGTGCAGTTACAAAAACCATCAAGCACTATGATGAAACTGGCTCTCATGAGGACCACCACAGGAAAGGGAGACCCCGAGTTACCTCTGCTGCAGAGGATAAGTTCATTGGAGTTAACTGCACCTCAGAAATTGCAGCACAAATAAATGTTTCACACAGTTCAAGTAACAGACACATGTCAACATCAACTGGTCAGAGGAGAATGAGTAAATGAGGCCTTCGTGGTCGAATTTCTGCAAAGAAACCAATACTCAAGGACACTAATAAGAAGAAGAAGAGACTTGCTTGGGCCAAGAAACAAAACCAATGGACATTAGACCAGTGGAAATCTGTCCTTTGGTCTGATGAGTCCAAATGTGAGATTTTTGGTTGAACGGATTACCTCCGCATGTGTACTTCCCACTGTGAAGCATGGAGGAGGTGGTGTGGGTGTGCTTTGCCGGTGACACTGTCTGATTTGATTTAGAATTCAACGCACACTTAACCAGCATGGCTACCACAGCATTCTGCAGCGATACACTGTCCCATCTGGTTTGCGCTTAGGGGGACTAACATTTTTCAACAGGACAATGACCCAACACACCTCCAGGCTGTGTAAGGGCTATTTGACCAATAAGGAGAGTGATGGAGTGCTGCATCAGATGATCTGGCCTCCACAATCACCCAAACTCAACTCAATGGAGATGAGTTGGACTGCAGAGTGACGGAAAAGCAGCCAACAAGTGCTCAGCATATGTGGGAAGACTGTTGGAAAAGCATTCCAGGTGAAGCTGGTTGAGAGAATGCCAAGAGTGCGCAAAGCTGTCATCAAGGCAAAGGGTGGCTACTTTTAAATATATTTTGATTTGTTTAACACTTTTTTGGTTACTACATGATTCCATATGTGTTCTTTCATAGTTGTGATGTCTTCACTAGTATTCTACAATGTAGAAAATAGTACCAATAAAGGAAAACCCTTTAATGAGTAGGTGTGTCCAAACTTTTGATAATGTACATCTCATATAACTATAAACTTTTTATTCAATATGCACTACATGACCAAAAGTATGTGGATACCTGCTCGTCGAACATCTCATTGCAAAATCATGGGCATTAATATGGAGTTGCCCCTTGCTGCTATAACAGCTTCCACTCTTCTGGGAAGGCTTTCCTCTAGATGTTGGAACATTGCTGTTGGGTCAAGGGCGTTACTGAGGTCGGGTACTAATGTTGGGCAATTAGGCATAGCTCGCAGTTGGCGTTCCAATTCATCCCAATGGTGTTCTAAGGGGTTGAGGTCAGCTCTCTGTGCAGGCCAGTCAAGTTCTTCCACACCTATCTTGACAAACCATTTCTGTATGAGCCTCGGTTTGTGCACTGGGGCATTGTCGTGCTGAAACAGGAAAGGGACTTAAGTTGGATGCACAGAATTGTCTAGAATATCATTGTATGCTGCAGTGTTAAGATTTCCCTTCACTGGAACTAAGTTGCCTAGTCCAAACCATGAAAAACAGTCCCAGACCATTATTGCTTCACCAAACTTTACAGTTGGCACTATTCATTGGGGCTTTCTGCTGGCATCTGCCAAACCCAGATTTGTCAGAGGGACTGCCAGTAAAGTGTGATTCATTACTCCGGAGAACGAGTTTCCACTGCTCCAGAGTCCAATGATGGAGAGCTTTACACTACTCCAGCCAACGATTAGCATTGCACATGGTGATCTTAGGCTTGTGTGCAGCTGCTCAGCCATTGAAACACATTTCATGAACAGTTTTTCTGCTGGAGTTGCTTCCAGAGGCAGTTTGGAACTCGGTTGTGAGTGTTGCAACCCAGAACAGATGATTTTTACGCACTACACGCTTCAGCACTCGGCGGTCCCGTTCTGTGAGCTTCTGTGGCCTACCACTTCACAGCTGAGCTCTTGTTGCTCCTAGACGTTTCCACTTCACAATAACAGCACTTGACCGGGGCATCTCTAGCAGCGAAGAAATTGGACAAAATTACTTGTTGGAAAGGTGGCATCTCTATGAGGCGCTACATTGAAAGACCCTGAGCTCTTCTGTAAGGCCATTCTGCTGCCGATGTTTGTCTATGGAGATTTTATACACCTGTCAGCAACAGGTGTGTGTGAAATAGCCGAATCCACTGATTTGAAAGGGTGTCCACATACTTTTGTATATATAGTGTATTTTAGTACTGTTGCAATTTTGTGTGTTGCAGGGACTCATTGTAATATTTTGTCTTACCAGTGTGTCATTCAGTGTATTACCAATGATAGACATCTTATATACATTTTACAGAACAAATTGCCAAATCTCTGGTAAGTTATGTGTCAAATGTACAGTTTTCATTGGTTTGCAATTGTGGTGACAATAATACAATGGTTTGCTTGCAGCCAACAGTAGCCTGTATGTCTGTATTCTGTATCTCACATCGGTCGGGGAGGCTGTGATGTGCGTAAATTGATGACTTTGAGCATTCATATTCCTGCTGGTCTTTGAATGTGCTGTTGCTCATGCCAGATACGAATAATATTCGTAGATATTTGCGTTTATTCTCAATACTTTCCTGCGACAGACCCGCTTGCTTTGGAGTCGTCGACGCCTCAACAGTTAACGGGATGCCGGAGCAGTGACAAATGGTTGGCTCAGGCTCCCCATGAATTCGCTTCTCAGGTGAAAGCACGACAGAAGACCGTTCAGCCGCAGTTGGCCTTCTGCTGGGGTGAAGGTGACTCGCTACGCCGCTGAGGAGAGGGATGCAGAGAAGAAGCTGCGAGCCGTCCACTACTTGCTGTCGTCCTGCAAGCTGAACATACGAATATTATAGATAGGCTGGCCGTGGGATTTTATCAGTGACTGTGTATGCATGTGTTCTGCACCGAACGGGCGCATTAACCGCCCCAGATCCGCAGCGAACATTTTCCAGCTCGGCAAACCACCGCAGAGGGACCCCGAGCGCCGGGAGAGCACCGAGAGCGCGCGGAAAGCCCAGCGGGCCGTAGGCGACTGTAGGATGGTGAGATATGATCTATCGTGCATTATTGGTAAAAGCAATGGAGTCATTTCTGCCGTACTAGTATAAGAGCAGACACTATCCTATATATATTTTACCCACAACAAATTAAAATGCGCAACGCTAGATATTCTAAATGTAATTATCCAGAGACATTTTCTTACCAAGCTACATTTATCTGCCAACTAAGTCCTAGATGGGAGTCCAGGAGCCATAGAGAAATTAATTTAAGAATGTCCTTGAATGGTTTCTTAACGCTTTAAGGTGCGATAGACTAAATAATGTATGTTGCACTCAGAAGGGCATGCCACAAGGATAGCTACTACAATATTACACCAATGTGCCACAATTAGTAGTTGTGTGTATATATCTATGTATATATGTGTGTGTCTTTATAGTGCAATAGTGTTATTAAAGTTTAGGCCTATATTGGGCCCTTGAAAACCTATGGAGCTATGCATTGACTTGCTGAAAGGGGTTATGTGTACATGTTGCTTCTCAGACTGTCCAAGAATTCAACACTCTTGTGGCGCTGTACCGAGAACAGGTCATCTCTATTGGGGAGATTTCTGCCGATGGTCCCTCTTTACGGGCCGTGTTGCACCGTACCAGGACCAAAGGATGCGCTATGGCCCAAGCTGCCCATCAGAACCTCACCGTGATATCTGGGTCTGGGTAAGGATTCTGCGTCTACGATATACGGATAGGCTACAATTTAATGAATGTGATCTGTTGACATCTTCAGTCGTCACTGGAGCTGTCCACGGTGCTAGTGTGTCAATCCAAGCCCTGCTATTCGACAGGATAATTAAATACAGTAGCAGGTTTGGGTTCAATTCTATTTCAATTCAGAAAGTAAACCAAATTCCAATTCCACGTTTTACTAAAACCAATTAAAGAGAATTGATATTGGAATTTCAGTGTAGACTACTTCCTGAATTGACTGGAATTCAAATTAAATGTACCCCAAGCCTGTACAGTGGGCTACTTGGAATCTATGATACAGTCACTGGATGTGATAGGTTGATGTCTTCAATTGCCGCTGGAGCTGTCCTTGTTGCTAAGTGTAATCTACTCATAAATTATCTGCTCTTCCTTAGCCATTAAAGACCCCTCACACCTCCAGTCTCTTTAGAGCAAGGATGGGCAATTAGCGCCTGCGGTCCCCTTTAAGTGGGCCCATGGATCAACAAAATGTTACTTAGGGCCTTATCGACTGCATGTGTGGGTGGGTATGGATGTGGATATGCAGACCCCTAAGCCACTGTGACCCCCCATGATGAGTTCAGATTTTTTTGGTGGTCCACCTCTGCTTTAGAGCCAGTGGGTTTCACGAAGGGCTAGAATAGGAGCCAGTGATAAGATTTGAAACTGTCCATTCTCCTACTGTATGTGTATGTGTTGTAGGCCAGGGGATGGGGAGATCCACCCAGAGATCTGCCGGCTCTTCATCCAGCTGCAGTGCTGCCTGGAGATGTTCATCACGGAGATGCTCAAGTCCATGTGTCTATTGGGGGTACTGCAGCTCCACAGGAAAGGTGAAATACCAATCTCAACCAGCAGAGGGCAGAATAGTAGCTACAATATTTTGTATTTATTTTTTATTTCACCTTTATTTAACCAGGTAGGCTAATTGAGAACAAGTTCTCATTTGCAACTACGACCTGGCCAAGATAAAGCAAAGCAGTGTGACACAGACAACAACACAGAGTTACACATGGAGTAAACAATAAACAAGCCAATAACACAATAAACAAGCCAATAACACAATAAACAAGTCAATGACACAGTACAAAAAAGAATGTCTATATACAGTGCGTGCAAAAGGCATGAGGAGGTAGGCAATAAATAGGCCATAGGATCGAATAGTTACAATTTAGCAGATTAACACTGGAGTGATAAATGAGCAGATGATTATGTGCAGGTAGAGATACTGGTTGTGCAAAAGAGCAGAAAAGTAAATAAAATAAAAAACAGTATGGGGATGAGGTAGATAGATTGGGTGGGCTATTTACAGATGGACTATGTACAGCTGCAGCGATCGTTTAGCTGCTCAGATAGTTGTTGTTTAAAGTTGGTGAGGGAAATAAAAGTCTCAAACTTCAGCGATTTTTGCAATTCGTTCCAGTCACTGGCAGCAGAGAACTGGAAGGAAAGGCGGCCAAATGAGGTGTTGGCTTTGGGGATGATCAGTGAGATATACCTGCTGGAACGTGCTACGGGTGGGTGTTGTTATCATGACCAGTGAACTTAGATAAGGCGGAGCTTTACCTAGCATAGACTTATAGATGACCTGGAGCCAGTGGGTCTGGCAACGAATATGTAGCGAGGGCCAGCCGACTAAAGCATACAGGTCGCAGTGGTGGGTGGTATAAGGTGATTTGGTAACAAAACGGATGGCACTGTGATAGACTGCATCCAGTTTGCTGAGTAGAGTATTGGAAGCTATTTTTTAGATGACATCGCCGAAGTCAACGATCGGTAGGATAGTCAGTTTTACTAGGGTAAGTTTGGCGGCGTGAGTGAAGGAGGCTTTGTTGCGAAATAGAAAGCCAATTCTAGATTGGATTTTTGATTGGAGATGTTTAATATGAGTCTGGAAGGAGAGTTTACAGTCTAGCCAGGTATTTATAGTTGTCCACAAATTCTAAGTCGGAACCGTCCAGGGTGGTGATGCTAGTCGGGCGGGCGGGTGCGAGCAGCGAACGGTTGAAAAGCATGCATTTGGTTTTACTAGAGTTTAAGAGCAGTTGGAGGCCACGGAAGGAGTGTTGTATGGCATTGAAATATGCCATACAATATGAAATACATGGCATCACAGGTTACCCAGTATTATATGTTGATCATATCCCAGGAAAGGATTCATACCCGGAGCCCAGGCTGGACTTCAAGATGGATGAGAGTTCTGATGTACCCATCCTGGAGGAGCGCTCTTCCTCACCTGTGGACTACCAACACGAGTCCTGGCTGGTGTGCACCGATATTGAAAACATAGAGAGGTATAGTGTAATGCAATATGCTTACACACTCATGGTCTCTCATGGTCAACAGAAATCCCAGGCCACAGAGTACTGTTTAAGCCATACATGAATAGGATTATCAACAGCTTGGACATTACAAGTTATAGTAGACATTCATGTTTCAGTTTGTGTGTAGGCTTCCTCTGTGACCATGTAGAGGTGGTAAATGGATTTACCCATGATTCACCCTGTCTCCTCAGGGACATGCGAGAGATGAGAAACCTACTCAGCAAACTTAGGGAGACCATGCCTTTACCACTAAAAAACCAAGGTAAGTAGAATTTGTACTGCAAGAGTGTGTTAAATCATGAAAGATACACAAGATGGAAGGCACTGTACTGTACTCAGGTTCCTCTGTCTGTGTTGTCTAGATGACAGCAGTCTGCTGAATCTCACTCAATACCCGCTAGTCAGGCAGAGGAAGAGGCGCTTCTCTGGGTTCTGCTGCCTGGTGTCTGGCTGAGTCAGTCGGGTCCTGCAGGCAGCAGCAAGGGCAGCACACCAACCCTACACAACACCTTACATGTTATTACTGCCATTTGGGGAAGGAACTTTCTGATCAGTCTGTCTTTATTTTGTAATATGATTATATGTAGAAAAAGCTATTCAAATATAATGTTACAAACATGCATATTTTGCTATTATATTATTCAAGCTGTCTCTCTTTGTAGAAAAGGAGGACCCTTAGGTCTATAGACGAGCACAAACAGATGTGCCAAACTGATGCCACGAGAGATGCATTATGTTGGTAGACAGCTTTGCCTAATCTTTGCCTTCAGACATCTTCCTCAGAATGTCATTATATTTCTTCACTGTGCGATGCTTCTTTTGCAGTCTTCCATGAAAAGGAAATCTGTCTCCAACTTACTTTTTCCATCACAAGGGCTTTGCAATGCTCCATATCAAAAACACTTCTCATTTCATGTAAATACAGTATATAAATGGTGGTAAATGTTTTGTATGAAACTTTCTTTGAATAATGTAACTATAGATTATCTAAAGATTGAATGTCTAAATCGTTTGCTTTGATTTATTTTGATGTCTTGGCCGAAAGTGTACAGCATGAATATTGCTATTTGTACTGTGGTAGATGTGTAGTGTATAGATGTTGTGCTATAGATTGTTGTACGGCTGACAGTATGTATAGGCCATTTTATAATGTGAATAAACTTTTTGTATTTAAATAATCCTTTTTGTCTGGTTTATAGAGAGGCTCTGATCGGTTGTTTCTTGTTGGTTTCAGAGCCCACACATGATGTCCGCTTAAAGTATACTTCACATGAAGGAGACAAATGGACCTATTCGTTATAGTTGTGGGTACTTGCAAAGCTATAAACTTCCTCAATCACAACATGAAACTATTTTATATTTTATCAGTGTGACAGGAACTCAGTGTTCCACCCATGACCCCTCTTTCCACACTCAAGGGAGTGTCAGGGGTCAGAGTTGTAGAGACAATTTACAGCTGGTGAATGTTACTGGAATCTGGAATTTCCAGACACTTCTTCCAGTAAGGGGACAGGATGGAAGGTTGCGAAAGGAGGGTTTGGAACACTTGGGAACTTTGAACTTTGTGTTGCCATGGCTTACAGGCTGACTACACCGCTCACGTTGCGTGCGCGAGTGTTGCAAAATACATTTAGAAATCTATGTTATTCAATTATTGTACCCACACTGCTCGCGCGCACCAACGAGAGTCTGTGTTGCCAAGGGCTAAAATAGAAATCAGTTCTATTTGTGACGCAGATAGCACTGCAAGTCCTGCCTCTCCCATCTCCTCATTGGTAGGTACCCACGTTCCATCTCATTGGTTTTACCCACGTGGGTGACTGAAAGACGAACAAGGTCGGTGGCAGTAATGCACCTAATTTCTGAAAGTTGCCAATCACAATATAAAGTCCAGAGAAGAAATAGCCTGGAAGGAGGAGAGATGACTAGAAAGGATTCGGTTGACCGTTTTATGTGTGGATTAATTGTCGGAGTAGAGGACCTTGTGCATTTCAGGTAAAATAACAACTCAATGTTTATATCCCAGGACAAATTAGCTAGCAACAGCAATCTATCTAAATAGGACAAATTAGCTAGCAAGTGCACGCTAGCTAGCTAAATTTCCATACATTTTTAATGCTTTTCGACCTGTCCCCAAATTAATGTAATTGGTTCAGAGTTTGTTTTGATATTTTAATCTGCGTGTTGTGATCGTGTTTGGTGTGGGGGGACAAAATGAATGTATGCACGATGGTGCATGATGGTGCACGCGCACAGCCGGTTTGGGTTCCGTATTACAGTCTTCTACAGTCTTACAGTCTTTTTTTGTCTTATCTATTAGGCTCGGTTTGTGGCTGATGCAGGAAGGGGGTGTCTTCTTTGACAGACAAGTTAAATAACCAATCATTTGTGAGGGATATATGAAGTCATACCCATAGACATACATTGCCGTTCAAAAGTTTGGGGTCACTTAGAAATGTCCTTGTTTTTGAAAGAAAAGCTAATTTTTTGTCCATTAAAATAACATCAAATTGGTCAGAAATACAGTGTAGACATTGTCTATGTTGTAGAAAGAGGAGTGGGAGGCCCCAGTGCACAACTTAGCAAGAGGACAAGTACATTAGAGTGTCTAGGTTGAAAAACAGACGCCTCACAAGTCCTCAACTGGCAGCTTCATTAAATAGTACCAGCAAAACACCAGTCTAAACGTTAACAGTGAAGATGCGACTCCGGGATGCTGGACTTCCAGGCAGAGTTGCAAAGAAAAAGCCATATTTCAGACTGGCCAATAAAAATAAAAGATTATGATGGGCAAAAGAACACAGACACTGGACAGAGGATCTAGAAGGCCAGCATCTCGGCGTGATAAAATATCTGCATTAAAAATCACAAAGCCGTTATAAAGAATATGATATATTCAAGAAGTAGTAAGATGAGATCAAGATTATGGTTCAGGGGCCTGCAATTAAAAAAATATTGTTTTAGGATGGAATGTCTGCTCATCCTGGAGCTTTGGGGGTACTATTTAATGATGCTGCCAGTTCAGTCTGTTTCTTAAACTAGACACTCTAATGTACTTGTCCTCTTGCTCAGATGTGGACCGGGGCCTTCCTCTCCTCTTTCTATTCTGGTTCGAGCCAGTTTGCTCTGTTCTGTGAAGGGAGTGGTACACAGCGCTGTACAAGATCTTCAGTTTCTTGGCAATTTTTCTCATGCAATAGCCTTCATTTCTCAGAACAAGAATATACTGACAAATTTCAGAAGAAAGGCCTTAGTTTCTGGCCATTTTGAGCCTGTAAATACTGATGCTCCAGATACTCAACTAGTCTAAAGAAGGCCAGTATTGTATTGCTTCTTTAATCAGACAAACAGTTTTAAACTGTGCTGACATTATTGCAAAAGGGTTTTCTAATGATAGCCTTTTAAAATGATAAACTTGGATTAGCTAACACAACGTGCCATTGGAACACAGGAGTGATGGTTGCTGATAATGGACTCTGTACGACGATGTAGATATTCCTGCCATTTCCAGCTACAACAGTCATTTACAACGTTAATGTATTTCTGATCAATTTGATGTTATTTTAATGGACAAAAAATATGCTTTTCTTTCAAAAACAAGGACATTTCTAAGTGACCCCACTTTTAACGGTAGTGTGTTTCCCTTTCCAGCGAATCACAGGGATCTGGGCCTGGTCGGGTGTCCGTAGTATATACATTATGTATTACTCATTGAAGAAGAACTCCTCATCCAATTTGAGGTGAGTAATCCCAGTTCTGATGTCCAGAAGCTCTTTTCGGTCATAAGAGACGGTAGCAGCAACATTATGTACAAAACGAGTTACAAACAACGCGAAAAAACATACAAAATAACATGGTTGGTTAAGAGCCGACGGCAGCCCTACCCTCCGGCGCCATCATTCCAACTGGAATTCCATTCCAACATACACTTAGTATTACTTTCTTAGCTACAGTATACAGTGGGGAGAACAAGTATTTGAAACACTGCTGATTTTGCAGGTTTTCCTACTTACAAAGCATGTAGAGGTCTGTCATTTTTTATCATAGGTACACTTCAACTGTGAGAGACGGAATCTAAAACAAAAATCCAGAAAATCACATTGTATGATTTTTAAGTGATTAATATGCATTTTATTGCATGACATAAGTATTTGATACATCAGAAAAGCAGAACTTAATATTTGGTACAGAAACCTTTGTTTGCAATTACAGAGATCATACGTTTCCTGTAGTTCTTGACCAGGTTTGCACACACTGCAGCAGGGATTGTGGCACACTCCTCCATACAGACCTTCTCCAGATCCTTCAGGTTTCGGGGCTGTTGCTGGGCAATACGGACGTTCAGCTCCCTCCAAAGATTTTCTATTGGGTTCAGGTCTGGAGACTGGCTAGGCCACTCCAGGACCTTGAGATGCTTCTTACGGAGCCACTCCTTAGTTGCCCTGGCTGTGTGTTTTGGGTCGTTGTCATGCTGGAAGACCCAGCCACGACCCATCTTCAATGCTCTTACTGAGGGAAGGAGGTTGTTGGCCAAGATCTCGCGATACATGGTCCCATCCATCCTCCCATCAATACGGTGCAGTCGTCCTGTCCCCTTTGCAAACAATCATCCCCAAAGAATGATGTGACCGAGGGTGATTGACCGTAATCTTGAACTTCTTCCATTTTCTAATAATTGTGCCAACAGTTGTTGCCTTCTCACCAAGCTGCTTGCCTATTGTCCTGTAGCCCATCCCAGCCTTGTGCAGGTCTAAAATGTTATCCCTGATGTCCGTAAACAGCTCTCTGGTCTTGGCCATTGTGGAGAGGTTGGAGTCTGTTTTATTGAGTGTGTGGACAGGTGCCTTTTATAGAGGTAATGAGTTCAAACAGATGCAGTTAACACAGGTAATGAGTGGAAAACAGGAGGGCTTCTTAAAGAAAAACTAGCAGGTCTGTGAGAGACGGAATTCTTACTCGTTGGTAGGTGATCAAATACTTATGTCATGCAATAAAATGCTAATTAATTACTTAAAAATCATACAATGTGATTTTCTGGATTTTTGTTTTAGATTCTGTCTCTCACAGTTGAAGTGTACCTATGATAAAAAATGACAGACCTCTACATGCGTTGTAAGTAGGAAAACCTGCAAAATCGGCAATGTATCAAATACTTGTTCTCCCCACTGTACATATCTCCCTGGCATATTACATCATTTATGCAGCAGCATACAAGACATTTTTGGACTCACCTTTTTGTGCTGTGATCACTTGAACAGGAAGGTGGCGCGTGGCATTCCTTTGTGGGCAAATTTTGTCTTCAAACTTTGTCATCAAAGTCTGTCTTTCTCTGGATTTATGGTGCTTTCAAAACAACTAGGAACTCCGAAAAAAAACAGGGTCGAATCATGATGACGTCAGTGATCTTCAGGTCGTAGTTCTAGAAAGAGGCTCAAGTTCCTGATTGACAATTCCGAGTTGGGTGACCGTTTAAAACTTATTTTCCCAGTTGTAGCTAGTTTTTTCCTGGGTTGTCTTGAACTCACTGAAGTCAGACTTCCTAGTTCTGAGTTAACAGTTGTTTTGATTGCGGCAGAAATCATGCTGGATTTACAGCATGACCAAAGCTGAATGTTTATCATTTTTAAATATTAAAAGAGAACCTTAAAACGATAATTGGGATAACACACCTACTCCACTGAATTGCAGTTAGCCACTGATTCCTTCCAAACCACATTGTTGAATTTGAGATTTCCAACTTGTTGTGTAATGTTTATGTCCAATGTCCGATGAGCACCGATACGTTTTATCTGTAATTTCCCTTCATTATTTATCTTCATATGACAAGGATTAAATAGGATTTGCCAGTAGATTGTTGACTTGATTTATAATGACTGCTAGCTAATATTTTGAAAGTATGATGTTGACATGATCAATCCAATTAAAGATACTGTAGATATAACGGGATTTGACTTAATTTTATCTGTTGCCAATGACCTTGAGCCTTCTTGGATGGGCACTTCTAATGTAACTCTATGGCAGCACCCAAGGGGCTTGAATTTTCAAGCTCTACACTTAGATTTGGCAGTGACGTAGTGTCCCCATGAGTGACAGAACACTGAGCCAATCACGGCGCAACTAGTGAACATTATCAACCCCTACGCTTCGTATTTTCCACTGGCTGCCCCACCACCACCACCACCACAGAAAGCATTGATCTAGGCTGAAACTCCTGCATTTTGGAGCTGCCTTACTCAATAAAGCAAAAAAGAAAGCATGTTTGTATAGAGGCTTTCTTAACTCAATTATTTTAAAGTAGTGCAAGGTGGGCTACTCTGTGGGACTCGACTGCACTGACAAAGGCATGACACCGTCAGGGCGGGGCTTCTAAATCTGTTGCAAGAGTCTAACCTGGGAGCCTTCACATCCTGATGACCTGCACTGCAAAATAGGTGGAGACTGTCTCAAAAGGGCTTTGAAGAAACATTAGAGGATGTTGGTGTCCTTTTTAAGTCATCATATAGTTTATCGACAATTAAGTGAAGATCACATGATTGACAATAGGATTCAATTACATAATGACGTGATTGGATTTTTGTTCTGTCTGTGTGTCTGTCCAGATAAGTTGTTTGTTTCTAACACTCAATGTGGGGGTGGAGAGAGGCATGATTGTTCCAAATGTATTTGCGTGGCATGAGAGACTTTTATGTACTTTCATTTATCAATCTTCATTAAGTCATGAATAATGTAATATTAATGGGTTGTTAAGTGCCTTTTAATGTTAGCTCTACTTGGATTGATCTATGGTTTCCATATCTGTGTGTGCTCCATCTTTGTGTGTGTTTTGTGTATTGCAGCCCATACAAAAACGAGTTATGCATCTTCAATGTTGAAGTTGGTAGTGGTATGATGATGTCCTATTGTGGTTTCCACCTGGGTTGTTGCCATGGTGACCAGCTCTTCTCCATGAATGTGGGTCCATGTGACAAGGATGTGGTCAGCCTGGACTGGGCCAAGTTCAGTGCCACCATGTCTGCCAAGAGCTCAGTCCAGGAGCCCTGCAACTCTGACATCTGTTACGAGTGTAAGAGCTGCACCGGCAACTCTGACTGGCCACACATTCCCTCTATGAGTCAGATAGCACTTGACCATGTTCAGCTGAAATAACCTTATCTGAAAATAGTTTTAACTAGTTAAGATGCAATACAATTAATTATTTGTCAAAGATAAATTTGTTGATAGAATTTCAACATAGCAAAATCATTCCATGTACATGTTGCTCTTACCCTTTGACTTTGTGCACCCAGAGTACAAACAATGTCTGTGTGAAGTTCCCCAGGACTGTCCTGAGGGAGAACACATGTTCTGTGTGAAGCTGCTGAAGAACCAGAGCAAGATGAGAATGGCCCTGTGCTCCATGGCTTCCATCAAGTGTAGAAAGATGGTGTTTGAGATTCTCAATGAAGGCCTGTGTGAATAGTCCACATAATCAGGTCCTGCTGTACCCATCCTCTTCCCATATTCTATCACTCTCTCCTTGTCCATAATACCATAGAGCACACACTACATTTAACTGTAAAGACTAACATTCAGAAGGAGCACGTTTTGTCCCGTTTCAGTTGTAGCTTGGTTCAACTTAATTTGCACAAACTTGTTGTTAAAAAATGTCACTTAATGCAATCAACTCTATTGTGTCACAACGTAGCGTTTATTTGAAATTAACAAAAATGTAACCTTTTTTGTCTAATGATCTTTTATTTACAACTTGCAACAATCCCAGTCATCTTCCAGACATTTTCCAGACGTTGACATAACGTGCATTTCCGGTACTGAATGAAAGGTTATAATATATCTTATACAAACGTCAAAAATACGTATTTTCCGGACATTGGAATCAGGTGCATTTTAGGTGCTGAATGAAAGATAAAATACATATTTTACGGAAGTTGACAAGTTGACATTTACAGACGTTGAAATGTTTTTCCTTCATTGATTCTATGGCCAAATTTCAACCAATAAAGGAAGTCCAAAAAAGTTGTCTGAAGTCAAAAGCTTAGTGGCATAGTTCTCCCCATTACCATGTAGAGTAGAAAATGGATAGCTCTACCTTGATGCACACTTTATTAGAATATAAGGGACTACTCTCTTATAAGTAAAAAACAACAACATTACAATTATGGGTTAAGAATCATGTTTTAAAGTGCAGAACAGGCCTTGATGCTGACCACATCAAACTGCTCCCCCTGGCACCTCCGAGCCCCCACCTCACATGCTGACATTGTCACAGCAACAGCACTGTCTGGTAGTTTGACACAGAGCTGGACAGAGGTGTCAAAGCACTCCTCCTGGCAGGAAGTGAGCCCCTGATCCGACCAATCACAATCACTGTCCTTCACCAGCTTGAAGCTCCGCCCCAGACACTGCAGAGCTCCAAGTTGACACACGCCCAATTTACTTGTTCTGCCTGTGTGGAGGGTGGCACATAACTGCAGGGAAGGCCTTTAAAGAGAAAAATAATCCGATTAAAATATCTTGTTTATTTCCAGGGTTGTATATACTTAGTTGTATTACCCTGTCAAAAGTCAAGAAATGTGAAAAGACTGCAATTAAAATACTCACTGGCATTGGTATGGAAGCTTACACACACACTGACTCTTTCCTGGTGTTTCCCATAGTTTGCAGTTCAAGGCAAGTGGAAGGGTGGGGCCCTTTGGCACTGGCACACACAGAATAAACACATCAAAATTCATATTTAATGGAATGGGATGCCTCCTCATTTAATTTCAGAGCAAAGATGGTAAGATTTTGCTTTCTAGATTCCCATGTAGCAGTTGAATCTCTTGATCTCTTACCTTCTCTGCACCTTATGCTGTCTGGGGATGGAGACCACTGCAGACTGGAGCTGCAGACGATCTCTGCCATGCCCTCTCTCATCATCCCCACAGGACAGGACAGGGACACACTGTCCCCAATTTGATAGATCACTTTCCAAGGAGTGCCTGTGACATCATTCTCAAGGGACGGAACATCACATGTTGCACCTAGAATAGAGTTTGAGCAAAGACAGTACAGTATGAAGATAGGCTAAAACTGCTTCTCCAATAGAAATCCCCAATCAAACTTGTTGGCAATGTCATGGCGACGTTGGCTAGCTAAACTCATGCATATAAGCTGTGCATGTGCAGTCTCCCAAATCAACGGCACGAAAATGAAAACGGGTCAGCTTGTCACTTTTGCGAAGTCAGAGTAATAACATGTTCAACTACTTAAGACCTTGTCTCAAATCTAGGTTGTGTCTTTACATTTTGAGAAAATTAACATCTAAAGATGAATTGTTCACTTCGCTCATTGACTTCTCAAACCCCAAACTCCAGCCTGGTCTGCTTCGCAAGAGTTCCCGGGAAGTCTTGCGATGTTGCGCCTCTGGGTTTAGAAACTCTGTGGTTTGAGTGAGTCAGATCCAACATCAGTGTTTTAAAAAGTTAACCCTTTGAGTACCTACTCTTGCACTCCAATGGTCCTCTGGTCCAGCTGTTGTTGTCAGTGCACTCAGCCACAGTTTCTCCAGTGATGTAGTGGCCCTCTATGCAGGAGTACTCAATCTTACTGCCTACAAGGTATACATCTCTGGGGCTCTAGATGCAAATACACATTGATGCTTTTTCACAACATACAGTAGACAAATTCACACACACTTCCTTGAAGGTTATTGAATTCTGCAATAGATAACAGGAATGGAAAGGTGACCATTACCAGGACAAAGCCATTCCTCAGGGCTGGCGGGGCTCTACATGCCTTCGGTGGACTTATAGAGAGAACAAAACACTGAGGCTCCATCATCCTGCAGACAAACACACAGTCAACCCCCATACTCTGAAGCAGATGTGGCAACTGTTATAGTCTACTGAGGTTATTGTAACTGTAGCTACTGTGCTAAGGTGTGCTGTTGTTCACAGCGTATTTGGTGAGAGGTTAAGTTTCCTCACTGTAAATGTTGTAGGTCTGACTCTTCACAGGAAGTATGTTCTGTGGGCAGCCCCACACAATGGAGGCCCCCTCGCCTGGGAGCAGGGTTAGTGCAGGTCCTAGACCTTGACAGTTGACTTTGAGAACAAGATCCCCATGACGACCAGCAGCTCCAGCTCCCATGGATCACCCCTTATAAAAGACAAAGCCAAAATATCACATTTATAAGTCAATCATTATGGATAAATGTACAACAACATCATACATTGATCTTAAATCTTGCTGGCTCAGTGTCAGAGGCAAGGGGCCTGTAGGAACAATACAGTGTCAGTGGACAAGTCATTACAGGAAGTGAGCAATTTATGGTTGTTTTACCTGGCTGCTCCCCTATAACAGTGCCACTTTCACAGGCAGGGCCCGAGGTACCAGGCCTGCAGACACATTTACACTCTGTGCCAGTCAGCAGGGGCTGCCCGTTGTTGTGGCAGGGCCGGCAGTGGCAGGGATGCTCCTCTGCCAGGTACTCCTCTGTAGCTCTCTTCAGATGGAGCTTCCTCAGCCCGGCACACTGCACCTCCTTCACCAGCTCATACAGAGGCCGCAGCTACAATATGGATGGACTTGATACAGTATAACATGACGGCATCCCAAAAAATGTGATAGAAATTGACTAAAAGGTTTATAGTTATATGAGATATATGTGATTATGCTACCTTCATGTTGATGACCTGAGGGAAGTCCTTGACAGAGCGGGCCCACTGGTCATACATTTGTCCATTGGCCTCAGGGTTCTCCAGGTCCAGGACACTCAGGCCAGCTATGAAGGATGGGTCTCCACCGATTACATTGGTCTTAATAGGCAGCTTGTTGTTGTTATACTCTGCAGACAGGATCATGGTTGACAGAGGTGATTACATACAGTACAATGCATCTGTTATTGTCCCTTCAGACCTATTCAATTCAGTACCTTTCTATTCTTAACAATTCAGACTAGTTGATATTTTCTAATACTGTGTTGTTTTTGATTCATTGTAGCACTCGTGGTGCATACCGTGTGTATATATGGTTTACTAAGGGTGACATAGAAACTTGTAGACCTACCTTTAGAGGTCTTGAGAGAGTCCACCAGTTTTTCACATGTGGTTTTGACCTTTTTCCTGAACAAGCGGCGCTTCTTCTTCGTAACACACCGTTGGTACTCTGTATCTGTTGTGCCTTCAATCAGAGAAAGTGGAAATCAAAAATAATGTGTAATGTATTCAATGCAATGAATACCATATTTAACTGTTATGTGTCTCTATCTGGTGAGAAAGGGGTCCTACTCACTGGTCTCTTTGAGGGCCTCGTTGTCAAACTCCAGCAGGGCCTGGTACTGGCCCCCCAGGGCCCCCTCTGACAAGTAGTGGGTGCCATAGGTCTGCAGGAGGGAGCGGTAGGCTGGGTAACTGTACGTGGTTGGGAGGGAGGACAGCGCCTTCCAGAAGCCCTCAGCCAGAGTGACGTACTGGGGCACGGTGTTCTGGAACTGGGCTAGCTCCACCTGATTCTTTATGATCAGCAGCCTGTGAGACTGGCAGAAGAGAGGGACACGCATATAAGGCCTAACCATCATACTTTACATACTCACGCAGGGCTATATTGTCATCAACCAGTTATAGTCTCAGTGAGTCACTTTGTCTTTGTTGAGCTCTGTGTGAAAAGTGCGGCGATCATGTCCCCATAAGGCATTGTCCTGGATGTGCTTCATGTAGGACCAGGAGCTCTCATAGGCCTCATCGCTGAAGTCATTCTCAACCACCACCTAGGAAGAGATCTCACAGATTGTAGTTGTATTACTTCACCAGTAAGTTACTACCTGTTACTAAACCAAACCTGCAGTCCCATATAGTATAGTATGGCTCACCTGGAAGTTGTACCTGAGGATACTCTGAGGCAATCTGTAGAAGGTCTTGTGGTCTCCACTGAAAACCTTCCTGCACTGCCCTCCGAAGCTTAGTGTGTTAATGACACCAGACCTGAACTTCCCTGTCAGCACATCATACCTACAGGGGACAATACAAACCTTAACTCGGATACCTATCTGCACATCTTCAACACTGGATTATCGCATCAACATGTTGAGAAATACAGTATAGCCAATGCAAAGTGACCATTAAGAAAAACACAAGCAAAACTCATCACATCAAATTTGCAAGATGTGTTGTACTATACATGTCATATGATGTTAGTGGTAGAGGGGGGCCTGCCTACCCTTTGCCAGTGTGGTCAGAGTTGGGAGGAGTCTTGTCCAGGTCACAGACATAGTGGCTATTGTCAGCATCACAGTGTCTCTCGTCTGTCCCGCCCTCCTCACAGTCCTGGTCTCCGTTACATACCAGAGAGAGGCTCACACACTGTCCTAAGATACACATACAAGTACATATGTTGTTGTTGTTTATGAATCATATATGCACATACATACACATCGGTCGCCTGTATGAGATGAAAATACACATACTAAACAATACACTAATTCAGTACAAAGTGCACAAATAGACAAAAATTACTTATTTTTACTGGTTTCATGTGGATTTCAAAAAGTACCTGCAGAACAGCGGAACCTTTCTCCACAGCCTGTGCCCAAGGGACATCCTTTCTTGGGGACACACTCTTGACTCTGAGAAGCCTCCCCAGAGCATGGACTGCCCTGATACTGGGCAAACTCCTCAACAGTCCGTGTGCGGACCTATAAATATTCAGAACACATCAATATTAATACATGCAAGTTTTAAAAAATACCTTCCTTTCTTGAAGTCCATGCAATGAAGTGTGTGTGTGTGTGTGTGATTGACTGTGTGTACCTGTGTTTTTGTGCAGCCATCGCATTCAGACCATTCCCCATAAAGTCCCCATCTGCAGTTCACAGGGCGCTCACAGCTAAGTGGACGGATGGAAACAATCATGTTCAGCTTTTACGTAGAATGGTAAATGTCAACCATGAATGTCACATTCAGGTTCTCAGTACATACCGAATGTGAGGGAGAAGGGAGAGTAACAGAGTCAGACAGGACAGAGTTACATCCAAGTTCAGCTAGGAGAAATAATGACATTCACAAGGTCAGATTGAGTTATAGTAATCATCATTCATGTTGAGCGGATCAGTGAGAACTCCTTACCTTCATAATGCACACCACAGAGACAGACAGGTCTTTTCCTCTGGCCCAGCACAGTGAGCCCAGCTCATATAGCCAGTGAAGAGAGAGCTTACTCAACAGCACCCAGAATTCAGGACATTCCACACTGGAGAAACACTCATGTTCTTTCCCCCAGCCAGACAACAATAAGGACCCATTTCCCCCTCCCTTGCTTGATGCGTAATTAATGGGGGCCTTGTAGCCCTGTGCCAGCAACAAACCTAATAAGTATATTTCTATCCATTTTGCCATGGGCTTTTATTCATTTCTAGCAAAAGTATTGGTGGTGTCAAGGTTTTTGTGATGGTATTAGGTAATAATGCCTGTACAATCATGAAATAAATGTGCTTTTCTTCAAACAGCACCTGAACTTTGTTTCTGAGTTGGGAGGGAGTTACGCAATCATTGTTTTTCCAGGATGAGTCTCTCTGCTCCACACAACTGGTGCAAAGGTCACAAGCCTGTATTTACCCAAGTTAGTAGAGCCAAATTGTATGAGTTTTTCTACTCCAGTTGCTCCCAAGCAAATGTGTATGTAATGTATGACTGACTGTATGATATCAACCAGACACAATACAGCAGCTGACATACTGACATACATCATCCCAAACTGAACAAAAACAATTGTATGTTTAAAAAAAAGAAGATAATTACCAATTTAACAACATGTCAATTTACACCTATAAGATCTGATCACAGTCAGACCACAATGTGTATTTTAATCATGTACACCTGTCTAAAAATGTACAGGACAAAGGAAACATGTTAAAACCATGTATAAGTAAGGGCCTAAGTAACACAGCAACATGGATGGTGCTGAACACTTGTCCCACAGGACACCAGTACAAGAAAGTATGAAAATGTATGCACTCCTTACTGTAAGTCACTCTGGATAAGAGCGTCTGCTAAATGACTAACATGAGAAATAGAAATATGAATAAAATTTGTTTTTACAATATGCACAGTGTAATCACACATTTAGTCCACCAAGTAATTTTTTAAGTTTAAGCTAAAAAAAAGTGCAGCTAGGTCCAATAAACCCACATATCAGGCATGGCATTGCAGTAGGCCTATTCTGAAGCTAGCCTACTGAGATGATTGAAGGCAGAAATTGCTGTTGTATTGCAGCTGAAGGACATGCTGTAGATGAGTATCAGACATCCTGTTTCGCTGAGAGGTAAACAGGTTTCCACCATAGCTGAAAAGGCTCTCAACTGGGGCACTGGAGGGCAGTGTAGTATTGCACTTCAGAAAACAGTTCCGAACTACGGGGAACGATTTCAAACAATCCAAAGACTTGTCTTTTTCTTGTATTTTTTTCTTTTATTATTGTTAACCCATCCACCCTCTTCAGAGGACACATATTTTGTTTGTTTTTACAGCTTTTCTGCTACACATACATTTTACATTGACATTTTACATAGACATTTTTGTACACATTTTGCATAGTCGCATTATACGGGCCTGCAAAGTGATGTGTAATTCCTATTGGAATCAAAGCAGACTTTTTTTAATCACCCACAACCTGCATTCAGAACGACTGCCAGGGTAGGGAAGACCATCTCCTTAACAGATGCAATAACTCCATCACGTTGGACTAGTTTAGAAAACTGTATGTTATTTATCTTTGTGTAGCATCAAATGTATCAACCAATCAATGTGATATTACAGCAAAACAAGCAATTCTGAGAATCTACCTGCAATAAGGCATGCTGGGAAATATTCTATATGGTTCTATGTAGAACCTTTCTTGCCTTCCAAAGAATCATCAACAAACCTTTTCTTCTAAAAGGTGTTATTTGGATGTTAAAACCCTTTGCCTTACAAAGTACCCTTGTCTACCAAAATGGGTTATTCTGATCCAATCGGTTCTTGGTAGAACCCTGTCCATCCACAAAGAACCGTTTTGGAACCCTTTTTTCTAAGTGTAAACAGTACATTTGACCTTTCAGCTTCCAGACAACCTAACAATGACAAATGGTTTGATGAAGAATGCAAAAACCTAAGAAAGAAATTGAGAAACTTATCCAAGCAAAAACAGAGACCGAGAAAACCTGTGCCTATGCCTTCAGCATGTCAGAAATCAACTCAATGTGATTGAAGAAAATTGGAACACACTAAACGAACAACTATACAAAGAGTTATCTATCCAAAATGGAGATGTATGGATAAACCGTTTCTATAACAAAGAACAAAGAACAAACAGCATAAACATGATCAATTACAAATCTTAGAATCAGACAATAAGAACCCACTGGATTCTCCACTTACCTTGAATGAACTACATGACAAAATACAAACTCTCCAACTCAGAAAGGCCTGTGGTGTAGATGGAATCCTAAATTAAATGATAACATACAGTGCCTTTAGAAAGTATTCACACCCCTTGACTTTTTCCACATTTTGTTGTTACAGATAGAATTTTAAATTGATTGAATTGAGATTTTTGTGTCACTGACATACACATATTAAACCCCATATTGTCAAAGTGTAATTATGTTTTTAGACATTTAAAAAACATTAAAAAACAATGAAGAGCTGAAATGTCTTGAGTCAATACATATTCAACACCTTTGTTATGGTAAGCCTAAATAAGTTCAGGAGTGAAAATGGGGTTAACAAGTCAAATAATAAGTTGCATAGAATCACTCTGTGTGCAATAATAGTGTTTAACATGATGAATCACCTGACGAAGCTATGACAACGGTTTTTATTCATGTCTGAACTGCAGGCTATGTAATTTTGGTGCTTAAATGTGTAAATAACTATTTGTAGTCGTGTATGTTATATTAAATATTTACCAGCAGGTGGCGCTTTAATGTTGCCTCTGGCAGCTTGAGCGCGCCTAGGATAGACGACCAGACATCCCCCACCATCCTCCGCAGTCCACACTAAAAAAAGCAGCTGCCTGCCAGAGATTTTTAGAATCTCTGTGCAAGACAGAAAAAGCTATGTGTCTTGCTACAAGTTGCAACCTGTTCTCAACATTACATATGTCGAATATGGCCACGTTTAAATTGTTTGTTTTTTTAAAGCCATGAACGTTTTTGGTTGTGGTCTACCAAATGCAAGTATTCCTGTCTTCAGCCGAGACGAGCGTTTCGCCTTTGAAGAAAACAACAGCGATATACAACTTGCTGATACGGTGAGTAGTTTGAATATATATTAAAACCAGGGTTAGGTAGTATGCAGTATTTTGTTGTTCAAAGAAGTTTATTCAATCTAGCCTACTGCTTATGCCCACTTTCGGTTAAATTGTGTGTGTATGGGGAGGTTAAAATGGAAATATTTTAAAGATTTAAAGTCACTTTATGTATTTTAAAGTCTAAAACACATGACTGTCCTCGTAAAATTAAGAATATGATGTTTGTTGATATCTTCTTCAACAATCAGTCTAAATGATAATGCTTCCTCAAATGTGTATGTATTAATGAACATACTAAAATTTCATTACGAATACGTATACATTTAAACACTGGTAATCAAATACACACTTTGGATTGAAATAATTACTTTTCTACTGAAAGGTCTTCTCCCCCTTTGAACAGATTTGACCATTTCCTTTAGTGTAGCTCAGTGGCGATTTTAGCATGTACATCTTGGTGAGTCAACAACAACAACAAAAACCTGGGGTGCATGCCAGCAAAGCCACTACACAACACTAACCAATACATTAATTGCACTATAACGGTGACAAACGGAGTCCCAACAGCAGTCCCAATACCTTAACACTTAACAGCCTCTTACTGGCTGACTTGCTTAAACAAATGTGGTTTCTACTGACAATTGAGATGTACAAACTATGGCATACGGGGACAATGAGCAGATAAGAGGCTATCCGTAATTTCGATGAAGACATTAATGAGTGAGCTAGGACGGATGTAGTCAATATAACTATTTGTTCAGCACTTTTGAAATGTACAGCTACAGAATTCAGAACATGGGCCGTTCTTACACTGTTCTCCCTGTACACCAAGTCAGAACCGTAGGATAAATAAATGGGGCATATGAAGCAGACAATGAAAGCTCTTACAATATTCGATGATTACATTTCTCAAAAACAGGTTATAGGCTACATGTGCACCACCAAGTCAGAACAGTAGGTGAAATTAAGAGATGAAAATAGACCAAATTATTAGGGTGAGGCACATGCGCTACTAACAGCTTACTACACAACATACACTTAGTATTACTTTCTTAGCTACAGTATACATATCTCCCTGGCATATTTCATCATTTATGCAGCAGCATCAAGACATTTTGGTACTCACCTTGTTGTGCTGTGCTCACTTGAACAGGAAGGTGGCGCGTGGCGGTCCTTCGTGGGCAAATTTTGTCATCAAACTTGTCATCAAAGTCTGGCACTCTCTGGATTTATGGTGCTTTCAAGACAACTTTGAACTCGAAGAAGAAAAAACATTGAATCATGATGGTGTCAGTGATCTTCAGGTCAAATCTCTAGAAAGAGGCCCAAGTTCCGAATTTACAATTCCGAGTTGGTGAAAGTTCAAAATGTATTTTCCCAGTTGTAGCTTGTTTTTCCCGAGTTCCCAGCTGTCTTGAACTAACTAAAGTCAGATTTTGCAGTTCAGAGCACAAATCATGCTTCATTGATAGTATGTCCAATGTTGAATGTTTATCATTTTAACTTCTTACCGTCTCACCTGGCCAACATCCGGTGAAAATGAAGAGTGCGAAATTCAAACTGCAGAATTATAAATATTATTTATCTTTCATAAAATCACAAGTGTCATACATCAAAATAAAGCTTAACGTCTTGTTAATCCAGCCGCTGTGTCAGATTTCAAAAAGGCTTTACGGCAAAAGCACACCGATTATCTGAGGACAGCGCCCCGCATACAAAACCACGAAAAACATATTTCAACCAGGCAGGTGCGACACAAAAGTCAGAAATAGCGATATAAAAATGCCTTACCTTTTGATGATCTTCTTCTTTTGGCTCTCCAAAAGGTCCCAGTTACATCACATATGGTCCTTTTGTTCGATAATGTCCTTCTTTATATCCATAAAAACTCAGTTTAGCTGGCACGCTTCAGTCAATAATCCACCCAGTTTCCCTCCATCAAAATGCATAAAGAATGAATCCAAAACATTACTAATAAACTTTTCCAAACAAGTCAAACAATGTTTATAATTAAACCTTAGGTACCCTAATATGTAAATAAACTATACAATTTAAGACGGACAATCGTTATTGTCTTTACTGGAGAAAAATACCAAAGAACGCGCTCTCATTCACACGCTTGGAAACACTATACCCAAAATGGGAGCCACCTAGAAAAACTACAATTTCTGGCTCATTTTTCCAAAAAACATCCTGAAACTCTTTCTAAAGACTGTTCTACATCTAGTGGAAGCCCTAGGAATTGCAATCTGGGAGAACTTCGCATTATAATAAAAGTGACAGCCATTGAAAATAGTGGTAGGCTGAAATTATTTTTTAAGGGGGATGGTTTGTCCTCGGATTTTTGCCTGCCATAATCAGTTCTGTTATACTCACATACATCATTGGAACAGTTTTAGAAACTTTAGAGTGTTTTCTATCCAAATCTACCAATTGTAGGCATATCCTAGCTTCTGGGCCTGAGTAACAGGCCGTTTACTTTGGGCACGCTTTTCATCCGGACGTGAAAATATTGCCCCCTACCCAAGAAATCAAATCAAATTTTATTTGTCACATACACATGGTTAGCAGATGTTAATGCGAGTGTAGCGAAATGCTTGTGCTTCTAGTTCCGACAATGCAGTAATAACCAACAAGTAATCTAGCTAACAATTCCAAAACTACTACCTTATAGACACAAGTGTAAGGGGATAAAGAATATGTACATAAAGATATATGAATGAGTGATGGTACAGAGCGGCATAGGCAAGATACAGTAGATGGTATTGAGTGCAGTATATACATATGAGATAAGTATGTAAACAAAGTGGCATAGTTAAAGTGGCTAGTGATACATGTATTACATAAGGATGCAGTAGATGATATAGAGTACAGTATATACGTATACATATGAGATGAATAATGTAGGGTATGTAAACATTATATTAGGTAGCATTGTTTAAAGTGGCTAGTGATATATTTTACATCATTTCCCATCAATTCCCATTATTAAAGTGGCTGGAGTTGAGTCAGTGTGTTGGCAGCAGCCACTCAATGTTAGTGGTGGCTGTTTAACAGTCTGATGGCCTTGAGATAGAAGCTGTTTTTCAGTCTCTCGGTCCCAGCTTTGATGCACCTGTACTGACCTCGCCTTCTGGATGATAGCGGGGTGAACAGGCAGTGGCTCGGGTGGTAGTTGTCCTTGATGATCTTTATGGCCTTCCTGTGACATCGGGTGGTGTAGGTGTCCTGGAGGGCAGGTAGTTTGCCCCCGGTGATGCGTTGTGCAGACCTCACTACCCTCTGGAGAGCCTTACGGTTGTGGGCGGAGCAGTTGCCGTACCAGGCGGTGATACAGCCCGACAGGATGCTCTAGATTGTGCATCTGTAGAAGTTTGTGAGTGCTTTTGGTGACAAGCCAAATTTCTTCAGCCTCCTGAGGTTGAAGAGGCGCTGCTGCGCCTTCTTCGCGATGCTGTCTGTGTGGGTGGACCAATTCAGTTTGTCTGTGATGTGTACGCCGAGGAACTTAAAACTTACTACCCTCTCCACTACTGTTCCATCGATGTGGATAGGGGGGTGTTCCCTCTGCTGTTTCCTGAAGTCCACAATCATCTCCTTAGTTTTGTTGACGTTGAGTGTGAGGTTATTTTCCTGACACCACACTCCGAGGGCCCTCACCTCCTCCCTGTAGGCCGTCTCGTCGTTGTTGGTAATCAAGCCTACCACTGTTGTGTCATCCGCAAACTTGATGATTGAGTTGGAGGCGTGCGTGGCCACGCAGTCGTGGGTGAACAGGGAGTACAGGAGAGGGCTCAGAACGCACCCTTGTGGGGCCCCAGTGTTGAGGATCAGCGGGGTGGAGATGTTGTTGCCTACCCTCACCACCTGGGGGCGGCCCGTCAGGAAGTCCAGTACCCAGTTGCACAGGGCGGGGTCAAGACCCAGGGTCTCGAGCTTGATGACGAGCTTGGAGGGCACTATGGTGTTAAATGCCGAGCTGTAGTCGATGAACAGCATTCTCACATAGGTATTCCTCTTGTCCAGATGGGTTAGGGCAGTGTGCAGTATGGTTGAGATTGCATCGTCTGTGGACCTATTTGGGCGGTAAGCAAATTGGAGTGGGTCTAGGGTGTCAGGTAGGGTGGAGGTGATATGGTCCTTGACTAGTCTCTCAAAGCACTTCATGATGACGGAAGTGAGTGCTATGGGGCGGTAGTCGTTTAGCTCAGTTACCTTAGCTTTCTTGGGAACAGGAACAATGGTGGCCCTCTTGAAGCATGTGGGAACAACAGACTGGGATAGGGATTGATTGAATATGTCCGTAAACACACCAGCCAGCTGGTCTGCGCATGCTCTGAGGGCGCGGCTGGGGATGCCGTCTGGGCCTGCAGCCTTGCGAGGGTTAAACTAGGAAAAGATACCCTTAATCTTAGATTTGGGACCCCACAGCCACTCCACTGAATAGCAGGCTAATGATTGCTTTGCCATGCTCGCAGTTAGCCTCTGATTCCTTGTTGAATTTGTGATTTCCAACTGACTGTGTAATGTTTATGTCCAATGACTGATGAGCACCAATACGTTTTATCTATAATTTCTCTTCAGTATTTCTCTTCATATGTCAATGATTAAAAACTATTTGCCAGTAGATTGTTGACTTGATTCATGATGATGACTGCTAGCTAATATTTTAAAAGTACGATGTTGACATGATCAATCCAATCAATGCTACTGTATATATAATGTGATTTGACGTTGTTTTATCTGTGGCTAATACAACTCTATGGCAGTACCCAAGAAACTTGAATTTTCTATCTCTACCCCTAGACTTGGCAGTGATGTAGTGTCCCCATGAGTGACAGAACACTGAGCCAATCATGGCACAACACTCCGTATTTTCTGCTGGCTTGCCCCACCACAGATTTGTGCACGAATATTGCATTTTAAAAGCATGTTATATTAAATTAAGTGCCCTTTAATATAAAGCACATGGAGAATTAAATACATCTTTAATATGAAGAAAGACTTGCAAAAGAAATGGCTAGAAATGTTTTAACTGTTTTTTGTGTGAAGCTTTCATTAAATTACCCCTCCCTATTGCACACAACAAGCGTCCATTCTCCTTGTCACAAGGGGATTCATTGTTGATTTAAAATTAAATCATCAACCCTGTTACGGTCAACCATGTTACTTTATTTGGTGCCTAATAGGTACTTACTATAGTCATTTTTTCTATCTAACCTCTTGAGATGGGAGTGTGTTTTTTATGAAGTTGAACATGTGCTCTTTATGACAGAATGCTATAATTGGGTGAAATCAAACATTTGTTTTTTTTTACCAAGTTACATTTTTCAAAAGCACTGAATTGGTGGAACGACCTGCCTATATATTTCATAGAGAGGGGAAAATAACTGGAATGGGGCCAGGATGTAGGAGGGATTGATTTCATAAACGCTGGACACAACTCAGCCCAGAGTTGTTGACTGCAGAACAAATGTCATGTTCAACAGTGGACTGTTGACTTTGTCAGGTTTCAAAATGTGGCCGAACAGTCAAATTCAATACCCCCCAGGAAAACCAGGAATAATGAACAAAGTAGACATCATTTTTATAATGTAAAAAAATTATTTTGTTTGAATTATTGTGTCATCCGGGTTTGTCAGGGCTTGGCAGGCAGGGATATCCTTGTCTGACCAGGTCGCCAGGTGTATGGTGTTTCCTCAGACACATTGGTGCGGCTGGCTTCCAGGTTGGGTTGTGTTTCGGAGGACGCATGGCTCTCGACCTTCACCTCTCCCGAGTCCGTATGGGAGTTGCAGCGATGAGACAAGACAGTAACTACTACCAATTGGATACTATGAAAAAAGGGGGTAAAAAAAAAAGTTCTCCTTACTGTAATGTTCATAACCTGGATTTTGTTTATTATATGGGTCGCGGTGTGTAAATTTGGTGTCCGAAGGCCATTCATTTAACATAAAACTATAAATATTTATAAATATAATATTAAATCACTCAACACTCACTCAATCCTTCTTTTGACCCAGAAATATTTGTGTTGCAAACTATTAAATTAAGGGAGTTATTGATCTCTAAAGTGTAAAAAATATCCTTCAGTGTCACTGTCCGGGTTAAAATTCGAATGAAAAAAGGGATTTTAAATGTAGAAATTCATCTTAATATAAATGAACACCCATGGCATAATTGTGTTAGTGCTTGCAACAATATATAGAATAAGGGGTGATATATTGTACCTAAAAAATATTTAAAAACTTGAATAACTTTTGTCTGGACTTTTGCGCTTCATCAATTACATTCAGTATAACAAAGGTAAAAAGCCATTTTAAAGCATATCACATGATGGTAATCATGTGACATCACAAAGAAGACCCATTGAAGACCCTCTAGCAATGTGATGAGGTGAGTAAATCTCTGAAATATTAGATGATTTCACCTTTTCACCGTCTAGTAATATTTGTGACAAAAAAATGTCCTTCAGTACAACACGGAAAATATACTTTTAATGTTATTTTATAAAATGCTATATATTAAATATGAAAAGTAAGGATAATCTTTATAGGTCAAGGTCATTACTTTATATAGGTGGCCAAGGAACTGCCTGTTAAATATGTTTATGTATGAAATCCGTCCTTCAGTATCATGCTTTTGTCCTTCAGCACAACAAAAGTTTCATGGTATACCACAATGTCACCCATTATGCTGAATGACAGTATCTTTGTTATCCCATGTTTTCACTAGTTACAACATTTAGTCATGCAATTCATATTTACTTGTATGAATACGGAATATTATAATTTTAAATAATTTTATGGCATTTTAAGGTATTTCAAGGCATTATCTTTATACTGTATATGTCGTTGTCTAATAAGAAGAGGGCTGCACAGCACAGACAAAATATTAATGCAGATCCAGTTACTAGGGTGGAAAGACTAGCCAGAAAAAAAGCAAGGTATTCCTTTCATGGTCTCATGCTACTGTCCGCAACAGAAAAGGATGTAATAGGATATAAAGCTAGGTGGATAATACTTAATGTTAAGTTGCACTTTTGCACTGTAGTTAATGTTTAATTTAATTGCATTTAAGGTATAACTGATGGATTATATTAATTAATATAATATTACACACGCACACACAATTATGGATAAAAACTGGATTATGAATTATATTAGTTAATAGCTGCTTCACATTTGGGGCACTATATGAAAAATTGAGCATGTACCAGTTTGATTTGAAGTAGTTTGATGGGCATTTTATGTAGCTATTTTGTGTAGGTATCTTGAAATTGCATTTGTGTACCTGCATTAAATAGACATTTACCTGTTACAGTGTAACAATGTATAATTACAACATTAACTATCATGTAATAATCGTGTAATAATGCAACTTAATGCAATGTAAAGTGTTGCTGCAGGCTCAAATTATAGTAAAGGGATTATTATTAACATTAGAAATGAAATAGTAACAAAACATGGTTGGGAGAGAAAAGGAGATGGAGTTGATTTAACTTTTAAACTTTGATTAAGTGTTTTCATTGTATAGCCTATTATTAATAGACTACTAATAACATTTAATGGATGTGATTCCTATTCTGTGCCAGTGTCATAATGATTACATTTTCGTTTTTTAGCTATCATAGATGAAAGAAGGATGTCAATCCTGATCATCCACCGATCCATACAATGACACAATCTGATGCTGAAAAAAGAGGGAAAAGTGGAGATTGAATCAGAGGAGGCGCCGTGAAAAAAATCTAATAAATGAATGTGGTGATGAACTTAACTCCAGTATCAACTGAAGGAAACTCATTATTATTATTGCTGAAGGAATCACATTTAATCAATATTTGTGGGCCTTAGTGATATGTGTCATTCAGGGTACAGTATATTTTATATTAAAATACAATATCTTTATTTTGTTGACTCAGAGAGACAAAAACAAATCTCAAAGGAAGAAGTGAAAGATATTTTCAAAGATTTTAGCATTTTTTTCAGTGTAAGGTGGAAAGTTTTTGTAAAAAACCTTCAACAAATTATGAGTTGTACCTGTGACACATCAAATATGTGCTATTCAAAATAAAATAATGTCATTTTTTCTGGGTAGTTACATTTCTGCCAGTCTAAGCATGAATATATAACCTTGTGATTATGATAAATGGGCATACAATGACATAAAAAAAACACTTAGTGTTATACTGAATTACATTTTACTAGGGCACATTCATACAAATCACAATAAAAATGAATTATTGGCTTTATTCTTGAATAGAACTAATGTAAGGGCATAGGTAACACTCCAATGAACATAAGAAAGCGTTTTAGGGAATTGTAATTGCTGTTTTATTTTTTTTTCTACTTTGAAAACCTTTTGTCTTTGACCCATATGTTTTAAACTATTATTAATATAAAAAAAGTACATAAATATAAACAGCACATTTTATGCAAAGCTCAAATATTTAGTTTTCTGTCATATTATTCTAGGAATATTTTCTCATTGATGATGCATTTCGGTCATCTACCATGTTATGGACCACATTACGGTAATGAGCAAATGAGCAAATGTTACTTCATCAAGAGCAAAAAATATAATTTTGAATCAGTTAACCATCTGAAGCGTTAAGAACAACAAATTAATCATTCACTTCCCACCATTGCCCAGCTCCAGCACATCCCATTCCCCCTCCCAGTACTTAATGTTTTTTGTGTTCTGTAGGAGTTAAGTCTGCCACAGACTTAAGAAGTCAAACCAAATTTGATTTTTCACATGCGCCGAATACAACAAGTGTAGACCTTACTGTGAAATGCTTACTTACAAGCCCTTTTAACCAACAGTGCAGTTCAAGAAGAGTTATGAATTTAAAAAAATATTTTTATAAAAAGTAACACAATAACATAACAATAACAAGGCTATGTACAAGGGGTACTGGTACCGAGTCAGTGTGCAGGGGTACAGGCTAGTTGAGGTCATTTGTACATGTAGGTAGGGGTGAAGTGATTCTGCATAGATAATAAACAGCGAGAAGCAGCAGTGTACAAAACAAATGGAGGGGGTGGAGGGGGGTCAATGTAATAGTCTGGTGGCCATTTGATGAATTGTTCAGCAGTCTTATAGCTTGGGGGTAGAAGCTGTTAAGGAGCCTTTTGGTCCTAGACTTGGCGCTCCGGTACAGCTTGCCGTGTAGTAGCAGAAAAAACAGTCTATGACTTGGGTGACTGGAGTCTCTGACAATTTTATGGGCTTTCCTCTGACACCGCCTATTATACAGTATATGTCCTGGGTGGCAGGAGGCTTGGCCCCAGGAATGTCCATTTCGCTTTCACTTTTGATACCTGGAAATATGGAAATTAATTCAATCACATTTCATGATAGCCACTCTCTTTTTTATGAACAGTCCCTACTTATTCCTCTTGTGTAATTACATAAACTCCATTAGTTTGCAATGCAATAACATGATTACAGTGTTACTAGTGTAAGCTAACTACAGTGTTACAGCCAGTGATGATCACTATTGCTAATCGCTAACTAGCTAACTGGCTAACTAAATGTCATTTAGCTAAATGCACTATCTAGGGCAAAGCAAACGTTAGCTCTAATATTCTATTTCTATGATTCAAACACCTAAATGTTTTGATCTCTATCTCAAGTCAAATCAAGATCTTTAGGTGAAAAATCACGATTAGATGTTTTGCCCATATCAGCCTGGTAACTTTACCAGTATATGCAAACATTTGGTGGCACAGAAATACACAAAAGTTGATATCTTCTTCAGGAGATGTGCTTTAAAAATAAGTAGGTAGAATATACTATATTAAAAATAAGCTTTGTTTTTACAGCTTTTTCTTTTGTTTTTACATGTACATTCTACACACATTTTATATACATGCCACAAATATATATACATACAGTACCAGTCAAAGGTTTGGACACATCTACTCAAGGGTTTTTCTTAATTTTTACTATTTTCTATGGAATCATGTAGTAACCAAAAAAAGAGTCCAACAAATCAAAAACATATTTTTTATTCAAAGTAGCCACCCTTTGCCTTGATGACGGCTTTGCACACTCTTGGCATTCTCTCAACCAGCTTCATGAAGAATGCTTTTACAACAGTCTTGAAGGAGTTCCCACGTATGCTGAGAACTTGTTGGTCTCCTTCTTGGTCAAATAGCCCTTACACAGCCTGGAGGTGTGTTTTGGGTCATTGTCCTGTTGAAAAACAAATGATAGTCCCCTAAGCGCAAACCAGATGGGATGGCGTATCGCTGCAGAATGCTGTGGTAGCCAGGCTGGATAAGTGTTTCTTGAATTCTAAATAAATCACAGACAGTGTCACCAGCAAAGAACCATCACACCTCCTCCTCCATGCTTCATGGTGGGAAGCACACATGCAGAGATCATCCGTTCACCACTCTTTGTCTCGCAAAGACACGGCATTTGAAACCAAAATTTGGACTCCACAGACCAAAGGACAGATTTCCCCCATTGCTGGTGTTTCTTGTCCCAAGTTTCTTTTTCTTATTGGTGTCCATTAGTAGTGGTTTCAATCTCCTCTGAACAGTTGATGTTGAGATGTGTCTATTATTAGAGCTCTGTGAAGCTTTTATTTGGGCTATAATCTGAGGTGCAGTTAACTCTAATGAACTTATGCTGCTGAGGTAACTCTGGTTCTTCCTTTCCTGTGGCGGTCCCCATGAGAGCCTGTTTCATCATATCACTTGATGGTTTTTGCAGCTGCACTTGAAAAACTGTAAAGTTCTTGACATTTTACAGATTGACTGACCTTCATGTCTTAAAGTAATGAGGGACTGTCATTTATCTTTGCTTATTTGAGCTGTTCTTGCCATAATATGGACTTTGTCTTTTACCAAATAGGTCTATCTTCTGTATACCACCCCTACCTTGTCACAACACAACTGATTGGCTCAAACGCATTAAGAAGGAAAGAAATTCCACAAAATAACTTTTAACAAGGCACACCTGTTAATTGAAATGCATTCCAAGTGACTACCTCATGAAGCTGGTTGAGAGAATGCCAAGAATGTGCAAATCTGTCTTCAAGGCAAAGGGTGGCTACTTTGAAAAATCTCAAATATATTTTGATTTGGTTAACACTTTTTTGGTTACTACATGATTCCATATGTGTTATTTCATAGTTTTGTTGTCTTCACTCTTATTCTACTATGTAAAACATCGTAAAAATGAAGAAAAACCCTAAGTAGGTGTGTCCAAACTTTTGACTGGTACTGTATATATAATTTGATATCTGATTCATTTCTTTTTATTACCCTTTTTGTAGTTAATAAATTAAATTTGAAAACTAAAATATCCTTTTAACTAGCATTGAAAAAGTGAATAATTATTCTATAATTAAACATCTCTCCCTAATTTCCAGACTGGACTTATATAAGGGTATGGCAGTACAGATACCTTTATCTGGTCCGTTTTAGGGTTATGGTTCAGTGGAGATGACACAGTGAAATAACTCATATAACTCAATAACTCTCCTGTCATGTTTTTCTAGGGTCAAACATCATGGCAATCTCCCACATTCTCTTCATCTGCCTCGTCCTCATCCTTCCAGTTTTATCGCAGGAGCCGCCCACCTCTAAACAAGGTACCTTTTGATCAATGATGAACAAGACCAAACTAGAAGGGCTTTCCTTTCACAGGACTATCAATACTGACCTAACATATAAGTCAAGTACTTCCTTTGTATGTAGAATTCCTGCTAAGGACAGTATAGTATGTACACTATATAGTGCAGGATGATATGACACTATGGGTACACGTTATGGATACATACCAGCGGGTGTCATCACACTTTAACTGCGTGGCACACATTTAAGTTAACTCTTAGAGGAATAGATTACTGATATACAATATGAATGATCTCATTACACACTCTGGTTTAAATGTTACATTCAAGATAAATAAATAAATATAATGGTTATTTGTGAAAACTCTGTAATATGCTTTATGATAATGCAATGGCACTGTGTAGTTTATTATACAGACTACTACAACCTCTTAGAACACGTGCTCTAAATAAGCATGCATGCATGGGCACATATCGAGTTCTTCCCAGGAACAGGATTTCCAGGAATTCTGGAGGGGGCAGTGGGAGCAGTGAGTGGTGCACTGTGGGAAACGGTTTAGTTATTCAGACTCCCCCTCTCAACAGATGCAGCGTTGTAATGTACAAAGTTTGAGTGCAGGACGTTCTATTCCTAGGTGGTTCAGGCCTTTATGATGAAGTCACACTTCTCCTAAGTGTTTCTTCATGTTATGCAACATTATACACGTTATATAACTCTTTAGCGCTGACGTATTGAATAGAAGTCTCTTTTGTCTCAGATTTTTATAAGCTTTGGCAGTGGTGCTTTGACAGAGTTATTCTGTTTCCAGTAAGTGGTACTTCATACTGTCAGAATGGGTGAAAGGGTTTGAGCTCCCAGCAAAAAAATATACTAGATTTTATTTTCTGAGAATAAGCAGTACCCAGCCAAAAAGGTTACTGTCTGAGTGAAACAGATGGACATAGAACAGTGCAGGAGGAGAGGACACTGCCAGCTCACGCACACAGACAGAAAATACACATTTTCAATGCTTCCCATACTAGAGTAAACCAAGTTTTTGTCTCACAGAGCTTTAAAGATGTTCAATTGAAGGGGACAACCTTGGTTGCAGCTATTGCTTTAAAGTGTCTACTTAAGTAGCTACAATATATAACACCAGCTGTCCTTCACGTAAGCATTTCTCTACCATAAATGGGAAAAATGTTACTTTGCACATGTAATTGCTTTTGATTTCTGGAACAAACAGAATAGGTAAAGACTCGATGTACATTTATGTTAGGTACATATTTATTTTTAATCACCATCTTGTGAATTACTCTCTGACAGTAGGACTGAAAAGTCAAAACATTCATCCTGACTTTAATCAAAGGGAAGGAGAGGGTTGTGTTTGTTCGGCTGCTGTGTAATAGGAGAGATGGAGGGAGGAAATGGGTGTTTTAATGCGCAGGGTGTTTTAATACACATGTTGCACAAACATCACTCCAAATGAGAAGAAACAACATCGAGAGGTTGGTAAGGCACCATCCCTTTCATCTGTATAATTGTATCTGGCATACGTCAGTGATGCACATAGGAGAGGGAAAATAGTGAATTAGATTCTATAAAGCAAGTGTCAAACTCATTCCATGGAGGGCCGAGAGTCTGCGGGTTTTTGTCCCTCCCTTGTACTTGGTTGATGAATTAAGGTTACTAATTAGTAAGCAACTCCCCGCACCGGGTTGTCTAGGTCTTAATAGAAAGGAAAAACCAGCAGACTCTAGGCCACAGGTGGGCAAACCTTTTGGTCGAGGGCTACATCAGGATTATGAAATGTAATTCAACGGAGGGCCGCATTTTTGGGGGGACCAATTGTTTGTTAAAATCAATTTGCGGGGACCTCCCGAGTTGCGCAGCGGTCTAAGGCACCGCATCACAGTGCTTGAGGCGTCACTACAGACCCAGGTTCGGTCCCAGGCTGTGTCACAGCTTGCCGTGACTGGGAGACCCATGATTTGGCGCACAATTGGCCTAGCGTCGTCCGGGTTAGGAGAGGGTTTAGCAGGCTGAGATTTCCTTGTCCCATCACACTCTAGCGACTCTTTTGGCGAGCCGGGCGCTTACACAGTCGCGAGGTGTATGGTGTTTCCTCCGAAACATTGGTGTGGCTGGCTTCCGGGTTAAGCAGGCATTGTGTCAAGAAGCAGTGCGGTTTGGCTGGGTCGTGTTTCGGGGGATGCAGGGCTCTCGACCTTCGCCTCTCCCGAATACGTACGGGAGTTGTAGCGATGGGACAAGACTGTAACTACCAATTGGATACCGTGAAATTGGGGAGAAAAATATATAGTAATAATGTCTCGCGGGTTGGATTGAATTGCCCAGCGGGCCAGAAACGGCCCGCGGGCCCATTTCTACTCTAGGCCCTTCATGGAACGAGTGACACCTCTGCTATAAATCATCCAGTGCTAGCGCTCATCATCATGTGTACTCTACAGAGAATTACTTTATGCATTTAGAAACCCCTTGATTAAAACACCCATTTCCTCCCTCCATTCCTCCTAGTACACAGCAGCCAATCAAACAACCCTCTATTTCCCTTTCATTAAAGTCATAATGAATGTTTTGAATTTTCAGTCCTAATGTGAGAGATGAGTAGGCTAATTTACGAGATAGTAGAGGACATTTTGTATCAGAAGTGGGGGACATTTTGTAAAAGAGTTCACCTTCCAGCGACTGGAACACTAGAATAACTGGAGCCCAAAATTATATTTTACCCTTGTTTTCTTGGAAAGGTCTGTTTGAAATTTGAGCTTCAACGTCCTGTTGGAGCCAGTGATATCTGCTGTGCACATGGTGTGAAAAAAAGTGACCTCAACTTGGCAGACTGCACTTACTCACGTGGACATTCAAGAACATTCACAAGTACTCACATACAGTGCCTTGCGAAAGTATTTGGCCCCCTTGAACTTTGCGACCTTTTGCCACATTTCAGGCTTCAAACATAAAGATATAAAACTGTGTTTTTTTGTGAAGAATCAACAACAAGTGGGACACAATCATGAAGTGGAACGACATTTATTGGATATTTCAAACTTTTTTAACAAATCAAAAACTGAAAAATTGGGCGTGCAAAATTATTCAGCCCCCTTAAGTTAATACTTTGTAGTGCCACCTTTTGCTGCGATTACAGCTGTAAGTCGCTTGGGGTATGTCTCTATCAGTTTTGCACATCGAGAGACTGAAATTTTTCCCATTCCTCCTTGCAAAACAGCTCGAGCTCAGTGAGGTTGGATGGAGAGCATTTGTGAACAGCAGTTTTCAGTTCTTTCCACAGATTCTCGATTGGATTCAGGTCTGGACTTTGACTTGGCCATTCTAACACCTGGATATGTTTATTTTTGAACCATTCCATTGTAGATTTTGCTTTCTGTTTTGGATCATTGTCTTGTTGGAAGACAAATCTCCGTCCCAGTCTCAGGTCTTTTGCAGACTCCATCAGGTTTTCTTCCAGAATGGTCCTGTATTTGGCTCCATCCATCTTCCCATCAATTTTAACCATCTTCCCTGTCCCTGCTGAAGAAAAGCAGGCCCAAACCATGATGCTGCCACCACCATGTTTGACAGTGGGGATGGTGTGTTCAGGGTGATGAGCTGTGTTGCTTTTACGCCAAACATAATGTTTTGCATTGTTGCCAAAAAGTTCAATTTTGGTTTCATCTGACCAGAGCACCTTCTTCCACATGTTTGGTGTGTCTCCCAGGTGGCTTGTGGCAAACTTTAAACGACACTTTTTATGGATATCTTTAAGAAATGGCTTTCTTCTTGCCACTCTTCCATAAAGGCCAGATTTGTGCAATATACGACTGATTGTTGTCCTATGGACAGAGTCTCCCACCTCAGCTGTAGATCTCTGCAGTTCATCCAGAGTGATCATGGGCCTCTTGGCTGCATCTCTGATCAGTCTTCTCCTTGTATGAGCTGACAGTTTAGAGGGACGGCCAGGTCTTGGTAGATTTGCAGTGGTCTGATACTCCTTCCATTTCAATATTATCGCTTGCACAGTGCTCCTTGGGATGTTTAAAGCTTGGGAAATCTTTTTGTATCCAAATCCGGCTTTAAACTTCTTCACAACAGTATCTCGGACCTGCCTGGTGTGTTCCTTGTTCTTCATGATGCTCTCTGCGCTTTTAACGGACCTCTGAGACTATCACAGTGCAGGTGCATTTATACGGAGACTTGATTACACACAGGTGGATTGTATTTATCATCATTAGTCATTTAGGTCAACATTGGATCATTCAGAGATCCTCACTGAACTTCTGGAGAGTTTGCTGCACTGAAAGTAAAGGGGCTGAATAATTTTGCACTCCCAATTTTTCCGTTTTTGATTTGTTAAAAAAGTTTGAAATATCCAATAAATGTCGTTCCACTTCATGATTGTGTCCCACTTGTTGTTGATTCTTCACAAAAAAATACAGTTTTATATCTTTATGTTTGAAGCCTGAAATGTGGAAAAAGGTCGCAAAGTTCAAGGGGGCCGAATACTTTCGCAAGGCACTGTACATGTGCATATTTATATTTTGAAAATATTAAGTCAAAATGGGGAGTCTGGATGTAGAGTCACAATTTGTGCACAGCACACACACACACACACACCACCTGTGCTGAATCCTCACCAGTCACGGGAAATTGAGCAAGTATGAAACACTTGAGCATTGCCAAGTATTGGATTGATTTTTCCTTTTCATTCCGAGGAAGTTACTGGTAGAAAAGGATCTGGTAAACAAGTTATTTTTAACATTTGGCCACCCTGATGAGCTGCTAACCAAGCCAGTGGTATGCATCTCTCCTCAGAAGAGCCACACAGCTGTGAATTCTCCCTAGGCGCCAGAGCCATTCTACCTGCTATTGTGCTGTCCCTCTCAGCGGTGTTGATGTGGCACATTATGGGAGATGGTACTAATTACTAAAGGACCTAAGTGCCTCTTCAAGGCTATGAACAAATAGGAGTGTTTACCGAAAGCTCCCCTCTCTCTGGGAACACATTCATATAATCATGTACTATAGTACAGACAGACCAGGACAGCGCTCGCCTGATACAGTGGGGCAAAAAAAAAATAGCAAGTTCTCCCACTTAAAGAGATGAGAGAGGCCTGTAATTTTCATCATAGGTACACTTCAACTATGACAGACAAAATTAGAAAACAAAATCCAGAAAACATTGATTTTTAATGAACTTATTTGCAAATTATGGTGGAAAATAAGTATTTGGTAAATAACAAAAGTTTATCCCAATATTTTGTTATGTACCCTTTGTTGGCAATGACAGAGGTCAAACGTTTCCTGTAAGTCTTCACAAGGTTTTCACACACTGTTGCTGGTATTTTTGCCCATTCCTCCATGCAGATCTCCTCTAGAGCAGTGATGTTTTGGGGCTGTTGCTGGGCAACACAGACTTTTAACTCCCTCCAAAGATTTTCTATGGGGTTGAGATCTGGAGACTGGCTAGGCCACTCCAGGACCTTGAAATGCTTCTTACGAAGCCACTCCTTCGTTGCCTGTGCGGTGTGTTTGGGATCATTGTCATGCTGAAAGACCCAGCCACGTTTCATCTTCAATGCCCTTGCTGATGGAAGGAGGTTTTCACTCAAAATCTCACGATACATGGCCCCATTCATTCTTTCCTTTACACGGATCAGTCGTCCTGGTCCCTTTGCAGAAAAACAGCCCCAAAGCATGATGTTTCCAGCCCCATGTTTCACAGTAGGTATGGTGTTCTTTGGATGCAACTCAGCATTCTTTGTCCTCCAAACACGACGAGTTGAGGTTTTACCAAAAAGTTCTATTTTGGTTTCATCTGACCATATGACATTCTCCCAATCTTCTTCTGGATCATCCAAATGCTCTCTAGCAAACTTCAGACGGGCCTGGACATGTACTGGCTTAAGCAGGGGGACACGTCTGGCACTGCAGGATTTGAGTCCCTGGCGGCGTAGTGTGTTACTGATGGTAGGCTTTGTTACTTTGGTCCCAGCTCTCTGCAGGTCATTTACTAGGTCCCCCCGTGTGGTTCTGGGATTTTTGCTCACCGTTCTTGTGATCATTTTTACCCCCCGGGATGAGATCTTGCGTGGAGCCCCAGATCGAGGGAGATTATCAGTGGTCTTGTATGTCTTCCATTTCCTAATAATTGCTCCCACAGTTGATTTCTTCAAACCAAGCTGCTTACCTATTGCAGATTCAGTCTTCCCAGCCTGGTGCAGGTCTACAATTTTGTTTCTGGTGTCCTTTGACAGCTCTTTGGTCTTGGCCATAGTGGAGTTTGGAGTGTGACTGTTTGAGGTTGTGGACAGGTGTCTTTTATACTGATAACAAGTTCAAACAGGTGCCATTAATACATGTAACGAGTGGAGGACAGAGGAGCCTCTTAAAGAAGTTACAGGTCTGTGAGAGCCAGAAATCTTGCTTGTTTGTAGGTGACCAAATACTTATTTTCCACCATAATTTGCAAATAAATAAATAAAAAATCCTACAATGTGATTTTCTGGATTTATTTTCTCATTTTGTCTGTCATAGTTGAAATGTACCTATGATGAAAATTACAGGCCTCGCTCATCTTTTTAAGTGGGAGAACTTGCACAATTGGTGGCTGACTAAATACTTTTTTGCCCCACTGTATGTCATATTGCTGTCATAAACATGATAGGAATGATCATTTATCTTTCCTACAGCTTATTTATAGTTTCCTTAATTGACCCCTAGGAGCAGAAGGTAATAAGATGCATCATTTTACACCGTTTCAGGTGTAGTAGTAATTGGCTTCTGAGAAAATACTTCCAATTGCACTATTTTATTGCCAGCTGTCATTTTCCTGCAGATACAGCAGATCTCTGAACACTTACTATGAGTGTAGTTTTCATGCAGTGTACTATGTAAGTGCAGTTCTGAGAACAGATGACGGCAGATGCAGTGTACTATGTACGTGCAGTTCTGTGAACAGATGACTGCAGGGTTTTCCCCGATATTCCTGTGGGCGGTAAAGTCTGGCTGACAGATTTAGAGGTATGCGGATACTTCCAGGAAAATGTAGCTGTCCGCCATGCGGCATTATGTTACGAGGATGAGTTATGTTACGCTCAGTTTGTCTTACACTTGAAGAGCAACTCAGCCCTGTAAATGGTCTCAGCAACAGGCGTAGATAAGTCGACTAGACTGGGTGTGTGTTCATGTTTAAGTTTGACTTTTGACTTTTTTGAAAGTCTATATAGAATGTGTGTGCTCACCTCCTCTCACGCTTGTCGTGGCTGGAAGAAGGTGAGGACCAATGCGCAGCGTGGTAAGTGTTCATAGTCTTTAATAGAACTCAGAACACTAAAATACAAAACCAACAAGAGAACGAAATGAAACCGAAACAGTTCTGTCTGGTACAGAATACGAAAACAGAAAATAATCACCCACAACTCAAGGGTGAAAACAGGCTACCTAAGTATGGTTCTCAATCAGGGACAACGATTGACAGCTGCCTCTGATTGAGAACCATACCAGGCCAAACACAGAAATCCCAAATCATAGAAAAAAGAACATAGACTGCCCACCCCAACTCAGGCCCTGACCATACTAAAACAAAGACATAACAAAGGAACTAAGGTCAGAACGTGACAGTACCCCCTCTACCCCCCCCCCCCCCCCAAAGGTGTGGACTCCGGCCGCAAGACCTGAACCTATAGGGGAGGGTCTGGGTGGGGTGGCGGCTCTGGCGCGGGACGTGGACCCCACTCCACCATAGTCTTTGTCCGCCTCTTACCCGCCTCCGTGGCCTCTTTAGAGCGGCGAGCCCTCGCCGCCGACCTAGGACTGGGGACCCTGGCAACGGGTCCCGAATGGACGGGAGATTCCCGCAGCACTGGACAGGCGGGAGACTCCGGCAGCTCCGGAGTGAAGGGCTATTCCGGCAGCACCGGAGTAACGGCGGCTCTGGCAGCTCCTGACTGACTGGCGGCTCTGGCAGCTCCTGACTGACCGGCGGCTCTGGCAGCTCCTGACTGGCGGGCGGCTCTGGCAGTTCCTGACTGGCGGGCGGCTCTGGCAGCTCCTGACTGGCGGACGACTCTGGCAGCTCCTGACTGGCGGGCAACTCTGGCAGCTCAGGACAGACGGGCGACTCTGGCAGCTCAGGACAGATGGGCGACTCTGGCAGCTCAGGACAGACGGGAGCACCTGTAGGGAGGAGACGGAGAGACAGCCTGGTTCGGGGGGCTGCCACCGGAGGCCTGGTGTGTGGAGGAGGCACCGGATAGACCGGACCGTGGAGGCGCACTGGAGCTTGCACAACCCTACTCGAGCACCGAGCCTGCACAACGCTACCTGGCTGGATGCTCCCCGTAGCCAGGCCAGTGCGGCGAGGTGGAATCGACCGCACTGGGCTTTGCTGGCGAACCGGGGACACCATGCGTAGGGCTGGTGCCATGTGCCCCGGCCCGCGGAGACGCACTGGAGACCAGATACGTTGAGCCGGCTTCATGGCACCTGGCTTGATGCCCACTCTATCCCGGCCGATACGAGGCACTGCTATGTAACGCACCGGGCTATGCCTGTGCACCTTGGACACCGTGCGCCTCACGGCATAACATGGTGCCTGCCCGGTCCACCTGTCTCCACGGTAAGCACGAGGAGTTGGTGCAGGTCTCCTACCTGACTTAGCCACACTCCCCGTGTCCCCCCCCAAGAAATTTTTGGGGCTGCCTCTCGTCTCAGCCTCTCGGCTTTCGCTGCCTCCAGCTCTGCCTTGGTGCGGCAATATTTTCCCGCACTACCCAGGGTCCCTTGCCATCCAAGATCTCCTCCCAAGTCCAGGAGTCTTGAACCCGCTGCTCCTGGATACCACGCTGCTTTTTCCGGTTGTGGTGGGTGATTCTGTCATGGTTGTCTTCGTCCTCCTCTGACAAGGAGTAAGAAATTTCAGACCGAAACATTTCTGTCTGGTACAGAATACGAAAACAGAAAATAATCACCCACAACTCAAGGGTGAAAACAGGCTACCTAAGTATGGTCCTCAATCAGGGACAACGATTGACAGCTGCCTCTGATTGAGAACCATACCAGGCCAAACACAGAAATCCCAAATCATAGAAAAAAGAACACAGACTGCCCACCCCAACTCAGGCCCTGACCATACTAAAACAAAGACAAAACAAAGGAACTAAAGTCAGAACGTAACAATCCTTCTCTCTCTCCCTCCCTTCTCTGCCTCCCTCTCAGCCCTCTTCCAGATCCGCCCCCAGATCACTGGCTGTGTCTCCCATGACATGAACACATTCCGCTGCAGATGGAATGTCGGAGTTTTCCAGAACCTCACAGAACCCAGAGACCTGCGGATATTCTACTACATTAATGATAGGAAGTGAGAGAAAAAATATTCCCTAATTAAGGGAGAGATTAACATTCTGGGGCTGAAATTAAATACATTAAATATTTGAGAGCCAAATAGTTTTTCTTCTGAAATTTGTAGTTCTTAACTGTATGGGAGTCTCTCCCTCTTATTTAAATTATGTCAGGTGCATGATGTCAGTCTTTCGTTTCATCAGCACATTATTAAAACCTCTATGTTGTCTCCCCTTGCCTGCAGCATATCTCCCAAAGAGTGGGGGGAATGTCCTCGCTACGCTGACAGGACAAACGAGTGCTTCTTCAATGAAAGCTACACGAAGGTCTGGATGACCTACAGTGTTCAGCTCCGCTCTGGAGATCAGGACATTCTCTATGACGAGGTCATCTTCACTGTGGAAGACATCGGTTAGCCTGGCCCCTGTATTCCTAAACCACAGTTATTCCTCCATTCATAGCTACCTATAGCTACCCTACACTCACCTGTGTGTCCTCTGTCTGCCTCCACACATCTCCCATATTTTAAACCCTAATAACTTTTTTTATCATTGGAAAATTAAACGTGGAAATACTGAATTTTATACAACGAACATTAGGAACACCCCCCCCCCCTCTCAAAAAAAACGTTCCACAGGGATGCTGGCCTATGTTGACTCCAATGCTTCCCACAGTTGTGTCAAGTTGGCTGGATGTCCTTTGGGTGGTGGACCGTTTTTGATACACACGGAAGCTGTTGAGCGTGAAAACTCAGTGGCATTGTAGCTCTTGACACACTCAAACCGGTGTGCCTGCCACCTACCATCAAACGCACTTAAATATTTTGTCTTCCCCATTAACCCTCGGAATGGCACACATACACAATCCATGTCTAAATTGTCTCAAGGCTGAAAAATTCCTTCTTTAACCTGTCTCCTGCCCTTCATCTACACTGATTGAAGTGGATTTAACAAGTGACATCAATAAGGGCTCCTAGCTTTCACCTGGATTCACCTGGTCAGTCTTTGTCATGGAAAGATCAGGTGTTCCTAATGTTTTCTATACTAGAATATGCTACATTTTTGATGTGCCATTCTGCATTTCAAGTGGTGAACCTAATATGGTTTTAAATGTGTTCCAGTGGAACCAGACCCTCCAATAGCGCTGAACTGGACCCTGCTGAATGTGGGTCTAACCGGGAGCCACTTTGATATCATGTTGAGCTGGGAACCGCCACACTCTGCAGACGTGTCGATGGGCTGGATGACGCTGCAGTACGAGGTGCAGTACCGCGAGGTCAACTCAACACTGTGGAGGATGGTGAGTCTACACACCCTAAAACAGGGGAAAACTCATAGCCCTGGCCTTTATGCATAGGGCTGGGTTAGGAGTTCTTCTTGACTGTGATTAGACCAGGAAATCTCCTGGCACCATCTATACCCATTCTATGAGGACTCTGTTTGACTACTTCGTTCACACTATTGCAGATCATTGGGTCATTTCAGAAACTTTACATTGGCAATAAAGATTAAATGCAGTTGTCATGCCCTGACCTTAGATAACTCTGTTTTCTATATAGTTTGGTTAGGTCAGGGTGTGACTAGGGTGGGTACTCTAGGTTTTTGTATGTCTAGGGTTTTTGTATGTCTATGGGTTTTTGTATGTCTATGGGTTTTGTATGTCTAGGGGTTTTGTATGTTGGCCTGATATGGTTCCCAATCAGAGACAGCTGTTTATCGTTGTCTCTGATTGGGGATCATATTTAGGCAGCCCTTTTTCCCCACTTTCTGGTGTGGGATCTTGTCAACAGTTAGGTAGGTGCCTGTGTGCACACTAGTAGCTTCACGGTTCATTTGGTTGTTTGTTGTTTTGTTCAGTGAGTTTCAGTTCATTAAAAATATGTGGAACTCTATTCACGCTGCGCCTTGGTCTAATCATTACTACAATCGTGACAGCAGTGTTCCAGTGTTCACATAAACCTTTCTCTGGACATACAGTACCTACTGAGACTATGCAGTCCAGATTATTTTGACCTGACTAAGGTTTACTGTATTTGTTTTTGCGTGGATTCGGCGATGCGTTTAGCTTTTAACAGCTAGGAAACACCTCGAACCAAACAACAGTGCTAGGTGGCTGTACTACAGACACCGGCCATCGTCGTGGGAAAGACACATTTTGAAAAACAACTAGTTGCAGTAATGAGCCAACCTGGATACTAAGGAGATCCTGAGGGTAATCGACGAGTACCAACATCTTTACGCTATGGAGGAACAACATACTCCATCATGGAATGATCCTACTACCTCACAAAATAACTCTAACCCGACAAAAAAAAGAAAAACAGATTAATCTACAGACACGAACAATTGACTTACCGTTGAAGTAGAGGCTAGTGTTCTGGCTGGAATCCATGCAACACTGGAAAAGTTGTGTGAGGAGGTATTAGGGCTGAGGGGGAGTTTGGAGTTTAGCCAGAGGGAAATTCTCACGCTCCAAGGAGAGAACAAGGCACTCACAGCCAAGGTGAAAATACACGATTCTAAAATAGATTGTCTACTCAGGGAAAACAGGGTGTTGAAGGAGTCGCTGATAGACATGCAAAGTCGTAGAATGCGTGAAAATCTAATATTTTCTGGGATTCCAAAATTCAGAGGGCGCGACCAGAGAATTCATGCAATCCGCCTTGAAATTTCCTCTAGAGACTGTAAACCAGGTGGCTTTCCACCGTGTACACAGACTTGGAGCTCAAAGCGACAAGACCAACGGTCCCTGGCCAATCATCGCAGAATTTGAACACTAGCAACAAAAGGAGCTGATCAAAAGCAGGGGAAGGGAGCTTAAAGAGACCAAATTCGGTCTCAATTACCAATTTCCATGTGAGATAAACGAACGTCGCAAGAGACTGTATCCTGTACAGAGGAAACAGAGAGAGGGGTAACCGTGCCTTTCTCATTGTGGACAAACTCTTTATAGATGGACAGCTATTCCGAGACAGCTCCATAACTCCATGGCTGTACCATGGCTGTACCAAAAAACTAAGTTACGAAAAAAAGAAAGTATGGGAACGGTAAAAATATCTGAACACTATAAAGTGGATATGAACACACACGTACTCAATTACATGTTCACTTATACATATGGACTAATATACACTACCTGTCTATTTATGGAAAAATTGCCCTGATTAACTCCTTAGTCATATCTCAGTTTACTCACTTACTTATTTATGGCGCTGCCTACTCCTGATGATTTGTTTTTTCAAATCATATGAGCAAAAAATATTTTGGATTATCTGGGATGCTAAACCAGACAAAATAAAGAGTGCCTATCTATATAATGAATATGAATTAGGTGGGTTGAAATGATTAAATATAAAAGCACTAAACCTCTCTCTAAAAGCTTCACTCCATTCAAAAGTTTTACTTGAACTCTAAATGGTTCTCAAGTAGATTACTAAGAAAAGCTCATCCATTGTTTAAAAATGGCCTTTGTGCAGATTGCCATGTCTCATTTTTGATTAATTAGTATCTCTCTTTTTCAAATGAGCATTGCAGAGCTGGCTACAATTTCAATTTCACCCCCCTGAAAAGATAGAATAAATATTACAACAAATATTATGGCTGAACTCAAATGTGCTGGTTGATAAAATACCTGTATTCATGTGAAAGATGTTTGAAAAGGGTATTTTCTTCTTAAATGATATTGTAAATTGGAATGGTAGAGTTACGTCTTTCATGGAGTTATCAGAATTGTACAGGAAGGTCTGCTCAATCCAAGAGTACAACCAATTACAGCATTACCCCAAAAATGGAGATGGCAGGTGGCAGCGGAAGGAGGTAGGGAACTGGTCTGTCTGCCAAATATACAGGATCAAATCTGGCGGAGGAATAAAAATAGCATAAATATAAGTATACCAGTTTCATTTGAGACTGACAACTGTGACATACAGATAGCAAAATAGTTAGGAAGAGATTTGTGATGTAATGATTCTATGGTACAGGGTGTATGAGTTGCTATATAAAACGACGCAAGATTCAAGACTTCATGCTTTTCAGCTAAAATTATTCTATAGAATTCTTGCCACCAACAAAATGTTGAATATTTGGGGCATAAAATCATCGAAGCTCTGCAGATTTTGTTGTGAGTATACAGAATCAATAGACCATTTATTTTGGTATTGCCCTCAGGTAGCCTGTTTCTGGTCTCAGGTTCAGGAATGGCTGAAAATGCATAACATTGATCTAAAATTGACCTTAGAAATAGTAATGTTAGGAGATCTGGAGAGTCAATTATTAATATAATTATACTCTTAGTAAAAGTATTTATCTTTAACTCGCAATCTGTGGATTCTATTCGATTAGATAGATTGAAATCTTACATTAAAACATCACAGCATAGTTGAAAGATATATGTTGTGTAGAAATCCGAAGAGGGTGGCCAGAAGAGAAAGATGGGATGGGCTGAAGGAAGCTGAGGGTTCGGTTGTGGAATTGGAGACAAGTGGGAGTGGAGTTGCTGGGCGGAAGATAGAATGATGGTCAAAGATAAAGTATAACAAGTATAAAAAATAAAGTAAAAATAAAACATAATTATAATAAGAAGTAAGATCTGTTGACGTGCCCTTGAGCAAGGCGTTGACCCTGGATGCTTCTGTGTGTCGCTCTGATTGGGAGTCTGTTGGATGACTGGTGTGGTGTAGTTGTTAAAATAAAATAAATAATAAATGAATAGATTTTCTGCATTATTTTAAGATAATTTCAGTGAATAATAAAATGACCTAATAATCAAGACTTATGCCTCCTCCCACATTGTAATTTAGAACAAACTGCCTCTTTCCAAGGGCAGTTTGCCCTCTCATTCTCCCTCTTTCACGTTAACTCCATGCAAGGGAACATGAATCTTTGGGGTAATCTACCAAGGTGACATACCAAGGCTCTATTGCTTTTAAGTTGATTCATGTCTTTATATGACATTATATATTTCTCAAGGTGACTTATCCTCAGTTAAACTCTAAGTAGTGTGTCCCTTAAACCAAATCGTTAAACCTGCAGGTGTAAGTTATGTTTCCTCCTATCGTGTGGGTGATATTTACTAACAAACTGGTGTGAAACCTCTCTGTTTTGACTGCAACCCTAGGTGGACCTTGAAAAGGGAATGCAGCGATCGCTATACGGGCTGCGCACCAACACAGATAATGAGGTCAGGGTGAGGTGCAAGACGCTAGCATCCCGTAACTTTGGGGAATTCAGCGACTCCATATTCATACACATCCCTACTAAAGGTACTGATGTATTGTTTTTTAAATACTGTCATATAAAATGTTTGCTGTTATAAAATGTATGATGTCTCTGTTTTGAATCGTATATATTGCTTTGTATATATTCATATGTGCTCAGAGTCGAGACTTCCAGTTACTGTCCTGCTTGTCTTTGCTGCTTTGGGTTTGGCAGTCATCCTAATGCTGGTAATCTATTCCCAGCAACAGAAGTAAGAAACTTTTACGTTTTACCTTTCACTTTGTCTCAAAATACCAAACCCCTTCATAAAAAATGTAATGTCTAATGCTACATGTCTTTTAATAACACTTCCGCTATCTTTCTTCAAGGTTGATGGTGATTCTCCTGCCTCCAATTCCTGGTCCCAAAATCAAAGGCATAGACCCAGAGCTTTTTAAGGTATTAACTTAACACAATGAAAAATGCCTAGAATTCTTTACTTGTACCATTAAAACCATTGCCACTAGAGTTTTATGGGGAGGCAATATGAATTACCAGCAAGGTTGTAAAAAGTGTATGTTGCCCCTTAAACTAACTGTGAGGTATTATCTGTTGTTTACCATAGAAAGGTAAGTTGGCTGAGCTGACCTCCATCCTGGGCGGCATCCCTGACTTGAGGCCAGACCTGTACAGCGACGACCCCTGGGTGGAGTTCATCGAGCTGGACATGGAGGAGCCCAACGACAGGCTGACTGTGCTGGACACCCAGTGCTTGATGGACCACTGTGCCTCCTCAGACTGTCCCCCTATCACCATTGGCTTCAGGGATGATGACTCGGGCCGGGCCAGCTGCTGTGACCCTGATCTGCCTGACCCAGAGGCCCCCTTCCACTCCCTCCTCCCCAACACCAGCCACGCCCTGGAGCCCTCTTGCCTGGCCAGCACTAAGGCCAGCTCCCCAGTCCAGACCCCCACCACTGAGGATTCTCCCTGGGCCGCACCTGGCAGGGAGGACCTCTACACCCAGGTGAATGAGGTGAGACCAACTGGTGACGTGCTGCTGACACATGAGGAGCAGAGGAATGTGGAGGAGAATTCAGAGAAGGATGAGAAGGAAAAGGAGAAAGAGAAGAAGAGGAAAGAGTTTCAGCTGCTGGTGGTGAATGCTGATGTGGGAGGCTACACCTCAGAGTTAGATGCTGGGAAGATGAGTGCCAGACTCCCCACTGGGAGAGCCAGCCAGCCTGCTCCAACAGAGGACAGTAGTCTTGTGCAGGGACAGCCCTTCGGAGAGTACCAGAGCCTGTACTTTGAGGCTGAAATGCCCCCCATTCCACCTGCCTCTCCTGTCTCACCACTGCCACCTGTCTCTGCCTACACCATGGTGGAGGGAGTAGACAGGCAGAACAGCCTCCTTCTGAAGCCTGGACCCACACCTGCACCCCAGCCAGTTCTAACCAAGCTTCCCCTGCCCACACCTACACCAGAGGGGTACCTGACCCCTGACCTACTGGGCAACATTATCCCATAACAAAGGTGTAGGGACTATGCCAGTCATTTGTGATTGGACACAGATCAGAGGGGGCATGGGAATTCAGTGCCTGAGTGACTAAACATCAAAAGAGTAGGGTCCCAAATGTCATACCTACAAAAATGAGAGGGTTCCCTGCCTTCCCCCCTCTTCCCGTTCCTTCTCCCAACATGACAGCTGTAGACATTTTGAGGTTTGGTAAGATGTATGGTGAGTACAGCAGAGGGGTCTGTTCTTCAAGGTGCCACACCTGTCTGCAAAAACTTAAACAAAAACTGAGTGAACAAAGGAAATAGGGAAAGGACAAGAAGGAATTATGGTCTCTCACAGGAACTGGCCATATGAACCTCTTCACATATTATGAATGTGAAATAAAAATATATATTTTGAAGAACATCACCTACATGTGACTTTAAATGCCATCACAAGGAAAAATACTTAACTTAGTGTTGTTGTTGATAATGTTGTTTACAATAATCCCAATAATTGGTCTTTACAACTATGAAAAGTATTTACAGTTCTCAATATTGTGTCAAAAGTGAAGTATTTGGTGACCAAGTGGGAATCTACCATATGTGTTCTGCTGATTGACTGTGGCTTTTCAACAAGTCTAAAATAGTAGGACATTGTGCTTACTGAATGGTTGCTGTTATTTTGCATATATACAAAATGTGTGATTATTAAAACAAGAATAAATAATTCTGCTTACTATGTTGTACGCTACCACTTACAAAAAGGGGACTATCAAATGTCAGATTATCCTTCTGGAGATCTCTAAATGCTAATGGTTCTTTATTGTACAGCTATAATGTTACTCATAAACATCTTTCACATTTAAACTGTACTGAGTCCATTCATTTGATATTGTACTAATGCTTTTAAATTGTTTCCATAGGACTACATTTGATTTTACAGCGTCAAGAAATAGCAACCGTTCGATTGGTGGACATCTTGAGCGCACGTACCTGCAATACTGAACACGTGACACGTGCAGACAAGAGTTATCGCTGTAGTTTAAAATAGACGTTTAAACCGTTGTGATGTATATGGTATACACCTGCCAGGTAGCTAGATAGCTTAGCATATTGAAGAATAAAACACTGAACCTAGAGATGAAGAAATGTACAGTAGTAAATCTGGACAAGTTTATTGATCATTTCACTCATCTGGAACAGGTAACTTTAACATAAAGTAGGAGGACAGCTAGTTTTTCAGGTAGGTAAATTAACGTTAGCCCGCTAGCTAGCCAGTAACTAATCTAGCTAGCTAGCTAAATAACTCTTAAAATAGCCCATGAGCAGGCTATGCTGAATTTGCCTTAAATTAATCCTGTCATGAAAGTGGCAGTAACAACAGTTCCCCCACTGCCTGAGGATTTCAATGTAAGTTATAGGGCCACAATTAACGTTACCTTTTACTACCTTCATCAATTCTTCATGAAATCTGTTTAAAAAGCCAGGGGCATATTTATTCAGTCCTTTTAAAATGTATATTTATTTGTTTTAAAAGAAAATTACAGAGCTCAAGGGTAAAAACAACATATTGGAGATCAAGTTGGATGAGACCAACAGAGTTCTGAAATTTTCTCAGACCAAAGAGAAGTGCTTGATTGAGGGTGAGGATTCTTATGCATTCACACTCTTTTGTCTATGATCTCTAGCCAGCAGGTAGCCTAGTTTGTTAAGAGCAGTGGGCCAGTAACCTACTAGGTGTAAAAATCTGTCTTTGCCCTTGAGCAAGGCACTTAACCATAATCGCTCTGCTAAATGACTGAGATGTTAAATGTCATTTAAATAGATTTTACAGTAACCACGCATCTGGATTGTGTTATCTTTAGTGATGGGTAGCACTTTGGTCTGGTTTGAAATGCCAACAAAGTGACCAATAGGAACTTTAACAAATGTCCAATTCCAATCGAAAATGTAAAGAATTGGATCTTCTCAAGGTATGGCGAAGAGGCCTAAAATTCTCATTTGAAAACTATATTTATAGTGTGTGTCTCCCTCTAGTGGTCCTGTAATGTAACATTAGTCCACCTGATTACGTCATTGTCCCACAGAGCGAGATGGGATGTTGGGGACAGTGAAGGGACTCCAGCAGACTCTACTGCAGCAGTGTGACGTCAGAGGTAATAATCTCCTCTGCAAGGCACTCTGGTCAACACATCTTTAGTGTACACTATTTCTATTGTCTGCATCCAAGATGTAAACTGTTGTAATAAACTTATAATTCAATTGTAATAAACACCCTTTTATCTTACAGTGGAGAATGAAAAGTTGAAAAGCACTGTGTCAGACCTGAAAAGGCAGAGTGATAGGACAGTAGAGGTGAGGGCAGAATGATTGAAAAAACTGAATTTGAACATTTCATTCTTGCACAATAAAATAGTTTGGATTCAAAATTGACATTATAGAACAGAGAAATGGAATATGTTGCCATTGCTTCCCCCTTGTGGTTGGTTGTGGTCAGGAGCGGGAAGCTGAGATTCAGAGGCTGGTGGCAGAGATGAGAGCTGTGGGAGAGAGATATCAGAAGGAGTTGGAATCTCTGAGAGACCAGTGCAGGAAAGGGGTGGAGGACACTCACAGAGAAACACAGAGCAAACGTAAGAACACATTACACAAACCCTTATTTTGAGTGACTGGCAGTGATCATCAATCCTGCTCATAGAGCTGCAGTGTTGCAGGTTTGTATCTCAGATTAGTGCAACCTCACCTGATTCAATGTATCAACTGATCTTCAACACACCTAAAGCTGAAGCATGTGTCTCACTACTGAGCTGGGACAAAAACTTGCAGTATTGCAGCTCTGTAGTAGTATTGAGGATCACTGGACTGTGGCATTCCATCTCTGAAACAGAATGACCTACCACAAAATGTCACACATATATCATAATATTACATATTTAGGGCTGCCTGTTTGTCTTATGTTGTGTTTTTGTATGCAGTTGAGGCGAAAGATGCAGAACTGAAAGAGGCCCTGGAGAGGAAGGAGTCAGATATGGCAGAGATGAGAAGGAGAATGAGGGACCAGGAGAGAGAGAGGCAAAGTGAAATATTAAAGTTACAAATGGAGGTATACAGACTGGCAACAGTGCTAAAGAATTATGTGTGTAACCTGTTTTTGATTGACAGATCAGCAGATATATATTTGTAACTGGTTTTATAGTAATAGGCAAAGCTGCTCTGTGTAAAGATGACTGCTATTTTAGTCATCTGATACATACTATAGGTAGACCAGCTTGCAGTCACAGTGATTTACTTCTGTTTTTTACAGGTAGGATAGTGCAAAGGTACATGTGGTTTTCATTTGCCGCTTGGGGTAAAGATGTACATGACGTGAGTTTGATGGACAGATCAATCCTAACACTGTTTCTTCTGCTGTCAGTTTGGTGCTAAGCTTGCCAGGGTGCAGAGTACCACACAGAGGATCCAGCAGCAGCCCCAGGGCTCAGGTCTTTTACCTCAGAACATCTTCAAACGGGTGAGGAGCCTCTGACCACGTACTAAGCCAACACTTCACACAGAAATGCGAGTTTGAAGTAACCTGTGCCCCCTTTTGCACACTTGTTTGTTGATTTTGCATGTGTTTATCCTGTGTTTCTGTATTGATGGCCTACCTGTGTGTTTGTTGGTGTGCTCCCAGAAGTTCCAGTTCCTTCAGGAGGAGAAGAACAGAGAGGTCGAGGCCCTGCGCCAGAGAATCAAGGAATTGGAGAAGCAGCACGCCAGCGGATTCAGTGACTCCCGTCTAAAGAGAAAGAAGATTTAGCATATTTAAAATATGCAGGAGTGAAATTCATCTACAGTAGTGCCTTTCTATTCTTTTTGGTATAGTGTTCCTGGTGTTTGCTCTCAAGCGGTAGTTGGGTCATTCTACGAAATGAGTGCTTTTTCATTGTTTAAATAGAAATTGTGCACCAATATTGAATTTTAAAAGCATGTTATATTAATTTAAGTGCCCTTTAATATAGACCACATGGAGAATTCAATAAATCAGATTTTTTTAAATGAGTAAAGACTTGCACCCTCTGTGACTTCTAGGAAAATTTTAAATCTACTTAATCTCAATTTCGGCACATTTTCACCATCATTGTAAAGCCTTAGTTATTATGTTGCTTTGAAGTAATTTCTGAAAAGTATTATTTATTTAATGTAATTGGTGATTAATTTACATCTGTCCCTCATTTTATGGTCAACACTGTTACGTGAACTGAACTCTTGTTTTAATGTGGTGAAACTTTTTACATTTTTATTTTCAAACTAAACTTTGAACATCTAATAGTTCAACCATAGTGTAAAAGCAGGTGAGTTGGTGCTGCAGACAGATATATTTGTCAGCTAATGCAGGACTATTAAAGGTCCAGTGCACTACCTATCGTGAAAAAAATATTACGATTTTTCAGAGGGTGCTGCAGCACCCATACTTCCTGTGACTATGCACAGGGGCAGTACACCTGAAAACCAGGGGCTGCAGCTGGGCAACCTATTAGATTTACTGTTATCTTTTTATATGTGGTGTGCTGTGTCTGAAGGGAGCAGGCTGAGCTAATCTCCCTCTGGGAACATCCCCCTGATCCTCACGTCTCTCGCTACAATCAAGAGGTAAACCTTGTGTGACAAGGACGGCGCTTTGGTTACATAGAACTGGTGTTCTCTAACCTACAGTCAAGGCCAAAGGGTCCATTCCAGGGGAATTCCTCATGAAGCTGGTTGAGAGAAGGCCAAGAGTGTGCAAATCTGTCATCAAGGCAAAGGGTGGCAACTTTGAAGAATCTGAAATATATTTTGATTTGTTTAACACGTTTTTGGTTACTATATGACTCCATATGTGTTATTTCATAGTTTTGATGTCTTCACTATTATTCTATAATGTAGAAAATATTAAAAATAAAGAAAAGCCCTTGAATGAGTAGGTGTGTCCAAACCTTTGACTGGTATTTTTACCCCTCCTTGTTCTGGCGACGTTCGGCGGTCGACATCACCGATCTTCTAGCCATCGCCGATCCACCTTTCATTTTCCATTTGTTTTGTCTTGTCTTCCCACACACCTGGTTTCAATTCCATCAATTACATGTTGTGCATTTAACCCTCTGTTCCCCACATGTCCTTGTCCGGTATTGTTTATTGTAAGTGCTTGTGCACGTTATGTCTGGGTTTTTTGTCCCATTGTATATATTGTTTTTGTTCACTGTGATTTTTATCATTAAACTGCGCCGTTGTAACACAGTCTTTGCTCTCCTGCGCCTGACTTCTCTACCACCAGTACGCACGCCTTACAGAATACCGGACCCAACTTATGGAGTCAGCAAGAACAGGTACCCTGGGTATAGGGGTGGAGGAGCACATCCGGGAGCACGCAACAATGCTCCACCATCTTGGCACTGCCATGGACCGCGTTGTCCAGACAATGGACTGCTGGGAGAGACAGGAGTTCTCCCAGCGCCTCCACCAGCACAACCGGGGTCTCCACTACGCGCCCCTCCTGGTCCCAGTGGGATTCGTGTCTCCCTTCCCCAGGAATATGATGGGACGGCTGCGAACTGCCAGGGGTTCCTACTACAACTGGACCTATACCTGGCAACCGTCCACCCGGTTCCTTCAAGCCGTGAGAGGGTGTCCGCCCTCGTCTCGTGCCTCACCGGGAAAGCTCTGGAGTGGGCCAACGCCGTGTGGAGAGAGGGAGATGCGGCATTGGACCAGTTTGAGGAGTTCACCTGCCGTTTCCGGGCAGTCTTCGACCAGGCAGGGGACGAGGAGTGCCCAGGAGTTTGCCCTGGAGTTTCGGACCCTGGCTGCTGGCGCGGGATGGAACGACAGGGCCCTGATCGACCATTATCGTTGCAGTCTGCGCGAGGACGTCCGTCGGGAGTTGGCCTGCAGAGACACCACCCTCACGTTCGACCAACTGGTGGACCTGTCCATCCGGCTGGATAACCTGTTGGCTACCCGCAGACGTTCAAATCAGGGTATTTTGGTTCCATCCCCTTGCACCCCCTCTCCAATAACCATGGAGCTGTGAGGGGCGGTGCGCAGGGAGACCAGAGGGGGTTCCAGCTCGTGCACCATCTGTGGCCGCAGAGGTCACACTGCCGGTCGAGGCAGCAGGCAGGGTGCTCTGGCGCCACCCCAGGTGAGCCGGTACCATTCTCACCCAGAGTCCTCTGATGCATATATGTTTGTGTATGTCACTTTCCCTGAGTTTTCCTCGCATTCCCAGCATAAGGCGCTCGTCAATTCAGGCACGGCTGGGAATCTTTCGCCCATAGTTTAGGGATCCCTGTTGTTCCCGTGGCATTGCCCTTCCCCGTTCACGACTTAGATAGTCGACCATTAGGGTCAGGATTGATCAAGGATGCCACCACTCCTCTGAGCATGGTGACGCAGGGGGGTCACAAGGAGAGAATTAGTCTCTTCCTTATTGACTCTCCCGCGTTTCCAGTGGTACTAGGTCTACCCTGGTTAGTTTGTCATGACCACACTGTTTCTTGGCCACAGAGGGCTCTCGTGGGGTGGTCGAGAGAGTGCTCAGGGAGGGTTTTAGGGGTCTCCTTTGGTGCTACTACGTGGAAAGTCCAGACCAGGTCTTCTCCAAAAACAAGGAGTCTCAATTACCACCCCATCAAAGGGGCGTTTGCGCGATAAATCTCCTGGTAGACGCTGCACTTCTCAGGAGTCATGTGTATCCCCTCTCACAGGCGGAGACGGAGGCTATGGAAACATATGTCTCTGAATCCCTGCATCAGGGGTACATTCGGTCATCCATTTCACCCGCCTCCTCGAGTTTCTTTTTTGTGAAGAAGAAAGAGGGAGGTCTGCGCACGTGTATTGACTATCGGGGTCTGAACCAGATCACTGTGAGGTATAGTTACCCGCTAGCGCTCATAGCCACAGCGATTGAGTCAATGCACGGGGCACGCTTCTTCACCAAACTAGATCTCAGGAGCGCTTACAACCTGGTGTGTATCCGGGAGGGAGACGAGTGGAAGACTGCTTTCAGTACCACCTCAGGGCACTATGAGTACCTCGTCATGCCGTACAGGTTGATGAATGTGTCATCAGTCTTCCAGGCCTTTGTAGACGAGATTTTTCAGGGACCTGCATGGGCAGGGTGTAATGGTGTATATTGATGACATTCTGATATACTCCGCTACACGTGCCGAGCATGTGTTCCTGGTCTCCTGTTGGAGCATGACCTGTACATCAAGGCTGAGGAGTGCCTGTTCTTTCAGCAGTCCGTCTCCTTCTTAAGGTACCGCATTTCCACCTCAGGGGTGGAGATGGAGAGTGACCTCATTTCAGCCGTGTGTAATTGGCGAACTCCCACCACAGTAAAGGAGGTGCAGTGGTTCTTAGGGTTTGCCAACTACTACCAGAGGTTTATCCGGGGTTTTGGTCAGGTAGCGGCTCCCCTTAACCCCCCCCGGCTGAAGGGGGCTCCGGTGCGTTTGCAGTGGTCGGCTGAGGCGGACAAGGCTTTTGGTCACCTGAGGGCTCTGTTTACCTCTCGTCCCTTTTGGTCACCTGAGTGCTCTGTTTACCTCTGCTCCGGTGCTGGCCCATCCGGATCCCTCTTTGGCGTTCATAGTGGAGGTGGACGCGTCCCAGGCTGGGATAGGAGCTGTGCTCTCTCAGCGCTCGGGTAAGCCACCGAAGCTCCGTCCCTGTGCCTTCTTCTCGAAGAAGCTCAGGTCGGCGGAGCGAATCTATGATGTGGGGGACCAGGAGCTGTTGGCTGTTGTCAAGGCTTTGAAGGCATGGAGACATTGGCTTGAGGGGGCTAAACACCCTTTTCTCATCTGGACTGACCACCGCAATCTGGAGTACATCCGGGCAGCGAGGAGATTGATCCCTCGACAGGCAAGGTGGGCCATGTTTTTCACCTGTTTTGTGTTTACCCTTTCCTACCGGTTGATCTTTTGGGCCCACACCGTCACCCTCCTCTGGTCATCCTGGGATCGGTCGGACAGTGCGCTGTTTGAGTAGGAGGTACTGGTGGCCTACCTTGGCTAAGGACGTGAGGGTTTATGTTTCCTCCTGCTCGGTGTGCGCCCAGTGTAAGGCTCCTAGGCACCTGCCCAGAGGGAAGCTACACCCCTTACCCGTTCCACAGCGGCCTTGGTCTCACCTGTCGGTGGATTTTCTAACCGATCTCCCCTCTCACAGGTTAACACCGCGATCCTGGTCTTTGTGGATCGGTTCTCGAAGTCCTGCCGTCTCCTCCCTCTGCCCGGTCTCCCTACGGCCCTACAGACTGCGGAGGCCTTGTTTACACACGTCTTCCGGCACTACGGGGTGCCTGAGGATATAGTGTCTGATCGAGGTCCCCAATTCACGTCGATGGTCTGGAAGGCGTTTATGGAACGTCTGGGGGTCTCGATCAGCCTTACTTCAGGTTTTCACCCCGAGAGTAATGGGCAGGTGGAGAGAGTAAACCTGGATGTGGGAAGATTTCTACAGTGCTATTGCCGGGACCCGCCGGGGTAGTGGGCGGCCTTCGTGCCCTGGGCCGAGATGGCACTGAACTCGCTTCGCTTCGCCTCTCCTCCACTAACCTCTCTCCTTCCAGTGCGTACTGGGGTACCAGTCGGTTCTGGCACCTTGGCATCAGAGTCCGACCGAGACTCCTGCGGTGGACAACTGGTTTTGAATGCGCGGAGGAGACATGGGAGCTGTCCGTGTTCACCTTCAGCAGGCTGTGCGGCACCAAAAGGAGAACGCAGACCACCACCGCAGTGAGGCCCCGGTGTTCGCACCGGGGGACTGGGTCTGGCTCTCGACCCAAAACCTGCCCCTCCACCTGCCCTGCCAGATGTTGGATCCGCGGTTTATCGGGCCATTTAAATTCCTGAGGAGAGTGAACGAGGTCTGTTATAGGTTACAGCTTCTCCCCGATTATTGTATTAACCCCTCGTTCCATGTGTCTCTCCTCAGGACGGTGGTGGCTGGCCCGCTCCAGGAGTCTGAGGTGCAAGAGGTTCCTCCGCCCCCTCTGGACATCGAGGGGGTCCTGGCGTACTCCGTTCACTCCATACTGGATTCGAGGCGTCGGGCGAGGGGCCTTCAGTATCTCGTGGAGTGGGAGGGGTACGGTCCGGAGGAGAGGTGCTGGGCTCCAGTCGAGGACGTGTTGGACCCTTTAATGCTGCAGGAGTTCCACCGTCTTCATCCGGATCGCCCTGCGCCTCTCCCTCCGGGTCATCCCCGAGGCCGGCGCTGCTGGAGCTGCGCGTCAAGGGGGGAATACTGTCACGACTTCCTCCGAAGTCAGTCCCTCTCCTTGTTCGGGCGACATTCGGTGGTCGATGTCACCGGTCTTCTAGCCATCTTCTAGCATCTTTAGGGGATTGAGATACATCTAAATAAAGTTTGGGGATTAGACTGCATGACACCACCTTGATTCCTAATCTGCAAGGGGAGGGGTGAGTAGACAGTGTCAGAGACAGGGGTGAGAACACTTTGTGCTATGAGTTCATTTAACTTTTACTCTGCAATTTGAATAGGATGATGCTTCACATGACCATAACCATGGGTACAGCTCAGAGCTGTGGAGACCACAGAGAATGGCAATAGACATATTTTGAGGCAGTTAGTGGAAATCTAAGGCTACAAGCTAAATGGAGTAAGATATTTGCATTTCAGGGTTGACCAGACATTGAGGAGGATTGGGATCTTTTTCGAACTCAATCAGCATGACAGAGTGATCTCCAGCCTTGTCCTCGTCAACACTCACACCTGTGTTAACGAGAGAATCACTGACATGATGTCAGCTGGTCCTTTTGTGGCAGGGCTGAAATGCAGTGGAAATGTTTTTGGGGGATTCAGTTCATTTGCATGGCAAATAGGGACTTTGCAATTAATTGCAATTCATCTGATCACTCTTCATAACATTCTGGAGTATATCCAAATTGCCATCATACAAACTGAGGCAGCAGACTTTGTGAAAATTAATATTTGTTTCATTCTCAAAACTTTTGGCCACTACTGTAGACCTTACAGTGAGTGAAATGCTTAAACTTAAACTTTCTTTGTAATACATCAAATGTTGAGCAACTATTATAATAGTATAATTCAGTTATGTCATCATAACAATATTGACTATTGGGTTCTCAAGGTGACTTGATACCGTATTATATTTCCTTTCCACATTCAGTTCCTTTCCATTACCTGCCATGCCCTGAGTAGCAGTAAGGATGCCAGGGGGCCAGTACCAGATGTCCTCCAGGAGGCCGTGCCCCAGGCTCTATAGCCTGTCAGTCAGCTCAGAAGGTGGGCAGGACGAGGAGGGGGCCGACCCTCCCCAACGCATCACCCCCCTGGAAAGGCTCACCACCGAAATGTGTCAGGATGAGTGGATCATCAAGGAGCTGATCGTGGGCCGTAGGATTGGCTTCTACAAGGTCCGTGGTGAGATCGGATATGGAACCTTTTCCCGCGTCAAAATGGCCTTCCCCGTCCTCACCAAAGGTAAAGGTCACACTGCTGACCATACAGAACTTCATCAACATCTTGGATGAATGTATCATCCATGTAATGATGATAACAGCAAAGCAATTCATTAGTGTGACTGTGAAACCACCACAGTAAAGCATGTTGAAACTGAATTGAGGAAAACACCTGTCTCAAGTTATCCAACATCTGACTCTCTCCTTCTCACCCCCAGACAAGGTGGCCATCAAGGTGCTGGATAAGACGCGGCTGGATGTTTAGGTCCAGAGGCTACTCTCCAGGGAGATCTCCTGTCTGGAGGCCCTGCAGCATTCCAATGTTTTGCGTCTTTATGAGGTGGTGGAGTCCCACAGCCGCCTCTACCTGGTGATGGAGTACTCTGGGGGGACCTCCATACACACATCTGCTCCGATGGTAGGCTGTCAGAAGCAGAGGCCAAGATCACCTTCGCACAAATCCTGTCCGCCATCAAACACATGGTCAGTAATATTCAATTTAATTCACATATAGAATCAGCAATATGATCACAGGTCTTAATAAAGTCCAGTTCAGAATTCAAATAAAATATATTATTTCAGTCAATGTGAATAGTCAAATAATTTCATATAGTATGTCAATTGTTTGTGTTTGCAGCATGACAAAAACATCATCCACCGGGACCTGAAGGCAGAAAATGTACTATACACCTGTAATGGCTGTGTGAAGGTGGCTGACTTTGGCTTCAGCACCAAGGTCATCAACCGCAGCGACACCCTGGACTGGAAACCTTCTGTGGTTCTCCCCCTTACGCCACTCCTGAACTCTTCAGGAACGAGTGCTACGCGGGGCCACCAGTGGACGTGTGGGCCATGGCCGTCCTGCTCTTCTTCATGGTAACCGGCACCATGCCCTTCCAGGCTGACACCATGGGCAAGCTGAGGCTCGCCGTTATTAGAAGGGGTCTACACCCTCCCGCCCTGGGTACCAGGCCCGTGCCAGCGGCTGATTCGAGGCATCCTGAAGTCTGTGCCAGTGGATCGCTATGCGGTGGAGCAGATGTTGGGCTGTGACTGGCTGCTCCCTGTGGAGTACCCATGGACAGTGGTGCCACCGGTCCCCCTCAACCCTCTGCGCCTGGCAGATGCAGAGCCTGGAGAGCTGGATGATGATGAGGCGGAGATCAGAGCCTCCCTGGAGGAGCTGGGTGTCAACATGGAACATATACGCAACAACCAGGGCAAGGTCAGCCGCATACCCATCACCGGACTTTACCGCATCCTATTACACCGCGCCCAGAAGAGGCGTGGCACAGAGACTGTGCCTGTGATCAGAGGGTTGGTCCAGGATCCTAAGAAAGAGGGCCTCCTAGCCTACAGAGGTCTGATGCACTTCTCCAAGTTATGTGTCATTCAGTAAGTGACCAGCCTGGACATGGGTCCTAATATAAGCCTGCTTTAATCCATTGAACATTCACTCAGCATCATTACAGCCACAAATGTTCTATTGAACTTGAATATGGACATTTGTGGTAACACACAGGTACTGAAACATTGGCCTGAAGGACTAATGTCTTTAACAGGTATTTGTGTTATTTTGTTATCTATTGTTTTATATCAACTCAGCATTGCTTATTCTGTTTTTCTATGATCTACTATTGTCTACTGTACACTGCTGTGTTATATTTCTTACATTGCTATTGCACTGTTGCTAAAGAGTTTGCAAGTAGTGCTTTTACACCTGCATTGTTTGCTGTTTGGGGTTTTAGGCTGGGTTTCTGTACAGCACTTTGAGATATCAGCTGATGTACGAAGGGCTATATAAATAAATTTGATTTGATTTGATTTGATTTCCCTGTTTTGTTTACATCTACTGTGTTCTGTGCACATGACGAATACGCTTTGATTTGAAGTAAGATTGTTATAATACAATAATATATTTCGTTTAGCACACACTTTATTCAAAGCGACTTACAGTCATGCCTGCATATATTTTTCACGTAAGCCTATGGGTTGTCCCGGGAATCAAACCCACTATCCTGGTGTTGCAAGCCCCGTGTAATATGAAATAGGGGTATAAATGTTCCTGATGAAATGAGCCCCATCAAAGTGAATTTAAAAAGCAACCTTATGTGATATGTATACTTTTATTCATATCACAATAATAGACTGCATGAAATATGAAGAATGTGCTGAAAGAGTATTGCTTAAAGACACTCCTTGGTTGTTTGCTGAGATCATAGATCGTCTCTGAAATACAGATGATTTTTTTGTCATTGTGACTTTTTGTTTAATCTGAGAGAAGATTGATTTTACACAGGTGCTTGTCTCTGTATTATATTTGACCACCAAATTGACCTTCTACCATTGTGAATGTATTAATCCTTGAATACCTAAATATTTTCGAAATACAGCAGGCTTGTTTTGTTAATCTGAAACAGGTGTGTTTCAAATATAGGATAATGCCTATGCAATCAAATTTAGGGCTACTATCAAGTATCTTTGTATGTAGTGCTTCCAAAAGCCAATGTCCTTCTCGACCCCATGTAAACAAAAGCCCACACCATCTGGCAGAGCAGCAGATGATAGCCAGACCCTATCCAAGCACCCAAACCAGTCTATACCGGTCCCCTTTGCACTCAAACTACCCTCGACTCCTCCTCCGTCCGACCCCCAACAGCAAAGAACGGCAGATGGCGCAGCGTGGCTATGGAGACATCTGCTGGTCCAGCGACGTTCATACAATAGACCCTCTGTGTGGACCGCTGGATGTGACAGCAGAGCGCGCGCAGCTATTGTGCGCCCCCTATACACATGCAGATCAGCCGAGAGGAGGCGGATGGAATACAGAATTTTACTGAAGGGATAACAGTGAGCAGATGATAGACTTTAGCGCTTGCTATGCTAATTTTCCCAAAACCTTTGTCAACCCAATAACCTCCCCACATTCTGCCCTCATAAGTAGGCCTACCGTCCAAACTTCAAGAAATTGAAAACACATGACACAAAATATAATATGCAGTTTTATTAGGTTATTGTTTTTTTCATAAACATTTCTTAAGTTAAACATTGAAAGAATTATAAATCAATGTCTTGTTTTTTATTTTAAACATAATGAAATGTTCTTAAGTATAAACAGTGAGAAGATTATAAGTTAATATCTTTTTTTTATTTTTTACAAAGTTAATAAACACATTCTAAAGTGAAACTCTTAGAGCATTATAAGTTGCCCAATTTATTAAATGTGTATTGGTTTTGACAGCGTTAAACGTTCTAAAGTCAAAACGTCAGAGCATTAGGCCTATAAGATAATACCTTTTCTTATATTTTTAAAGGGCTATTCTTTTTTTGCCATGATTACATTTCTAAAGTGAAACCTTTAGAGAATTGAGACAATTCTGGAAAGTGGGAAACATTTCGCTGAATGCAACGGTTGTTATTGCTGCTCAGCAAGAAGACATTTTAAAAAGTCCCTTTTTAAGAACGCTTCTTCTTGGCACCGCTTCTTCTCCTACTGCGCGTGCTTCAACGTGAGACGTTGGCTCTTTGGACCACAAAATGCAGAACTCGCTTCTCCTTTCTCTCCAAACCTCATCCGCACAATGAATGAGGGCCATCTTTGTCGCTCTCGTGGCATACCTGACCTCATTCACATAAAGAATGGAAGTCATCTTGGTATGGACCGGACAAGAGACAACGAATCGCGGGGGGCACTCGGGCCGGCCTCGCGCTGCCTGGATCGGAATCCTCCTCAGGAGTATCCAGGGATGAGAAACAGTGTCATCCTGTAAACGGATGACTATTTCCTTATAGGTTGAAGGTTTACAGCATCTCAAGAGAGAAGAGTCAAGTCCCAGATCAGCGCTCAAGAAGGGTGATCTCTGGAACCCAGTCGTTCAGACTGTGGCTCTCCTCACAGAACAGGTGCAGCTTCCCCAGAGCAGCGTCCTCCCAAGAACCATCAGCTGGGTTCTGTTGACAAACAAAAGGGGAAAGGAACATTAGTCACATGGACACAATGAGCAGTTCATAACATTCTATATTATTCAATGTTTGAATTAAATCACTTTGAGTTGTAATATAACATACAGTGATAAGACAGCAGTGGGCATCTTCAAGCTGGCCAGTCTTGTCCCCAACAATCTCGGCCAGGCGCTGCATGTCGTTCACTCTGACGATGCTGATGTCGTTGTCAAAACAGAAAGACTGGATGAGGGTGAAGTGGATCTGGAGAGCAATGTCACACTCCCACTCCTCATCGGTGGCCAGAACGCAGAAAGACACGCTGTCTGGGTCACTGAAAGAAAAAATAGAAGCACCATAAGTATATGCAAAATGACTTCAAAATTATTCAAACATAGATAGAAATTATAAGTTTACATTAGCATTTCAAGAAACTCATACTTACACATTCATAACTTTAGCAGACTCGTAGACACCAACCGTCAGGCAGTCATTTTCTTTAGCTGAGAGCAAAACTTCCTCTAGTGCATTGCCGGTGCACTGGGCACGCTCAGCGAATTTCTGGATCAGAACTTCCTCAAGAGTCATGATGATGCAAAATATTTCAAAAGGAACTTCGTAGTGAGAGGTAGTGTAGTCGGAGGATAAATCCGAAAAGATTGGTGAGTCTGAAGAGACTGTGCTGCGTTTTAATACCCTTGGGCTCGTGGCCCCTGTAAATACACAGCGCTCTGATTGGTTGACCTGAATGGTGCATTGGTATGCTAATGTCATTGTCCCACTCTAGCTCATGGCAGATTGATAGGGGTCATTACGGCTCGTCTTTCTGTGCAAGGCATGCTCTCCAACCGAAAATAAACAATGTTGCATTACGTTCATATGCATTTATAATATTTCTAATGTTATACATGTTTAAAAAAATAGAGATTTGGGCTGTCATATTTTGCATTGCAAGTTTACTTGAGTTTTTATAGTTTCAAATTGCCGCACTGATGCCAATGGCATCGAAAGATGCTTTAGGGGTATGCAATTGATCATTTATCAAATCAGACTATTCCCTACTGAAACTAAACATCCAAAGAAGGACAATTGAATAATAAAACTGCGTAAAGTGCTTAAAAGTGCCCGAATTGTCTCTGATTAAGATTATGTAGGCTGATTTCAGTTTTAGGTGAAGGTGTCCGAACACCAACAATAGCATAGCATGGTGAAAATAAAGTGTGCATAAGACGCACCATCCCCCCTTTGGAGAAGGCAGGTGGCAATCCGTAGAACCTGATCAAAAACGGCCCCTATTGTGTCTGCAGCAACTCATATTATCACGCTCTCCATACAAATGCAAATTAACCGCGCGTGCCAGGACACCGTGTGTGCCTCACAATATGCACTGCTGGCCTATTACTGACCACGTGATCGACATCAGCGGTCGGAACTCTCTGCATGGTTTTATTTATTTACTTTTGACACATGGACCAATGAAGAGCCATGCTTTTCCATAAATGTAATTCTAAAAGTTGAGCAAGCCTATGCCCAAATCCAGATATTGCACAACTTATTAATGATCCTTTATTAGAATATAACTGTCAACAGGTAGCCTACGTTTAAAGAAACACATATACCTTACAGGCATATTTCAAGCCACTGCATCTGGACACTTTTATCGCATTTGGTGACATTTAAGGTGCATAAAATAATCTAGAATTGGCTTGAGTAATTCTATAATTCTAGAGGGTCAGTGATTGACTCAGCGCCATTGTTTGATGGATAGCAGCGCAGCAGATGGAGGATTGCTATGGGGACACCCCCTGTCACCCAGACTGACCCCGACCCCGAGGCGCGCTGCTCCTGTTGTCCGCGAGTCTTTACATTCACTGGACGAAAAAATCTGTTGTCTGAGTTTTGATCCAATTTAAATGTGAATAAAGCGAGCGTATGGTCAAAAAAAGAGGCCACGAGCCTAAATTGCAGCACAGGGTTGAATCCTTCCGAAATGTTTGGAATAAAAACAAAAATATGCTGTTTTGATCAAACAAGGTTATTTTGCTACAAAACAAACTAATTGAATGTGGCCAATCATTGGTTTATTATCAGGCAATCATTAGTTGAGAAGTTTAAATGGCTGATGCACGACAACAACCCATAGCTTGCATAGGTTAATGCACAACCGTTTACAAACATAACAGATTGAGTTCCTTGAATCAGAGTTTGATTCATCTGATAGCAGCTCAAAGACTAGGCTCTTTTTTTGGAAGGATCAACTCAGCATGGCAACAGGGCAGGCGCGTGGAAGTCGATATGCAACGCATTGTTCTTGAAGTAGCACATCTGTCGGACGGGGTCCCCCTCCCCAGTAGCGCTTGACAGGTGTTCCTGGCTCAAGTCGTGGCTTGCTCGGGCGAATGACATGCTGCACGTTGAGCCATGACTCAAAACGTATTTGTGCAGATGCAAATTAGCCAAAGCACACAACTAGACAAATCATACTTTCCATTAGCAAATAGCAAACAACGTTCTATTCATTTAGTAGTGGCTGACTGCTGTAGCAATCATGTTGGTTCTTAGTAGCCTATACTAAATAATCAAATGGGGAATGCAAGATTAAGTTGGGTTTGTAACTTGCATGTTGAAACCCTGTGGTCACAATGTAGGATGCTTTGTGTATACAATGCAATACAATAATATAGGGGCTGTGAGACTATATTACATTCTCCAAGCTATTGTGTTTGCCTCTGTGCTTTTTAAAATAAAATCATAATCAAATCACATTTTATTGGTCCATACACATATTTATCAGATGTTATTGCGGTGTAGCGAAATGCTTGTGTTCCTAGCTCCAACAGTGCAGTAATATCTAACAATACACACTAATCTAAAAAAGAATGGAATTAAGAAATATATACATTTTAGGACACACAATGTGGAGTCCCGAGTATAAATATATATAGCCTACATGTGATATAATGTATAGACATTGTGGACGGTATGTGGTTAGAATATGTCTGTGTAGCCTATCTGAAGAATATGTAGGACAGAACTGTATATGTACAGCAATAGTTGAATAGGATGTCCTTGACTAGCAAACAGTAGGCCTATATACATCAGAAATGGGTAAAACAGTATGAAACATTATTAAAGTGACCAGTGTTCAATTATTAAAGTGTATATGTATGCAGGACAGCAGGCTCTACGGTGTAGGGATGAGTAACCAGGTGGTAGCCGGCTAGTGACAGTGACTAAGTTCAGGACAGGCTACTGCGTGGAGGCCGGATAGCGGTGGCTATTTATCAGTCTGATTATCTATTTAGTAACGCGCTCTAACAATTTCTTATTCTGAGACAAACTTTTTATGCTGTCTATGCATAATAGCAGCAGCAAGTCATTGTCCATTATGCATTGCGGGTGCAGAATTACCTCTGCTTTTATCATGCAGCAGTAGTTTTCTTTGTTGACCCCTCACCTTCCCCCACAGACAAATGGGATCTTGTTGCTATGGAGAGACACAGGCATCTGCAGATGCCACGCGCCTGAAGTGAGCCCTGCAAAGCAGCGACGCATGCCATAATCGGATGCAAATAGAAACGTTGGGCCAATTCTGTTCTCCAATAAATGCCTATTCAGTTATCTGGATATTAAAGTAAGTAACACAATAATATTTTGCGTCTAAATAAATTTAGATTTCCAGAAATTTTTCTGACTACATAAAGTTGGTATATATACATACTCTATTTGAATCATGAAGGGTGCATCGGAAAAATGGAACAAATGTAGAAAATAACGCTGTAGCGATATCTTTATGTAGTTTGGAAGCCCTTAGTGTTACACTTGGATATGGTTGTGGATTTTACAGTAGGTTAATAACCTCATCATTCAAACCGACCCTTCACGAGTCTGAATTCATTAATCCAGTACATCGGATGAAGGTCAGGGAGTTTCGTATTTGATCCATTCAATCGAAACTGCCCTGTCCTTTCTTCAATAGTTTTGTCTATAGACACGCGCCTGCTAGGGCTGGTCACTCGTGCATTGTCGCCCAGCAGCCAATCACAGAACGCGTGTGTGCCGGGGTCTTGCCTATAAATATGATCTGTTTCTCACAAACAGCACATAGTGCACTTCTGTTTTATCCTCATCAACATCTTCTCAATTGAGCTCTACAAACGTAACTATCTATCTTCAAGATGGAAGCTATTGGCAAATCTCTGAAGGAAGCTCTCAAGTCTGCCCAGTGTGAGGATCGTCTCACTGTTGGTGTTTATGAGAGTGCCAAAATAATGAATGAGTATGTATTTTATCTACTAAATGTGTGCTTTATTTATACCTTTCTTGACATTTACTCATTTACTGACACAATTGTGTTATTTTATGATAATATTGACCAATGAAAGTACATTTTTTCTATCTCAACAGTGACCCAGACAGCGTGTCTCTCTGTGTTCTGGCCACCGATGAGGAGTGGGAGTGTGACATTGCTCTCCAGATCCACTTCACCCTCATCCAGTCTTTCTGTTTTGACAACGACATCAGCATCGTCAGAGTGAACGACATGCAGCGCCTGGCCGAGATTGTTGGGGACAAGACTGGCCAGCTTGAAGATGCCCACTGCTGTCTTATCACGGTATGTTATATTACAACTCCAAGTGATTTAATTCAAACATTGAATAATATAGAATGTTATGAACTGCTCATTGTGTCCATGTGACTAATGTTCCTTTCCCCTTTTGTTTGTCAACAGAACCCAGCTGATGGTTCTTGGGAGGACGCTGCTCTGGGGAAGCTGCACCTGTTCTGTGAGGAGAGCCACAGTCTGAACGACTGGGTTCCAGAGATCACCCTTCTTGAGCGCTGATCTGGGACTTGACTCTTCTCTCTTGAGATGCTGTAAACCTTCAACCTATAAGGAAATACTCATCCGTTTACAGGATGACACTGTTTCTCATCCCTGGATACTCCTGAGGATTCCATTCCAGGCAGAGCGAGGCCGGCCCGAGTGCCCCCCGCGATTCGTTGTCTCTTGTCCCGTCCATACCAAGATGACTTCCATTCTTTATGTGAATGAGGTCAGGTATGCCACGAGAGCGACAAAAATGGCCCTCATTCATTGTGCGGATGAGGTTTGGAGAGAAAGGAGAAGAGAGTTCTGCATCTTGTGGTCCAAAGAGCAAACGTCTCACGTTGAAGCACGCGCAGTAGGAGAAGAAGCGGTGCCAAGAAGAAGCGTTCTTAAAAAGGGACTTTTTAAAATGTCTTCTTGCTGAGCAGGATAACGCCATTGCATTCAGCGATATACTTCCCACTTTCCAGAATTGTCTTAATTCTCTAAAGGTTTCACTTTAGATGATTTAAATATGACAAAAACAAAAAAACAGAAATATATATTTTTAAATGTACTTAGAATACTCTAAAAGTTTAACTTTAGACCTTTAACATGAGATTTATTAACATTTTTATGAAATATTATTTCAGTTGTTATTATTGAAAATGTTACAATATTGAACTCCTGATTATGTCAACAACTAAAAAGAAAGATATTACATTTGTTGTTCTCTAAAATGTTTTGCTGTTGAATTCTTGATTGTCAAAAAATAAGAAGATACATGAATAAATATATTTGTTATTTTCTAAAGGTTTCGCTTTAGACATTTCTTGTATGACAAAAATATTAATAAAAAGTTTAATGTAAATCTTGAGTCTTGAATGTTCTATACATACTAGACACACATTTAAGTGTGGTAACAAATCAGTCTCCCATCCAGCATTTGCAAATAAACATTAGCTCTTACACACTTTGGTGCTCTTACCAGTACCCAACACTTGTACATCCCATAGGCCTGATGTACTGTGGTCTATCCTAATTGCCACCTGTCATCATGGCCTGTCATAGCCATGTGTGTGCAGTGTCGTAGTTTACAAACTACTGCCCCTGCAGGCCCATGTCTATTCTAACCTCTTGAAGCATCTACCTGTGAGAGGCATGTCACTGTGTTTACAGCATCCCAGGTTCAGTTGAAGGGATCCCTATATGTTAGCCTTAACTCTCAGACCTCTCCTCCACCAACATACAGAGCTTCAGTGATGGGAAGTAGTGAACTACATGGTGTTCAACTAGTTGTTGAATTACATTTGGCTTTATCTTGGTGGTAGTTGAACAAAATGTAAATCTTGGTAGTGTTTTCAGTAGTTCATTACTTTGTGCCAGTGTAGCGATGTAGCTAACTACCTGAACTACCTTATACTTTTATTTTTTTAAATAACAGAAAATATGGGTAAAGTAGGTGTTACGAATCCCTTTTGGACCGACAGTCTAGGGGGGGGGGATGGTAGTGAGACCCATAACATAACTCATGCAAATTATAATTGTGACAAAGTAAAAGTGAGAACGAAATAACCAGGACAACTGAAATCTACCGTCAAACTCAGGGTTTATTGTAAAACACACGGTAATGGGGGGAGCAGGAAAAGGGGCTGAGCTGGACCCAAGGAAAGAAACAATAAGTATTCAAAAACATCCCTAAGCTAGACTAGCCTACTTTAACAGCTAACTAACTAACCAAAAATACAGTGGGTGGTCCGCCCAGTTCTAACTAGTGTATTTAACAAAGTCTACCTACGGGTAGTGTATGCCCATGGGCGACTTGTCTTGGTTTCCCCTTTTCCCACCAGCAATCAAACACAAACACCATAACCTAAAACAATACTCGCAGGTGATGACAAAGTGCTATGGAGGTGCTCAAACAAAAGAGAGGTTAATACACAACGAGAGCGTGAAACACAGAGACCTACAGACATGGCATTTACAGAGAGATTGAGCTCTAGAGCAAACAACTGATGGGGTTTTTAAACCAAGGGAAAGGAACTGTGATAGGGTAGGAAACAGGAGGTATGTCTTCTGATTGATGATTGGATTGGTGACTGATTGGGGAGTGATGATTTTCACCTGTGAGGGGAGAAGGAGAGAAAACACAGGATACATATACACACAGGATACCTGTATCCGTAACAGTAGGCAAGATGTACGTTCTTTTTCAGCATCTGACCTGCCTAACTCTCACTTGAAACCGTTTTTGTGTTTAATAAGCTAAATGACAGATTTAGTTAACATCTGACTCCAGAGTGAGCTGCTCTTGCGTTTTGTAGTCTGCCATTTCAGATTTAAATCAAAATGTTCACAAAGTAGTTTGGATTTAGTGAACTACTTTTACAAATAAACTTTAGTTAAGTAAACTATATGTTTGTTAAGGGTAGCTTTAGTGTAGCGTATCTTGTTCCAGTGTGAAGTAAACTATATGTTCAGAGTAGCTTCCCCAACACTGAAGAGCTAGAGTCTGTGCCTTAAGACCCACCACCACACACAGTTTAGTAGCATATACAGTATAGCAGTACAGGAGAACAATTTGAGTTTCTGTCCACTGTTACGCACGCCTCTATGAAGAGGGAACGCAACACCCTGCTACAACTAAGCTCTCCGTGAAGTGAAAAAGTTATGGACTGTAGGTGCGAGTAAGAATGACAACAGGCAGAATGTGGTACCGTTTACAAGGACTTTATTCCTTTACACGGTAATATGGGGAAAAGGGGCTGGACGGAACCAAAGCAAAGAAAGTAAATCTCAAAGCCCCCTCTCCTATCTTACCTGCCTACCCACTACTTACCTAATTTAGCACCACCTGGTGCCCTAACCAAAATACAGGGGGTGGTCCGCCCAGGTCTTACCTAAGTGTGCCTAGACAGTGAATATACTACGGGTATATGTATGCCCGCGGGCCTCTTGCCTAAGCACTCCCAAGGTGCCTTCCCCTTCCCCCCTGGGAACAAATGAAACAGAATATTAAACAATTTCACAAACAAAGGACATCAAATAAGCTCTATCTGAGCAACAAACTCACAAAACATACCAACTCTCAGCAATGAACTCCCAGCAAAATCAACCTCTATCAAAATCTCTCTGCAATGACCTCCCAGAAAATCTCTCCCTCTATCAAAATCTCTCTGCAATGACCTCCCAGAAAATCTCTTTCTCCTGAACAGAAACACTGGCTTTTATATAGCTTCAGATTGAATGGGTAATTGGAGACAGCTGAGTCTTGACGAGGGGGCGGGGTCAGCTCTCCAATTAGCCATGGAGTCGACCAATCAGCTGCTTGAGGGATTTCAGGAAGCCATTTCCTGAAATAAACACATGGAAATATACAAACTACAATACATAAACTGGGGAACGTAACACCACTAATCAAATGGCAGGTAACCAGAGTGATTGATCATTAAAACATTGATTATATATTGTCACTTGATGTCCTTAGCCACTTAAGAGTTGAGATATGGTTGAATGCCTTAATCATTGTCTCATATGGTAATTAGGCACATCTATTTACATTGAATTCATCCTCAAATTTCCTGACAGTGTTTTATGATGATGGTGCATAGCATTCACACCTACTTCCAATTGCATGTTGCAGCAGGATTAGGATTATAGTTATTTTGGTGCTGTGAACTAGAGTTTGCACCTGATTCTAACTTCTATGGTCAAGGTGTGTTTAGGTGTTGTGCCTCAAATCAGTCCTGTGTGTAGACTGCTGCATGTGGTAGCTTTCAATTTTTGGGGAAGCTACTCTTGAAATAAAGTTTACCAGGTGTAACAGTATAACTTTAGTCTGTCCCCTCGCCCATACCCGGGCCATTTCACATCGGCACCCCCCTTTTGACCTCCTCCTTTTCCGCAGCAACCAGTGATCCGGGTCAACAGCATCAATGTAACAGTATAACTTTAGACCGTCCCCTCACCCATACCCGGGCGCGAACCAGGGACCCTCTGCACACATCAACAACAGTCACCCACGAAGCATCGTTACCCATCGCTCCACAAAAGCCGCGGCCCTTGCAGAGCAAGGGGAACCACTACTTCAAGGTCTCAGAGCAAGTGACGTCACCAATTGAAACGCTATTAGCGCGTACCACCGCTAACTAGCTAGCCATTTCACATCGATTACACAAGCTACCAATTTCTTAACGTTGGAAGTAATTTAGCCTATTAAACTCAAAAACTGTTTCAAGTGAGAATTAGGCAGGTCTGAGGCCAATTTATTTTGCATTTTTGCAAAAAAAAATGTAGACTGTAGTTCCAGTAGTTAGCTACACTGCTACCTGGCAACAACTACTGAAAACACTACGAAGATTTCAGTTTAGTTCAACTACTACCAAGCTACAGCCAAATTTAATCACATGTTGTTCACTACTCTCCATCACTGGTAGATTTAGAGGCAGTGGATGGAGGATAGGGGTGTTGCTAAATGTCTTTTGAAGATTCATCCAGATCAAGGGTTCTACTTTTTTTGTGCGCTGCCTCATGAGTCTCCTGGCCATAGCTGTGACACTTCCTGGGATTCAAACCAGGGTTGTAGTGACACCTCACATACTGTGATGCAGTGCTTTAGACTGCTGCGCCACTCAGGAGGCCAGGTTAGACTTTTGTACTGGAGTGTTGATGTGTGGTAGAGGAACCTTTGGTTGTTATTAGCTGACTTATCTATTAAGTTCACTCCTGACCTATGTTTCAGTGTGCTGCCAAATGCCTGCACCACAAAAAGACATGTGCAGTCCATGTGGTGTGTCTGCTTGAAACATTCAGCTGTCACTCTCAAATAAGGAGCAACATATCCTACGGGTGTTTTATGCAATAGTATAAGAGTGACTGAGTAGCTTACGGAAACACCTGAAGATGACATAGAATTACAAAACCACTCCTAATATAGTCATTACTCCATGCACAGGTTTGTATGTCACAGCTGAACAAAAGAAACAAGAAATACAGTATATCAAGCTTTTCACTGTGCTCTTTTGCTCCTGCCACATGCCATTTGTGAATAGCTGTCTTTCATTGGAAGTTCAGAACATGGCTTTTTGCTTTTGGAAATAAACTGTGAAGTCATTCTGACCCAGCATGCTTCATGACATTCATAAGCATTGTGCCTCTCTGTAGTAGTCAACAGTTGCCCCAGCCCTCATGCCCCAACTCTGACCCTCCAGATCTGAATACCCCTCCTCTCCATCTCCTCCCCCTTCAGTAGCACTCCAATCTGACCTCCAGATCTGAATACCCCTCCTCTCCATCTCCTCGCCCTTCAGTAGCACTCCAATCTGACCTCCAGATCTGCGGCCCTGCACTGAGCTGCCAAGTGCAGCCATGAAATCAGCCCCCCAGAATGGTTTGTTTAATTAGTGACCAAGCGCAGTGTGTGTCAGTGTGCAGCAGGCGCTATTGTTCCCTTTCAGACAGCGAACGCCTGCAGACTACAAACCCAACCGAACCCCCAAAACCTACTACCAATACCACAAATATGCCTGGCAATCAGACCACAAACACTGATTCCATCTGCTTCCCCACATAATGAGACAGAAGAGGGAGGAGAGAGGAAAGACAAGGAGAATAAAGAGGGGTAGGGCACTGTGCCTGGCACAAGCCAGCTCTCATTCATCCATTCAACCCTTCCCCCATCTTTACCACTAACCCCCCCATTGAAGAAACAATACAGAGGGTGTCCTTGCAGGAGAAAATCAGAACATAGCTGTAGTAGGAATAGTAGGCTGCTTTATCCACATATCTGCACGGAGAGAGAGATTGAAGCCCAATGCAATGTTAATAGCAATATCCCCATGAGGTTCATGCACTCATATGAAAGCATGTGCTCTGCAGCTATTCATCCCAACAGGGCTGATGCTCTCTCCATCTTTCTATCTCTGCACTCCACAGCTGCTCTGATATGTGCAGTGTATATGTGTGGAGGGGGGTGGCAGAGGATACTTTAATTGCCCTGTGTCACAATATTTCATTATCTGTCCCCCTTCCACCCAACCCCGGTTGCCCCCCGTCTCCGCCCGTTTTACAAGGGCTCTGTTCCAACCACATGGCTCTTCTCAAGTGTCTTTTCAACACTAACGGCCCCCTCTCTCTCTTCATAGTGAGCTGAAGATGCCCCAGGAGCAGCAGATGGTGCTGAGGGAGGGGGATGTGACATCTTCCACTACCCCTAGTCTGCAGTACCAGTGAGTTTCTGTTTGGTTCTATTTTTAGGGACAGTCAATTAAATGATTCGATTGGAATTATAAATAGTCAATGACTGACTGCCTTTTAACTTGATAATCTTAATCCCATGGACTACAGCTCTCTCATTGCACGTGGTGCATTACTCAGGGGCTCCCGAGTGGCGCAGTGGTCTGAGGTACTGCATCTCAATGCATAGAGGAATCACTACAGTCCCTGGTTTGAATCCAGGCTGAATCACATCCAGCTGTGATTGGGAGTCCCATAAGGCGGTGCCCAGCATTGCCGGGGTAGACTGTCACTGTAAATAAGAATTTGTTCTTAACTGACTTGCCTAGTTAAATAAAGGTGAAAATATTTTTTGCTTGCCTTGTGCATTTAGAGCATCACAACAAAGTGTAAACATTGCATCCTCTTGCCAAGTTGTTCATCCTGATTTGAACGATGTGGGTAAAGCTTCCCATAGAATCCAAAGTGTGTTGGGGAAGTATCAAAGGAATAATCCTGTTTCTGAAGTGTTACCTTGGGACTCAATGTGTTTTTACTGCCATGGTGGTGGTTGTGATGAAACTAGTTGTGTCTGGAGGGATATTCGGTTCAGCTGGCTTTTTCTGTAGTGATATGTTGTCCTCTAGTCTGCTGGCTATGCTAATATCACTCCTTACAAACCTGCTGCTGGGGTCAGAGGACCAGAGAGGTCAGGACCTTAACCAATAAACGTGTGCACACACAAGTACACACACAAACTCTCGCATATGCGCATGTACACACACACATACACACATATACACACAGACACTTTTCCCTGCCTACTCAGCTATTCATATGCATATCACCAGTGGTTGGCTTTATCTCATATCCTCTTTGAATTCATGATTAATCTGATAATTAAAGATATGCTAAATCCTCTAATTATGTACTGTGTATAATACTGGTCAGCTGCATGACTGCATCACTATCATTTTTATAAAAACGATTTATCCTTATCTTGCTTGCCTGTGCTTGAAATTCTTCCTAATTTACTGGGTTGTACTGTATATCCAAACACCGCTATCTCCCAGACAGAGCAGAATTGCAGCAGGTGGCAGGTGAATGCATTGTTTAAGTGAGTATGTGTTTATGTTACAGTGTATTCAGTACCAATATCAGTGTACGGGTGTGTTTATGAGTGTGTGATGCCGGTGTGCGTGTTTATGTGGTGGGGTTTCTAGTTTGGTCATGTTTGCTGTAACCATGGAGCCCAGTGCTGACATGTTGTCAACTGTTGCCAAAACATGGCTCCTCAACCAGACAATCCTGAGGCAAATCTGAAGCCCCCCCCACACACACGTACACTCACTCCTGAACCCCCCTATCCCCTCTTGTAACTCTCCTCAGCTCTATATCATTGCTGTGTGTGTGTGTGTGTGTGTGTGTGTGTGTGTGTGTGTGTGTGTGTGTGTGTGTGTGTGTGTGTGTGTGTGTGTGTGCAGTGTTGGGAGGGGAGGGGTCTGTAAGGATTTGCTGAGGAGGCTGGGCTTGCCAGCTGTGCTCTGAGTGCTGCCTGAGGGGCTCCCGGAGGGGAGGGGTTGGTCTTGGCCCACATTAGATGGCTAATGTGGTTGTAGGCCCCTCCCCCAAAAACAAAACAAAGATCAGCCACCACTCTTACACCCTCGTCAAAGGGTAGGGTGCGGAAGAGGGGCATTGCACAAAGGTTCATTGATACCCACCTTTTGTTTCAGCTCTGAAAGAATGGTGAGGTCCAGGAGCAGCTGCCGTGGCTGCAGAGGAGATTTGAGACGGTCCTTTTCACAAACACAAAGTCTAGACCAGAGTGTGCAGGGTGGAGGGGTGCAGGGAAGGAGGAAGAGGGGGTAGAGTAGAGGGCGGGTGGGTGGGGGATGTATGTACAAAACGAAAGGCACACTTTGCCAGGACAATGTGGGCTCTCCATTGAAAGGAGAGAGGGGGAGCAGAGGGATGGGTGGAGCTGCTAGTATGGGTTGGGTTGGAAGAGAAAGAGCCTTTAAGGATGGTAGGCATTAAGGGGAGCCCATCAGTCACAGCACAAAGGATTCCCAGAGGACAGCCATATGGGAGCAGGCATCTCATCTGTTCAAGGATCACTATCACTAGTCTAGTAGAGGCAGGCCTTTACTAACCAACAGCAGCTCAACCCCTGCACCCATTGCACTCCTCAACCATAACCAATACCACTGGTTCTGATTGGAAATGGATGAAGTGTTTCTCTGCTCTTAGTAAAGCTTCTCTTCAATTAGTTGAGCTATCATGTACCTTTAGTTGGTGATTCGTTGTTTTAATTGCCTCCCTTAATTTTAAGTCTTATAAGTATTCTTAAAAAGTAATGAAAGTCAGTTGTAATTTTTCCTCTTTTGATATTTTAAGTGTTGTACCCCATGCAGATCTATATGGATACAGTAGACAGTTAACTGTCCCTGAGCTTAGCGACATTGATTTGGATATTTAGATAAATTAAATGTAAAATGTGTATTAACCTGTATATTTTACACTATTAGGAATACATTGAGGAATGACCTATCTGTTTCCTGAGTATATAAAAGTTATTTTGTTTTCAGTATACTGCTCAAACAAACTCAATAATATCCAGGAGAATGTTGATAACACAGTTCTATTTTCTAAATCAAATCAAAACACTCAGTGCACAATAAACGTTAACAAACTGGTCACGCACTGTAAGTTCAGACTCAAGAAAACGCACCACCATTCAATGATTATACACCTGCCTTCCTGACTAGCTCTGAGATGTGTGTGATCTGCCATCTGGTGAAAATAATCAAGTACTGCAGATATTACTATTGCCAAATCCACTTTGCTGCTTCCCTCTTGTGTTGAATCAGAGAACTGTCATTGGCTACAACTGACTACAGGGTAAAAGCGCAATCTAGTGGACAAAAACAACACCTAATTTAATTTAGAATTAAATTATTGCTCAGCTAAACCGCTATACCGTATTCATTGCATTTACACAGCTTCAGTTCGTTTACAGAACATTAACCATGATAATTCACATAGATGTTTCTATTGTGTTATTGACTGTACGTTTGTTTATGTGTAACTCTGTGTTGTTGTTTTTGTCACACTGCTTTGCTTTATCTTGGCCAGGTCACAGTTGTAAATAAGAACTTGTTCTCAACTGGCCTACCTGGTTAAATAAAGGTGAAGAAATAAAAAAATAAATGTAAGGAGATCAAGTCAGGGTCATTTCAATGTGACCCTGACACATTTGGTTATATGATGAGCTCAGAGATGGTAAGGAGAAGAAGAGTGATTTCTCATGTCAACAGCTCATCAGTAAGCTATAAAAATAAGTAAAGAGAGTCGCACACTCTATATAAATAAACTCCAAGTAATTTATTGGGTAAAACACCAACGTTTCGCCTTCACTGTGCCTTCTTCAGGGTGATGTCATGAATGCTTGAACCAGGTTGTGTAGACAAACAGTGCAATTAGTGCAACCAATGACAATAGTGAGGGGTGTGTCATTATTAGGTTGATTAGAATTAATTGAGTGAAACTGTTAAAAGACAATAGTTTACAGAATATACAGTGGGGCAAAAAAGTATTTAGTCAACCACCAATTGTGCAAGTTCTCCCACTTAAAAAGATGAGAGAGGCCTGTAATTTTCATCATAGGTACACTTCAACTATGACAGACAAAATGAGAAAAAAAAATCAGAAAATCACATTGTAGGATTTTTAATGAATTTATTTGCAAATTATGGTGGAAAATAAGTATTTGGTCAATAACAAAAGTTTATCTCAATACTTTGTTATATACCCTTTGTTGGCCAAACGTTTTCTGTAAGTCTTCACAAGGTTTTCACACACTGTTGCTGGTATTTTGGCCCATTCCTCCATGCAGATCTCCTCTAGAGCAGTGATGTTTTGGGGCTGTTGCTGGGCAACACGGACTTTCAACTCCCTCCAAAGATTTTCTATGGGGTTGCCAATGTGCGGGAGAACTGGTTGGTCAGGCCAATTGAGGTAGTATGTACATGAGTGTATAGTTAAAGTGACTATGCATATATGATAAACAGAGAGTAGCAGCAGCGTAAAAGAGGGGTTGGGGGGGGGGGGGTGCACACAATGCAGATAGTCCGGGAGTCCGGGAGTTCAGGAGTTTTATGTCTTGGGGGTAAAAACTGTTGAGAAGCTTTCCTCGGACACCGCCTAGTGTAGAGGTCCTGGATGGCAGGCAGCTTAGCCCCAGTGATGTACTGGGCCGTACGTACTATCCTCTGTAGTGCCTTGCAGTCGGAGGCCGAGCAATTGCCGTACCAGGCAGTGATGCAACCAGATGTTGCAGCTGTTGAACCATTTGAGGATCTCAGGACCCATGCCAAATCTTTTGAGGGGGAATTGGCGTTGTTGTGCACTCTTCACGATGTCTTGGTGTGTTTGGACCATTCTAGTTTGTTGGTGATGTGGACACCAAGGAACTTGAAGCTCTCAACCTGCCCACTACAGCCCGGTCGATGAGAATGGGGGCATGCTCGGTCCTCTTTTTCCTGTAGTCCACAATCATCTCTTTAGTATTGGTTACGTTTAGGGAGAGGTTGTTATTCTGGCACCACCCAGCCAGGTCTCTGACCTCCTCCCTATGGGCTGTCTCGTCGTTGTCGGTGATCAGGCCTACCACTGTTGTGTCGTCTTCAAACTTAATGATGGTGTTGGAGTCGTGCCTGGCCATGTAGTCGTGGGTAAACAGGAAGTACAGGAGGGGACTGAGCACGCACCCCTGGGGGGCTCCAGTGTTGAGGATCAGCACATTTCTACATTTAACATGGTCTAATTTATTGTCCAATGATTGCACATTGACGAGTAATATTGACGGTAAACGGCAGCTTTCCCACTCGCCTTCTGCGGGTCGTCACGAGGCATCCCGCTCCGTGTCCTCTGTACCTGCATCTCTTCCTCTTGCAAATAACGGGGATATTGGCCCTGTCGGGTGTTTGGAGAATGTCCTGTGTGTCTTGCTTGTTGAAGAAAGAGTCTTCATCTAATCCAAGGTGAGTGATCGCTGTCCTGATATCCAGAAGCTATTTTTTACTGAAAGATACGGTTGCAGAAACATTTTGGACAAAATAAATTACAACCAACACAAAAAAAACACATAATAGCACAATTGGTTGGGCGCCCGTAAAACTGCTGCCATTTCTTCTGGTGCCATTTTATACTATGTGTTGTTATGTGTTGTTTTAATTGTCTTTTCGTTTGTCCTACATATGCTTTCTCACATGAACAGGTGATGAGATAGATTACTCCCTTTGTCTAGCATGAGATGATCCCCCGAACATGGATTTTTTTTACCTGTATGTGGGTGTCTGGAGAAGGATGTTGTTGTAGTGCTATTGCACTGTGCATATGAGCCACATTTGTAGTTCCTATTTGTAATGGGTGTCAAGAGTGTCTGAGTGGGCTCAGGGGGCAGGTCAGATCTCAGTAAGCTATCCCCAAACAGCTCATCAGTAACATTAGACTGCCTGAAGGCACATTGGACAGGAAATGTCAGAACAGGACACTTCCTGTGTCAAATGGACCATCCACAGTGAGGAGGAGGAACGGGTGGGTTTTCCACAATGTTGTTTACAGAGACAATACTACAGGCCTGTGGTTTTAGCTCTGAGAGACTGACTATGTTACAGGAAGACAGAAGGTAAACCATACAGCATAGTTGCTTGCTAAGATGAAAAGATGGAGAAGATGGATGAATCTGAATATTGATGAGAACTATATGTGGAAAAATATATTTATACAGATTAGTCTAAGGCAGAGGAGAAATGTGATTGATGTGTTTGATGCCTGAATCCCACAAAGGGCTAGAAGAAGTCAAGTTTGACTCTTCACCTGTGCCAAATACTCACGGCCATACTGCCTAACATGAAAGATGTAAATGTGATTGACTAACTTTCCTATTATTTTTCTGTCCGCAATTCTTCTGAAGTCAGTCCAGGAGCGCATCTCTTTGCAAATGTATGTGTGCAGTTCAGACACAAATTAAAGCTTACATCACTGTGTGCGTATCATCACGATCATACCTCAAGTAAGTTTTTTGGGCAGTTCAAGGCATTCCAATGCACTGACTATGATGCTATAGAAGAGAGAGAACCTCAGTAATTCATCACATTCCTCATAATTGCAGAGGGAGGAGAAGACGACCTGAAGTTGCTCTTAGGGGTGTTTCTGTGTCTGAACTGCATCACCATTAGATGGATGTATTTCACTCTGGGCTTATGTCCACCCCAGTTCCCACGCCAACACACGGCTCAGTAGCGACCCTCTCCTCCTTCACAGTCCCTCTGCTCCGCAGATAGACCCAATGGAAGTCATTTCAGAGAGAATTAACACAGGAGGCTAATACTTCCACAGAGCAAATTGGATTTCTGCGCTCGGCTGCCTCCTGAGTATCACTGTATTACAGAAGACCAAAGTTGCTCTCCTCCTGGTCAGAAAGTGGACACATGAGACTAGATCATGACATTTTACCACAATTTATCACTTACATGCTTAGAAAAAGGGTTCCAAAAGGGATCTTCGACTTTCCCCATAGGAGAACCCTTTTTTGTTCCATGTAGAACCCTTTTGGGATCCATGTAGAACCCTTTCACAGAGGGTTCTACATGGATCCCAAAAGGGTTCTACATGGAACCAAAAAGGGTTCTTCAAATGGTTCTCCTATGGGGTCAGCCAAAGAACCCTTTTAGGTTCTAGATAATAGTTTTTTTCTAAGAGTATAATGTGCAAGTGGTCTCAGGCTGTATCCAGCTTACAAGGTATAGACTGGCCAAACCAGCCAATGGCCACTCTCTAGTCCCAGTCTACAGTATTGGCATTCTGATTTTGTTTAATGGGAACTGAAGCCTCTGGCCCTCATAACACTGTGTGTGTGTGTGTGTGTGTGTGTGTGTGTGTGTGTGTGTGTGTGTGTGTGTGTGTGTGTGTGTGTGTGTGTGTGTGTGTGTGTGCACATGCTAACTCTGTAAATGATCCTCTGGGAAGTCGTTTTTCCTGCCATTGTCATTCACTTCTATAATTCTCAAAATTCACGCATAATCAAATAAATTATCCTTTATGCTAATTCCTTATGGCTCAATTATGTTAAAATCGTGGTTTGACTGACAGACTTAATTACAGTCATAATGTTGGCTGAGATATTACCAGCAAATGACTCTGTAATGGATATGAAAGCCTGGTTCCCTCTAGATGAAGACAGGCTGGGATGAGTAAATACACTTTGATGTGTTTGCAGTGATGAGCTGCCTGTGCCCCAAAGCAGTGATAGGACACCACAGAGGTCAGTGCTGAATGAACTAGCTGAAATAGCTCAAACTAAGGATTTGATTTGATGTGCGCAGAAAGACAAGGAAGATAATTTACCCTAAAATGTTTTTTCTGTGTTAGGTAATACTGAGTCATCAGACGAATCGTGTCCAGTCCCATATATCAACATGTATAGTTTATTTGTTTACATATCATCCTACTTATGTAAAGGTCCAAATATAGTACTTACTGTACTTTCCAAGCCCTTTATAAGGTTTTCCCCTTATAGGATAACAGTAACGTTACTACTAGTGTTAGTCCATTCACGAAGATGACAACACCATTTCATTTGTCTCTTTAATTCCATACAATCCCTCATGTCAAAAATGTAACTGATGTTACCCTATAGAATAACATGAATGTGACAACACCTATTTATAAAGTCTGTCTGGTTAAGTGCCTTCAGAATTTGTTGCAGTAAAGTGCCTTCTCCCTTCTCCATTGTAATATCTAGCATTGTTCTGTTAGTATACTGTAGTGTTCTTGGCAATGCATTGCATTGAGACCTATGATGAATGTATTCAAAACAAATGTAAAGTCATTGCATATTTTATGCTCCTCAGATGAATCACACAGTGATGGTCTGTTAGCATGATAGTGAAACACAACCCGTCATTTGCAGTGAGGAATGATGCTCAACACTGGTATTTGGACAAATGCAGGGGGTAATAAATTCATCCAGCGACACAAACACATTAGTTCAACTCTTTCATCACATTCTCAAACAAGGTAGCGTCCTCCTCTCCTGCGGTGTGGATGACAGTAAATACCAGTCCCCCCCCCCCCCCCCCTCTCCAGACCAACCACCCTACTTTCATTTTTGTCTTAAGTAACCTTCTGTCTTATGTAACCCTACCAAACGTGACATATCTTACTAATTGAGTATCCCGGATTTACATTTACTATGTTACATCTAGTCTATGAGACCAGGCTGGTCTCTCTAACAACTCATATACTACCCTTCTCCTCCTGAACAGGATATGAATCAACAGTCTCTACTGTGCTGCTGCCTCGCTCCTGATAACTCCGTCCAATTAGATCACACAGGGAACACACAGCCAAAAGCCAGCTCTTTTCTAAAGGTGACAAATATGACAATTACCTGCTGCTGCTGCTCCTGGCTTATTGGCTGATCCATCATGGCACTAATGTTAGGTGAAGACAAGGCATATTGGGAACACCTAGATGAATGCATCACTCTGTACTTCAATAAAGGACTGTATACCTGTTTTATTGGAGAATTACCTTGGTTATACAATATAACATTTGTTGTAAGTTGCCTTTATTATGTGCTTACGCCTCTGGCCCTCATAGGTGCAGGGGGTTATGATGACTAGCCGTTTAGAATTATTTCTCTCTCTCTCTCACTCACTCACTCACTCACTCACTCACTCACTCACTCACTCACTCACTCACTCTCAGAATGTGTACTGCATTTATCCAATGAGGGTTGGACATGTTGTTGCTTGTGTGGAGTCCATGTGTGGTGTCAGAAAACCATCCAGGGAAAATAAACTTCAAGTCCGGGTATGTTTTGATATGAGTGGATGAGTACAGGAGGCGTAGGTAGAGAGAGATAGATGTATGCCAAAATATACATAGGGTTTTCAGTTACTTTAGTTAGTCTTATTGCAGCCAGTAAGATGATCAGAGGACTCCATTCCATTGAGAGGCCAGATTACATAACACACAAGTGAATGAGGAATATAAAACATCTCAGTCTACAGAAAACGGAATCCTTAAAACATAATAGATTTGAAATGATATAGTTCCATAAATCACAAGAACCACACAGAACTAAAAACACACAAGCCACAGCATATACACTCCTTCCTAGCCCTTTCCTGCAGTCAAATGACCTAGTGGCCTCATGGGTGGAATATTCATATTTTTCATAATTTCATAATTAATAAACATTATTTTTTTAAACACTCTGAAAATCCTGTGATTCTATGTCAAACAGTTTTGTTATATTTCAAGCTTCGGTGATGTATATAAAGTGTAATATTGGGATGAAAACTGAAAATATAATACATTTCAACTCTATATCTGACATGGTACAGGTGTCTTCTTTTTTGTAAGCCCATAACCATGTGTGTAAGGTGTATACTTTTGTTTCAACTTAGATTTGTTTAAGACTACTAAGAAACACTCGATGTGACCCTGATTTAGTCCACTGCAGTGAAAGGTTAATGAGCTGTGGGACAGAATAGCCGACTACGTATATGTGGTCCTCCCTGCGTCCACAGAACTAAAAAACTCTTCTAATATTTTTGTGGACTTTGATTCTTCTTGTCAGTCTGTTAACAGGATTAGAGAATCCAGGACAAACATGTTTATTGGCATAGATTAAAGCACTGGCATGAGAAGGGGGGATTATTGTACTCTGAGCTCTAATATTCACCAAGGTTACACACAGACAGGTGTCAGTGATTGTAGGCCCACAATATTTACATAATAAAAAAACAGACAATGAACATGGAAAATAAAAGTGACCAAGTCTGTAGCTCAAGACTTAACCCAGGCTCAATCATACATAACATGGGACAGCACCTGGAGCCCAACTTCTCACCTATCTGGTTAGGACAGAATGACAGGGATTTAAATACTTTACCCATAATGCATTCAACCAATGGGAAGCCATTTCATATAATGCGTTCATCCACTTCTGGCCTGCTCGCCTCCCTACCACTGAGGAAGTACAGTTCCCGCTCAGCCCAGTCAAAACTGTTCGCTGCTCTGGCCCCCCAATGGTGGAACAAACTCCCTCACGACGCCAGGACAGCGGAGTCAATCACCACCTTCCGGAGACACCTGAAACCCCACCTCTTTAAGGAATACCTAGGATAGGATAAAGTAATCCTTCTCACCCCCCCCCCCTTAAAAGACTTAGATGCACTATTGTAAAGTGGCTGTTCCACTGGATAACATAAGGTGAAAGCACCAATTTGTAAGTCGCTCTGGATAAGAGCGTCTGCTAAATGACTTAAATGTAAATGTAATGATTCATTAACATCCAAAAAGTAGTGAGTTACATTATAAACATCTTAAGATAATAAACATACATGTTACCATAAGCATACAGTTCAATGAAGGTGCTAAACTTATCCTCCCTGTGGGAATTGGCAACCTTTGCACTAGGCTACACGCAACACAGGTTAAACCCTGCATTAATGACCAATCATTGTTAAAAACCCACCACTGTTTGACACACCTCCCTGGGATGACGCATCAGGAACACCTCTCGTATAAAGGGGTTGTTTCACCAATTGAGTACTTTTTGGATATATGTAACTCGGTAAAAAAAAAAGTGTTTAATTTCACTACATTTTTACATTCTGTCATAAAGAGCTCAAACTAAATTCATCCGCTGCTCTATGTTCACTACATACTTCAGTCTGAGACTACCATCGTTGAAGTCATTTATAGAGGCGTCAAAATGAAGGGTGCATCATCAGCGATTGCATCATCGCTAACCAATCAGAGTATCAAAGCTAATGACACATTTTTTAAACGCCGATTTATTGACCTGTGTTCTGGCTCTGGTCCAACCCATCGGTTGCTGGGACCAATTAGAACGGTTAAAATGTGTTTGTGTTTTAAAAAATTTCGGGGATGTACTCCGTGGGCATGACGTAGCGTTTGGCTGGAGCAAGGAGTCTGGCTAGCCTGGCAAGGTGATGTACATCGGGGAGCTGATAAACTGGGCTAGTACAACTACAGGTAAGGAGTGAAGTTCAAGTTGGAATATGTGAACTATCTTCCAACATTTACACTTTATCAGAGTGAGTCTTTTCTGTATTTATCTGCATATACTTGGAGAGAGTGACTTTCCCTGTCATTGACTGTTTGATAAGAGTGAGACAATGAATGCATACAGACCTGTCATTGGCCTCTATTAGGCTACTATTTAGTGACTGCATTGTATCAAGCAGTGATATCCCCAGTTGTTGGAGAGTAGCTCAATCTTGACATAGACCTTTTATTATTTCGTTTCATATTGACATAATGACAAAAAAGAAGTTGGCCACTTGTTTCTGGCAGCATATGAACCTCTATATCAACATATTTTTGTACCATATCTGACTCCTGCCAGATGAGCCCCCCTGACTCCTGCAAGATGGACCTTGACCTATGAGTAATTTAACTTGTCACTCAAAAATCCAAGTAGACTAAAATAGATCATCATTAGTTCTTAATTCTGAGGTAACTGAAATAGATGAGGGTTAATCCTTTTGATTTGTTTACGTTCTGAATCAAGGAGACCACAGAGTTAGCTAAATCTGTGAATCATTCAGGCAAGGATTGATATCCCTTCATATGAGTTGGGAATTAGATAAAGTAATGGATGAGCTAGAAATATGGCATGGATTTCTTTACCCACATGCACTGGGTGATTCATTCATCTGGTACATTGGCTGCTGTAACGGTTTTCGTCCTTCTCTTCTGAGGAGGAGTAGGAAGGATCGGCCCAATATGCAGCGTGGTAAGTGTTTGACATATTTTTAATTAAAACTGAACACTACACAAAGTGAAAACGAAACAGTTCCGTGTGGAAAAACACAGACACAGAAAATAATCACCCACAACCAAAATGGGGAAAACAGGCTACCTAAGTATGATTCTCAATCAGAGACAACAATCGACAGCTGCCTCTGATTGAGAACCATACAGAAATACAACATTGGAAAAAGAACATGGACTACCCACCCCAACTCACGCCCTGACCAAACTAACACAAAGACATAATAAAGGAACTAAGGTCACCCCAAAGGTGCGGACACCGGCCACAAAACCTGAACCTATAAGCAATGGTCTGGGTGGGCGTCTGTCTGCGGTGGCGGCTCTGGCATGGCACGTGGACCCCGAATAGATGGGAGACTCGGGCAGCGCCGGAATGAAGGGCGACTCCGGCAGCGGCGTGGTGAAGGGCGACTCCGGCAGCTCCTGACTGACGGGCGGCTCCGGCAGCTCAGGACGGACGGGCGGCTCTGGCAGCTCAGGACGGACAGGCGGCTCTGGCAGCTCAGGACGGACAGGTGGCTCTGGCAACGCTGGACGGGAGGGAGACTCTGGAAGCGCTGGACAGGAGGGAGACTCTGGAAGCACTGGACAGAAGGGAGACTCTGGAAGCGCTGGACAGGAGGGAGCACCTGGAGGGAGGAGACGGGGAGACAGCCTGGTGCTGTGGGGCTGCCACCGGAGGCCTGGTGTGTGGAGGAGGCACCGGATGGACCGGACCGCGGAGGCGCACTGGAGGTCTCGAGCACCGAGCCTGCACAACCTGTTAGTCCAGAACCCTCTGCTCCTGCTTACCACGCTGCTTGGTCCGGTTGTGGTGGGTGATTCTGTAACGGTTTTCATCCTCCTCTTCTGAGGAGTAGGAAGGATCGGACCAATATGCAGCACGGTAAGTGTTCGTCATATTTTTAATTAAAACTGAACACTACCCAAAATTAAAACGAAACAGTTCCGTGTGGAAAAACACAGACACAGAAAATAATCACCCACAACCAAAATGGGGAAAACAGGCTACCTAAGTATGATTCTCAATCAGAGACAACGACATCGACAGCTGCCTCTGATTGAGAACCATACCAGGCCAAACACAGAAATACAACATAGAAAAAAGAACATAGACTACCCACCCCAACTCACGCCCTGACCAAACTAACAAAAAAGACATAATAAAGGAACTAAGGTCAGAACGTGACAGCTGAATGGGGCCTGAGTGACAAACCAAAACATTACACAAAACGAGATGTTTATCGGGCATCATTTTAGAATCATATGTTCCAGATTTAATTCAAACTCGTTGGATCCATTTTTCTGAGAATGGATAATGAAAATGATAAAACTCATTTGTGATGGGATCAGTCAGATGCTGCAGTTTGCGAGGTCAGCCATAACTCAGACATTAAAGCACAGTAGGAGGGGATGTGCAAGAGGAGAAGAGACAGGAAATATTCTCCCATAGAGGAAATATCATTTATTTCTAAATGAAGAGAATGTTTTGTCCTCCATTCACTCCTTATCTTCCTCATCATAATCTTTAATGTAAATTATATATTTTGTCATAATTACGATCATTATCATGCCCATTACTGTCATTATTACCCTCTTTATGGTCTTCACCATCTTTACCATCGTCATCATCCTCCTCCAAAGTCTCCCTATAGGACACACAGAATGTTGAAGTATATGTAAATGTTAAGGTAACTTATAGAATACATGGTTATGTTGCAGTAACTGACCGAATAATGGAAATGTAGGCTTGGCCCTAATCTATGTACTCTCTGTCACCTCTGGGTCTGCATGGCAAATGTCGCAGGAACACGTGGAAAACACAAAGGACAATGATTTAATGACCAGTACATACAGTGCCTTGCGAAAGTCCAGACCTGAATCCAATCGAGAATCTGTGGAAAGAACTGAAAATTGCTGTTCACAAATGCTCTCCATCCAACCTCACTGAGCTCGAGCTGTTTTGCAAGGAGGAATGGGAAAAATTTTCAGTCTCTCGATGTGCAAAACTGATAGAGACATACCCCAAGCGACTTACAGCTGTAATCGCAGCAAAAGGTGGCGCTACAAAGTATTAACTTAAGGGGGCTGAATAATTTTGCACGCCCAATTTTTCAGTTTTTGATTTGTTAAAAAAGTTTGAAATATCCAATAAATGTCGTTCAAATTCATGATAGTGTTCCACTTGTTGTTGATTCTTCACAAAAAAATACAGTTTTATATCTTTACGTTTGAAGCCTGAAATGTGGCAAAAGGTCGCAAAGTTCAAGGGGGCCGAATACTTTCGCAAGGCACTGTACCTACTCTGAGGGCACAAAATTAATCTCTCTCTCTCACACACAGTATCCAGATAACTGATTACTAGAATATGTGATAGAATAATACTACTGCAGCCATCCTTGAATGAAAGCCTCGCTTTGTTCACCAACGACTTCTCTGATAAAGTTCAGTGTGTCAAATCGGAGGGCCTGTTGTCCGGGCCTCTGGCAGTCTCTAAGGGGGTGCCACAGGGCTCAATTCTTGGGCCGACTCTCTTCTCTGTATACATCAATGATGTCGCTCTTGCTGCTAGTGAGTCTCTGATCCACCTCTCCCCAGACGACACCCTTCTGTATGCTTCTGGCCCTTATTTGGACACTGTTAACAACTCTCCAGACGAGCTTCAATGCCATACAACTCTCCTTCCGTGGCCACCAACTTAAATGAAAGTAAAACTAAATGCATGCTCTTCAACCGATCGCTGCCTGCACCTGCCCGCCCGTCCAGCATCACTACTCTGGACGGTTCTTAGAATACTTAGAATATGTGGACAACTACAAATACCTAGGTGTCTGGTTAGACTGTAAACTCTCCTTCCAGACTCACATCAAACATCTCCAATCCAAAGTTAAATCTAGAATTGGCTTCCTATTTCGCAACAAAGCATGCTTCACTCATGCTGCGAAACATACCCTCGTAAAACTGACCATCCTACCGATCCTTGACTTCGGCGATGTCATTCATAAAATAGCCTCCAATACCCTACTCAATAAATTGGATGCAGTCTATCACAGTGCCATCCGTTCTGTCACCAAAGCCCCATATACTACCCACCACTGTGACCTGTACGCTCTCGTTGGCTGGCCCTCGCGTCATACTCGTCGCCAAACCCACTGGCTCCAGGTCATCTACAAGTCCCCCCCTTATCTCAGCTCGCTGGTCACCATAGCAGCACCCACCTGTAGCACGCGCTCCAGCAGGTATATCTCTCTGGTCACCCCCAAAACCAATTCTTCCTTTGGCCGCCTCTCCTTCCAGTTCTCTGCTGCCAATGACTGGAACGAACTACAAAAATCTCTGAAACTGGAAACACTTGTCTCCCTCACTAGCTTTAAGCACCAGCTGTCAGAGCAGCTCACAGATTAATGCAAAGTACATAGCCCATCTATAATTTAGCCCAAACAACTATCTCTTCCCCTACTGTATTTATTTATTTATTTTGCTCCTTTGCACCCCATTATTTCTAATTCTACTTTGCACATTCTTCCACTGCAAATCTACCATTCCAGTGTTTTACTTGCTATATTGTATTTACTTCGCCATCATGGCCTTTTTTTGCCTTTACCTTCCTTATCTCACCTAATTTTCTCACATTGTATATAGACTTATTTTTCTACTGTTTTATTGACTGTGTGTTTGTTTTACTCCATGTGTAACTCTGTGTTGTTGTATGTGTCGAACTGCTTTGCTTTATCTTGGCCAGGTTGCAATTGTAAATGAGAACTTGTTCTCCACTTGCCTACCTGGTTAAATAAAAGAAAAAAATAGAACTCTAATGCCATCTACAGTGTGTGGATGTATTATCTCTATGGTAATTTGTATCTATCTGTACAGAGTGAACTCTAAGTTACTCTATGCAAAGGGATTATTGTCTCTAGGAATTCTATCTTTTTACATTGGTTTCATCCCCCACACAAGCCTTTAGATGCCGTGACATCCTGTTGAGATTGGGCCTGGGTGATCATGTTACTGTAAACTATCGTTTGATTGGTCAATGGTGGTTGGTCTTGGTCTTTTACCAAATAGAGGTATCTTCTGTATACCATCCCTACACAACTGATTAGCTCAAACGCATTAAGAAGGAAAGAAATTCAACAAATTAACTTTTAATAAGGCACACCTGTTAATTAAATGCATTCCAGGTGACTACCTCATGAAGCTGGTTGAGAGAATGCCAAGAGTGTGCAAAGCTGTCATCAAGGCAAAGGGTGGCTACTTTGAAGAATCTCAAATATAAAAATCTATTTTAATTTGTTTAATACTTTTTTGGTTACTACATGATTCCATATGTGCTATTTCATAGTTTTGATGTCTTCACTATTATTCTACAATGTAGAAAACAGTAACAATAAAGAAAAACCCTTGAATGAGTAGGTGTGTCCAAACTTTTAACTGGTACTGTATATACTGTATATAATTTAGTTATATGATAAATATTACCCCACTAAAGAAACACTTGAGTAATTGAGGAATACAAAGTATATTGAAAGCAGGTGCTTCCACACAGGTGTGGTTCCTGAGTTAATTAAGCAATTTACATCCCATCATGCTTATTTTGGGTCATGTGTATTTTGACCATTATTTTGGCTACCATGGCTATGCTCCAATCGGATGACAATGCCCCCATCAACAGGGCACGAGTGGTGACTGAATGGTTTGATGAGCATGAAAATGATGTAAACCACATGCCATGGAAGTCTCAGTCACCAGATCTCAACCCAATTGAACACTTGTGGGAGATTCTGGAGCGGTACCTAAGACAGCGTTTTTCACCACCATAAACAAAACACCAAATTATGGAATTTCATGTGGATGAATGGTGTCACGTCCCTCCAATAGATTTCCAGACACTTGTAGAATCTATGCCAAGGTGCATTGAAGCTGTTCTGGCACGTGGTGGCCCTACGCCCTATTAAGACACTTTATGTTGGTATTGCCTTTATTTAGTCATTTACCTGTATGTTGAGAACAGTTCTTCCCAGAGAACATGATCAAACACAAGCCCAGATAGTGAAGTAACCGTTTTGGACCACAATAAAATTATTTAACATACTATGAACAGTCAGTGTCTCTACCTCGGAACTGCAACTCAATGTATTTCTTTCTTTCTTTCTTTTCTTTCTTTCTTTCTTTCTTTCTTTCTTTCTTTCTTTCTTTCTTTTTCTCTCTCTCTCTCTCTCTCTCTCTCTCTCTCTCTCTCTCTCTCTCTCTCTCTCTCTCTCTCTCTCTCTCTCTACTGTACTCACATACTGGAGAGACTTGGGTCACTCTGTTTTCATGAATATATAATCTGGGTCTGTAAGTGTTGAACATCCAAAATATTTTCAGAAAATAAAAATTTGGAATTGGCCTAATCAAGACCAAATTAAATCTGTGTGACATGATTTTCTTTGGATGAATCATTTTAGAATGTCAGTGTACTAGTTAGTACACAGTGCAGGTTTTAATCATGACCAGAAGGACCGCCTAAGTGCCAAATTATCCTAGGTAGATTTAAAATAGCAGAATTATGCAGTTCTGGTGAGAACTGGCTAAATGTTTCACAAACTCATACATGTTGAGGGAGCGTGCCCTTCTTGACTCAACACTGAGAATTTCCGAGGTGACTTAACCTGTGATCAACCATTGTTGTCCTAAGGTGGGGTTTTATAATTTTTAAAGCTGAGAAGCTTCTCTCGCAAGAAGCACTACTGACTGGTGTAACAACAGAAATCTTACAAAGTTGAAATAGCTCATGAAAGACCTATGTATACGGTTCTAGAAACACAACAAAGTCAAGGAGAGTAGATGGTCTGTCCCTTCCACTTTTCACTCCCCTATCAAGAAGCCTCTTGGTTTGATGAACCTCATGTTCACTTGGTCTGAGCAAAGGCAAACAGAGGCGCCTCACTAAAGACTGTTGTACTTTTTGTGTTGAGAGACTGGACCCCTTGCATTATCTCACAATTCTTCTTTGAAAAATGCCCCTGCTGCACAGCTGTGAGACTGTCAAGCACCTGATGAAAGATAGCTGTTTGGAAGCTCTCACCATCACTTTGGTCACTATTTTTCTGTCCTACACTGCTCATCATCAATGAGTTGTGAATTCTTAAGCTTGTTTTAGACTGTCTTTTACACACTGTTTGTACACTTGTTTTGCAGTGCTCTGCAATCTCTTCAACCTCTTTCCATAGTTCTCCAAAGTAACCCTCACTTCTGTAGTCCTGTAATGTGTCTGTAAGGGCACCTACTAGATCCACAGCCCATGCTAGGTCAAGAGAGCTTGATTGGAGCATGTCAGAAAGACATTTGGCATCACCAAGCACTTTACAAAAGGTCACCAAAAGCCCTCTCAAATGTACATTTTTCTGAGAACAAAGGCCCCTTGCCTCCACTGATCTATCACCACTATTTTCAAGTGTGATATCCTGTAGCACTCTCAGAACTGCTGGAAGCCTGTCCCTCAGATTATAGCATGCCATGTATCTGCATGCCCACCTTACATCAGTAAATCTCCGTAGTTCCCTGGGCTGCTGCTGTGGATACAGCTCTTTCTGAACTGCAAGCCACTTGAGATGAACGTACAAGCCAGATACAAAGTTATAAAGCTTCTGCAGGAGAGTAAAAAAGTTAACTGCCTCGGGCACTGATTTTACAGCATCGACAAGAAACAATTTCAAACAATGTGCATTACAGTGCACATAAAATGCTAATCTTGTACTGTTTTACTGTTTTTAATCCGTGCAGACACACCAGAATGCTTTCCAGTCATGACGGATGCACCGTCATAGCTTTGCCCCACAAGATTATTTCTCTAGTCCAGACCATGTTTTTCAAGACAATCAATTATCATTTTGTTAGACCTGCTGCATCTAAGCTTTCAGCTGACTGAAAGTGTAAAAGCTTCCGTGGATGGCCCTGTTGTAATAGCACCTCACAACTGAAGACATCAATAATTTTTTCTTTAAATCTTTGGTTTCATCTGCAATTACACTAAAAACTTCACATTCTTTGACTTCTCTTATTTCACTTTGTACCGTCTCAGCTAAGCCCTCAAAAACGTTGTTCTGGATTTGGTGGCTTGTGTACTTAGCATTGCCACATGCAATCATCCCTTTTCTATATGAATCGGTCATGCATTGCTGTTTCTTCTAAGATTGTAAAAAAAATGACGCTTGCTGTGAGAGTCATCAGACTCTCGATGACCTCTCTGCACTATATTTTGAGTGGCAGTTAATAGGAGCACATCTGCAATTGTTTTAATGTAAGTACAGTTTTTCTCCACTTTCTTTTTCCGGTCCTCCTTTATGACATCTAACATTTATGAGTTGCTGTCAATATCCCTTTTATGCTGATTCCAAGCATACATAGCAGGGATATGATGCTCTGCTTTCGAATGGAGCTTAAACCCAAGATCTTTAAACAGCGCCTTTTTCCAGTTACAAAAAACCTGACTGTGATGTGAAGGCAGATTCAGGTGTATTGCAGAGAAAAATGCCTACATACGAAACAATAAGTCAACTAAGTAAGTCGACTCTTGACTTACAGAATATTCAAGCCATGAATTGTCCTTATACCAGGAGCTTTTGAAAGCCCTTTTCCTAGTACCATGCTCTGGGAAATGTTTTCAAAAATGGATGTTTTCAAAATTAGATCTTGAATGACTGAAATACACATTAAATAATGTGTCATATCTCTATGGAAATGTATAATTATGTGATCCACAAGATTATATACTAACAGCTGCTAACTAAAATGTGTAGTTTAGTATAGGCCTGTCCTACCGTTGGATCCTTCTGGAACAGCATATCTGGTGCTCGATGCAGTTGGGAGGGACTCGATGACATCTCCTGGCAGCTCTGGCTCACTGTCCTGCTCAGAGCCAGAGGTCTCTGTGTCATCCCTAAGGTGAAAGCACCAATTTGTAAGTCGCTCTGGATAAGAGCGTCTGCTAAATGACTTAAATGTAACTTAAATGTAATCCCTTGATACATCTATTACATTAAAATAATATAATAACCATTAGTGTATAATCACAATAAAATGCCACAGCCATCAAAACAAGAACACACATGAATCAACAACCAACATTTTAAAGTGAGGCTTAATCTGACAAAATCATCTATTACAAACTGAAGCTAAACTTAAATTCTGAACTGGGCATGTGACTGACTGCCTGGTAGATGCTCTGGTGGTGGTAGACTGGGTCCTTGTGAAGTCTGACCACACTGACTCTGACTAGCCTCAGGTAGGGAGTTGCTCTGGGGTCTGTTTGCACCTGATCTGCCTGTTTGTGCTTCTTTAGAAATAAGTCTCTCCCTTTCTTTTCATGTTTAATTGACCCTATGCAAAAATAAGACAGTCTATGCATCCAATTACCCTCATTTTAGTCCAATCTCAATCTTAATTACAAATCACATTATCATAAAAGTACCTTAAAATCAACTACCAGCCTAAGTTACTAGTTAGATCATGGCTAGCCCTACTTTGCAGTAAGTAACTTACTGCTATACATTTATTCCCCCTTACGATAGCAAACATTTTATCTGCAAATTGTGGTAATCTTTTGAGTAACATTAACAGATTGATAATAACAATTGTTCTATTTGAGTTCAAGTACAAAAATCTAACTGAGTTAATGGATTTCAAATTTCTGAATGTTAACTTGCTGAACACTGACAGCTGTAGCCTACTAGTTAACCCACATTAGCTAAACATTCGTATACTGTAACTTAAGACACTGCACTGTATATGCGTGTATTACTAGCCCATATGTAAACATAATGTTAGGCTCTCTCTTATCTGATTAACTGTCTGTTAATGGAGCCAAGGGTCTAACGTTAACTTACACAGACTCAACTTTCGTAAAAGCTGTTCAGGAAACCTAAACCCGATGCTAAACTTTAAAACTTACTTCAAATATGATGCTTTCACCAATCGCGAAAAGAGCTTGTAGAGCCGTGGAAATATTCTCTCTTCTTCTTCTGTATGTTCTTCTTATTCTTATGTATCTCGCAACCAACATTAATATTCTCTCTTCCTCGTCCTTGACTCAACACTTCTAAATAAACGCTTCCTTCAACAAGAGGTGAAATGAGATGTCAATCAACATCAAACTGCCACCCCGGGGTGGCAAATCAGATGTCAAGGGTGTCCAGTGCCACCCCGGAGACCCCTCTGGCTACGCCCCTGCCTCCACAGCCCCTAAAATTGGTTGTGAAGGTCAAATGATCTTGTATTTCTGCTCAGCAGTCGCTATTAAATGGCCGTGACAGCCATAAGATACAACAATAGTTTCATTCTGGAGTTGTTTTCATACGTTTCTGATAAACGTTTTTCTCCCATAGTGTGTGTTAATGTTCACCTAAGGAGTCTGTACCCAGGAGCATACCAGACAATATGTGACAATAGGTATATACTGTAAATGTTCCCTCGTTTCATTTTAACCAGACCCCGCTAGACTGTTTATAAGCTTTTAAACATATTATGTCTGGGCCTAACTCAAAACGTGTTTTTTTTTATCAGCTAACACAGTTGAGTGGCATTCCTGTGAAACGTTATTCATCCTTTTGGAAGTTCACTCTCGGTCTACCTGGAAAGTGTTTTTTCCAAATTCTGGGAATGACCAGAGATACATGATCCCATTCCAGGCACTTTGTGATCTTCCCAGCCAAAATTAAGCTCTTGTTTTATGGATAAATAAGGGCCAGGCTTGCTCCACGGGATCACAGGAAACATGATTTGAGTTAGTTATTCGCAGGAAGAGAGGACATAGATACTGCTGGGGATATATGATAAGAGTAGAAATAACATTTATGAGGAAGAGCTAACCATACCGTACATTGTCAAAACCCTGCATAAATCAAGACAGATAAACGGTGTGTATTTGATCTGAATGGAGAGCGATTCTTGGGCTATAAACATGACAGTGATATCATATGAGCTTATAACCTAAAGTATGATAAATCATGGATCTATAGGGAAATGCATATTCATCATACAAAGTCAACTCTATCAGCAATTCAGATAAAGGGAGTTATTTTCATTACTATTCGTATGTGAACAAGGGCCTCCAGAGCCCTTATACACCAGACCTGTGAGGGTTCCCTTGTCACAACCCTTTACTGTGACCCTCATTGCTTACCACTTCCTGTCAGATATTTTCCCACCACTCATGACCCGCTCACCCTGCCAGGATGACCTCGATGGTCATTTTGACGTGACCGCTCGCACCTCACTTAATCGAAACCTAACCTTAGTTCAAAGGTCAAAGTCATTTTGATGATTTCCTCTTTTTGGTATTTGGAATATAAACACTTTCCATGCCTTTCTCATGACAACAGATGACAATAAACAAATTATTAAATAGAAATGGAACACAAACCTTGTGAAAATTGTCATTTGCAGATAAGTATCAAGTGTTTTAGTTTTACCATTGTTAAGATTGCAGGTGAAGTGTGTGTTCACAGGTCATTTCGTGGTTTACACATGGTCAAATAAACATCAAGTTGTAAAAGTGTGACCATTTTACCTTCATTTCCTCAGAGTTGACCACCAAAGTCAAACATGGACTAGACATTTTTTATGATTCCAGTACGCACTTCCCTTGTGAGTTTCATATAGACATGCATACTTGTGCAACTAAATCTTAATGACTATGCATGATGAATATTTCCTGAAAGGAAGGATGTAAGAGAACTCTCGTTTAACGAGGCATTGTGTAGTTTAAGTGTCAAACAAATCACCTCTCTGACCGACCACCAAATAGAAGACTCAGGAGATGTATGTACAAACATACAGTTGAAGTCGGAAGTTTACATACACTTAGGTTGAGTCCCGAGTCATTAAAATTCGTTTTCAACCACTCCACAAATTTCTTGTTAATAACAAACTATAGTTTTGGTAAGTCGGTTAGGACATCTACTTTGTGCATGACACAAGTAATTTTTCCAACAATTGTTTACAGACAGATTATTTCACTTATAATTCACTATCACAATTCCAGTGGGTCAGAAGTTTACATACACTAAGTTGACTGTGCCTTCAAACAGCTTGGAAAATTCCTGAAAATGTCATGGCTTCAGAAGCTTCTGAGCTTCTAATTTACATAATTTGAGTCAATTTGAGTCAATTGGAGGTGTACCTGTAGATGCATTTCAAGGCCTACCTTCAAACTCAGTGCCTCTTTGCTTGACATCATGGGATAATCAAAAGAAATCAGCCAAGACCTAAAAAAAAAACTGAAGACCTCCAGAAGTCTGGTTCATCCTTGGGAGCAATTTCCAAACGCCTGAAGGTACCATGTTCATTTGTACAAACAATAGTACGCAAGTATAAACACCATGGGACCACGCAGCCGTCATACCACTCAGGAAGGAGACACGTTCTGTGTCCTAGAGATGAACATACTTTGGTGTGAAAAGTGCAAATCAATCCCAGAAGAACCGCAAAGGACCTTGTGAAGATGCTGGAGGAAACAGGTACAAAAGTATCTATATCCACAGTAAAACGAGTCCTATATCGACATAACCTGAAAGACCGCTTAGCAAGGAAGACGCCACTGCTCCAAAACCGCCATAAAATAGCCAGACTACGGTTTGCAACTGCACATGGGGACAAAGATCGTACTTTTTGGACAAATGTCCTCTGGTTTGATTAAACAGAAATAGAACTGTTTGGCCATAATGACCATCGTTATGTTTGGAGGAAAAAGGGGGACGCTTGCAAGCTGAAGAACACCATCCCAACCATGAAGCACGGGGGTGGAAGCATCATGTTGTGGGGGTGATTTGCTGCAGGAGGGACTGGTGCACTTCACAAAATAGATGGCGTCATGAGGCAGGAAAATTATGTGGATACATTGAAGCAACATCTCAAGACATCAGTCAGGAAGTTAAAGCTTGTTTGCAAATGGGTCTTCCAAATGGACAATGAGACCAAGCATACTTCCAAAGTTATGGAAAAATGTCTTCAGGACAACAAAGTCAATGTACTGGAGTGGCAATCCAAAGCTCTGACCTCAATCCCATAGAACATTTGTGGGCAGAACTGAAAAAGTGTGTGCGAGCAAGGAGGCCTACAAACCTGACTCAGTTACACCAGCTAAGGTCAGAAGGAATAGGCCAAAATTGTGGGAAGCTTGTGGAAGGCTACCCAAAACGTTTGACCCAAGTAAAACAATTTAAAGGCAATGCTAACAAATACTAATTGAGTGTATGTAAACTTCTGACCCACTGGGAATGTGATGAAAGAAATAAAAGCAGAAATAAATCATTATCTCTTCTATTATTCTGACATTTCACATTCTTAAAATAAAGTTGTGAACCTAACTGACCTAAGGGATTATTATTAGGATTAAATGTCAGGAATTGTGAAAAACTGAGTTTAAATGTATTTGGCTAAGGTGTATGTAAACTTTCGACTTCAACTGTACCTCCAGACTTACATATACTGTAGTTCTACTATACATCTGTAAGTAATGTACTTTGTAGCCCTTTCCTGCAGTCAAATTACCTTGTGGCCCCATGAGTGGAATGTCATTAATATTCTTCATAATTTCATAATTAATCAACTTTTTTTTTTACACTGAAAATCGGGTGTTTCTATGTCAAGCAGTTTTGTTATATTTCAGTCTTCTGTGATGTATATAAAGTGAAATATTTGAATGTATACTTTTATTTCAAAATAGATTTGTTTATGACTACTAAGAATCACTATTTGACCCTGATTTAGCCCACTTAAGAGTTCATTACAATGATTCACAGGTCTTTTCAATGGTACACTTTTGCTTGTATTAGACTGTTTCAGTGTACATGTTCAATCCACATGACAGCTATTCATCCACACCATGGCTTGTTCTGTAATATGAATATTCACATGTTAGGTTCTGTAGGCCATTACAAGACCCCTACCCACCTCAGCAGCATCAATCAAACTAAACATTGAGTTTAGGAGCCCACATGCTGATGGATTTTGTTTTTGTACATGCAAAAGGTAATTTGAAATGCTATAATCAAGCGACTATGACCATATCTGTGATTGTTGGTGTTGTTGTTGGAAGACAGAGCTCTCCACTTTAGCAAACCTGAGCAGCCTATATTTAGAGGAACAGCATTGTGGTAAAAGAGTGATAAATAGTCTTAGCGAGGACTTATTTCATGGGGCAGGAAATAGCAGGAAAAAGTTAAACGTTGAAGACTGTAATTATCCTTGGGGATAGATCACTCAACACAAGACAGGAAATGGATGGCACATGTATCATGGAAAAGCAACATGTTGAATTATACAGCCTATATTTCACATCGTAATGCTAATGTGCTCATGCCCAGTCTTCCCTAGACAGATGGTGGGTTAATACATATATTTGCTCGGACATTGGAGTCATGTAGCCATGGAGTCGTGTAGCCATCTTTGGTCTCACATCAGCTGCAGATTGATATTATGGTTTTACAGCAGGACCTACACTGGAGGACGTGATGTATTACTCAGCCAGGAGAGGGCGCCTTTCTTTATCAATCAGAATGATCCCAAACAAATCAAATCAAATTGTATTTCTCACATGCGCCGGATAGGTGTAGACCTTACAGGGAAATTGTAAGGGTTTTCCTGTGGTGAAGGAGAAGCGGACCAAAATGCAGCGTGGTTATATTAATTCATGTTTAATAAAAACAGATAAACACGAACACTACAAAACAATAAACGTGGAAAACCAAAAACAGCCCTGTCTGGTGCAAAACACAGAGACAGGAACAATCACCCACAAAACCCAATACAAAACAGGCTACCTAAATATGGTTCCCAATCAGAGACAATGACTAACACCTGCCTCTGATTGAGAACCATATCAGGCCAAACATAGAAATAGACAAACCAGACACACAACATAGAATGCCCACCCAGCTCACGTCCTGACCAAAACTCAAGCAAGGAAAACACATACGAACGATGGTCAGAACATGACAGAAATGCTTAATTACAAGCCTTTAACCAACAATGAAGTTGTAAGAAAGAAAAAAAAAATAAAAGATCAATAAAAGCAACAAATGATTAAACAGCAGCAGTAAAATAACAATAACAAGGCTTTATACAGGGGGTAACGGTGCAGAGTCAATGTGCGGGGCACCGGTTAGTCGAGGTAATTGAGGGAATATGTACATGTAGGTAGAGTTAAAGTGACTACACATAGATAATAAACAGAGAGTAGAAGCAGCGTAAAAGAGGGGAGGGGCAATGCAAATAAACTGGGAAGCCCTTTGATTAGCTGTTCAGGAGTCTTATGTCTTGGGTTTAGAAGCTGTTAAAAATCCTTTAGGACATAGACTTGGCGCTCCGGTACCGCTTGCCAAGAGGTAGTAGAGAGAACAGTCTATGACTGGGGTGGCTGCAGTCTTTGACAATCTTTTTGGGCCTTCCTCTGACACCACCTGGTGTAGAGGTCCTGGATGGCAGGAAGCTTGGCCCCAGTGATGTACTGGGCCGTACACACTACCCTCTGTAGTGCCTTGCGGTCGGAGGCCGAGTAGTTGCCATACCAGGCAGTGATGCAACCAGTGCTCTCGATGTTGCAGCTGTAGCACCTTTTGAGGATCTGAGGACCCATGCCAAATCTTTTCAGTCTTCTGAGGGGGAATAGGTTTTGTCTTGCCCTCTTCATGACTGTCTTAGTATGTTTGGACCATGATAGTTTGTTGGTGATGTGGACACCAAGGAACTTGAAGCTCTCAACCTTCTCCACTACAGCCCGGTCGATGAGAATGGGGGAGTGCTCAGTCCTCCTTTTCCTGTAGTCCTCAATCATCTCATTTTTCTTGATCACGTTGAGGGAGAGGTTGTTGTCCTGGCACCACACGACCAGGTCTCTGACCTCCTCCCTATAGGCTGTCTCATCGCTGTCGGTTAACAGGCCTACCACTGTTGTGTCATTGGCAAACTTGATGATGGTGGTGGAGTTGTGCCTGGCCATGCAGTCATGTGTGAACAGGGAGTAAAGGAGGGGACTGAGCACGCACCCCTGAGGGGCCCCCGTGTTGAGGATCAGCGTTGCGGATGTATTGTTATCTACCTTTACCACCTGGGGGCAGTCCGTCAGGAAGTTCACGATCCAGTTGCAGAGGGATGTGTTTAATCCCAGGGACCTTTGAGGGCACTATGGTGTTGAATGCTGAGCTGTAGTCACTGAATAGCATTCTCATTTAGGTGTTCCTTTTGTCCAGGTGGGAAAGGGCAGTGTGAGTGCAATAGAGATTACATCATCTGTGGATCTGTTGGGGTGGTATGCAAATAAGACTAGGTCTAGGGTTTCTGGGATGGTGGTGTTGATGTGAGCCATGACCAGACTTTCAAAGCAAATCATGGCTTCAGACATGAGTGCTACGGGTCAGTAATCATTTAGGCAGGTTACCTTAGTGTTATTGGGCACAGGGACTATGGTGGACTGCTTGAAACATGTTGGTATTACAGACTTAATCAGGGAAAGGTTGAAAATGTCAGTGAAGACACTTGCCAGTTCGTCAACGCATGCTCGGAGTACACGTTCTGGTAATCTATCTGGCTCTGCGGCCTTGTGAATGTTGACATGTTAAAAGTCTTACTAACATCAGCCATGGAGAGTGTGATCACACAGTCATCCGGAACAGCTGATGCTCTCATGCATGTTTCAGTGTTACTTGCCTCGAAGCGAGCACAGAAGTAATTTAGCTCATCTGGCATGCTCGTGTCACTGGGCAGCTTGTGGCTGTGCTTCCCTCTGTAGTCTGTAATAGTTTGTAAGCCCTGCCACATTCAACGAGCGTCGAAGCCGGTGTATTTCGATTCAATTTTGGTCCTGTATTAACACTTTGCCTGTTTGATGGTTTGTCGGGGGGGATAGCCAGATTTCTTGTAAGCTTCCGGGTTAGAGTCCCGAACCTTGAAAGGGGCAGCTCTACCCTTTAGCTCAGTGCGGATGTTGCCTGTAATTCATGGCTTCTGGTTGGGGTATGTACATATGGTCACTGTGGGGACGATGTCATCAATGATGAAGCCAGTGACTGATGTGGTATACTCCTCAATGCCATCGGAAGAATCCCGGAACATATTCCAGTCTGTGCTAGCAAAACAGTCCTGTAGCTTAGCTTTTGCTTCATCTGACCACTTTTTTATCGACCGAGTCACTGCTTTAGTTTTTGCTTGTAAGCAGGAATCATGGAATTATGGTCATATTTGCCAAATGGAGGGCGAAGGAGAGCTTTGTACACGTCTCTGTGTGTGGAGTAAAGGTGGTCTAGAGTTATTTTCCCTCTGTTTGCACATTTAACATGCTGGTAGAAATTAGGTAAAACGCATCCTGCATTAAAGTCCCCAGCCACTAGGAGCGCCGTCTCTGGAATAGCGTTTTCCTGTTTGCTTATGGCCGTATACAGCTCATTGAGCGCGGTCTAATGCCAGCATCAGTTTGTGTTTGGAAATAGACAGCTACGTAGAATATAGATGAAAACTCTCTTGGTAAATAGTGTGGTCTGCAGCTTATCATCAGATTCTCTACCTCGGGCGAGGAAAACTTAAAGACTTCCTTAGATTTCGTGCACCAGCTGTTGTTGACAAATATACATAGATCGCCACCCCTTGTCAAATCAAATCAAATCTTACCAGAGGCCGCTGTTCTATCCTGCCGAAAATGCGTACATCCTGCCAGTTGTATGTTATTCATGTCGTCGTTCAGCCATGACTCGGTGAAACATTAGATATTACAGTTTTTAATGTCCCATTGGTAGGTTATACATGATTGTCTATTGTATTATCCATTGATTTTACGTTGACTAATAGGACTGATGGTAAAGGGAGATTACCCACTTGCCAACTGATCCTTACAAGGCACCCAGACCTTCGTCCTCGATATCTCAGTCTCTTTCTCCTGCGAATGACGGGGATGAGGGCCTTGTCGGGCATCTGAAGTAAATCCTTTGTGTCCGACTCGTTAAAGAAAAAGTATTCCTCCAGTACGGGGTGAGTAATCACTGTCCTAATATCTAGAAGCTCTTTTCGTTCAAAATACACAATGGCAGAAACATTATCTACAAAATAAGTTACAAATAACGCAAAAAAAACACACACAATAGCACAATTGGTTAGGGGATCGTAAAACAGCAGCTATCTCCTCAAGTGCCATTATCCACCAAATACCACTGCCACCTACCTACATTGTCTGTGTTATAAGTGGTAAAAAGCTTGGGCCCTGCAATTGTTATTTCGGTCCAAAGGCCATAAGGGGTATTTTCTCAGCAAATCTGTTGATCTGTGTGTTTGTGAGTGCGTGTGTGCGTGTGTGCGTGTGTGCGTGTGTGTGCGCGTGTGCGCGTGTGTGTGTGTGTGAGAGAGAGAGCAGCCTAAGTAATGTGAGCTGTTGGGGTTAGCTTTATGTTTGGCCATTGTCGCTCTGAAGTAAATATGAAAATAAAGCTCTTCACAGGAAGCCCCTAATTAGTCTGTCACACCCTGCTTAACATGGAGGTTTTTGTCCTCCTCTTTCGTTTTCCCCCTGTCAGGCGCGGTCACAAGTGTCAGATTTAATCTGGCACAGGGGTCGACTGAGCCCTGAGGTGTGTGAAGAAACCCATACTTTTTGACACTTTGGTGTGCGTGTGCGTGCATGTATGTGACTGTGTGTGTGATGGATAGACCAGAAAGAGTGAGGGATGTTGGGTAGCTAAACGGAAACAACCTGCTAAATTCAATGAAACACCATAGAGGAACTCATCTTCTTCCCCGAAAAAATATAAGGTTTGTCTAAATCTGTGCATTACCATTGTAAATAATTGTCTCATTCTTTCTGGATAGTTTCTTGTCTGTTGTTTCACAAACTGAATCTAATTACAGGTGTCACCATCAGTCAGGGCCCTAGACAGGACAGATGATGTAGAGATCTGGGGGATTGATTAGTTGTTTTCAGTGAGATCACATTTATTACCCATAAGACAGACAGACCAACAGAATCCATCACTCACTCCCCAAATGAGGCTCACCGTCCCCATATCCTGTTATAAGGTACACGTAAAGCCTTAAAGGTACACTACAGGGGAAATGGGGTTTTATCAATGACCAGACTGCACGTCTAGGGGGTAGGGTCAGGGCCAGGAGAGGAGTATGGAGTTTGGGATAATATGACATAAGAAGCATGAGAAACAATCACTTGTGTATGTCACAGGGTCCAAAGCAACAACAAAACATGTTTAAAACATTTTGGGTGACATATGCCAAGTCCCACTCCAGAGCCCTGTTGACCTCCCCTGGGTGACAGGGGTAAGTGATGGGGGTGAGGCCGTAAGGGGTTGGGGGCAATGGCTCCCTCTCAAGGTTACAGGGGGCAGGGTGTGGGGCAGGGCTCCGATCTCACCCCAACAGGTCCGGTACTGAAGGGGGATGGGTGAGAAGGTGTGGACACAGCATGTTGCTACATTCTTTTTATAGGCTCAAATTGTAACCAGTGATCTAACCATATACATAGAATCATGATTGTATTTCTGTGGATCTAAACATGCTGGATAAAACCATAGTTCTCCCTGTTGATGATCAAGCACAATGTTCTATTTTGACCAGCCCTTGGTCCTATTAACATCGTCTCGAGAGTAAACTATTCATTTTTGTTGCAATAATCAACGTTTTAATGCATTCTCCTTCCTTTTCACATGAGACTTCCTCCATCCATCCTGGACCAATAAGATCAGCTGTATGAACATACACTACCCTGACCTGTTCATAATCAATGCCCATCACATTAGAGACGTACACTGAGTATACCAAACATTAGGAACACCTTCCTAATATTGAGTTGCAACCCCACCTTTTGCCCTCAGAACAGCCTCAATTAGTCAGGGCATGGATTCTACAAGTTGTCGAACACATTCCACAGGGATGCTGGCCCATGTTGACTCCAATGCTTCCCACAGTTTGGTCAAGTTGGCTGGATGTCCTTTGGGTGGTAGACCATTCTTGATACACACGGGAAACTGTTGAGCATGAAAAACCCAGCAGCGTTGCAGTTCTTGACACAAACCAGTGAACCTGGCACATGTCCTGGAAAGAGCAGGTGTTCTTAATGTTTTGTTGATGTGTCTTACTTATGATATCCAGCATGCGGAGATGTGCTCGCCCCGGTCCTGAGGGGATCAGTAATCGTCTGGAATAACTTCCAATTAATGAACCAGATGGTATTTTCACAGTAACACCTGGGATGTCCTGGCACTCACAGCCCAACAATTAATTTCACTTACAGTAATATTTCAAAGTGTGTTAGCCCCTACATCACAGTGTCTTGTTTTTGTACACCGGTTATATGAAAGCTGATAGATAGGTGCAAGGGTATTTCTAATACTCTGTTTGATCCGGCTAGCCTCGTTTTTTGGCGTGTCTGGCATGTTTTTCCCCCTGTAATCCTGTTGAAAGACTGTTTGCGATGACTTCCAGCGAACCATAGGGGCACAAAATGGAAATAGCAAAATTACATTTTTTGGGTGCATATATCTTTAATATGCAGCTCGAGCCCTGCAGTGGGGAGCTGCAGTGGCTGGCCCAGTGCACGGGGTCAATTGTGTTAGCTGGGCAAATACAGTGATATGACAGGAATACAGATGGAGTTAGAGTGAAATTTTAGTTTTGGTCTTCTACTCATATTCATTATTTTGTCTCCTGTAAAATGAGCAATTGCTCTTAAGCCTACTCAATTTGTCGATTACATTGGTATGTACCTATGAGAATGAACACTATTATGTTGCAGTTTACTTATAAGGGCCTTTATGTCATTTAATTCATTGTACTGTATGTAGTTGAGAGCAAAGTGAAGGAGGTACACTTAGAAAAAGGGTTCCAATGGGGTTCTTCAGCTGTCCCTATTTTGGTTCCAGCTAGAATCCTTTTTCTTTTCCAGGTAGAAATATTTTGGGTTCCATATAGAACCCTTAGTGGAAAGGGATCTACATGGAACCCAAAAGGGTTCTACCTGGAACCGAAAAGGTCCTATCTGGAACCAAAAGGGGTTCTTCAAAGGATTCTCCTATGGGAACAGCCGAAAAACGCTTTTACGTTCAAGATAGTACCTTTTTTTCTAAGAGTGTACGTACTGTATGTTCTAGAAAACAGAACACCACTAACTGGCCTACATGTTATGGATGATTGACACTGTGTATGTCACAGGCGGTCAGATTGATTGGAGATAGGGGAAATGACCTCAGTATGGGTAGTATGTCAAAAACATTATAGACCAGAGAATATGGTGGAGCAAATGATCGGATGGAGCTCCCAGCCACAACGTTGAGGTTAGCCACTTCACTGTGAACTCTAGGGAGCCCTGCTGCATGTTCTCCAACCCATGGTGATTTAAGATCATCTGGCAGAGCACTGTGGGACAGTTTAGGAGGATACTATGGGAGAGTCTCTGAAAAAAGGTCTGCAGAAGAGGTTTCAGCAGGAAATGGAGAAGAATGAGTTTATGATGAGAACATCCTCCTGGCTTCTTCTCCTCATAACATCATTAAAGTTCTCCTTTGATATGAATCTCAGTCAGGGTCACCCAGCACCGTCAATTTGATTTGTCTAATACCAGCCCTCCTACAGATGGCCTTAAGTATGTCTGTAATGGAACAGGGCAGGGGAAGGGGATGACTAGCCTGACATTTCAGTGATTAGGTTGTGCCCTAGAGTATGACTGGAATCCAACCATTTTCACCACAGCAACAGGATAGAAAGTTGGAACAGATGACTTACCTAAAGGTGATAACGGTATAATCAGAGGTCTCATGAAAAGTAATCTCCCACAAAGGATAATAGCTGGCTTTTAAGGTGATAGGCTGAATGATTGCATGAACTTTTCTCACACAACCACAGGCTTTTGAATGTATTACATTCACAATTTTATATGGCACGATGTCTTTGCAATTATATTATGTTCATTGTTGTGCAGAAAATGTGATCTCAAAACAGATTGATTAATATCTATGGACTATGAGTATTTTTCATGAGTTTTTCATCACCCACATACAGTAACGTAACTTACAGGCAATAGAAAGAAGAAACTAGTTTTGTCAGTATGGAGGGCACATGCACACAGATCTTTACTTTCCTGTTCATATTGAAACAAACTTAGAGGCTGAATGATGTTATTAGTAGCTTGCTCTGGTAAGGATGAGGTTACTGTTGATCTAAGATGACCTCTGTCCATTAAATCATTATTAACCAACATAATGCAACAGGTGATCACATGTGACCTATCCAGTGTCTGATGACCAAATATTGGTTGCCTCTGAGTGTCCAATAATTGATAGCTCTGGCTTTCCGTAAAGAGTGGTTAGTGTGCTGCGGCTTCCATAGGCTTGAAACCAATGGAAACATGAGCTAAAGGAGCGTATGAGTCATTGAATGACACAATATGTCCACGGACCGGTCATATGAGAGGCAGAGGAAGCATTAGTCGTCAACTCTGTTTCTCCGTATTTCACTCCTGAACATATTAGAGGGACATTAGAGGGACACTCCCAGGATGGGAGGGAGGGAGGGAGTCAAGCTTTTTTCTCTACATTTATTTGTCCACTGTGGCACAACACAATACTGAACTTATCTGTACTTAATACAAGGACACTCAAATCTGACCTTTTAGTGATGTCCATCAAGCCTGTTTGTTTTGTTGAAATCGAGGCACAAAAATATGCATCTTGAGTACATGGATTTCCATGTACTTTGGTGCATTATTTAAAATGTTATGTACTAACTACATCCGTGTGACTCTGAAGAAGAGTCTGAGGATGTCCAGGTCTGTCTTCAGTGTCCCTAAGTGGTCCTAAGTGGTCCTAAGTCTGGCTCTGTAGGCACCATGCAGTGAAGCATGCTGGGAACCTGAAGCTTGGAGATTTTAATTAGAGAATGGTAAATAATATTGCCATTTAACTGACTTACTGTGACTGTACGGGGGGATGCCCAGCCTTTCAACAGTTGGAAAAAGTTCCTTGATTTAGTGGTTGGTTACACGTTTTTAATTGTGAAGATTGGCAAAGGAAGTTGACATCTTAAAATGCATCTGCATAATTCTGTAATTAAGTATTTTCCAGTGGATCCATTTATGACTGAACACTTAGGATTAATCTAATGAAGAATGAAGCTCTGAATTGGAAGTTGATACTTGCTTCTTACGAAAATGAACTGCTTTAATTGCAGTGCAGGGAAAATGCACTCATGTGGTCCAGAGATTGTTCTGAAAGCCCCACAATCTAGACCTCTCAGCATTTTGTGTGGCATCACGTTTCTCCCATTGCCACTCATTTCTCATCAATTTATGGAAATGCAACACATCATGAAAATCTGGCAAATCAACATGGAAGATTGACTCAGAGGCTATTTATGAAAATGCTTTGCAGAGAGACCATTTGTATTGAAGATGGATGGCCATTTATTAGAGGGCATTTGTTTCAAGTGCATTTCAGTAATTTAGCAGTCAATCTTATCCAGAGCGACTTACAGGAGCAATTAGGGTTCAGTGTCTTGCTCAAAGGGACATTGACAGATTGTTCACCTAGTTGGCTCAGGGATTCAAACCAGCAACCTTTCAGCTATGCTGTTAACCGCTAGGTTACCTGCCACCCACACATTTTCCACGACTCTGAAGCTTTTCTGAATGTTTCACTGCCAAGGCCTCCTCATAAAATGTAGGCCTACTAAGCACATTGCTCCTTGAAGACTGGAGTGTTTATATTATTTGTGAACCCCAATTGCAATCACAAGACTTTCTCAGAAAGCAAAGCCTCCTTGTGCTCTGCAGGGTTTAGGCTCGATGAATAGTCACCTGGAACATGGTTATTGATCTCTTGAAGTTTTACTGGCATATGCCTATTAATTTAGAAATGATTCAAGCTTGGATCTTGTAAAAAAAGAAAAGAAATAATGACTAATCTATGAGTCATTCCTCTACTTACACACCTCATTGTGAGTGTTTTGTTACTACCTGCTCCTCTTCAGCCTGTGAACCTAATGATTCAAGCACTAGAACTCCCCACTGGGCGCACAACATCATTTCAACGTGGAGAATTTAGTCATATTTAGTTGAGACATTAATCAATGAGATTAAATCCCATATTTACCCATTACACAGCCAGAAGTTAGTTGAAATGTCCAATGTGTTATCACTATGCATTCAACCATGTAAAAGCACCACAAAATTCCAATGAAAAAACAATGTTTTGATTTTTCGTTTAGTTGTCACCCAAATGCCTATCGCTGCGCTATCACCCATTTAAAACACAGAAAAGTTCAAATGGGAACACAGTGTCTGATATTTTGTTTATATATACACAACAGATTCATGTGTTATCACTGTGCTTCATCTAATAGCAGAACCAAATTACCTGGATTGTGCAGATTATTACAGCAACTGTGAAGATCTTCACAGAGCTGCGATGAACTATCTTGGATATACACGTTTTATAAGATGAATATATAGTGTTTAATAAGAAGGTATGTATAGTTACAGTAACCAAAGAATGTGACCATGGATGTCTTACTCCTTTTAAGGTTGAATGTTACATTCGTTTGCAAGATAGCCTTAACTTGATTTACTGTATTATTTACTGTATTATTTACTGTAATACAAAATGAATAACCAGAGCTTGAAACCCTAGTCCTATTGTACTGTCTATGTTTAGTTGAATTCTAGGTTGAATTGAAACAATAGCTGTTGATGACTTGGCAAATGCTACATAGTTGATATTTGAGTTGATGTTGCTTTAGTGTGATTAAGTTTAATTGGAGTTAGGATTTAAGCCTTTGAGATGTTTTGGTGTATAAAGCCATAGTATGACATGAAGACTAGACCGGCATGTTGATTTTGTCCACCCACACCACTAGCGATCAGGACACGCATGTCACGACTTCCTCTGAAGGTGGCTCCTCTCCCTGTTCGGGCGGCGCTCGGCGGTCGTCGTCACCGGTCTACTAGCTGCCACCGATTCCTTTTTCTTTTCTGTTGGTTTTGTCTTGATTGTCTTGACACCCATGGAGTTAGGGGGTGCTGCATCTAGGGGAACCGGAGGAGGAGTCAGAGAGGGCACACTGCCGATCGGTGCTGGAGGATCTCGTCTGGGAGTTGAGAGGGCAGGCAGAGCACTGCTCGGACACCCCAGGTGAGTCAGCACCAGACTCACTCAGAGCTCCCTGTTGGTCACAAGTTCATACTCATCTCTTTTCCTGAGTTTTCTCCCTCTTTCCAGCATAAGGCGCTAGTCGATTCAGGTACAGCTGGGAGTTTTATGGGCCATGTGCTCGCTCATAGATTAGGGATTCCGCTGGTGCAGATAGGCCAACCCTTCCCCGTGCACTCCCTAGATAGTCGACCGTTAGGGTCAGGACTGGTGAGGGAGGCCATGGTTCCACTGGACATGGTAATGCAGGGGGGTCATAGGGAGCGGATTAGTCTCTTCCTCATTGATTCTCCTGCGTTTCCAGTGGTGCTGGGGATTCCCTGGCTATTCACAATCCTAAGATTTAATGGAAACAGGGGGCTCTAAAGGGGTGGTCAGAGGAGTGTTCAGGTAAGTGTTTGGGAGTTTCCGTCGGTGCAACGATGGTGGAGAGTCCAGACCAGGTTTCAACTGTGCGCATTCCCTCAGAATATGCCGATTTGGCTATCGCTTTCTGTAAAAAGAGGGCGACCCAATTACCACCTCATCGACGAGGGGATTGCGCGATAAACCTACAGGTAAACGCAGCACTTCCCAGGAGTACTCGCTGTCACAGGAGGAGACAGTGGCTATGGAGACATATGTCACTGAATCTCTGGGACAGGGCTACATTCCACGTCACCCAGCCTTCCACGTCACCCGTCTCCTCGAGTTTCTTTTTTGTGAAGAAGAAGGAGGAAGGTCTGCGTCCATGCATTGATTATAGAGGTCTAAATTCCATCACAGTGAGGTTTAATTACCCACTACCTCTCATCGCTACAGCGGTGGAATCATTTCACGGAGCATGCTTTTTCACAAAACTGGATCTCAGGAGCGCGTATAACTTGGTGCGTATCCGGGAGGGAGATGAGTGGAAGACTGCGTTTAGTGCCACATCCGGCCATTATGAGTACCTCGTCATGCTGTATGGGTTGTAGAATGCTCCAGGCGTCTTTCAATCCTTCGTTGACGAGATTCTCAGTGACCTGCACGGGCAGGGTGTGGTGGTTTATATCGAGGACATTCTGATCTATTCCGCCACACGCGCCGCGCATGTGTCTCTGGTGCACAGGGTACTTGGGCGACTGTTGGAGCATGACCTGTACATCAAGGCTGAGAAATGTGTGTTCTCCAAACAAGCCGTCTCTTTCCTGGGGTATCGCATTTCCATATCTGGGGTGATGATGGAGTGTGACCACGTTGCAGCCGTGCGTAATTGTATGACTCCGACCACGGTAAAGGAGGTGCAGCGGTTCTTAGAGTTTGCCAATTACTACCGGAGGTTTATCCGGGGATTTGGTCAGGTGGCTGCTCCCATTACCTCACTGTTGAAGAGGGGGCCGGTGCGTTTGCGGTGTTCAGCGGAGGCGGGCAGAACTTTTAGTCATCTGAAGGTGCTGTTTACCGATGCTCCCGTATTGGCTCATCCGGACCCCTCTTTGGCATTCATAGTGGAGGTGGACGGGTCCGAGGCTGGGGTTGGAGCCGTGCTATCACAGCGCTCGGGCAAGCCACCGAAGCTCTGCCCCTGCGCCTTTTTTTCGAGGAAGCTCGGTTCGGTGGAGCGAAACTATGACGTGGGGGCCCGGGTGTTGCTGGCTGTGGGAAAAGCTCTGAAGGTGTTGAGACATTGGCTTGAGGGGGCTAAACACCCTTTTCTCATCTGGACTGACCACCGTAATCTGGAGTACATCCGGGCAGCGAGGAGACTGAATCCTCGCCAGGCAAGGTGGGCCATGTTTTTCACCAGATTTCGGTTCACCATCTCCTGTAGACCAGGTTCCCTTAACACTAAGGCCAACAAGCTGTATCATCTCTATGATACCGAGAAGCGGTCCATCGATCCTACTCCCATACTTCCGGCCTCATGTCTGGTGGCACCGGTGGTATGGGAGGTGGAAGTGGACATCGAGCGGGCGTCACGGTTAGAACCCGCGTCACCACAGTGTCCACCGGCCCGGAAGTACGTGCCGCTTGGTGTTCGTGACAAATTGATCCGGTGGGCCCACACACTACCCTCTTCGGGTCATCTGGGAATTGTGTGGATGGTGCAGGGTCTTAGGGGGAAGTACTGGTGGCCCACTTTAGCCGTGGACGTGAGGTTTTATGTCTCCTGCTGTTCGGTGTGCTCTCAGAGTAAGGCTCCTAGACACCTGCCTAGAGGGAAGTTACAGCCCCTCCCCGTTCCACAACGGCCTTGGTCACATCTGTCGGTGGACTTCCTCACCGACCTTCCCCCGTCTCAGGGGAACACCACGACCCTGGTCGTTGTGGATCGGTTTTCGAAGTCCTGCCGTCTCCTCCCTTTGCCACTACGGGGTGCCTGAGGACATTGTTTCTGATCAGGGTCCCCAGTTCACGTTCCGGGTTTGGAGGGCGTTCATGGAGCATCTGGGGGTCTCGATCAGCCTGACCTCAGGTTATCACCCCGAGAGCAATGGGAAGGTGGAGAGAGTGAACCAGGATGTGGGTAGGTTTATGCGGTCGTATTGCCAGGACCGGCCAGGAGAATGGGCGAAGTAAGTCCCATGGGCGGAAGTGGCCCAAAACTCACTCCGCCACTCCTCCACGGACTTATCGCCTTTCCAGTGCGTGTTGGGCTACCAGCCGGTCCTGGCACTGTGGCATCAGAGAGAGACCGAGGCTCCTGCGGTGGAGGATTGGGTGCAGCGCTCAAAAGAAACCTGTAGAGCCGTCCAGGAATCGCTCAAAAGGGCGGGTGGGCGGCAGAAGGTGTATGCTGACCGCCACCGCAGTGAGGCCCCCGTGTTCGGGTCTGGCTCTCGACTTGAAACCTGCCCCTCCGCCTGCCCTGCCGGGACCTGGGGCCGCGGTGTGTGGGGCCATTCAAAGTCCTGAGGAGGATAAACGAGGTGTGTTATAGGTTACAGCTCCGTCCTTACTATCGCATTAACCCCTCGTTTCATGTGTCTCTCCTCAGGCCGGTGGTAGCTGGTCCCCTGCAGGAAGGTGGGGGGGGGGTACTGTCACGACTTCCACCAAAGGTGGCTCCTCTCCCTGTTCGGGCGGCACTCGTCGTCACCGGTCTACTAGCTGCCACCGATTCCTTTTTATTTTATTTTGGTTTTGCCTTGATTGTTTTTACCTGTACCTTATTTGTTGTTAATTCAGGGCTATTTAAACTTCCAGGGCCCGCCTGCTTTGTGCGGGATTATTCCCCTCTGTCAGTGGTAGATTTTTGTTTTGCTTATACGTATTTTTTGCTGTTCGTTATTTTTCCTGGTTTTGGGGGATTTAACTGTTTATTGGTCATTTTGCCTGTATGTTGGCTAGACTCTGAATAAATACGTCTACATTGGAAGCTTTGCTCTCTGCGCCTGACTCCACACCCACCACTCCTAGGTTTCGTCACAACGCAGGTTTAAATAAAAAACAAACATTTATGGCAATTTAGCTAGCTAGCTTGCTGTTGCTAGCTAATTTGTCCTGGGATATAAACATTGGGTTGTTATTTTACCTGAAATGCACAAGGTCCTCTACTTTGTCAATTAATCCACAGATAAAAGGGTAAACTGAGTTTGCTTTTAGTAATCTCTCCTCCTTCAGGTTTCTTATTTTTATTTGGACTGTATATGGTGGTTGTCACAAACTTTAAGGTCCATTACCACCACCAACTGGACTGGAGTGTGGACCTCAGTTCATCTTTCAATCACCCACTATGGTATATGCTCCTAAAAACCAATGAGGAGATGGGAGAGGAGCTATTGAACCCAGACGATAAGAGCCAGTGGCCCCAAGAGCTATTGAACCCAGACAATAAGAGCCAGTGGCCCCAAGATCTATTGAACCCAGACGAGAAGAGGAAGTGGCCCCAAGAGCTATTGAACCCAGACGAGAAGAGGAAGTGGCCCCAAGAGCTATTGAACCCAGACGAGAAGAGGAAGTGGCCCCAAGATCTATTGAACTCAGACGAGAAGGGGAAATGGCCCCAAGAGCTATTGAACCCAAACGAGAAGAGGAAGTGCCCCCAAGAGCTATTGAACCCAGACAAGAAGAGGAAGTGGTCCCAAGATCTATTGAACCCAGACGAGAAGAGGAAGTGGTCCAAGGGATATTGAAACTATTGAAATGACTGAAAAGGTCTTATATCAGGGTGAAAGGGTTTATGTTCAGTCAGAAAACTACTGAAGTATATCATTGTATGGGCGTGGGTGAGCTTTGCTTGGATATGAGAGAGCTGTGCCTCTCGAGAGGTACATATAGAGTTGCACCACTCGAGGGGCGCATATTCAGCCGTTGCGTCTTTGGTAGTAAACAATTGAACTTCATTCGGAGTTGACTCTGTTCTTGGCAATATGTTGATTGCATATTGAATCAGACTTATCAAATGCTAAAGTTTGGTCACATTTCATTTGCAATGTTTAACCTACCCTTTGGAATGACTTCGATAGCAACAGTGAATCTATTTCGTTTTTAAGTGGAGATCTCTAAACAATCATTCTCATTATAGCACATTGGTCATAGTCAGTGACAAATATCATAGCTAAACAGGCTGGGCTTAGTTAAAACCCTGAATGGGAGACCAAAGGGTAGCTGTAGATGCTGCCCAGCCTATAGTTTTTCATGATAGTGGATATAACGTTGAACATCTCTGATGTTGTTTTAGAGGTGCAAATTCAACATATTTTATGCAAGGTTGGTCTATGTTAAAATGTAGTTACCATGACAACATAATCATGTTGTTGAAATTATACACTCAAAACGACAGTTTGTCAAATCCAATGTATTTTCCACGTAGATTCCACGTCACAACACGTTGACAAGTTATGTTGAAACAAAGTTGATTAAACCAGGTTGTGCCCAGTGGGTCTGACACACTAATAAACAGCAGTCTGAATAGAGAGCTCCTTGTGATTACAGTATAACCCTGCCTTTTTAAACTGTCTTCGTAAACAGTCAAAGTGATATCCTGCCTCCACTGCTGATGAATTGCCACATTCATGAATCTGTAGATTGAAGGGTTCAGCCAAATCCTGTCAATCAAGCATTCAGAAATGCAAGCTAACTGTCTGCAGCAGAGCACTTCAGCAGGTTCAGAGGGTCTAAATGGGAGGGTAGAATGAACATTCAGCATAATGGGATTCTTAAGGCTTCACTTCCCCAGGTGGGTCACTTTCGTGGTGACTAAGCTGATGATAGCTGGAGTTTAGACAGATGCACGGTGCTCAGTGGACTCAGTGATATGTCTACATTTCCATGAACAATGTTGACACCTGCAGTCAGCGGATGGCTACATAGAAAGGTGATTTACCATCCCTCTAAAAACTCAAAGGGCTGTGGAAGCAGGGAGAGAATGAAGCCGGTGCGTTCCTGTGCCGAGGTGAGAGCCGTTCTCAAGAGATGGCATAACAAGCTGCGGCCGCCTGCGACCGTAGCCGCGATATCCGCCCATTAAACAGAAACCCCGGGTTCGCCATCGTTAAGAAGCAGCTGTGTTTGCGTGGGTCAGGACTGACAAAGCGCTGGCTGGCTTCTGATAAGCTAATTTTGAAAGGCTCATTATGTCTGATAAAGACTCACATAAATCACAGAGCAGCGCTGACCTGCGGCCGGCCTCAGACGTTTGGCAGGGGAAGCAGGGGGGAACTCTCAACGGGGCTGACTCGGAACGGCTCACATCTCATTACGTTTCTTTCTTGACAGAGTTCCAGGCGCATCTTTGATTCGATGAAGGGTTCCAGCTTTACATACCAGTTCTATTCTGTTCTGTGAGTCTAGATAAAAGGAAGCTGAGAATGTTATGATACAGAATCTCCTGATTGTGGTGGGTGGATGTGTTCCTTGTTGACATGAAAGACTACGATAAAGACCTGTGTAGGAGTTGGACAGCCATTAGCGCAAACATACAGGCCAGATAAAAAGAAGTAATAGACAGTTAACTAGGTCTAGCCTTTCCTTGATCTAAAAAACTAAGGATGGTGGTTTGAGTTCCTTCACAGTTCTTCTGCAGTTTAACCTCTGTAACTTTCCACTGACATGTTCCCTCTCAATGGCATAGACCACATACTGCAGACCATTTACTGTTCTCATGTATGAGAGAACATTGGACTGAGGATAGAGAACACTGATGAATGGAGTATTCATTCACTATCACTAGATATGAAACACTGGCTTTATTTGCTTTCTCCTGAGTTTTGTCCATCTGAAGGCTGCACCCTATTGGCAGTAGTACCACTGGTATGAGCCCAGAGAAAGATATTCACTGGCTCATTAGAAAACATGCTGGGAGAGGAAGCCATAACTGGCTCGAAGTACAACATGAGACTTGGCTCATTGAGTTATATATCTGATTATTTACTAATGGTCTGTTTCCTGAACAGATACAAATGGATCCGGTTGACTTCTGTTACTGGGTTTTATTCACCACTGAAACATGTTTTATCACAGTGCTGTGAATTGTGAATGGACATAAAACAGTTGGCTGTTTCCCTACTTGTGCTGTAAAAAGAGAGCGAAAAGAAATATAGTGGAAAACTAAATGTACCGAAGCCTCTGTCTTAGTCATCATTCTTGTGGAAAACCAAAGTGTTTCCCTAATGCCAGAGTTGTGGTGAGTGGGAGAGAGGGTAGCCTTTGTGTGGGAATATTAGTGTAAGGATGTGTATGACCTTTGACCCCTACACACTGACTGGGTACCAGAAAGCCAACAGCCTCCAACTGCTCCTTAACACTCCTCCTCTCTTCTTTCACTAATGGGACATTTCAACATTACGGCAGAACTTTGACATGCCTTGTTATTCTTAAACATGCCTAATTTCTGCCTGGCACATTTGAAGCCAAGACAAAATATTCTCTTTCACTCGCCTCTGTGAGTTTAGATTATCGAGGAGCTTTTGACAAGGTATGGAAAAAGCATTGTCGGACAGAAAGCATATGCTGTGTGTACATTGCTTCAACCCAGCTGAGGGAGCTCAGATCTGGACAATGCCTATATTGCAGAGGAAAGACTAAAAGTATCATTGTGTCTACCCAGTATTATATAACACCTGGCTTTTCCTACCTTCTCCTTTCCACCTTTTCAGCAACTGTGTTCATTGGTAAATGGTAATATTTGGGGTCTGAGGGAAGAACTGTTACTGTCTCATTTATAACATTTGAGTCATTTAACAGACACTCTTATCCAGAACAACTTACAGTACTGAGTGCATACATGTTTGTACTGGTCTCCTGTGGGAATCAAACCCACAACCCTGGCATTGCAGGCGTCATGATGCAGGACCCTGTATGACCCAGTAGTTCTCTCAGTAACAACACATCTCATTGGCTGTGTCCATAACTCCCGACCTGCTCCCAGCATGCACTGGGAGTTGTGCCTGTGAGTAGCAGTGGGTGAGTAATGAACCATAGTCAGTCATCTGTCAAACCCTACAGCCTCTGTCTGCTAGCCACAACACCCTTCTGGACCACTGCTCACATGGAAACTCTGTGTGTCACTTCTGAACATGCATTTTGGTCAGGTGTCACCAAACTGTAAAGCCATGCTAATTAACTGAGCAATAAAATCATTCACCCTAATTAACAAAGGACTGGCCTATAAAAGGAGGGAATGTCAAACACTGGGAGATCACTGGATTTCTGCACACAAAGGAAGGAATGCAAAGTGTGTGTGTGTGTGTGTGTGTGTGTGTGTGTGTGTGTGTACCTACTGTATATATTATCAGTCAGTAAAGAGAATATCTACCCCTTAACAAGACAGTATAATCTGTGCTCTAATTACACTTACTACTGCCATTTAACAACTGAATCACTGTTAATTTACCATCTTTTTGACTCTCTCTTTTCTCACACAGACACAAGCACTACAGACTGGCTCCCATACTTAAACTCTGTCTGACCCATACCACTGACTGTCCCATTTACCTTTGTTCTAATTCTGCAGAGCAGAGACTGTGGCTGTGTCCTCTGTGAATTTGTGTGTTGTTGAGCTGTTCTGTCCTGTCTGTGAGCCGGCTCCTGGGATGTGTGTGTGAGTGTATAGTGGGCCAGGTGGCCCCTTGGGGCCCGAGGCTGCTGAGAACACCTGCTGCTGTAGCCTAGAGGACTCTGCTATCCCAAGTGCCCGAGCTTGTGTAAAGCATGTTGTTTGTGGTCTTGTTATGTTATTATCCCACAATGCAAAGCAAAAGTGGAATCATACTGGGAGCAGAAACTCCTCATGACCCATCAGTACTGCCCAGAGCACTGTAGGATGACTTTCACAATCTAATACATGTGATGTTACTACAGAAGTTGAACTATCTCCCCTGTTAAAGTGGGAAATTCCAAGAATTTAAACGTTCCACGCCTGAAGTAATGCCTTATCACAGGTACGTAGGAGAATCAACCATTCTAGTTCAAAGTGAAAACATTTCAGCAATTCTCATTGATCAGAAAAAGAGGCCATTCTTCACTTGTTCAAATATTTTTCTTGTCCAGACCTACATGTGTCTGTCTGGATTATAGATTTAGGACTCCAGTCAATCTGAGAAATGTATTCTCTGTTTTCTCTGTTTTCTCTTGCTCCGTCTCTCTCCTCAGAAATCCCATTCAGCTCAGGGCCATCTCTGCCATTGAGAGAAGTGGGAGATGAATACCCCATCTTATTTATAGAGTTTTGAGTAGAGTTCCAGATGGCCTATATAAAACTGAATACAGTACCACTTCATTTCAGTAATAGGGCCTAAGATTAGCCACTGAGGCATTGTGAAGTCTATTATCTAACGTCCAGTAAGCTGTCCCTAGCCAAGTACAGTACGGCGGTAGGATTTCTGAGGATGATTTTAAAACAGGCTTTCTCATCATGGGAGTTTCCTGTCACTCAGCCATAGGGGGCAAACGTTTTGTCTTCTAAAGAGATGATACCATCTTTTGGGTACTGGTTTCACATCTTATTCCTGGACCATTCTTTTTCCTATGTCAGTCAGAGTGAGAATCCCATCTGCTTAAACCATTAGCCAAATTGAAGAGGACAGAATTCAAGTTTGAAAATGAAGTGTCTAGAATTAAACTAGATATTATAAGCTTCCCCGGTGAGATCAAATTAAGTAGCCATGTGAGGCGTGACAGTGATATGAGGCGGAAACAAGAATATCACGAATTAGAAGACATCTAATGTAAATCTTACCACTCAGTTAATTATGTTTCACATAAACAAAGTTTGAATTTGTTCATCAAATCCCATTTTGCTCTCAAGATACAGTGTATCTGTTACTGGATCCCTCAAAAGACATACTTCAATCAGAACATCCAGCTGCTAACTAATGAGAACATGCTCCTATATGCATGGTTAATGAATACTTTCCATAAGTCTCTCCTTCATCTATGCAGGATGCAGATCTCTAGTCTTAAGCAGCTGACCTTCCATTGCTGACTGTGTAGATCCAACAAAGCTGTGGTATCATGGTGCCCCACGGTTATCGGCCAGACTAAACATCAGGCAGACAGACTACAGTACGCTTCCTGTTGTTGACATTTCTCAAGGCGGCAGGTTTTCCTTGCGACTGAGTTTAATGAACGTGATGCTCCCGAATGTCGCAGCGGTCTAAGGCACTGCATCTCAGTGCAAGAGGCGTCACTACAGTCCCTGGTTCGAATCCAGGCTGTAGCACATCCGGCGTGATTGCGAGTCCCATAGGGCGGCGCACAATTGGCCCAGCATCGTCGAGGGTAGGCTGTCATTGTAAATAAGAATTTGTTCTTAACTGACTTGCTTAGTTAAATAAAGGTTAAATGCGCTCATACCTCCCGCTAAGGCATCTGTTGGGTGAGACTCACCACAGATGGAGAAAGACAGAAAACAGCTTCTAGGCTTTCATTTCAAAGAAAGATGATCCAGCTATACCACCTCTTATCTTTTTCCTCTCTCTCTCTGTGTCTGTATCTGAGGTGATCACACTGATCATGTAAAATGAAGTACGACACACTCCCATGGGTGGAAACATATCCCTCGCATTCATCACTGGAGCTTCATTGTCAGAAGTTGATCCACAGAACAGACATAAATCTCTCTGCCAAATCCCGTTGAAGAGAACAGGGCAATTTACTCATCTCAACCAGAGAGAGGATGGATATGGAAAGTGATTATACTTCACCTGACCCTCCACAACGCAATACAGAGCTATTTGGAGTCTGGGTTACTGTACACACTGTACAGACATTCATGAGCGAGGATAACCCTTATCCATTGTTTACTAAAAATAAATTACATTCTGTGAGTTAGCATACCAGACCACAGTGCTGGCTGAGAATTGCAGTGTGGATGCCACCCTCAGGAATATGATGAAGTGTGGTCATGGGCTTAGGTGTCACTGGATTAGGAGAGGAAGAAAGGGTCAAAGAAACCAATGGGCCTCTCGAGTGGCGCAGTGGTCTAAGGCACTGCATCGCAGTGTTAGCTGTCACTATAGATCCAGGTTCGATTCCAGGCTGTGTTGCAGCCAGCCGTGACTGGGAGACCAATTAGGTGGTGCACAATTGGCCCAGCATTGTTTGGGTTAGGGGAGGCTTTGGCCGGCCGGGTTGTCCTTGTTCCAAGGCTCTCTAGCGACCCCTGTGGCAGTCCGGGCACATGCACACTGACATGGTTGCCAGGTGTACAGTGTTTCCTCTGACACATTGGTGAGGCTGGCTTCCAGGTTAAGTGGGCATTGTGTCCAGAAGCAGTGCAGCTTGGAGGGATTGTGTTTCGGGGGACGCATGGCTCTTGACCTTCGCCTCTCCCGAGTCCATACGGGAGTTGCAGCAATGGGACAAGACTGTAACTACCAATTGGGGAGAAAATGGGGTGTAAAAAAAGATATACATTAAAAAACTATTCACAGGTCTTCTGCCTTAAATGAGGCAGCTCTTTTCTCCACCAATCTTGTATACTGTTGTTCAACTGTGTCTTGTTGTTGAAGACAAAACACATGATCGTTATAATGATTCTCTCTTGATTGAGAACTCTCTGTTCTTTTTCTTTAGTTGTTGTTTGGTTCTCAGGGTCTCTATTAGGATGTAGCCTAAATGTCTGATAAGGTCTCTGAAGCTCTCACTTGTATTGTAATTGGCAGAGATATCAGAACATGAACTACACTGCTGTTTGGCAAAGGGCTTCAGTGTCAAAACCACGGTCTGCTCTCATGAGAGAGGGGGGTGAGAGATAGCACAGAGAAAGCAAGGGTAATGAGAGCGAAGCCTAGCAGCTTTTGGCAGAGATCCTAGGAAATCACTCAACACATTGCAGGTTCAAGCATGATTGTTTGAAGTTGTGTTGTTTTTCTATTTGTGAATTCATTTCAGATAATAGAGTGACAGCTGTTCAGTAGTGGGGCGTGTAATTAAACAACTTTGTATGCCTAATGCATACTGCTAATTGACAGTTGTTGTCATCTCTTCAATTTTTGTCAAAGAGCAATGAACAAAAGCTTGGCATCTATTGGATTTTCCATCCATTAGGCAAAACAGTTGAGATTCAATTTACATCAAAAGGAAAATATAATACAAATGAGAGACACATTAATTACAACAATGACAAATAACTTTTATTAAATCTTTTTTTGTAGTTAGTCATAGCTGCTCCAACACATTTGTGTATTTACAAATAATGGCCTTCGTATGAAATACAGTACATTTGCAGAACATTCTGGTGAAGAGAGTTGGACCGGGGAGAGAGGGAGGAGTTACAACAGTCTGGGGAGGTGAGGACGATAGGGCTGGGATAACAGACAGTCACTGGGGACAGGGACAGAGGACAGGGACAGAGAACAGGGACAGAGGACAGGGACAGAGAACAGGGACAGACGACAGGGACAGAGGACAGCGACAGAGGACAGCGACAGAGGACAGCGACAGACGACAGGGACAGAGGACAGCAACAGAGGACAGCGACAGAGGACAGCGACAGAGGACAGGGACAGAGGACAGGGACAGAGGACAGGGACAGAGGACAGGGACAGAGGACAGGGACAGACGACAGGGACAGAGGACAGGGACAGGGGACAGAGGACAGAGGACAGGGACAGAGGACAGGGACAGAGGACAGGGACAGACAACAGGGACAGAGAACAGGGACAGAGGACAGGGACAGAGGACAGGGACAGAGAACAGGGACAGAGGACAGGGACAGAGGACAGCGACAGAGGACAGCGACAGAGGACAGCGACAGAGGACAGCGACAGAGGACAGCGACAGAGGACAGGACAGAGGACAGGGACAGAGGACAGGGACAGACGACAGGGACAGAGGACAGGGACAGAGGACAGGGACAGAGGACAGGGACAGAGGACAGGGACAGAGAACAGGGACAGACGACAGGGACAGACAACAGGGACAGACAACAGGGACAGAGGACAGCGACAGAGGACAGGGACAGAGGACATAGGAGGGCACAGTGGTGTCAGGTTCAGGCTACATGGCTACAGTAGCAGGTGCCAGGTGAAAAGCTCCTCCTAAAAGACTCAATTCACCCTGTAACACAACTGCATCTCATACTGTACATCAACTTTTGAATGGAAAATTACACAAGTTAACTGATTCATGACATTGTGATATGGACAGAAAACCAACACTTAACAAGCTTTACAAAATCTCCTGAATTCAGATAACAACATGGTGCTGCTGACTACTGAAGCTTCCTCTGAAACCATTGTAGTGAAGATTAAGAGGGACCACAGACAAACTAAGCATGTACAGGGACTCAAAACATTAGGCGCCTAAACCACATTTCAGATGCAAATACTACTAAGCTCTGGTCAAAAGAGGAGGGCGATGGGAGTGCAGTATGGTTCTTGGATGAGCATGGATGGATATAGTGCACTTCCAATAGTAGAGCCCTTAACTTGGGCACTTCAACCTCCACACACACACTATAACATTGATATGTGAAAACCTTACACGAAAGATATGGACTGTAACATTGATCATGTTTCTCCTACTAAAAGATATTAAACAAATGTAATCAACAGTTTTTGATATCCAACATTGACTTCATTCTCTCACTAACAGCATTAACAATGTGTCTTTGTTAACTGCGGTTGTCCTTCAAAGAGGTGTGAGATCCACTGCTCTAACACTACGTTATATGAGACTACAGCTGGATACACAGTATCCATGAGACAAGCTGATCCGTGTTTCCCAACATTGACTGGCTGAAGTGAATGATGTCAGTCACAATGAATTTCAGCTTTTCTTATTTAAAGACTTGTTCAAACTGAATCCCACACTTGCAGCCAACAGAGGCAGAGGCTAATGTATTTCTCAGTGATAGTCCATCCCCTTTACAAAGGATGTGAGTTGGTGTCAGTACACTAAATAGACTGTGTATCAGACAGTGGAAGGACATATTTACCGTGTTCCTGTGTTTGAGAAGCCCATCACTATTGATCTCAGCTGGCCTTTTCTCTCTCCTCATTACTCATTCCAGTCCTCTGGTGGTAAAAAATTACCTCTGGGCTGAACAGGACACCTCTCTCTCCCTGCTAGTGAACCTATCCAGAGGCTGAACAGGACACCTCTCTCTCCCTGCTAGTGAACCTATCCAGAGGCTGAACAGGACACCTCTCTTTCCCTGCTAGTGAACCTATCCAGAGGCTGAATAGGACACCTCTCTCTCCCTGCTAGTGAACCTATCCAGAGGCTGAACAGGACACCTCTCTCTCCTTGCTAGTGAACCTATCCAGAGGCTGAACAGGACATCTCTCTCTCCCTGCTAGTGAACCTATCCAGAGGCTGAACAGGACACCTCTCTTCCTCACTCTCTCTCATCTCTCGTTCTCCCTCCTGGTGGTCGATTTTTCTCATTCCAGAAATAACTAGCGCATGGCCCCCCAGCATGTGGTCTGCTTGGACACCGCTCCTCACGACATCAAAGACACGGCTAAATCACACTAGAGCTGCAGCTGCTACAGATGAAACCAACGTTGCCACAACCTACCTTCAACTTTTGGAGAAACGTTGGACCTGTTGGAAAGTGTGGGTTGATCATCACTGAATGGTCGCTAACCTATCAATATCAATGAAGGTTTTTGTTGTTTGCTTGGGGAAAAAACTCAAGAATATTACTAAGAACATAATTGAAACTAATCGTACTAGTTATAGAGTCATCCCTGAACTTTTTGTTTATGTACAGTACATAATTGTAGTTTTGTAGAGGTTATGACAATGTTGAAAAGAAGTAGTGGATGGTAATATGGGCTGACTTGTTAGGACACATACAGTTTGTGATTACTGTTACAGGGAAGAAACACAGTTCTAACACACATTCTGACACCCTGATACAACATCCAACTATGTCCTCTTCCCTGAACTCTGTTAGATAAAAACAATCCAATTCCATTTTGTGTCCAAGCCCAGATATTACATGTGTATGAAACATAACTACACCTTTCCAAAATAAAAAGAGAGACTGGTGCTTTTAAGTGGTGGGATGTTTTGGGCTTGTCTCTGCACTAGTTACAGTGACTGAACCAGAACAATCAGAAAAGGGAAAGAGCACAAGGACTCAACAATAAATAGGAAAATACATTTGCCTGACAAAATACCATATCAACTCCCAGGCTCCTCGCAAATATACACCCGTGTTGCTTGCTAAATTTGAATTACGTGATTCATTTAAAAAATACATGAATTGATCACTAATTCCCCTAAAAGGACACAAATTGCTAAACATGAGTGCTTCTTTTTTTCCGGTTCAGCTAAGATCGTTCACTCCCAGTCTCTGAATCATCAAATCCAACCCCCATCTCATGAACTTCTAATGGACTCTTCAAAGGCAAGAAAATAACAGAGCCCCCTCCCCTTGGCAACAGGACTTCTCCAAGCAACAACCATGGCTCTGGATCCTTGATTCACCATTGATTGACCAGCATGCCTTGTCCTCATTTGATTGGCCAGTATGTCTTGGCCACATTTGATTGGCCAGTATTCCTTTGCTTCATTGCCATTGGCTGATCTGATCAGTCACAAGCCATCTTCAAATGATCATAGTTATTCGCTGTAAGACTTCATCATATTCTCAATCAAAGTCATTTCGGGGCTTGAAAAAAAGTTATTTTTAGTAGTTCTTGTTCCGTTGTTTCATCTTGCAAAAGGTATGGTGGGACCACAGAAGAGAGAGTGATTTTGTGTGAGGACCACAGAAGAGAGAGAGAGAGAGAGAGAGAGAGAGAGAGAGAGAGAGAGAGAGAGAGAGAGAGAGAGAGAGAGAGAGAGAGAGAGAGAGAGAGAGAGATGGGGACAGCAAATTCACTGGAATACTATGACCTTCAATATTAACATCTACAGGAAAGTAAAATGACAAAATGAGAGTCAAAAAGGCTTTTGGCATCTTAACTCCCCAAAGCAAAGTTTATAAAAAGGTCTTCCCCCTTAGAAGTCCACCTCTCCCCGGCACTCAGACTGCCTTTTAAAAAGTGCACCTTGGGGGTTGTATGGTCCAGTCAGGTCCGCCCTGTCTAAAACCCTCAGGCTGGGCGCTATAAAGACAAGATGGCTGCACAGAGAACCAGGGCGGAGGTGACCAGCAGGCCAGTGGTCTGAACCCGGCCCACCGAGTTGACGTCACCTCGGGACGGCTCGGCTGATTCGTGACTGGTATCATCTAGATGGAGGAAGCAAGGAGGGAGAGAGGAGGAGATAAGAATCCCTGAGACATCAAGAGATATTATCATTTAGCTGCAACGACTGAAACATTCATGTATGAAATGGAGTGGTGGCTTTGTCATTCCATCAACTTTCTATGTGACTGACTCATCCATTCAGCTGGTACAATGGGAAACTATGAGCCCCTTCGGAATTCTGTATTAGGAAATATAATTTGTCATACCCGGGTACACAGACACTCTCAAGCATGCAGGCAGGCACGTACCCCTACACACAGTTTATGGAGTCTTACAAACCTCTTGGTTCTAGGGAATTGTCCACCCTCTCATTCACGTCAAAGACCCGATCGTGAACACTGACAGTTTTCACACAATTGTCTGCAACAAAAGGAAAGGGTGGAACGTGAACATTCACAGCGAGCCCAAGATTGATATTCGACTCTCACACAATTCATTTAAAGTTTTTTCACAGTTTGAAAGAAATAGAAAATAGAATGTTCTTTCAGAAATCCACTTACTTGCTGGTCTGACGAACACCTTCAGTCGAAGGCAACTTCTCCTTCCATTGTCAGCAACGGTGGATGCTGTGAAAACAGTTCAGTTATGTTAGGAACAATGCTTATCGACATATACGTCAAACAGAGAGCTATCACACCCCAAACAAGGTGAAGATTCCACTGACTTGAAGGTTCTCAATGGATGCAATTTGTGATAAATGTAGCATACTGTCTGTCGATCAAACGCCTGAAACACATCTTTCTATTGGCTACGGAGTGAGGGCAACATCTGCACCTCAGACTTCCATTAGCTTCCAATAACAAAAACACATGCTCCCGAGTAACATCCACATCTGCTACTCAAACTTCCATTGGTTCAAAGGACAGTCTGCACCTGCTACTCAAACTTCTATTGGCTCCAAATTTCATCCACATCTGCAACACAGAAATCTATTGGCTCAGAGTAACATCACCGTCTGCTATGAAGTATTTGATTGGCTGCAGAGACCATCAAAACCTGACACTGAGTTCTATTAGCAGTAAATTAGCACAACCCTGCTACACAGACGTAAACTCTGGGTAACTGGAATATGACAGCTGCTTCACTAAATCTCAGTGGTGGCAAGTCACTTCGACTCAGGCCGCTCCAACTTCTGACCTGCAACAACTAGACAATGTCACCTAGGACATAGTCACCAAACAAGACTGCGGCGGTTTCATATTGTGTGATGTCTTGAGAAGCAATAGTTCTGAAGTCCCTATCGCTCTTCTATACGGAAAGTAGGTTGTGACTGAGATCTTGTTCTTGTTGCTAGTTTGACAGACTCTGACCTGTGCTTGTATTAATCTATAGAATGGCTCTGTTCTTCTCCCACCCCACCCAGACAGTGCTCTGTGGGCCTCTGTGTTCTGACCACATCATTTCCGGGCCTGCCTGGGGTCTCAAGCTGCTCTCAATCTAGTCATAAACCCCCACCAACCCCTCAGGGCACCATCATGCTGTGTGTGTGTGTGTGTGTGTGTGTGTCTCAGAGAAAGAGCGAGAGAGAGAGCGAGAGGCAGTTTGTCCTATTGACTATCCCATATCATGAGATTCTCTTCTTCAAGCAGCAGTCATCGAAATTGTTAAAAGGTTTTGAAAACAATTCTAAAAAATACAACAGGACAATGGATGAAGATACTCCAAACGTTTAGAATTTAAAACATCTATCAGATATTGACAAAGCACATAACACATTTTACTCGTGCGGGCAAATAATGAGTTCAGGGATTTTGGTGGGAATCCAGGTATTCAATTTATTGTAAAAAAAATATATATTTGATACACTGCCGATTTTGCAGGTTTTCCCACTTACAAAGCATGTAGAGGTCTCTAATTTTCATCATAGGTACACTTCAACTGTGAGAGACGGAATCTAAAACAAAAATCCAGAAAATCACATTGTATGATTTTTAAGTAATGAATTAGCATTTTATTGCATGACAAAAGTATTTGATACATCAGAAAAGCAGAACTTAATATTTGGTACAGAAACCTCTGTTTGAAATTACAGAGCTCATACGTTTCCTGTAGTTCTTGACCAGGTTTGCACACACTGCAGCGGGGATTTTGGCACACTCCTCCATACAGACCTTCTCCAGATCCTTCAGGTTTCGGGGCTGTCGCTGGGCAATACTGACTTTCAGCTCCCTCCAAAGATTTTCTATTGGGTTCAGGTCTGGAGACTGGCTAGGCCACTCCAGGACTTTGAGATGCTTCTTACGGAGCCACTCCTTAGTTGCCCTGGCTGTGTGTTTCGGGTCGTTGTCATGCTGGAAGACCCAGTTACGACCCATCTTCAAAGCTCTTACTGAGGGAAGTAGGTTGTTGGCCAAGATCTCGCGATACATAGCCCCATCCATCCTCCCCTCAATACGGTGCAGTCGTCCTGTCCCCTTTGCAGAAAAGCATTCCAAAGAATGATGTTTCCACCTCCATGCTTCACATAGGGATGATGTTCTTGGGGTTGTACTCATCCTTCTTCTTCCTCCAAACATGGCGAGTGGAGTTTAGACGAAAAAGCTACATTTTTGTCTCATCAGACCACGTGACCTTCTCCCATTCCTCCTCTGGATCATCCAGATGGTCATTGGCAAACTTCAGATGGGCCTGGACATGCGCTGGCTTGAGCAGGGGGACCTTGCGTGCGCTGCAGAATTTTAATCCATGACGGCGTAGTGTGTTACTAATGGTTTTCTTTGAGACTGTGGTCCCAGCTCTCTTCAGGTTATTGACCAGGTCCTGCCGTGTAGTTCTGGGCTGATCCCTCACCTCCCTCATGATCATTGATGCCCCACGAGGTGAGATCTTGCATGGAGCCCCAGACCGAGGGTGATTGACCTTCATCTTGAACGTCTTCCATTTTCGAATAATTGCGCCAACACTTGTTGCCTTCTCACCAAGCTGCTTGCCTATTGTCCTGTAGTCCATCCCAGCCTTGTGCAGGTCTACAATTTTATCCCTTATGTCCTTACACAGCTCTCTAGTCTTGGCCATTGTGGAGAGGTTGGAGTCTGTTTGATTGAGTGTGTGGACAGGTGTCCTTTATACAGGTAATGAGTTCAAACAGGTGCAGTTAATACAGGTAATGAGTGGAGAAGAGGAGGGCTTCTTAAAGAAAAAATAACAGGTCTGTGAGAGCCGGAATTCTTACTGGTTGGTAGGTGATCAAATACTTATGTCATGCAATAAAATGCAAATGAATTACTTAAAAATCATACAATGTGGTTTTCTGGATTTTTGTTTTAGATTCCGTCTCTCACAGTTGAAGTATACCTATGATTAAAAAAATACAGACCTCTACATGCTTTGTAAGTAGGAAAACCTGCAAAATCGGCAGTGTATCAAATACTTGTTTTCCCCACTGTATATACAATGTCTTATTCTATCAGGTATTTTTTAAATATTTTGTGTTAATACAAAGAAAATGATATGTGCCTCATTTGCATAAATAATGTATTTGCGTGCATTCATTCTAATGAAATCAAATGTTATTTGTTTTAAGAAAAATACATGTTACGAATGTATTTATTAAAATAAACTGAAGTTAAAAAAAATAAGAAAATAGAAAAATAACAAATAATTAATGAGCAACAATAAAATAACAGTAACTAGGCTACATACAGGGGGTACTTCATTAACATCAAGGGGTGGAACAGGGCTGCAGCCACCAAACACCTGCTCTGTCTACCCTACCTGCTGTTTACCCTACCTTCTCTGTCTACCCTACCTGCGCTGTCTACCCTACCTGTACTCACCTGCACTGTCTACCCTACCTGTACTCACCTGCTCTGTCTAACCTACCTGTACTCACCTGCACTGTCTACCCTACCTGTACTCACCTGCACTGTCTACCCTACCTGTACTCACCTGCTCTGTCTAACCTACCTGTACTCACCTGCACTGTCTACCCTACCTGTACTCACCTGCACTGTCTACCCTACCTGTACTCACCTGCACTGTCTACCCTACCTGCACTCTCTACCCTACCTGCACTGTCTACGCTACCTTCTCTGTCTACCCTACCTGCACTGTCTACCCTACCTGTACTCACCTGCACTGTCTACCCTACCTGCACTGTCTACCCTACCTGCACTGTCTACCCTACCTGTACTCACCTGCACTGTCTACCCTACCTGTACTCACCTGCACTGTCTACCCTACTTGTACTCACCTGCTCTGTCTACCCTACCTGTACTCACCTGCACTGTCTACCCTACCTGTACTCACCTGCTCTGTCTAACCTACCTGTACTCACCTGCACTGTCTACCCTACCTGTACTCACCTGCACTGTCTACCCTACCTGTACTCACCTGCACTGTCTACCCTACCTGCACTGTCTACCCTACCTGCACTGTCTACGCTACCTTCTCTGTCTACCCTACCTGCACTGTCTACCCTACCTGTACTCACCTGCACTGTCTACCCTACCTGCACTGTCTACCCTACCTGCACTGTCTACCCTACCTGTACTCACCTGCACTGTCTACCCTACCTGTACTCACCTGCACTGTCTACCCTACTTGTACTCACCTGCTCTGTCTACCCTACCTGTACTCACCTGCACTGTCTACCCTACCTGTACTCACCTGCTCTGTCTACCCTACCTGTACTCACCTGCTCTGTCTACCCTACCTGTACTCACCTGCACTGTCTACCCTACTTGTACTCACCTGCTCTGTCTACCCTACCTGTACTCACCTGCACTGTCCACCCTACCTGTACTCACCTGCTCTGTCTACACTACCTGTACTCACCTGCTCTGTCTACACTACCTGCTCTGTCTACCCTACCTGCTCTGTCTACCCTACCTGTACTCACCTGCTCTGTCTACCCTACCTGCTCTGTCTATCCTACCTGCACTCACCTGCTGTCTACCCTACCTGCTCTGTCTACCCTACCTGTACTTACCTGCTCTGTCTACCCTACCTGCACTCACCTGCACTGTCTACCCTACCCGAACTCACCTGCACTGTCTACCCTACCTGCACTCACCTGCCCTACTTGTTCTTACCTGCTCTGTCTACCCTACCCAAACTCACCTGCACTGTCTACCCTACCTGTACTCACCTGCACTGTCTACCCTACCTGCACTCACCTGCACTGTCTACCCTACCTGTACTCACCTGCTCTGTCTACCCTACCTGCTCTGTCTACCCTACCTGTACTCACCTGCTCTGTCTACCCTACCTGCACTCACCTGCTCTGTCTACCCTACCTGCACTCACCTGCTCTGTCTACCCTACCTGTCACGTTCTGTTTGTGTTAATAGCAGTGTGTCAATAGCAGGATACCCTCGGATTAAAAATCAACACGCTTGGCTACATATTACACCTATCTATACATACTTTACATTGTTTGCGAGATCAGACATAATATCACTATAATCTGAGTATTCATTTTTGGAAGTTGCTTTCATTTCAGTGCATCTCATTTGTATGCATTTCAACTGTATTAAATTATTACTTTTTTAAATTCCACCCAATAAAATAAAGTAATCTTTCTTGTGATATAAGTGTTAAGATGGTGCATTATCTCCCTGACAAAGCTTTATTGTTCTCATAAATGCAACAGAAGACTGTGTTCCATTGAGCCCATTTCAGCCATTACCGGTGTGTTTGGCAGGTGATTACAAACATTTCCGCAGTCGTTACGTTAATGGAAATAAACGACAGCCACACGCAAGAGTATGAAGGAGTTGTAGGAGTGAAATGAAAGCAATAAATCCAGCGAGATTTAAGTGACAAGTGGATTTTGCACCCCTCAGACACATGAAAAAGACAGATCCTCAGGTGGGTGGGGCATGGTCGTTGCTACTTCTTCCCAGTGAATGATACTGGCAGTAAATTCCAGATAAAAACTAGCCTTGTCAGTATTTCCACAGCGGAAGACTGGACTTCCCATTTCAAAGCACTTAGCGTGACTATGAAACAAGATAAAAATTGTCTTTAAAACTTGATGATGAGAGTTATATTGGCAGTGTGTTGGGGGAAAAAACAGCCAGGGGTGTCAATCATGACTCTTTTGTCTGTGTCAGCAAGTATCATGTAACTTACCTCACACCCCTACAGTGGCAGGCACACAGGCCAGACTGCACTAGCTCCCTTTCCATTCAGACAGACAGACAGACAGACAGACAGACAGACAGACAGACAGACAGACAGACAGACAGACAGACAGACAGACAGACAGACAGACAGACAGAGTCTGGGCTCCACAACACACACCACACAGCCAATAAACTACTTTTCTACGACTCTGCCTCACGTGCTGCGACACTGGATCTGTGGTTAGTCATGCCATGCAGCCCAGCAGAGAATAAACTAGCAGGGCAGAATAGACAGACTGGAGGACAGTAAACCTCATGCAGACACTCAGAGTATACAAATAAAGTACAAATTCAGAAAACATCCTCTCATGAACACACACCATCCTATGAACGTGCCGAAGATGATCCCACATACACACTTTAAAAAACAAACATTTAACCTTTACTTAACTAGGCAAGTCAGTTAAGAACAAATTCTTATTTACAATGACGGCCTACACCAGCCAAACCCAGACAACGCTGGGCCAATTGTGCTCCATCCTATGGGACTGCCAATCACAGCCGGTTGTGATACAGCCTGGATTCAAACCAGGGTGTCTGTAGTGACACCTCTAGAACTGAGATGCAGTGCCTTAGACCACTGCGCCACTCGGAAGCACAGACATACACAACACCAGACACACACAGACATACACAACACCAGACACACACAGACATACACAACACCAGACACACACAGACATACACAACACCAGACACATACAGACATACACAACACCAGACACACACAGACATAAGCAACACCAGACACACACAGACATACACAACACCAGACACACACAGACATACACAACACCAGACACACACAGACATACACAACACCAGACACACACAGACATACACAACACCAGACACATACAGACATACACAACACCAGACACACACAGACATACACAACACCAGACACACACAGACATACACAACACCAGACACACACAGACATACACAACACCAGACACACACAGACATAAGCAACACCAGACACACACAGACATACACAACACCAGACACACACAGACATACACAACACCAGACACACACAGACATACACAACACCAGACACACACAGACATATACAACACCAGACACACACAGACATACACAACACCAGACACACACAGACATACACAACACCAGACACACACAGACATACACAACACCAGACACACACAGACATATACAACACCAGACACACACAGACATACACAACACCAGACACACACAGACATACACAACACCAGACACATACAGACATACACAACACCAGACACACACAGACATACACAACACCAGACACACACAGACATACACAACACCAGACACACACAGACATACACAACACCAGACACACACAGACATACACAACACCAGACACACACAGACATACGCAACACCAGACACACACAGACATAAGCAACACCAGACACACACAGACATACACAACACCAGAAACACACAGACATACACAACACCAGACACACACAGACATAAGCAACATCAGACACACACAGACATAAGCAACACCAGACACACACAGACATACACAACACCAGACACACACAGACATACACAACACCAGACACATACAGACATATGCAACACCAGACACACACAGACATACGCAACACCAGACACACACAGACATATGCAACACCAGACACACACAGACATAAGCAACACCAGACACACACAGACATACACAACACCAGACACACACAGACATACACAACACCAGACACACACAGACATAAGCAACACCAGACACACACAGACATACACAACACCAGACACACACAGACATACACAACACCAGACACACACAGACATACACAACACCAGACACATACAGACATACACAACACCGGACACACACAGACATACACAACACCAGACACACACAGAGATACACAACACCAGACACACACAGAGATACACAACACCAGACACACACAGACATACACAACACCAGACACACACAGACATAAGCAACACCAGACACACACAGACATACACAACACCAGACAGACACAGACATACGCAACACCAGACACACAATGACACAAGCAACACCAGACACACACACAGACATAAGCAACACCAGACACACACAGACATACACAACACCAGACACACACAGACATACACAACACCAGACACATACAGACATATGCAACACCAGACAAACACAGACATACACAACACCAGACACACACAGACATACGCAACACCAGACACACACAGACATAAGCAACACCAGACACACAGAGACATACACAACACCAGACACACACAGACATACACAACACCAGACACACACAGACATACACAACACCAGACAAAAGCTAGGGGCTCAGATGCCATGTAACTTAAGTCTGAACAGGGTTCATCTCATTATCTATGTAGATCTTCAGACTGTATCTACGGAGCAGGACCTGGGCTTTTGAAGCCAGGGCTTTACAGCAGACAGTCATCCCCAGACACACAGGGAGAGCCAGACTCTCAACTGTCTCCCCAGAAAATTGGATTTCTATCCCCTGAGATTAGGATCAGACTTCCCTATTGGCTCTATTAGAAAAACATGCAGCCCTAAGCCTGGGAGAAGCCCGGGTTCACATCCAGACATCAGGACAGGCTGAACTCTGACCCCCTCAGGCCACCCCTTCTGATCCCCCTGATGGCTTCCTGCAGGCGTCTGTCTGCCAGACGGACGGAGACCCAGAGCCAACCAACCGCAGGTGTCATCCATTTGATTTAACCTACCCGTTCCTCTCTTCTCCTGGGGGGTTAACTATCCACAGAGGGGACCAAGGGGTGTCTGTCTGTTGTTGGCGCTGTGTTGTTGACACCAGCACACATCAATTCCCATACATTTGACTTACTTGTTGCAAGTTCACAGCTCCATTGTCCAACAGTGTTAGAACATGTGCTAGTATCATCTAATAATGTAACTCTTTTGTTAAACTTGACAGATCAGACGCATGCAATGTGATACTGAAACGAATATCACATGGTTTATTGTGAGATATCCAGCCTTTCTGGAACTACGTAGAGGGACGAGAGTTCAGAGGATGTTGGAGCAGATTAGTGTACACCTCAGTATGTTCCCCGGGTGTGATTACGTACACCTCAGTATGTTCCCCGGGTGTGATTACGTACACCTCAGTATGTTCCCCGGGTGTGATTATGTACACCTCTGTTAGTTATTTCATCTTCCTCTCAATGTTCTGGGTGAAAAACAGCCTCTTTTCTGAGTGAATCTCTAACTGTCTAACAGTTGATCTCTAACTGTTGTCAAGGAGGGAAATGCCTTTAGGCTGTGTGGCCTGTCTCTCTTTCTCTTTCGCTCTCCCTTAGTTTCACTGTAAAAGCCCTACTGTATATATACTTGATGGCTATTTAGACTTCTTGGCTCTCCTATCTGCACATTAAACAGTCTGATAGACATCCTAGGGTAAAGTCCATTACCTACTCACAGATATACACAGAAGCACCACACCACGCTCTGTATATTCAATCCAGTAGAATAACATCCTAGGAGATTGGGCAAATCAGTAGATCATGTGTCTTTAAGGACTGGCGATTCGTCAGGCAGCTTGGGTCTGAGGCGTGCGGCTGAGGCCTGGGCTGATGCTACTCAGGAGTGGGCCTAAGTGAAGCCATCTCTGTATGGGGAAGGAGACATACTGTATCCTAGCAGGCCACCCCTTGCTCTCCTATTTAGTCTCAGCTCTCTGCTCTGTAGGGCGCCGAGTCCTCTTGTAAAAACATGGCTTCAGATGCTTGTGTTCAAGAGGCCTTCTCACAAGCAGCAGAAAGCTGAGCCTGGCGAGTTTGTAACAAAGACTCTTCAGAGGGAGACCACGAGAACGGAGATGTTTTCCCCTCGGGCAAATGTTTAGGTTTGAACCTCTTTGCAAAACAAAGTTCTACTTTGCTATTGTTTCCCCGTTGTCAGTTCCATTGGATGGACTCTAAATAATGTTTTCTCACATCATACCCTTATATCATCTAAGTATGTTCTGCTCTGCCCAAGTAGACTGAGGTCACAAAATACTGTGTTAACTCTCCACTGATATCATAAGTGTCCATATCATGCAGGATAACTGTGGTAGCCCTCTGTCTCTCTCTCTCTCTGCCTTTAAGCGAAGCTTTCACATATCCCATATCATAGTACTGTAGTAGCAACAGCGTTAACTCAGTTTGTTGGGGCATGGTGCTTGCAACAGCAGAGCTGTTGGTTTTGATTCCCGCATGGAACATACTTTATACTGAATGCTTTTGTTAACTTGGTTTATTTGAATATAAGCATGTGCTAAATTACCATAAAGATGTCAATAATGATATGTACTCACAGATGTAGTAGTACTCTCTGCCGGAGCGGAACTCGAAGCCCAGAGAGAAGGGGGTGAAGAGCTGGAACTTCTCGGAGAACTTCAGGGGTCCGTTGGGGGAGTGGGGCCTGTTACACTCCCAGCGTTTGAAGCCCTTGGCGGTGTGGTCACAGGAGCTGTAGCCGTCGTAGTTGACCATGTAGAGGACATAGCGCTCCATCCGCTCTTCAGGGACATAGTCCAGGTAGTGGGGACAGAAGACGTCCAGGTAGTCATTTATACACACGTCGATGTGGTAGTCACCCCGGTAGAACCTGAAAGGAAATCAGAGAGGTTCTGAGTAAGATTCTTCAGGACTACAACGTCTAATAGTACTGATACTAACATGCATTTCCATGATTCTACCTTCCTGGACGTCATCACTGATCAAACACTATAGGGCAGGTATAAGGCAAGGGCTTCATTGTGTAACTCTCATCTACTGTATCTAGTCATGTCAGATCAGTGATGTCTTCAAGAAGGGGAGTATCATAAGATGCATACTAAAAGTATGTGACCTATAGCCCTAGACGAGAAAAAATGTAACCAGATGTGTCTGACAGAGACACTGCAGACCGATCTACAGAAGACACATCTACGTCCTACTATCTAGTTTTGTTTACAGAATCCCACCATGTCATTCTCAATCCTCTCACCGCTCTAGAGCGGGTGCTCAAACCTCTTCTCTACCACCAGCCAAAAAGTATCTTACGACAGACTGCTAGTCAGTCATAAGCCACATATCAATGTTTGAGCTGGGCTGCGATGACTTATGAGAGTGCTGAAATTTAAGTCCCCCAGCGCCAAAGTCCAAATCCTCTGGTTAGCACGGGCCTTTGGCAGATTTAAGAGGATCCCCTCAAAAGAGGGAAATTTTCATTAGACCAATATGACATGCTGATGGAGGAGACCCGGTGGAATCTCTCTCAGCGCTGGGAAAAAAGTGTGTTTCTCAAGGCCCCAGAAACAGCCCCAACCAGATTCACATGGAGCTTCAGGGTAAACCGAGCGGCCCTCCAGAGGAAGGAGGACATCAGCCAGATATGCCAGGTATTCATTCCTGGGGAGTGATGCGATACACATATTCCCATAGGCCATATACGGTTGCATTTCTGATGCGTTTATTGGAGACAGATTGGTTTAGGTTGGCCAGCGCATCTCAGAGTCGCTAATGGCCGAGCTTGGTATCACTGACATACTGCGGATGTCTTCAATACTCCACCTCTGTTCATTGACACACTGGGGCCAGGGGAACAGGCTGGGGACCGTTACTGTGCATACTGTGCGGTGATGATTCCATACGGATGAACTCACTCGCGCTCTGTGGGAGGTTTCTCAATGTAAGGACTGAGATTCACTGACCGAGGAGCAGGTCTTACACCCACCTAACAACCTCTCCAGGGGGAGAGAAGCATTCTGAACTGATTCAGGGTCAGGTGAGATAGGAGGTTGCGTTGGACGGCAGTGCAGCTGTTCCCACTGACACGTACATTTCCAGGCTTTAAGAGGCGTGAGGAGTATAAAGGGTGCTGTGTGTTGGCTGGGACCTGCTGGGAGTATCAGGTTGTCCTTATACGGATTGCAAATGTGTTGCAGGATTAGTGACTCTCCTACTGGGTTTGGTGCGGCCACAGAGGAGGGTGTGTGGCTGTGTGTGTGTGTGTGTGTGTGTGTGTGTGTGTGTGTGTGTGTGTGTGTGTGTGTGTGTGTGTGTGTGTGTGTGTGTGTGTGTGTGTGTGTGTGTGTGTGTGTGTGTGTGTGCGCGCATTCCATGTGTGTCATATAGTCTGTGTGAGATTGTGTCTTTGTGTGTGATTTGTCAGCTAAATTCTCATATTTTTCTCTAATTATAGCCTGGTCAAACATGAAACTGTAGCCTTGTTTTCTCTCTAATTGTAGCCTGGTCAAACATGAAACTGAAGCCTTCTTTTCTCTCTCAAAGGCCCACTTTTCATGCTCCAGCTGAGTGCTGTGACTCCAGGCAGCAAAGCATGGCCTCAATCAGCCTCAGTTTCTTTGCCTTTCACTGATACCATAACTGACAGAGAGCAACCAAACCCCAGAGAGCCACTAGCAAGTACTGTATCACTTCCTCAGCCAGCGGCATTGTGGGATAGCCAGCTTGGTCTGTCCATCTCTCTAAGCTTGTAATGCTACCTTTCAACCTGTGTGTACCTTTAGCTGCTCTCACCTGTCACTCAAATCTGACCTGGGACCTGCCATAAAGATTAGCATTGATTAGAGAAGAGAGTTAGACTGAGAGGTGTGGGTGGTCACCATTCTGAAAGTGATGAGCAGAAGATTTATGTCAGGGGAGCTAAGCAGGGACCACAGAGAGGATTACTCTGACCCTCCTAGAGACACCTGAGAGAGCTTTGTGACGGATAGTACCAAATATCAATCCACACTGAGCCATAATCCTGAACCATAATGCTAAAACATATGTCTCGGTCTGACACTCAATATCACCGCAAGTGTGAGTTTTCAATCTTTACGTGAATGTCTTCAGACTACAGTAACGCTTCACAATGTACCGACAGAGCTCAATGGGGAAATCAGCATCAGGGTTTTGTCAGAGTTATTGTGTGAGTTCGCTCAAAGTCTCTCACAACGAACATCAATGTGGCAGACAAGGAAATAAAGAACTCTAGCTGTGAGGCTGACAACTCAAAAACTAATGACGTCATTAAGAAATCAACACCTTCATTTGTTAAATTCATTCATGTGACGCGATGAGCCAATAGAGTTTAAAAAATGAAGACACACAAATCCTATATCTATCCGTCTTTGGGATTAATGATGCCTGATTGGCTGAATTACTCACAGCCACTTAGACAGGCTCATGCATGATTCAGGGACTACCACTTTTAACAAAGCACTCTCATAACAATAATCCTTCTTTTCACTCCTCTCCTTCTCTCTTTCCCCCCTTCTCTTTCTCTCTGGTGACCAAACACAGGTAATGAATGGTTTGCACCCTGGTTCAGTGGAGGGGAGGATGAGAGGAGGGGAGGAGGGAGAGAGAAAGCCTTCCTGGTGTTTTCTATAATACATGATTACAGTGGTGTCAGAGCGAGGTCAAATTCCAATGGTTTTATAACAATAGGAGAAAAAAGGAGCCACTTTCCCTCCACAGACCACATGAAACCGCTGACCTGTTCCAAGCCACATAATGGAACAAACGACTAAATACAAACTAAGCGGTTGTGCGGGCAAACATTACGGGTTTCAACTGCACGTGTGTCTACACACACGTGCACACACACACACACACACACACACACTCCGTAGTTCATGTCACTGACCTTAGGGGGAGCTCTTTAGGTAGGTAATTACACCACTGTGGCTAACAGGCTAATGCATCTCTGGTGATTTGGCCCTGGGCACTGATGTCAACATATGGAGTCTATTTATCCCTCTGCCTGGTGTTTCCCCCTCTCCCTCAGGGCACCAGGCCTGACCTCCATCTACCTGGCAGATCATTCATAGCCCTGTGCCACCAACACCACCAGCACCAGCCATGGTTCAGACATCATTACCTCCACTGATCACACACATCTGTGCAGACACACGGACCGAGCTGTCTGCCAGGGTTCAGAGTCAGACTGGGCGTTGACAGCAAAAAGAGATGAGAAAAGAGAAAACTATAAAATAGACACTTTTCTCTTTTTTGTGGTACATTTCCCTGAGAACAAAACGTTTTGTCTGAGCTGCTCAGACAGGGACGAAAGTTATTGAGTTTTAGATTGAAAACACATGGCTGTTTGTGTAAGGTAGGTCCTACATGGCAAGAACATTACAATGTGTTACAGTCAGTAAAAGCAGGAGACAGAGTATTTAGAGTATGAGAGTGAGAACCAGCGTGAGAACCAGCGTGAGAACCAGAGTGAGAACCAGCGTGAGAACCAGAGTGAGAACCAGAGTGAGAACCAGAGTGAGAACCAGCGTGAGAACCAGAGTGAGAACCAGAGTGAGAACCAGCGTGAGAACCAGCGTGAGAACCAGCGTGAGAACCAGCGTGAGAACCAGCGTGAGAACCAGAGTGAGAACCAGAGTGAGAACCAGCATGAGAACCAGAGTGAGAACCAGAGTGAGAACCAGCGTGAGAACCAGCATGAGAACCAGAGTGAGAACCAGTGTGAACCCGTGTGATAACCAGTGTGAGAACCAGAGTGTGAACCAGTGTGAGAACCAGTTTGAGAACCAGTGTGAACCAGTGTGAGAACCAGTTTGAGAACCAGTGTGAGAACCAGTGTGCTAATGAGAGCGACAAAGAGAGAAAGAGAAGTGAACAGTGATTCTCAGCTGTTTTCTATGAATGACATAAGAAGTTAACTCACAGTACAGGACAGGTTAATGAATGATGATGCTATTCTGGTGGTCGAAGGGTGAAAGAGGCAGCACGTGGTGAGTGTCACTTAACACACACGCACACACACACACCGCGGGGCTCGGTCACTCACTGCTTAACACCAGGGGCTGACAGTCAATACCATTACCCTCTGGTCTCAAGGCCGACCCTAACACAGGTTGCCATCACACTGACTTACGACAATGCTATGTTCTACCTCTTTTTACATGCGTGATGTGCTCAAACCCCAGGGCACACACACACACACACACACACACAGATCTCAGGGTGCTCTCTGTCTATCTCAGAAGCCACATAACTCAAGAGGCTCCAAGTCTTGTTAAAATAACCCCACAAAGAATGGCACACTCAGTACCTTGGACCAAACTACCAAGTGTAGCATATAGCCCTAGCCTAGGTCATAGAAACACAGACACCTAGATCTACAGCAGATAAAGACATTGATGGAGCGTGAGCTGGGAGCACTAATAGATGCCTGTCTAGATGGCTAGACGCTACCTATCATTATCAGACCACTCCCATAGGACAGGAGAATATTGATCTGACATAAGAGCCAGGCCAGGGGTTAGAGGTCACTGACAGACCATTATTCAGCCAGGGCCTCAGTATTTGGCCAGTGTCTGAGTGAGGTGACGGGTATGACCCCGGGGTCGTCCATCTTAGGAGCTGCTGAGTAGGTGGCGGTGCTGCTGAAGGAAGGAAGGTGAAGTTTAATATGGTGGATGGATGAGGCTTCACCTTAGAGCAAACAGAGCTGCCCAGCCCTCTCATTAAACACAAACTTGCACACACGCATGCATGCGGACATGAGCGCGCACAAACACACTCACACATACGGTAATGGTATAAGCAGCAGGGATCTGTACAGGAAGGGTCTACCTCATCCCTTGTTTGACTATGGTGACCCTGACCCCCCTCACAGGCTTTGACATCTGACCCCTCTCTCCGGGGGCGATTTGAACCCCTGCACCGCCCTATCACTTTACTGCACCCCAGGGAACTCCAACCCGCCCTGCCCTGTGCCAAACCAACCCTGAACCCAGTATAGCAGGGAGGGGGCAGTGGTGAGAGAGAAAACCACAACGTCTGGAATCAATCACCCAACCATGACAAGGCTCCACAGCATTCACACACACCACAAGTCATCCAGTAGGGAGGTCTCACACAAATCATAGTTGGGTGAAATTGACTAAGGCGAGTGATTGTGTTCTGTGGGGAGATGGAAGAAAAGTAGGCTAAGTGCTTCTGTTGGATATTAGTTCTATTAAAGGTTGTATTCGTATTGGTTGTATTCAAGGTTGGGAAATGAAGGGATACGACATCTGCTTGTGTTAGATGTAGCATGGGTACAGTGGAACCAGAGGGGACGGTAGATGCCAGTGAGAGTGTGAGAGGGGGTGGTCTTTCCCCCACTCTGTCCCCTCAACAAACACCAGCAGCCCCAGGAAAAACAGCACATGTAAAATCATGTAAGGGCTAAACATAGAACGTCTACTGAGTGCCAGGCATGCCAGTGCCAAGCCACAACACCTGGCCCCCTCAATCTCACCCCTCTAGGCCCCCTAACCCGCCTCTACTGACCCCCTCTCCTCGACACCAAATGTCTGTCAAAGCCTCCTCCATCAGTCCACAACCAGAGCCCCACGGATACATCCACATCCACACAAACCACCTTAATAGACAGTGTTTCACATTCACACCTTCTGCAGCATTACAAGTGTGTTCAAAAATTATTTTATTATTATTTTATTTTTTTGCTATCTAACTTAGTAGTATACATCCACATCCACCACACACACCACCCCAAGAGGACATATCTAGAACTCAGCCATTGTGACTTTTCAAAGGGCAAGTTCATCTTCACATTTAAAATGGATTTAAAATGCCAACCCATGGCTAGTATTTACACAGTGGGCCCATTAAAGAGTTTCATAGCCAAACGCTCACACAGGGAGTTTAGCGATGCAGCTTATATTGTTCTGAGCTCCAGACCAGAGGACAGCAGGAACAAAGGCTGGTCCAGAACCACAGGCCAAGACCCAGTGGACCAAAGCAGCTCGCCCTGATATCATCGATGGACCAGCCCAGACATTACCAATACCAGCCGGTCACATAGCCCTATAGCACCTGCTCAGGCCTGGCTGAAGCCAACACTGACTCCTCCTCAAACCTGATTCCAGATCAGCTCTTCCAGCCCCAATCCTAACACTGACCATTAAAAATACAGCAACAAATCTGATCCTGGGCAAGCTGTCTAAGGGCCAATACGAATCACATGTCACTGGCTGTTCATATCCATTTGTCCAAGGATTTGCAGTGTCTTTCTGAAGATAGACGAGGTAATAACAGAGCGGGATAGCTTCTTTTGATAGATCACCTCTTGACAGGCCAGTTTCCATCCCAAAGAACACTGAGTCAGGCACTTCTCTGTCTGAGGTATGACGCCAGAGGAATAGAGACATACCGTAAAACAGATGCTCTGTCTCCCTCAGTCCATCCATCCACTTAGTGTTGGATCAGTGTATGTGTGTTTTTAAACCTGGCCTAGAAGTTTGGATCTCATCTCAGTATCGTCATGGACGGCAGAGTTGAGCACAGGTTAAAGAGCCTTCATTTAATCTGGGCATGGTTCCATCTATTCCCTACACGAAAGGAAAGCTGTTGGAAGATGTGTGTAGGCTATGTGTACAAGTGAGTGAGTGAGTGAGTGAGTGAGTGAGTGAGTGAGTGAGTGAGTGAGTGAGTGAGTGAGTGAGTGAGTGAGTGAGTGAGTGAGTGAGTGAGTGAGTGAGTGAGTGAGTGAGTGAGTGAGTGAGTGAGTGAGTGAGTGAGTGAGTGAGTGCGTGCGTGCGTGTATTCAGTGTGTGTGCACATTTTCGCATGTGTGAATGTGCATTCATATGTGTGGTGCAGACTCTCTGTGTATCTGCTGATAACAGTGCAGGACTGTGTGTTAAATCAAGCATTGCCAGCAGCAGCTGAATCCTCCTCTGCCTACTGCCTATCATTATCACTGTGTTCTAGTTAGCAGACTGTAGAGATTATCCCCAGTCACTGAACCATGGGCCACCTCATTTACCACACCACTTGATGTAATTGTTATTGGAGTGGAGATACTACCCTGATGAGCAAACTGCTAACGCCACCTCTCCTCTCCTCTCACTTCCACATTGTCACTGAGTGTTCTTGCCTCAGAGAGAGAGGGGGGTGAGAGAGAGAGAGAGAGAGAGAGAGAGAGAGAGAGAGCGAGCGGACTATAGTAATGCTTTAGACGAACACAGGTAAAATCATGGAAACCACTGGACCAAAACATTTTATCAACCTGTTTTGTTTGACGTAGATTTGACTGAAAATAAACCAAACCACCATTGAAACTCTATCATTGATTTTGTGGTTTGAAAAGACACATTTCACCCAGGCAGAAAGGGCCTTGTGTTGTGTGTCCCTGGGATTGTTCTGTGAGTCAGAGAGGACAGAGGGGCTTATTTTAGGTTTGCATGTTTCTGTGTAAAGCTGTCACTCAATTAGCGTACACATCTGTCCTTCCTTTCAGGAGCACAAGGTGGGCAGTGACCTGCGTAAGCACTATGGCTGAACGCTTCAGAACAGGAGTCTCGAAGACCACCGCATCCATGACCACCAACGAAATAGTATCTCCACATGCGTGTGCATGTGTGAGGGGTGGTGGGGGCAACGTTTAAAATCACTGTGAACCCACGTCAGTCAACATGTACGCGTTGAACACACAAGGCACTCATCGCACACCCAGGAACACACAGTGAACACTTGACGTGCTCAAAACGTTGTAGATAGTGTTTTATCCTTATAACAACACCCAATTACAACAACATGAAGGCTTTTCACCAGCCCTGCTCCCATATGCACTGTATCCCTGTTAGACTGATGCATAGGGTCATAGTGGACATGTTCCATAGGGTTAGAGTCAATGGGTCTATCATCATACATAATAAGGATTTTAACAGAGAAAGATGACTCAATAGACTCCAATATCTCATTTAAAGGCCTATCAAGGTGGTCTTGATCATGTGACCTGACCATGAAATACGCTGGCCATGAATCAAAACTAGAACAGTGTTATACATTTGACACCCCGGAAGGAGACTGGACTCTACAGCCACAGGTCAAGAGGTCATCATTAGGGTCTAATCCAGCCTACCCCTGTTAGTAACCCTAACCCAGCCTATCCCTGTTAGTAACCCTAACCCAGCCTATACCTGTTAGTAACCCTAACCTAGCCTATCCCTGTTAGTAACCCTAACCCAGCCTATCCCTGTTAGTAACCCTAACCCAGCCTATCCCTGTTAGTAACCCTAACCCAGCCTATCCCTGTTAGTAACCCTAACCCAGCCTATCCCTGTTAGTAACCCTAACCCAGCCTATCCCTTGTTCGTAACCCTAACCCAGCCTATCCCTGTTAGTAACCCTAACCCAGCCTATCCCTGTTAGTAACCCTAACCCAGCCTATCCCTGTTAGTAACCCTAACCCAGCCTATCCCTGTTAGTAACCCTAACCCAGCCTATCCCTGTTAGTAACCCTAACCCAGCCTATCCCTGTTAGTAACCCTAACCCAGCCTATACCTGTTAGTAACCCTAACCCAGCCTATCCTGTTAGTAACCCTAACCCAGCCTATCCCTGTTAGTAACCCTAACCCAGCCTATCCCTGTTAGTAACCCTAACCCAGCCTATCCCTGTTAGTAACCCTAACCCAGCCTATCCCTGTTAGTAACCCTAACCAGCCTATCCCTGTTAGTAACCCTAACCCAGCCTATCCCTGTTAGTAACCCCCAGCCTATCCCTGTTAGTAACCCTAACCCAGCCTATCCCTGTTAGTAACCCTAACCCAGCCTATCCCTGTTAGTAACCCTAACCCAGCCTATACCTGTTAGTAACCCTAACCCAGCCTATCCCTGTTAGTAACCCTAACCCAGCCTATACCTGTTAGTAACCCTAACCCAGCCTATCCCTGTTAGTAACCCTAACCCAGCCTATCCCTGTTAGTAACCCTAACCCAGCCTATCCCTGTTAGTAACCCTAACTCCAGCCTATCCTTGTTAGTAACCCTAACCCAGCCTATCCCTGTTAGTAACCCTAACCCAGCCTATCCCTGTTAGTAACCCTAACCCAGCCTATCCCTGTTAGTAACCCTAACCCAGCCTATCCCTGTTAGTAACCCTAACTCCAGCCTATCCCTGTTAGTAACCCTAACCCAGCCTATCCCTGTTAGTAACCCTAACCCAGCCTATCCCTGTTAGTAACCCTAACCCAGCCTATCCCTGTTAGTAACCCTAACCCAGCCTATCCCTGTTAGTAACCCTAACCCAGCCTATCCCTGTTAGTAACCCTAACCCAGCCTATCCCTGTTAGTAACCCTAACCCAGCCTATCCCTGTTAGTAACCCTAACTATCCCTGTTAGTAACCCTAACCCAGCCTATCCCTGTTAGTAACCCTAACCCAGCCTATCCCTGTTAGTAACCCTAACCCAGCCTATCCCTGTTAGTAACCCTAACCCAGCCTATCCCTGTTAGTAACCCTAACCCAGCCTATCCCTGTTAGTAACCCTAACTCCAGTAAACCCTAACCCAGCCTATCCCTGTTAGTAACCCTAACCCAGCCTATCCCTGTTAGTAACCCTAACCCAGCCTATCCCTGTTAGTAACCCTAACCCAGCCTATCCCTGTTAGTAACCCTAACCCAGCCTATCCCTGTTAGTAACCCTAACCCAGCCTATCCCTGTTAGTAACCCTAACCCAGCCTATCCCTGTTAGTAACCCTAACCCAGCCTATCCCTGTTAGTAACCCTAACCCAGCCTATCCCTGTTAGTAACCCTAACCCAGCCTATCCCTGTTAGTAACCCTAACTCCAGCCTATCCCTGTTAGTAACCCTAACCCAGCCTATCCCTGTTAGTAACCCTAACCCAGCCTATCCCTGTTAGTAACCCTAACCCAGCCTATCCCTGTTAGTAACCCTAACCCAGCCTATCCCTGTTAGTAACCCTAACCCAGCCTATCCCTGTTAGTAACCCTAACCCAGCCTATACCTGTTAGTAACCCTAACCCAGCCTATACCTGTTAGTAACCCTAACCCAGCCTATACCTGTTAGTAACCCTAACCCAGCCTATCCCTGTTAGTAACCCTAACCCAGCCTATCCCTGTTAGTAACCCTAACCCAGCCTATCCCTGTTAGTAACCCTAACCCAGCCTATCCCTGTTAGTAACCCTAACCCAGCCTATCCCTGTTAGTAACCTTAGGCCAGCCTATCCCTGTTAGTAACCCTAACCCAGCCTATCCCTGTTAGTAACCCTAACCCAGCCTATCCCTGTTAGTAACCCTAACCCAGCCTATACCTGTTAGTAACCCTAACCCAGCCTATCCCTGTTAGTAACCCTAACCCAGCCTATACCTGTTAGTAACCCTAACCCAGCCTATCCCTGTTAGTAACCCTAACCCAGCCTATCCCTGTTAGTAACCCTAACCCAGCCTATCCCTGTTAGTAACCCTAACCCAGCCTATCCCTGTTAGTAACCCTAACCCAGCCTATCCCTGTTAGTAACCCTAACCCAGCCTATCCCTGTTAGTAACCCTAACCCAGCCTATCCCTGTTAGTAACCCTAACCCAGCCTATCCCTGTTAGTAACCCTAACCCAGCCTATCCCTGTTAGTAACCCTAACCCAGCCTATCCCTGTTAGTAACCCTAACCCAGCCTATCCCTGTTAGTAACCCTAACCCAGCCTATCCCTGTTAGTAACCCTAACCCAGCCTATCCCTGTTAGTAACCCTAACTCCAGCCTATCCCTGTTAGTAACCCTAACCCAGCCTATCCCTGTTAGTAACCTTAACCCAGCCTATCCCTGTTAGTAACCCTAACCCAGCCTATCCCTGTTAGTAACCCTAACCCAGCAGCCCCAGCCTATCCCTGTTAGTAACCCTAACCCAGCCTATCCCTGTTAGTAACCCTAACCCAGCCTATCCCTGTTAGTAACCCTAACCCAGCCTATCCCTGTTAGTAACCATAACCTAGCCTATCCCTGTTAGTAACCCTAACCCAGCCTATCCCTGTTAGTAACCCTAACCCAGCCTATCCCTGTTAGTAACCCTAACCCAGCCTATCCCTGTTCGTAACCCTAACCCAGCCTATCCCTGTTAGTAACCCTAACCCAGCCTATCCCTGTTAGTAACCCTAACCCAGCCTATCCCTGTTCGTAACCCTAACCCAGCCTATCCCTGTTAGTAACCCTAACCCAGCCTATCCCTGTTAGTAACCCTAACCCAGCCTATCCCTGTTAGTAACCCTAACCCAGCCTATCCCTGTTCGTAACCCTAACCCAGCCTATCCCTGTTCGTAAACCTAACCCAGCCTATCCCTGTTAGTAACCCTAACCCAGCCTATCCCTGTTCGTAACCCTAACCCAGCCTATCCCTGTTAGTAACCCTAACCCAGCCTATCCCTGTTAGTAACCCTAACCCAGCCTATCCCTGTTCGTAACCCTAACCCAGCCTATCCCTGTTCGTAAACCTAACCCAGCCTATCCCTGTTCGTAAACCTAACCCAGAATAATCCACCTTTACAACGCTCCTCTCTCTCAGACAGCAGTGGGTGATAAGCCCTCAGGACAAATACACTCAGCTGGTCCACTCTACACACAGGAGCGATTACTGAACGAGCTGTGTTACTGGGAGAACACTCAATGGGGACAGGTAGGAGGATGTGGTATAATGTGTGTATAATGGGGTTGGACATGATCTGTGAGTGAGTGTTGAAGAGTAGCGGTTTGTAGGTGTAAGGGGTTGGATGATGGCTGTGTTGTGTTGTGTGAATTAATTATGATCTGTGTGTGCACATCCATTTGTGTAAGAGGGGTAGTAGATGGGTGAGAGACAGGTTTGGGCTTGTTATACCTTTACAAAGCCAGCAGACCGTACCCTCGGACTGTATCAGGCCTGTCACAGGTAGACTGATGATTTTGCCTTTTCTCACAGTAGGTAAAGACTCTAATACCCATAATCCCCTAAATGATCTGACCCAGGTCAGGAGGGATAACACACATACACTCACGCACGCACGCACCAACGCAGGCAGGCAGGCAGGCAGGCACGCACTACAATGAGGAATAGAGAATTTGTCATGCAGAGGAAATGGAGAGGGACATTGTACATAGAAACATAGAGCTGGTTGGTTAGGGAAACAAGGCTGATAAAGGCAAACAAGCAGTACTGCAAACCAAACAAGCCAGTCAGTACAATTCCATTCAAAAACCGCACACAGAAAGAGACAAACACACACGCACGCACGCACGCACACAAGCACGCACACACACACACACACACACAAAGTAGGGTCTGGCACACAGTGTGCACTGCATTCCTCTGTGCCTGCTGGCTCTTGTCCCTCCACACTTGTCACCGGGCGGTTCTGGCCCAGTGTGTTGGAGTTTCTGAAGAGCCTCTCACAGGCCTGTTAGCAGGCGAGGGGTGTCAGCGGACAACTCTGGCCTTGAGGACACACAGGAGGGGACCCTATGGCTGCCTCGGCCACTCCCGTATACAATACACACACATACACACAATACACACACATAAACACATGGGTCGCACACACACCCTGCAGGCTAAGGCTAAGACAGGCTGACTCCTTAGATATACACAGTTCTGTGAATCCTACATCAGATGAATCCTGATTCTGGCCCAGTGTGTATACATCATGACCTCTGGTGCATCTTCCTAGGTACGTGCGTCTTCCTGTCCAGGGCTGGAGCTGTCTGAGTGAAGACAGACGGCTGGACGGGGGGACAGAGACGGACGCAGTCGCTGAAACTGAGACGTAGTATTTGGTTTGGGGCTTAGTTGGAAGAATAACAGTGCCCTTTCAACTCTCAACAGATGTGGAACAGGGCTTTCCACTGAGGCAGGCAGGACGTGGAGAGAGTGCAAAACTACAGTAGTGGGGATTTGACCTTATCCCTCCTCACCCCATTCTCACCTTCTAAAAACACATGAACATCTTTCTCTGTGTCTAACATCCTGTCTCTTCTCTGTCGCTTCTTTGTCTCTTCTGTCTTCCCTCTTTCTTCTCTGTATCTTCTCTGTCTCTTTTCTGTATATTTTCTGTCTCTTCTCTGTATCTTTTCTGTCTCTTCTCTGTATCTTTTCTGTCTCTTCTCTGTCTCTTCTGTCTTCCCTCTGTCTCTTCTGTCTTTTCTCTGTCTCCCCCCTCTCTTCTCTGTATCTTCTCTGTCTTCCCTCTCTTTTCTCTGTCTCCCCCCTCTCTTCTCTGTCTCTTCTCTGTCTTCCCTCTGCCTCTTCTCTGTCTCTTCTCTGTATATTTTCTGTCTCTTTTCTGTATCTTCTCTGTATCTTCTCTGTCTCTTCTCTGTCTTCCCTCTGTCTCTTCTCTGTCTCTTCTCTGTATCTTCTCTGTATCTTCTCTGTATATTTTCTGTCTCTTCTCTGTCTCTTCTGTCTTCCCTCTGTCTCTTCTGTCTTTTCTCTGTCTCCCCCTCTCTTCTCTGTCTTCCCTCTCGTTTTTCTGTCTTCCCTCTGTCTCTCCCCTCTCTTCTCTGTATCTTCTCTGTCTCTTCTCTGTCTTCCCTCTGTCTGCCCCCTCTCTTCTCTGTCTTCCCTCTCTTTTCTCTGTCTTCCCTCTGTCTTCCCTCTGTCTCCCCCTCTCTTCTCTGTCTTCCCTGTCTCCCCCTCTCTTCTCTGTCTCCCCCCTCTCCTCTGTATCTTCTCTGTCTCTGTCTTCCCTCTCTTCCCTCTGTCTCCCCCTCTCTTCTCTGTCTCCCCCTCTCTTCTCTGTATCTTCTCTGTCTCTTCTCTGTCTTCCCTCTCTTCCCTCTGTCTTCCCCTCTCTTCTCTGTCTCCCCCTCTCTTCTCTGTCTCTTGTCTGTCTCTTCTCTGTCTTCCCTCTGTCTCTTCTCTGTATCTTCTCTGTATCTTCTCTGTATATTTTCTGTCTCTTCTCTGTCTCTTCTGTCTTCCCTCTGTCTCTTCTGTCTTTTCTCTGTCTCCCCCTCTCTTCTCTGTCTTCCCTCTCGTTTTTCTGTCTTCCCTCTGTCTCTCCCCTCTCTTCTCTGTATCTTCTCTGTCTCTTCTCTGTCTTCCCTCTGTCTGCCCCCTCTCTTCTCTGTCTCTTCTCTGTCTTCCCTCTCTTTTCTCTGTCTTCCCTCTGTCTTCCCTCTGTCTCCCCCTCTCTTCTCTGTCTTCCCTGTCTCCCCCTCTCTTCTCTGTCTCCCCTCTCCTCTGTATCTTCTCTCTGTCTCTGTCTTCCCTCTCTTCCTCTGTCTCCCCCTCTCTTCTCTGTCTCCCCCTCTCTGTATCTCTGTCTTCCCCTCTGTCTCTTCTCTGTCTTCCCTCTCTTTTCTCTGTCTCCCCTCTCTTCTCTGTCTTCTCTCTCTTTTCTCTGTCTTCCTCTCTGTCTCCCCTCTCTTCTCTGTCTTCCTCTCTTTACTCTGTCTTCCCTCTGTCTCCCTCTCTTTTCTCTGTATTCCCTCTGTCTCCCCCCTCTCTTCTCTGTCTCTTCTCTGTCTTCTCTCTCTTTTCTCTGTCTTCCCTCTGTCTCCCCTCTGTATCTTCTCTGTATCTTCTCTGTATATTTTCTGTCTCTTCTCTGTCTCTTCTGTCTTCCTCTGTCTCTTCTGTCTTTCTCTGTCTCCCCTCTCTTCTCTGTCTTCCCTCTCTTTTTCTGTCTTCCTCTGTCTCTCCCCTCTCTTCTCTGTATCTTCTCTGTCTCTTCTCTGTCTTCTTCTCTGTCTGCTCCCTCTCTGTCTCTGTCTTCCCTCTCTGTTTCTCTGTCTTCCTCTTCTGTCTTCCTCTGTCTCCCTCTCTCTTCTCTGTCTTCCTTCCTGTCTCCCTTCTCTCTCTCTCTCTGTCTCCCCCTCTCTTCTCTGTCTCTGTCTCTATCTTCTCTGTCTCTGTCTTCCCTCTCTCTTCCCTCTGTCTCCCCCTCTCTTCTCTGTCTCCCTCTCTCTGTCTTCTCTGTATCTTCTCTGTCTCTTCTCTGTCTTCCCTCTCTGTCTTCTGTCTCTCTCTCTCTTCTCTGTCTCCCCTGTCTCTCTTCTCTGTCTCTTGTCTGTCTCTTCTCTGTCTTCCCTTCTGTCTCTTCTCTGTTTTCTCTTCTCTGTATCTTCTCTGTATCTTTCTGTCTCTTCTCTGTCTCTTCTGTCTTCTTCTCTGTCTCTTCTCTGTCTTCCCTTCTCTGTCTCTGTCTCTTCTCTGTCTTCCTCTCCTCTGTATCTTCTTCTCTGTCTTCCTCTGTCTCCCCTCTCTTCTCTGTATCTTCTCTGTCTTCTTCTCTGTCTTCCCTCTCTTCTCTGTCTCTCTTCTCTGTCTCTTCCCTCTCTTCTCTGTCTCTTCTCTGTCTTCTCTGTCTTCCCTCTCTTCTCTGTCTCCCCTCTCTTCTCTGTATCTTCTCTGTCTCTGTCTTCCCTCTGTCTCTCTTCCTCTCTGTCTTCCCTCTCTTTCTCTGTCTCCCCCTCTCTTCTCTTCTCTCTTCTCTGTCTCTTCTCTGTCTTCCCCTCTCTTCCCTCTTCTTCCCCTCTTCTTTTCTGTCTCTCTCTCTTCTCTGTCTCTTCTGTCTGTCTCTCTCTCTCTCTGTCTTCCCTGTCTCTCTCTCTCTGTATCTTCTCTGTATCTTCTCTGTCTTTTCTGTCTCTGTCTCCCCCTCTGTCTCTTCTGTCTTCCCTCTGTCTCCTCTCTTCTCTTCTTCTCTGTCTTTTCTCTGTCTCCCCTCTCTCTTCTCTGTCTTCCCTCTCTTTTTTCTGTCTTCCCTCTGTCTCTCCCCTCTCTTCTCTGTATCTTCTCTGTCTCTTCTCTGTCTCTCCCTCTGTCTCCCCTCTCTTCTCTGTCTCTTCTCTGTCTTTCTCTGTCTCTCTTTTCTCTGTCTTCCCTCTGTCTTCCCTTCTGTCTCTTCTCTGTCTCTCTCTGTCTTCCCTCTGTCTCCCCTCTCTTTTCTCTGTCTCCCCCTCTTCCTCTGTCTTCCTCTGTCTTTCCCTCTGTCTGTCTTCCCTCTCTCTGTCTTCTGTCTTCCCTGTCTCTTCTCTGTCTCCCCCTCTGTCTCCCCCTCTCTCTGTCTCTCTGTCTTCTCTCTCTGTCTCTTCTCTGTCTTCCTCTCTCTTTTTCTCTGTCTCCTCTGTCTTCCCTCTCTTCTCTGTCTCCCCCTCTCTTCTCTGTCTTTCTCTGTCTTCCTCTTCCCTCTGTCTCCCCTCTCTTCTCTGTCTTCCCCCTCTTTACTCTGTATCTCCCTCTGTCTCTGTCTCTCTTTTCTCTGTATTCCCTCTGTCTCCCCTCTCTCTTCTCTGTCTCTTCTCTGTCTCTTCTCTTCTTCTCTGTCTTCCCTCTGTCTCCCCTCTCTCTGTCTCTTCTCTGTCTCTTCTCTGTCTTCCTCTGTCTCTGTCTCTTCTCTGTCTTCCCTCTCTCTTCCTCTGTCTCCCTCTCTGTCTCTGTCTTCCTCTGTCTCCCTCTTCTCTGTCTTCCTCTCTCTTTTCTCTGTCTTCCTCTGTCTCCCTCCCTCTCTTCTCTGTCTCTTCTCTGTCTCTTCTCTGTCTTCCCTCTGTCTCTTCTCTCTCTTCTCTGTCTTCCTCTCTTTTCTCTGTCTCTTTCTCTCTCCTCTGTCTTCTCTTCTCTGTCTTCTCTGTCTCTTCTCTGTCTTCTCTTCTCTCTCCCCTCTCTCTTCTCTGTCTTCCCTCTCTTTTCTCTGTCTTCCTCTGTCTCCCCTCTTCTTCTCTGTCTTCTGTCTTCCCTCTCTTCCCTCTGTCTCCCCTCTCTTCTCTGTCTGTCTTCCCTCTCTTTCTCTGTCTTCTTCTCTGTCTCTTCTCTGTCTTCCCTCTCTCCCCTCTGTCTTCCTCTGTCTCTTCTCTGTCTCCCTCTCTTCTCTGTCTTCCTCTGTCTCCCCCTCTCTCTGTCTTCCCCCTCTCTCTGTCTCTTCTCTCTGTATCTTCTCTGTATCTTTTCTCTCTGTATCTTTTCTGTCTCTTCTCTGTCCCTCTGTCTCCCCCTGTCTTCTCTGTCTGTCTCTTCTGTCTTTTCTCTGTCTTCCCTCTGTCTCCCCCTCTCTTCTCTGTCTTCCCTCTCTTTTCTCTGTCTTCCCTCTGTCTTCCCTCTGTCTCTCCCTGTCTCTTCTCTGTATCTTCTCTCTCTTTCTCTGTCTTCCCTCTGTCTGTCCTCTGTCTGTCTCTCTTCTCTGTCTCTTCTCTGTCTCTCTCTCTGTCTTCTCTCTCTTTCTCTGTCTTCCTTTCTCTGTCTCCCCTTTCTGCCGTCTCTTTCTCTGTCTCCCCCTCTCTTCTCTGTCTCTTCTCTGTCTCTGTCTTCTTTTCTCTTCCTCTGTCTCCCCCTCTCTTCTCTGTCTCCCCCTCTTCTTCTCTGTCTTCTCTCTTTTCTCTGTCTTCCTCTTCTTCTCTGTCTCTTCTCTGTCTCCCCTGTCTTCCCTCTGTCTCCCCCTCTCTCTTTCTCTGTCTTCCCTCTGTCTCCCCTCTCTTCTCTGTCTTCCCTCTCTTTTCTCTGTCTTCCCTCTGTCTCCCCTATCTTCTGTCTTCCTCTGTCTCCCCCTCTGTCTCTCTGTCTCTTCTCTGTCTTCCTCTCTTTTCTCTGTCTTCCCTCTGTCTCCCTCTCTTCTCTGTCTCTTCTCTGTCTCTTCTCTCTGTCCCTCTATTTTCTCTGTCTTCCCTCTGTCTCCCCCTCTCTTTTTCTCTCTGTCTTCCCTCTCTTTTCTGTCTCCTCCTCTTTTCTCTTCTCTGTCTCTTCTCTGTCTTCTCTGTCTCTTCTTCTGTCTCTCTCTCTTCCCCTCTTCTGTCTCTTCTGTCTTCCTCTCTTTTCTCTGTCTCTCCCCTCTCTCTCTCTGTCTTCCCTCTCTTTTCTCTGTCTCCCCCTCTCTTCTCTGTATCTTCTCTGTCTCTTCTCTGTCTTCCCTCTCTTTTCTCTGTCTTCCCTCTGTCTCCCCCCTCTTTCTCTGTCTTCCCTCCTCTTCTCTCTGTATCTTCTCTGTCTCTTCTCTGTCTTCCCTCTCTTTTCTCTGTCTTCCCTCTGTCTCCCCCTCTCTCTGTCTCTGTATCTTCTCTGTCTCTTTTCTCTGTCTTCCCTCTCTTTTCTCTGTCTTCCCTCTGTCTCCCCCTCTTCTCTGTCTCTCTCCTTCTCTCTGTCTCTCTCTGTCTTCTTCCCTCTGTCTCCCCCTCTCTTCTCTGTCTCTTCTCTGTCTTCTCTCTCTTTTCTCTGTCTTCCCTCTGTCTCCCCCTCTCTTCTCTGTCTCCCCCTCTTTCTCTGTCTTCCCTCCCTCTCTTTCTCTGTCTTCCCTCTGTCTCCCCCCTCTTCTCTCTGTCTTCCTCTGTCTTCCCCTCTGTCTTCCCTCTCTTTTATCTTTCTCTGTCTCCCCCTCTCTCTCTGTCTCTTCTCTGTCTCTTCTCTGTCTTCCCTCTCTTTTCTCTGTCTCCCTCTCTCTTCTCTGTCCCTCTTCTCTGTCTTCCCTCTCCCCTTCTCTTTCTCTGTCTTCCCTCTTTTCTCTGTCTTCCCTCTTTTTCTCTGTCTTCCTCTCTCTTCCCTCTCTGTCTTCCTCTGTCTTCTCTGTCTCTTCTCTGTCTTCCCTCTCTCTTTTTCTCTGTCTTCCCTCTGTCTCCCCCCTCCCTTCTCTCTTCTCTGTCTCTTCTCTGTCTTCCCTCTCTTTTTCTCTGTCTTCCCTCTTTCTCTCTGTCTTGTCTCCCTCTCTCTTCTTCTGTCTTCTCTGTCTCTTCTCTGTCTCTCTTTTCTCTGTCTTCCTCTCTCTTTTCTCTGTCTTCCCTCTGTCTCTCCCTCTGTCTCCCCCTCTCTTCTCTGTATTCCCCTCTCTGTCTCTGTCTCTTCTCTGTCTTCTTCTCTTCTCTGTCTCTCTCTCTTCTCTGTCTCTATGTCTCTTCTCTGTCTTCCCCTCTCTCTTTCTCTGTCTCCCTCTCTTTTCTCTGTCTCTCTCTGTCTTCCTCTCTTTTCTCTGTCTTCCATCTGTCTCTTCTTCTGTCTCTTCTCTGTCTTCCTCTCTTTTTCTCTGTCTTCCCTCTGTCTCCCCCTCTTTCTCTGTCTCTTTCTCTGTCTCTCTGCCTCCCCTCTTTTCTCTGTCTTCCCTCTGTCTCCCCCTTCTCTGTCTTTCTCTCTGTCTTCCCCCTCTCTTCTCTGTCTTCCTCTGTCTCCTCTGTCTCCCTCTCTCTTTCTCTCTGTCTTCCCTCTCTCTTCTCTGTCTCCCCCTGTCTTCTTTTTCTCTCTGTCTTCCTTCTCTGTCTTCCTCTCTGTCTCCCTCTCTTCTCTGTCTTCCCTCTCTTTTCTCTGTCTCTTCTCTGTCTCCCTTTTCTCTTCTCTGTCTCTTCTCTGCCTTCTTTTCTCTGTTTTCTCTGTCTTCTCTGTCTCCCCCTCTCTTCTCTGTCTCTTCCTCTGTCTCTTCTCTGTCTTCCCCTCTCTTTTCTCTGTCCTCCTCTCTTCTCTGTCTCCCTTCTCTGTCTCTTCTCTGTCTCTCTCTTTTCTCTGTCTTCCCTCTGTCTCCCCTCTCTCTTCTCTGTCTCTTCTCTGTCTCTTCTCTGTCTCCCCTCCCTCTTCTTTTCTCTGTATTCCTCTGTCTCCTCTCTTCCCTCTGTCTCTTTCTCTGCTTTTCTCTGTCTCCCCTCTCTCTGTCTTCTCTCTCTCCCTCCTCTCTTCCCTCTGTCTTCCCTCTCTTTTCTTCTCTGTCTTCCCTCTCTTTTCTCTGTCTTCCCTCTGTCTCTGTCTCTTCTTCTTCTCTCTTTCTCTCTGTCTTCCCTCTGTCTCCCCCTCTCTTCTTTCTCTGTCTTCCCTCTCTTTTCTCTGTCTTCCCTCTGTCTGTCCCTCTCTCTTCTCTGTCTCTTCTCTGTCTCCCTCTTCTCTGTATCTTCTCTGTTTCTCTGTCTCCTCTCTTCTCTGTCTTCTCTGTCTCCCTCTCTGTCCCCCCTCTCTTCTCTGTCTTCCCTGTCTCTGTCTCTTCTCTTCTTCTTCTCTTTTTCTCTGTCTCCCCTCTTCTTCTCTGTCTCTTCTCTGCCTCTCTCTTTTTCTCTGTCTTCCCTCTCTTTTCTCTGTCTTCCCTCTCTCTTCCTCTCTTCTCTGTCTTTCTCTGTCTTCCCCCTCTCTTTTCTCTGTCTTCCCTCTGTCTTCTTTCTTCTCTGTCTTCCCTCTGTCTCCCTCTGTCTCCCCCTCTATCTTCTCTGTCTCCCCTCTCTCTTGTCTCTTCTCTTTTTCTGTCTCCCCCCTTTCTCTGTCTTCCCTCTGTCTTCCCTCTTTCTCTGTCTTCCCTCTGTTTTCTCTGTCTTCCCTCTCTCTTCTCTGTATCTTCCTCTCTTCTCTGTCTTCCTCTCTTTTTTCTCTGTCTTCCCTCTGTCTCTCTTCCTGTCTTCTCTGTCTGTCTTCTCTGTCTCCCATCTCTCTTCTCTCTTCCCTCTTCTCTGTCTTCTCTATTTTCTCTCTGTTCCCTCTGTCTCCCCTCTCTTCTCTGTCTTCTCTCTGTATCTGTCTGTCTCTGTCTCCCCTCTCTCTTCTCTGTCTTCCCTCTTTTCTCTGTATTCCTCTGTCTCCCTGTCTCTTCTCTGTCTTCCTCTGTCTCCCTCTCTTTTCTGTCTTCCCTCTCTCTTTCTCTGTCTTCCCTCTCTTCTCTCTTCTCTCTGTCTCCTCTGTCTTCTCTTCATTCTATCTGTCTCTCTGTCTCTTCTCTGTCTCTTCCTGTCTTCCCTTCTCTGTCTTCCTGTCTTTTTTCTCTGTCTCCCTCTCTTCTTCCCTCTTTCTCTGTCTCTCTCTGTCTCTTCTGTCTCCCCTTCTCTTCTCTTTTCTCTGTCTTCTCTGTCTCCCCTTCTCTTTTCTCTGTCTTCCCTCTGTCTCCCCTCTCTTTCTTCTCTGTCTCTTCTCTCTTCTCTGTCTTCCCTCTCTGTCTCTCCTGTCTTTCCCCTGTCTCCCCTCTCTTCTCTGTATCTTCTCTCTCTTCTCTGTCTTCCCTCTCTTTTCTCTTCTCTGTCTCCCCCTCTCTCTCTGTCTTCTCTCTCTTTTCTCTGTCTTCCCTCTGTCTCCCCCTCTCTTCTCTGTCTTCCCTCTCTTTTCTCTGTCTTCCCTCTGTCTTCCCTCTCTTCCCTCTGTCTCCCTCTCTTTCTCTGTCTTCCCTCTGTCTTCTCCTTCTCTTTTCTGTCTTCCCTCTGTCTTCCTCTGTCTTCCCTCTCTCTTCTCTGTCTCTTCTCTTTTCTTTGTCTTCTCTGCCTTCCCCTCTCTTCTCTGTCTTCCTCTCTGTCTCCCCTCTTTTCTCTGTCTTCTCTTTTCTCTGTCTTCTCTCTCTCTTTTTCTCTGTCTCTTCTCTGTCTCTCTTCTCTGTATCTTCTCTGTCTTCCCCTCTCTTTTCTCTCTGTCTTCCTCTGTCTCCCCTTTTCTCTGTCTTCCCTCTGTCTTCCTCTGTCTCCCATCTTTCTCTGTATCTTCTCTGTCTCCTCTCTCTGTCTTCCCTCTCTTTTCTCTGTATTCCTCTGTCTCCCCCTCTCTTCTCTGTCTCCCTCTCTTTCTCTATCTGTCTTCCTCTCTGTCTTCCCTCTCTTTTCTCTGTCTTCCTCTGTCTCCCCCTCTCTTCTCTGTCTTCTGTCTCTCTTTTCTCTTTTCCTCTGTCTCCCCTCTGTCTCTCTGTCTCTTCTCTGTCTCTTCTCTGTCTGTCCCTCTCTTTCTCTGTCTTCCCTCTGTCTCCCCCTCTCTTCTCTGTCTTCCCTCTCTTTTCTCTGTCTCCCTCTTTTCTCTGTATCTTCTCTCTTCTCTGTCTCTTCTCTGTCTTCCCTCTCTTTTCTCTGTCTTCCCTCTCTCTCTGTCTCCCCTCTCTTCTCTGTCTTCCCTGTCTCTTCTCTGCCTTCCTCTCTTTTCTCTGTATCTTCTCTGTCTCTTCTCTGTCTTCCTCTCTTCTCTCTCTGTCTTCCCTCTGTCTCCCCCCTCTCTTCTCTGTATCTTCTCTGTCTCTTCTCTGTCTTCTCTCTTTTCTCTGTCTTCCCTCTCTTTTCTCTGTTTCTCTGTCTCCCCTCTCTCTTCTCTGTTTCTCTGTCTTCCCTCTGTCTCCTCTCTCTTCTCTCTCTTCTCTGTCTTCCCTCTGTCTTCCCTCTGTCTTCCTCCTTCTCTGTCTCTGTCTCCCCCTCTCTTCTCTGTCTGTCTCTTCTCTGTCTTCCCTCTATTTTCTCTGTCACCCCCTCCCTCTTCTCCCCCTCTCTTCTCTGTCTTCCCTCTCTTTTCTTCTTCTCTCTGTCTCCCCCTCTCTTCTCTGTCTCCCTGTCTTCCCTCTCTTTCTCTGTCTCTCTCTTCTGTCTTCCTCTCTTTTTCTCTGTTTCCCTCTGTCTCCCCCTCTCTTCTCTGTCTTCTTCTTTTCTCTGTTTCCTCTCTTTTCTCTGTCTTCCCTCTGTTCTCCCTCTCTCTTCTCTGTATCTTCTCTGTCTCTCCTCTGTCTTCCTCTCTTTCTCTGTCTTCCCTCTGTCTCCCCCCCTCTCTTCTCTGTATCTTCTCTGTCTTCCCTTCTTCTCTGTCTCCCCCCCCTCTTCTCTGTCTTCCCTCTGTCTCCCCCTGTCTTCTCTGTCTCTTTCTCTGTCTTCCCTGTCTCTTTCTCTGTCTTCCCTCTCTTTCTCTGTCTCCCCCCTCCTGTCTCTTCTCTGTCTTCCTCTCTCTTTTCTGTCTCTCCTCTCTGTCTCTTTTTCTCTGTCTTCCCTCTCTTTTCTCTGTCTTCCCTCTGTCTCCCCCTCTCTTCTCTGTCTCCCTCTGTCTTCCCTCTGTCTCCCCCTCTCTTCTCTCTATCTTCTCTGTCTCTTCTCTGTCTTCCCTCTCTGTATTCCCTCTCTTTCTCTGTCTCCCCCTCTCTTCTCTGTCTCTTCTCTGTCTCCCCTCTTTTCTCTGTCTCTTTCTCTCTTTCTCTGTCTCCCCTCTCTCTTCTCTGTCTCCCCTCTCTGCCTTCCCTCTCTGTCTCTGTTTCCCTCTGTCTCCCCCTCTCTCTCTGTCTTCCCTCTCTTCTCTCCTTCTCTGTCTTCTTCTCTCTGTCTTCCTCTCTTTTCTCTGTCTTCCCTCTGTCTCCCCTCTCTTCTCTGTCTCTCCTCTGTCTCTCTGTCTTTTCTCTGTCTCCCCCTCTCTTCTCTGTATCTTCTCTGTCTCTTCTCTGTCTCTTCTCTGTCTCCCTCTCTTTTCTCTGTCTTCCCTCTGTCTCCCCCTCTCTTCTCTGTCTTCCCTTCTCTGTATTTCTCTCTCTTCTCTGTTCTCTGTCTTCCCTCTGTCTCCTTCCCTTCTCTCTTCTCTGTCTCTCCTCTGTCTTCTCTTCTCTCTCTTCCTCTGTCTTCCCTCTGTCTTCCCTCTGTCTCCCATCTCTCTCTGTATCTTCTCTGTATCTTCTCTGTCTCTTCTGTCTTTCTCTCTCTTTCTCTGTATTCCCTCTGTCTCCCCCTCTCTTCTCTCTCTTCCCTCTCTTTTCTCTGTCTTCCCTCTTTTTTCTGTCTTCTCTGTCTCCCCTCTCTTCTCTGTCTCTTTTTCTCTGTCTTCCCTCTGTCTCCCCCTCTCTTCTCTGTCTCTTCTCTGTCTTCTGTTTCCCTCTGTTTCTCCTGTCTTCTCTGTCTCCCTCTCTCTCTGTCTCTGTCTCCCCCTCTCTTCTCTGTCTTCCCTCTGTCTCCCCCTGTCTCTTCTCTTCTCTTCCCTCTTTTTTCTGTCTTCTTCCTCTGTCTCCCCCTGTCTTCTCTGTCTTCTCTGTCTCTTCTCTGTCTCTCTCTCTGTATCTTCTTCTCTTTCTCTGTCTTCCCTCTGTCTCTTCTCCCTCTCTTCTCCTCTTCCCTCTTCCCCTCTTCTTCTCTCCCCTCTCTTCTCTGTCTTCCCTCTCTTCCTGTCTCTCTCCTCTGTATCTTCCCTCTCTCTTCTCTGTCTTCCCTCTCTCTTTCTCTGTCTCCCCTCTCTTCTCTCTGTCTCTTCTCTGTCTTCCTCTTTTCTCTGTCTTCCCTCTTCTCTGTCTTCCCTCTGTCTCCCCCTCTCTCTCTCTCTATCTTCTCTGTCTCTTCTTCTGCCTTCCCTCTCTTTTCCTCTGTATTCTTTCTGTCTCCCTTCTCTGTCTTCTGTCTGTCTTCTCTGTCTTCCCTTTCTCTCCCCCTCTCTTCTCTGTCTCTTCTCTCTTCCTCTCTTTTCTCTGTATCTTCTCTGTCTCTTCTCTGCCTTCCCTCTCTTTCTCTGTCTTCCCTCTCTTTCCCTGTCTTCTCTGTCTCTGTCTCTCTGTCTCTCTCTTCTCTGTCTTCCCTCTCTTTCCTCTGTCTTCCTCTCTCTTTCTCTGTCTTCCCTCTGTCTCCCCCTCTCTTCTCTGTCTCTTCTCTCTTTTCTCTGTCTTCCCTCTCTTTTCTCTGTCTCCCCTCTCTCTTCTCTCTTCTCTGTCTCTTCCTCTGTCTTCCCCTCTCTCCCCCTCTTTCTCTGTCTTCCCTCTGTCTCCCTGTCTTCTCTGTCTTCCTATCTTCTCTGTCTTCCCTCTCCTCTGTCTTCCCTCTCTTCTCTTATCTGTCTTTCTCTGTCTTCCCTCTTCTCTGTCTGTCTTCTCTATTCTGTCTCTGTCTCCCTCTCTCTTCTCTGTCTTCCTCTGTCTCTTCTCTGCTCTTCTCTCTGTATTCCCTCTGTCTCCCCCTCTCTTCTCTGTCTTCCCCTCTGTCTCCCTCTCTTTTTCTCTCCCTCTTCCCCCTGTCTCTTCTCTGTCTTCCCTCTCTTCTCTGTCTTCTGTCTCCCCCTCTCTTCTCTATCTTCCCTGTCTCTTTCTCTGTCTTCCCTTCTTCTCTGTCTCCTCTTTTCTCTGTCTTCTCTCTCTTCTCTGTCTCTTCTCTGCTTCCCTCTCTTTTCTCTGTCTTCCCTCTGTCTCCCCTCTCTTCTCTGTCTCCCCCTCTCTTCTCTGTTCCCTCTTCTCTGTCTTCCCTCTCTGTCTTTCCCTCTTTCTCTGTCTTCCTCTGTCTCCCCCTCTCTTCTCTGTATCTTCTCTGTCTCTTCTCTGTCTTCCCACTCTTTCTGTCTCCCCCTCTCTTCTCTGTCTTCTTCTCTTTTCTCTGTCTGTCTTTCTCTGTCCCCCTCTCTTCTCTGTATCTTCTCTGTCTCTCTCTGTCTTCCTCTCTTTTCTGTCTCTCCCTCTGTCTCCCCCTCTCTCTGTCTTCTCTGTCTTCCCTCTTCTCTGTCTTTCTCTGTCTTTCCTCTCTTTTCTCTGTCTTCTCTGTCTCTCTCTTTTCTCTGTCTCCCCTCCTCTCTTCTCTGTCTTCCCTCTGTCTTCTCTGTCTCCCCTCTCTTCTCTGTCTTCTCTGTCTCTCCTCTGTCTTCCCTCTCTTTTCTCTGTCTTCCCTCTGTCTCTGTCTCCCTCTCTCTTCTCTGTCTCTTCTCTGTCTTCCTCTTTCTCCTGTCTTCCCTTGTCTTCCCTCTGTCTCCCCCTCTCTTCCTGTCTGTCTTCCTCTCTGTCTCCCTCTCTTCTCTGTCTCTTCTCTGTCTTCTTCTCTGTCTTCCTCTCTTTTCTCTGTCTCCCTCTCTTTTCTCCGTCTCCCTCTTCTTCTCTCTCTGTCTCTGTCTTCTCTCCCTCTCTTTCTCTGTATTCCCCTCCCCCTCTCTTCTCTGTCTCCTCTCTCTCTTTCTCTCTTCCTCTGTCTCCCCCTCTCTTCTCTGTCTTCCTCTTTTCTTCCCCCTCTCTTTTCTCTTATTCCCTCTGTCTCCCCCTCTCTTCTCTGTCTTCCTTCTCTGTATCTCTCTGTCTCTTCTCTGTCTCCCCTTTCTCTCTTCTCTGTCTCTTCTCTGTCTTCCCTCTCTTTTCTCTGTCTTCCCTCTGTCTCCCTCTCTTCTCTGTATCTTCTCTGTCTCTTCTCTGTCTTCTCTGTTTCTCTGTCTCTGTCTTCCTCTCTGTCTCTCTCTCTTCTCTGTCTCCCCTCTCTCTCTGTCTTCCCTCTCTTTTCTCTGTCTTCCCTCTGTCTCCTCTCTTCTCTGTCTTCTCTCCTTCTCTCTTTTCTCTGTCTTCTCTGTCTCTTCTCTCTTCTCTGTCTTCTCTGTCTTTCCCTCTCTTTTCCCTCTCTTCTCCCCTCTCTTTCTCTGTCTTCCCTCTCTCTCCCCCTCTCCCTCTCTCTTCTCTGTATCTTCTCTGTCTCTTTCCCTCTGTCTCCCCCTCTCTTCTCTCTGTCTTCCCTCTTTTTCTCTGTCTCCCTCTCTCTTCTCTGTATCTTCTCTGTCTCTTCTCTGTCTTCCCTCTCTTTTCTCTGTCTTCCCTCTGTCTCCCCTCTGTCTTCTCTGTCTTCCCTGTCTCTTCTCTGCCTTCCCTCTCTTTTCTCTGTATTCTCTGTCTCTTCTCTCTCTTCCCTCCTCTTCTTCTCTGTCTTCCCTCTCTTTCTCTGTTCTCTGTCCTCTCTGTCTTCCCTCCTCTGTCTCCCCCTCTCTTCTCTGTCTCTTCTCTGTCTCTTCTCTGTCTTTCCCTCTCTTTTCTCTGTCTCCCCCTCTCTTCTCTGTCTCTTCTCTCTTTTCTCTGTCTTTTCCTCTGTCTTCCCTCTCTTTTCTCTCTGTCTCTTCTCTGTCTCCCTCTCTTTCTCTCTGTCTTCCTCTGTCTTCCTCTCTTTTATCTGTCTTCTCCCTCTTTTCTCTCTCTTCCCCTCTCTGTCTTCTCTGTCTTCCCTCTTCTCTGTCTCTTCTCTGTCTCCCTCTCTTTTCTCTGTCTTCCCTCTCTGTCCCCCTCTCTTCTCTGTCTTCTCCTTTCTGTCTTCCCTCTTCCTTCTCTGTCTTCCCTCTGTCTCCCCCTCTCTTCTCTGTCTCTTCTCTGTCTTCCTCTGTCTTCCCTCTGTTTCTCTGTCTTCCCTCTGTCTTCCCTCTTCTCTCTCTATCTTCTCTTCTGTCCCCCCTCTCTTCTCTGTCTCCTCTCTTTTCTGTATCCCCCTGTCTTCTCTTCTCTGTCTCTTCTCTGTCTTCCCTCTCTTTTCTCCGTCTGTCTGTCTCCCCCTCTCTTCTCTGTCTTCCCTCTCTTTTCTCTGTCTTCCCTCTGTCTCCTCCCTCTCTTCTCTTTCTTCTCTGTCTTCCCTCTTTTCTCTGTCTTCCCTCCCTCTGTCTCTCTGTCTCTTCTCTGTATCTTCTGTCTCTTCTCTGTCTTCCCTCTCTTTTCTCTGTATTCCCTCTGTCTTTTCTCTGTTCCCTCTCTCTGTCTCTTCTCTGTCTCTTCTCTGTCTTCCTTCTCTGTCTCCTCTCTCTTGTATTTCCTCTGTCTCCCCTCTCTTCTCTGTCTTCCCTCTCTTTCTCTCTGTCTTCCCTCTATTTTCTCTGTCTTCCCTCTCTTCTCTGTCTGTCTTCCTGTCTCTTCTCTGCCTTTCCCCTCTCTTTCTCTGTCTCCCTCTCTCTCCCTTTTCTCTGTCTCTCTGTCTCCCCTCTCTTCTCTGTATCTTCTCTGTCTCTGTCTCTGTCTTCCCTCTTTCTCTGTCTTTCTTCTCTGTCTCCCCCTCTCTTCTCTGTCTCTTCTGTCTTTTCCTCTCTCTTCTCTGTCTTCCTCTGTCTTCCCTCTGTCTCTCTGTCTTCTCTGTCTTCTCTCTCTCTTCTTCTCTGTCTTCCCTCTGTCTCCCCTCTCTTCTCTGTCTTCTTCTCTCTGTCTTCCCTCTCTTTTCTCTGTCTTCCCTCTGTCTCCCCCCTCCCTCTCTGTCTTCCCTCTCTTTTCTCTTCCTCTGTCTTCCCTCTTTTCTCTGTCTCCCTCTCTCTTCTCTGTCTCTTCTCTGTCTCTTCTCTGCCTTCCCTCTCTTTCTCTGTATTCCCTCTGTCTCCCCCTCTTTCTCTGTCTTCCCTCTCTTTTCTCTGTCTTCCCCTCTGTCTCCCCCTCTCTTCTCTGTCTTCTTCTCTGTCTTCCTCTCTTTCTCTCTCTGTCTCTCTCTCTTCCCTCTGTCTCTCCCTGTCTTCTCTCTCTTTTCTCTGTCTTCCCTCTCTTTTCTCTGTCTCCCTCTTTTCTCAGTATCTCTCCTCTGTCTTCTCTGTCTCTTGTCTCTCTGTCTTCCCTCTCTTTTCTCTCTGTCTTCCCTCTGTCTCTGTTCTCTTCTCTGTCTTCCCTCTCTTTTCTCTGTCTCCCCCTCTCTTCTCTGTCTCTTCTCTGTCTTCCCTCTCTTTTCTCTGTCTTCCCTCTGTCTCCCTCTCTCTTCTCTGTATCTTCTCTGTCTCTTCTCTGCCTTCCCTCTCTTTTCTCTGTATTCCCTTCTCTGTCTCTTCTCTGTCTCTTCTCTGTCCTCTTCTCTCTCTTTTCTCTGTCTTCCCTCTTCTCTGTCCTCTCTTCTCTCTTCTCTGTCTCTTCTCTGTCTTCCCTCTCTTTTCTCTGTATTCCTCTGTCTCCCCCTCTCTTCTCTGTCTCTTCTCTTTCTTCTCTATCTTCTTCTTTCTCTGTCTCTTCTCTGTCTTCCCTCTTTTTCTGTATTTCCCTCTGTCTCCCCCCTCTCTTCTCTGTCTTTCTCTGTCTCCCCTTTTCTCTCTTCTCTCTCCTCTCTCTTATCTTCTCTTCTTCTGTCTCTCTGTCTCTCTGTCTCTCTGTCTTCCCTCTTCCCCCTCTGTTCTCTTCTCCCTGTCTTCTCTGTCTCTTCTCTGTCTTCCTCTCTTCTCTGTCTTCCTCTGTCTCCCCCCTCTCTTCTCTGTATCTTCTCTGTCTTCCCTGTCTTCCCTCTGTTTTCCCTCTCTGTCTTCCTCTGTCTCCCCTCTCTCTCTTTCTCTCTCTCCCTCTCTTCTCTCTCTGTCTCTTGATCTCTTCTCTGTCTTCCCTCTTTCTCTTTCTCTGTCTTCCCTCTTTTCTCTGTCTTCCCTCTCTTCTCTGTCTCTCTGTCTCTGTCTCCCTCTTCCCTTCTTTCTCTGTTTCCCTCTCTGTCTCCCTTCTTGTCTTCCTCTGTCTTCTTCTGTCTCCCCTCTCTTCTCTGTCTTCTCTGTCTCTTCTCTGTCTTCCCTCTGTATTCCCTCTGTCTCCCCTCTCTCTTCTCTGTCTCTGTCTTCCCTGTCTTTTCTGTCTCCCCCTCTCTTCTCTGTATCTTCTCTGTCTCTCTGTCTCTCTTTCCCTCTCTCTTTTCTCTGTCTTCCCCCTCTCTCTCCCTCTCTTCTCTGTCTCTCTCTCTTTTCTCTGTCTCCCTCTTTTTCTCTTCTCTGTCTGTCTCTTCTCTGTCTCTTCTCTGTCTCTTCTCTGTCTTCCCTCTGTTTTTCTCTCTATTCTGTCTCTGTCTCCCCCTCTCTTCTCTGTCTTCTCTCTTTTCTCTGTCTTCCCTCTGTCTCCCCCTCTCTTCTCTGTCTCTTCCTGTCTCTCTTTTCTCTGTCTTCCCTCTGTCTCCCCCTCTCTTCTCTGTCTTCTCTGTCTCTTCTCTGTCTTCCCTCTCTTTTCTCTGTCTTCCCTCTGTCTCCCTCTCTTCTCTCTCTCTTCTCTGTCTCTTCTCTGTCTTCCCTCTCTGTTTCTCTGTCTTCCCTCTGTCTCCCTCTCTTCTCTGTATCTTCTCTCTCTTCTCCCTTCCTCTCTTCTATTCCCTCTGTCTTCCCTCTCTTCTCTGTCTTCCCTCTCTTTTCTGTGTCTTCCCTCTCTCTTCTCTGTCTCCCTCTGTCTTCCCTCTCTGTCTCTCCCTCTGTCTCTTCCCTCTTCTCTGTATTCTCTCTGTCTTCCCTCTCTCTTTTCTCTCTCTTCTCTGTCTCCCCCTCTCTTCTCTCTCTGTCTTCCCCTCTGTCTCTTCTCTGTCTCTCTCTTCTCTGTCTTCCCTCTTTCTTCCTTCCCTCTCTCTCCCTTCCTCTTTCTCTGTCTTCCCTCTCTTCTTCTCTGTCTTCCCTCTGTCTCCCCTCTCTCTTCTCTGTCTCTTCTTCTCTGTCTCTGTCCTTCCTCTCTCTTCTGTCTTCCCTCTGTCTTTTCTGTCTTCCCTCTGTTTCCCTCTGTATTCCTCTGTCTCTTCTCTCTCTCTCTCTTCTCTGTCTTCTCTCCCCTCTCTGTCTCCCTCTGTCTCCCCCTTCTCTCTCTGTCTCTCTCTGCCTCTCCTCCCCCCCTCTCTTCTCTGTCTCTTCTCTGTCTCCCTGTCTTCCCTCTGTCTCCCTCTCTCTGTCTCTTCTCTGTCTTCTCTGTCTTCCCCTCTCTTTCTCTGTCTTCCCTCTGTCTCCCCCTCTTCTTCTGTCTTCCCTCTTTTTCTCTGTCTTCCTCTGTCTCTGTCTCTCTCTCTCTGTCTCTTATCTCTCTGTCTCTCTTCTCTGTCTTCTCTGTCTTCTCTGTCTTTCTCTGTCTCTCCCTTCTCTTCTCCCTCTCTCTCTCTGTCTCCCTCTGTCTCTTCTCTTTTCTCTGTCTTCCTCTGTCTTCCCTCTGTCTTCCCTCTGTCTCCCTCTCTCTTCTCTGTCTCTCTCTCTGTCTCTTCTTCTTCTGTCTTTTCCCTGTCTTTTCTCTGTCTTCTCTGTCTTCCCTCTGTCTCCCCTCTCTCTCTCTCTGTTCCCTCTCTTTTCTCTGTCTCCCCCTCTCTTCTCTGTCTCTTCCTCTGTCTTCCCTCTGTCTCCCTCTCTCTTCTCTGTATCTTCTCTGTCTCTTCTCTGCCTTCCCTCTTTTCTCTGTGTTCCCTCTGTCTCCCCCTCTCTTCTCTGTCTGTCTCTCTCTTTTCTCTGTCTTCTGTCTGTCTCCCCTCTCTTCTCTGTCTCTCCTGTCTTCCCCTCTTCTTCCCTCTGTCTCCCCCTTCTCTGTCTTCCTTTTCTCTCTTCTTCTCTGTCTTCCCTCTTTTCTCTGTCTTCCCTCTCTTCTTCTCTGTCTTCCCTCTCTTTTTCTCTTCTCCCTCTGTCTTCTCTGTCTTCTTCTCTGTCTCCCTGTCTCTCTTCTCTGTCTCCCCCTTCTCTGTCTCTGTCTTCCCTCTTTTCTCCCTGTCTTCTTCTGTCTCCCCCTCTCTTCTCTGTCTTCCCATTCTCTTCCCTCTCTCTCTTTCTCTGTCTTCCTCTCTTTTCTCTGTCTTCCCTCTCTCTTCTTCTCTGTATCTCCCTCTTCTCCCCCTCTCTTTTCTCTGTCTCCCTCTCTTTTTCTCTGTCTTCCCTCTGTCTCCCTCTCTCTCTTCTGTCTCTTCTCTGTCTTCCTCTCTCTTCTCTGTCTTCTCTGTCTTCCCTCTGTCTTCCCCTCTTTTCTCTGTTTCCCTCTGTCTCCCTGCCCTCTTTTCTCTGTCTTCCCTCTGTCTCTTCTCTGTCTTCCCTCTCTTTTCTCTGTCTTCCCTCTGTCTCCCCCTCTCTTCTCTGTCTTCCCCTCTTTTCTCTGTCTTCCTCTGTCTCCCCTCTCTCTGTCTCCCTGTCTCTTCTCTGTCTCTGTCTTCTCTGTCTCTTCTCTTCTCTGTCTCTGTCTCTTCCCTCTCTTCTCTGTCTTCCCTCTGTCTCTTTCTCTGTCTCCCCCTCTCTTCTCTGTATCTTCTCTGTCTCTTCTCTGTCTTCTCTCTTCTCCTGTCTCTTCTCTGTCTCCTGTCTTCCTCTGTCTCTTCTCTGTCTTCCCTCTCTTCTGCCTCCTCTCTTCTCTGTCTCTTCTCTGTCTCTTCTCTTCTCTGTCTTCCCTCTCTTCTCTGTCTTCCCTCTGTCTCCCCCTCTCTTCTCTGTCTTCTCTTCTCTGTCTTCCCCTCTCTCTGTCTTCCCTCTTTTCTCTGTCTTCCCTCTGTCTCCCCCTCTCTTCTCTGTCTTTCTCTGTCTTCTCTCTCTTTTCTCTGTCTTCCCTCTGTCTTCCCTCTGTCTCCCATCTCTCTTTCTCTGTCTCTGTCTCTGTCTCTTCTCTGTCTCTTCCTGTCTTTTTCTCTTTCCCCCTCTCTTCTCTGTCTCTTCCTGTCTCTACTCTTCTCTCTGTCTCTGTCCTCTCTCTTCTCTCTCTTCTTCCCTGTCTCCCTCTCTTCTCTGTCTCCCTCTTTTCTCTCTTCTCTGTCTTCCCCTCTCTTCTGTCTTCCCTCTCTTTTCTCTGTTTCCCTCTGTCTCCCCCTCTCTTCTCTCTCTTCTCTGTCTCTCTCCCTCTTCTTTCTCTCTCCTTCTCTGTCTCCCCTCTCTCTGTCTGTCTCTCTCTCTGTCTCTTCTCTCTCCCCCTCTTTTCTCTGTCTCTTCTCTGTCTCCCTATCTTCTCTGTCTTCCCTCTCTCTTTTTGTCTGTCTTCCCTCTGTCTCCCCTCTCTCTGTCTCTCCCTCTTCTTCTCTGTCTTCTCTGTCTTCCTCTGTCTCTCTGTCTCCCTCTCTTTCTCTGTATCTTCTGTCTCCCTGTCTTCCCTGTCTCTCTCTTCTCTGTATCTTCTCTGTCTTCCCTCTCTTTTTCTCTGTCTTCCCCTCTCTCTCTCTCTGTATCTTCTCTGTCTTCTTCTCTGTCTCCCATCTCTCTTCTCTGTATCTTCTCTGTCTCTTCTCTGTCTTCCCTCTCTTTTCTCTGTATCTCTCTTCTCTGTCTCTTCTCTGTCTCTTCTCTGTCTTCCCTCTTTTTCTCTGTCTTCCCTCTGTCTCCCCCTCTCTCCCTCTCTCTCTTCTCTGTCTCTTCTCTGCCTTCCCTCTCTTTTCTCTGTATTCCCTCTGTCTCCCCCCTCTCTTCTCTGTCTCTTCTCTGTCTTCCCTCTCTTTTCTCTGTCTTCCCTCTGTCTCCCCCTCTCTTCTCTGTATCTTCTCTGTCTCTCCTCTGTCTTCCCTCTCTTTTATCTGTCTTCCCTCTGTCTCCCCCCTCTCTTCTCTGTCTTCCCTCTCTTCTCTGTCTTCCCTCTGTCTCCCCCCTCTCTTCTCTGTCTCTTCTCTGTCTTCCCTCTCTTTCCTCTGTCTTCCCTCTGTCTTCCCTCTGTCTCCCCCTCTCTTCTCTGTATCTTCTCTCTCTTCTCTGTCTTCCCTCTCTTTTCTCTGTCTTCCCTCTGTCTCCCCCCTCTCTTCTCTGCCTTCCCTCTCTTTTCTCTGTCTCCCCCTCTCTTCTCTGTCTCTTCTCTGTCTTCTCTGTCTCCCCTCTCTCTTCTCTGTATCTTCTATGTCTCTTCTCTGCCTTCCCTCTCTTTTCTCTGTATTCCCTCTGTCTCCCCCCTCTCTTCTCTGTCTTCTCTCTCTTTTCTCTGTCTTCCCTCTGTCTCCCCCTCTCTTCTCTGTCTTCCCTCTCTTTTCTCTGTCTTCCCTCTCTTTTCTCGGTATTCCCTCTGTCTCCCCCCTCTCTTCTCTGTCTTCCCTCTCTTTTCTCTGTCTTCCCTCTCTTTTCTCTGTCTTCCCTCTCTTTTCTCGGTATTCCTTCTGTCTCCCCCTCTCTTCTCTGTCTCCCCCCTCTCCTCTGTATCTTCTCTGTCTCTACTCTGTCTTCCCTCTCTTTTCTCTGTCTCCCCCTCTCTTCTCTGTATCTTCTCTGTCTTCCCTCTCTTTTTTCTGTCTTCCCTCTGTCTCCCCCCTCTCTTCTCTGTCTTCCCTCTCTTTTCTCTGTCTTCCCTCTGTCTCCCCCTCTCTTCTCTGTCTTCCCTCTCTTTTCTCTGTTTTCCCTCTGTCTCCCCCCTCTCTTCTCTGTCTCTTCTGTGTCTCTTCTCTGTCTTCCCTCTCTTTTCTCTGTATTCCCTCTGTCTCCCCCCTCTCTTCTCTGTCTTCTCTCTCTTTTCTCTGTCTTCCCTCTGTCTCCCCTCTCTCTTCTCTGTCTCTTCACTGTCTCTTCTCTGCCGTCCCTCTCTTTTCTCTGTATTCCCTCTGTCTCCCCCCTCTCTTCTCTGTCTTCCCTCTCTTTTCTCTGTCTCCCCCTCTCTTCTCTGTATCTTCTCTGTCTCTTCTCTGTCTTCCCTCTCTTTTCTCCGTCTTCTCTCTGTCTCCCCCCTCTCTTCTCTGTCTTCCCTGTCTTCCCTCCTCTCTTCTCTGTATCTTCTCTGTCTCTTCTCTGTCTTCCCTCTCTTTTCTCTGTCTTCCCTCTGTCTCCCCCCTCTCTTCTCTGTATCTTCTCTGTCTCTTCTCTGTCTTCCCTCTCTTTTCTCTGTCTTCCCTCTCTTTTCTCTGCCTTCCCTCTGTCTTCTCTCTCTTTTCTCTGTCTTCCCTCTGTCTTCCCTCTGTCTCCCCCTCTCTTCTCTGTCTCCCCCCTCTCTTCTCTGTCTCTTCTCTGTCTTCCCTCTCTTTTCTCTGTCACCCCCTCTCTTCTCTGTCTCTTCTCTGCCTTCCCTCTCTTTTCTCTGTCTTCTCTCTCTTTTCTCTGTCTTCCCTCTGTCTCCCCCTCTCTTCTCTGTCTCCCCCTCTCTTCTCTGTCTTCCCCCTCTCTTCTGTCTTCCCTCTCTTTTCTCTGTCTTCCCTCTGTCTCCCCCCTCTCTTCTCTGTCTCTTCTCTCTCTTCCCTCTCTTTTCTCTGTCTTCCCTCTCTTTTATCTGTCTTCCCTCTGTCTCCCCTCTCTCTTCTCTGTCTCTTCTCTGCCTTCCCTCTGTCTCCCCCCTCTCTTCTCTGTATCTTCTCTGTCTTCCCTGTCTTCCCTCTGTCTCCCCCCTCTCTTCTCTGTCTTCCCTCTCTTTTCTCTGTCTCCCCCTCTCTTCTCTGTATCTTCTCTGTCTCTTCTCTGTCTTCCCTCTCTTTTCTCTGTCTTCCCTCTCTTTTCTCTGTCTCCCCTCTCTCTTCTCTGTATCTTCTCTGTCTCTTCTCTGCCTTCCCTCTCTTTTCTCTGTATTCCCTCTGTCTCCCCTCTCTTCTCTGTCTCTTCTCTGTCTTCCCTCTGTCTCCCCCCTCTCTTCTCTGTATCTTCTCTGTCTCTTCTCTGTCTTCCCTCTCTTTTCTCTGTCTCCCCCCTCTCTTCTCTGTCTCTTCTCTGTCTCCCCTCTCTTTTCTCTGTCTCCCCCCTCTCTTCTCTGTCTCTTCTCTGTCTCTTCTCTGCCTTCCCTCTCTTTTCTCTGTATTCCCTCTGTCTCCCCCTCTCTTCTCTGTCTCCCCCTCTCTTCTCTGTATCTTCTCTGTCTCTTCTCTGTCTTTCCTCTCTTTTCTCTGTCTTCCCTCTGTCTCCCCCTCTCTTCTCTGTATCTCCTCTGTCTCTTCTCTGTCTTCTCTCTCTTTTCTCTGTCTTCCCTCTGTCTCCCCCCTCTCTTCTCTGTCTCTTCTCTGTCTTCCCTCTCTTTTCTCTGTCTTCCCTCTGTCTCCCCCTCTCTTCTCTGTCTTCCCTCTCTTTTCTATGTTTTCCTCTCTTTTCTCTGTATTCCCTCTGTCTCCCCCCTCTCTTCTCTGTCTCTTCTCTGTCTTCTCTCTCTTTTCTCTGTCTTCCCTCTGTCTTCCCTCTGTCTCCCATCTCTCTTCTCTGTATCTTCTCTGTCTCTTCTCTGCCTTCCCTCTATTTTCTCTGTATTCCCTCTGTCTCCCCCCTCTCTTCTCTGTCTTCCCTCTCTTTTCTCTGTCTTCCCTCTGTCTCCCCCCTCTCTTCTCTGTATCTTCTCTGTCTTCCCTCTCTTTTCTCTGTCTTCCCTCTGTCTCCCCCCTCTCTTCTCTGTATCTTCTCTGTCTTCCCTCTCTTTTCTCTGTCTTCCCTCTGTCTCCCCCTCTCTGCTCTGTCTTCCCTCTCTTTTCTCTGTCTCCCCCCTCTCTTCTCTGTCTCTTCTCTCTCTTCCCTCTCTTTTCTCTGTCTTCCCTCTCTTTCTCTGCCTTCCCTCTCTTTTCTCTGTATTCCCTCTGTCTCCCCCTCTCGTCTCTGTCTTCTCTCTCTTTTCTCTGTCTTCCCTCTGTCTCCCATCTCTCTTCTCTGTATCTTCTCTGTCTCTTCTCTGCCTTCCCTCTATTTTCTCTGTATTCCCTCTGTCTCCCCCCTCTCTTCTCTGTCTTCTCTCTCTTTTCTCTATCTTCCCTCTGTCTCCCCTCTCTCTTCTCTGTCTCTTCTCTGCCTTCCCTCTCTTTTCTCTGTATTCCCTCTGTCTCCCCCCTCTCTTCTCTGTCTTCCCTCTCTTTTCTCTGTCTTCCCTCTGTCTCCCCCTCTCTTCTCTGTATCTTCTCTGTCTCTCCTCTGTCTTCCCTCTCTTTTATCTGTCTCCCCCCTCTCTTCTCTGTATCTTCTCTGTCTTCCCTCTCTTCTCTGTCTTCCCTCTGTCTCCCCCCTCTCTTCTCTGTCTCTTCTCTGTCTTCCCTCTCTTTCCTCTGTCTTCCCTCTGTCTCCCCCTCTCTTCTCTGTATTTTCTCTCTCTTCTCTGTCTTCCCTCTCTTTTCTCTGTCTTCCCTCTGTCTCCCCCCTCTCTTCTCTGCCTTCCCTCTCTTTTCTCTGTATTCCCTCTGTCTCCCCCTCTCTTCTCTGTCTCTTCTCTGTCTTCTCTGTCTCCCCTCTCTCTTCTCTGTATCTTCTATGTCTCTTCTCTGCCTTCCCTCTCTTTTCTCTGTATTCCCTCTGTCTCCCCCCTCTCTTCTCTGTCTTCTCTCTCTTTTCTCTGTCTTCCCTCTGTCTCCCCCTCTCTTCTCTGTCTTCCCTCTCTTTTCTCTGTCTTCCCTCTGTCTCCCCCCTCTCTTCTCTGTCTTCCCTCTCTTTTCTCTGTCTTCCCTCTCTTTTCTCTGTCTTCCCTCTCTTTTCTCGGTATTCCCTCTGTCTCCCCCCTCTCTTCTCTGTCTTCTCTCTCTTTTCTCTGTCTTCCCTCTGTCTCCCATCTCTCTTCTCTGTATCTTCTCTGTCTCTTCTCTGCCTTCCCTCTCTTTTCTCTGTCTTCCCTCTCTTTTCTATGTCTTCCCTCTGTCTCCCCCTCTCTTCTCTGTCTTCCCTCTCTTTTCTCTGTCTCCCCCCTCTCTTCTCTGTCTTCCCTCTCTTTTCTCTGTCTCCCCCCTCTCTTCTCTGTATCTTCTCTGTCTTCCCTCTCTTTTCTCTGTCTTCCCTCTCTTTTCTCTGTCTTCCCTCTGTCTCCCCTCTCTCTTCTCTGTATCTTCTCTGTCTCTTCTCTGCCTTCCCTCTCTTTTCTCTGTCTCCCCCCTCTCTTCTCTCTCTTTATTCTATCTTTCCTCTGTCTCCCCTCTCTCTTCTCTGTCTCTTCTCTGCCTTCCCTCTCTTTTCTCTGTATTCCCTCTGTCTCCCCCCTCTCTTCTCTGTCTTCCCTCTCTCTTCTCTGCCTTCCCTCTCTTTTCTCTGTATTCCCTCTGTCTCCCCCCTCTCTTCTCTGTCTTCTCTCTCTTTTCTCTGTCTTCCCTCTGTCTCCCTTCTCTCTTCTCTGTATCTTCTCTGTCTCTTCTCTGCCTTCCCTCTCTTTTCTCTGTATTCCCTATGTCTCCCCCCTCTCTTCTCTGTCTTCTCTCTCTTTTCCCTGTCTTCCCTCTGTCTTCCCTCTGTCTCCCCTCTCTCTTCTCTGTCTCTTCTCTGCCTTCCATCTCTTTTCTCTGTATTCCCTCTGTCTCCCCCCTCTCTTCTCTGTCTTCTCTCTCTTTATTCTATCTTTCCTCTGTCTCCCCTCTCTCTTCTCTGTCTCTTCTCTGCCTTCCCTCTCTTTTCTCTGTATTCCCTCTGTCTCCCCCCTCTCTTCTCTGTCTTCCCTCTCTTTTCTCTGTCTTCCCTCTGTCTCCCCCCTCTCTTCTCTGTATCTTCTCTGTCTTCCCTCTGTTTCCCCCTCTCTTCTCTGTCTTCCCTCTCTTTTCTCTGTCTTCCCTCTCTTTTCTCTGTCTTCCCTCTGTCTTCCCTCTGTCTCCCCCTCTCTTCTCTGTATCTTCTCTGTCTCTTCTCTGTCTTCCCTCTCTTTTCTCTATCTTCCCTCTGTCTCCCCCCTCTCTTCTCTGCCTTCCCTCTCTTTTATCTGTCTTCCCTCTGTCTCCCCTCTCTCTTCTCTGTCTCTTCTCTGCCTTCCCTCTCTTTTCTCTGTATTCCCTCTGTCTCCCCCCTCTCTTCTCTGTCTTCTCTCTCTTTTCTCTGTCTTCCCTCTGTCTCCCTTCTCTCTTCTCTGCCTTCCCTCTCTTTTCTCTGTATTCCCTCTGTCTCCCCCCTCTCTTCTCTGTCTCTTCTCTGTCTTCTCTCTCTTTTCCCTGTCTTCCCTCTGTCTCCCCTCTCTCTTCTCTGTATCTTCTCTGTCTCTTCTCTGCCTTCCCTCTCTTTTCTCTGTATTCCCTCTGTCTCCCCCCTCTCTTCTCTGTCTCTTCTCTGTCTTTTCTCTCTTTTCCTTGTCTTCCCTCTGTCTCTTCTGTCTTTTCTCTCGTTACATTCCCTGGCCCGAGCTCCTCTTCTCTTTTTATTATCCCCTCTCGTCTGCCTTCATTCTTTTCTTCTACCTACATCCTTATCCCTGTCTCACTCAGCCTGTTCTTTTAGACTTACATTCCTCTCAATTCCTTTTTACTCCTTCCTTCTTTTTTCTCTTTGTCTTTCTGTCACTCTCTGAAGCCATTCTGTGTCTCATTGATTGAAGCAGTCCTTATTGAATCCTGTGTGTGGGGGGGGTTTTCTGGGTACAAATAGAGGCGGAATCGAGAGGGGTTTAGGGATTCCAGGAGCATAGAGAGACCCTGGTGAAAGGCTACAACACAGCTGTATACACTCTGCCCAATATCACTCTGGAAAAGATGGTGAGAGCGAGGGAGTGGAGGAAGAGAGAGACACATAGGAAAGGGAAGGGAAGAGGTTTGGGGGAGAAAAGTTGACTGAAGTTGCAAAATGCAGGGATCTTACCAAAAACAACTCCTAAAAACTTGGCAAGGTTCTTTTTTTAAGCAAGTTTGAAATATTGCTGATTGAGATTGCAAATTCAAAGAGATGGAAAAAAGAGGCTGATCCGATGTAATCCTGTACAGTATATCTATCCCTGAGCTATGCTGATGAATATTTGTGTCCTAGTTGTGTATGTAATTTAGATGTTGAGTGGTGTTTCATCCCAGATTCCTCTTTAAGAAGGGGATTCCCCCGTAAATGAGAGCCTTGTTTGGAGTAAACATGTTCTGTTGTTACCACTATCATCTTCCTCTTTCTGTCTCCTGCATGAAATAACGCTGGAGATGAGAAAGCTGAGACACCTTTAGGCTGGCACCACATCTCATGTAGCCTAGCAGTTGGAGCTTTGGACCAGTAACTGAAAAATCTGTAAATGTGCCCTTGAGCAAGGCACTTTACCATAATTTGCTCCAGGGGCCCGTACTACTATACCCTGTAAAACAACACATTTCACTGCACCTATCCGGTGTACGTGACAATAAAACAATGATTTAATTAACACTCTACCATATCCAGATACAAGTCGCGAACACATTCACGCCCACTACAACCCAAATGTGGCTCTAAATCCTAGCAGAGATCAGAGATACTGTGACTGTACTGTAACTAACTGACAGTTTACCTGGACAGAGCAAGGGGAGGGAATGAGGATTAAATGTGTGTGTTGTCATAATAGCCTGGAAACTGTCAACACCATCCACTTACCACAGCCCAGCACTTCTCCATAATGTAGCCTGCTCTACCCTGAGTTTATCCCCAGCTCTGACTTTATCACCAACCCCCTGAGGGATGGAAGACAGGGCAGAGAAAGAACAAAGCCTCACTGTAACAGATCCAAGTGTGAATATTTCCCAAACAAACTCTGATGTGAGCGCGACCGCCCGCTCGCGGGAACTACAGCTACATGGTGGAGAAGTGCTGGGCTGTGGTAAGTGTATGGTGTTGACAGTTTACAGTATAGGGGATAATATTACACTCAATAAGATCTTAAATGCCCTCGAGTGGTTTCTGAAACACACAGGGCGTCACTGTTTATGCTTGGGTCGCCATGACACTACGCATGGACACTGTTAAGGGCACACATCATGTGGTCGGAGGACAGAGAAAAAAAGGAATGAAGGAATGGAGAGATAGAGAGATGGATAAACGAGTGAGAGCGATGGAATTGATGGCTTCCATATGATACAGGCATTCCGTCACCCATGTCATCATATCCTGCTAAAAGAAAGGGGGTTCTCTCTCTCTTATCTCTCTCTTCTCATTCTCTGTGTCTTGGTGGTTCTCAGTTGCACACCATGAGCTGTCAGGGCCAAATCCAGGCAACAGATCCAAAACAAATGGGTTTTGTCTGGCACACATGAGGGAGGGAGATATGCCTTATCTTAGCTTTAGTGGGGGCTTTAGGGACGCACTTCCAATCACACACAAGCTTCCCCAGCCCCGATCCCTCAGCCCCGAGCCGGAGGAGGAGCAGCTTCCAACCGCTTTATCAGAGGAATGTGGGAATGTGGTCTGTGGAGGGTTGGGACGATAGAGGGATGGAAGAAAGGGAGAGAGGGACAGGGCTCACTGGGAGAGAGGGATCGGGGGTGGATGGAAGACCCCTGTGTGGTGACAGCCCCCCTCTCCCCCCCACACACCGCCCTACCTCCCCTCTTCATATCCCATCCCTCAACGCATGCCCCAATGCTGGGACCCACAGACCACGCCCGTGACATAGAGCAGCTGTTTCAAGAAGACCAAATGCTCTCATAACCCTCAGCTTGGAAAGAGCAACTATTAAGATAGAGAGCAGAGGGAGAGAGAAAGAAAGAGAGAGAAAGGGAGAAAGAGAGAGCGAGACAGTTTGTCCTATAGACTATCCCCTATCCTGAGATTCTCTTCTTCAAGAAAAGTCGTCAAAATTGTTAAAAGGTTTTCAAAACAATTCTAATAAATGCAAGAGGACAATGGATGAGGATACTCCAAAAGTTTAGAATTTAAAAAATCCATCAGATATTGACAAAGCACATAACACATTTTACTCGCCCGGACAAATAAGGAGTTGAGGTGAACCTGAATAATGAGTGAATAATGAGGTGAGACGAGAACCTCTATACTGGTTTTTGTATGAGCCCTCCCTCTCTCCACCCTGATCCCATTTCGGTTGATCTCTCTGCCTCTCATCCCTCATAATCCGTTATCCAAACAGCGAAGTGTAAGTATTGACACACGGCCACATTGTCTGTCTCTGCCCTGTCTGCCGGGGATTCACTTCCTAAACACATGCCTGAAGATAGAAGGTACGGACTGACTAGCCCGACACACACACACACACACACTTACAGTTTGCAAATACCCACACACTCCCTGCACACATGGAAACACATTCACATACACATACACAGAGGTGTGCTCACAGCAGAGCCTCTACAGCGGCAGGACTGTGTGTTATTGTCCGAATTGGGACGTATTTCTCCTTTAGAATTCTGTTCCAGTGGCGTAAACAGGTCCTTTTGTGATAAATGGCTCCCAAGGGGGCTACTGCTACTTCAATGTCTCTCTCTCTCTCTCTCTCTCTCTCTCTCTCTCTCTCTCTCTCTCTCTCTCTCTCTCTCTCTCTCTCTCTCTCTCTCTCTCTCTCTCTCTCTCTCTCTCTCTCTCTCTCTCTCTCTCTCTCTCTCTCTCTCTCTCTCTCTCTCTCTCTCTCTCTCTCTCTCTCTCTCTCTCTCTCTCTCCGTTCCTGTAATGACCATGCTGGTTGCTGGCACACGGACCCTGTCCATCCATAACCACCCATCTGGCAGATCGAAACCATTGTGTGTGTGTGATATGGAACCATGTGTGTGAATGTGAGTGTGTGCGGTGCAACTTCACACCACACCTGCCACAAACACCAGCGTCTGGCCTGTTAGCTCATCTCAACACGCCGTGCTCTGTGTGAGCCAGCGTGGCGTTGCTAATCCATACCATTAAGGGTTAGCTAGCGGTTATGGCTCTGCTGCTGTATTTACAACAGGATCCTCCACATCTGTAAATGGGAGCGGAATGCACCACAGATGTTAGCCTTATGCATAGCCTACTGTAACAGTACTTAGCCATGGAGGCTTAAACCAGTGAGACTGATCATGTACAATTGGCCTATATCAGTAGGGCAAAATGATAGAAGAGTCATATGTATGCTAAAAAGAAATGCCACAAAGTCAGTGTGTCCAATTTCATTTCTGGAGAGCCACACATTTTGCAGGCTTTGACTCCAGCCCAGATTTACGGTAACACACCTGATTTCATTCATTGTTTTTGAGATTAAAGACCATGCTAATCACAATTAGCTGAATCAGTTGATTTAGTGCTGGGATGGAACAAAGGCCTGCACACACTGCAATTCTCAAGGACCCAGATAGTACCAGTAAAAAGACACTGAGACAATGGGAGCTATAACTCTTCTCTGACTGTTTGAGTGTCGTTATGGCAGGAGGTGCATTAGCTAAATGGAGAAGATGTACATACTGGAGCAGTAGCCCTAAATGAGCAGTAGCCTGACCCTTAACACACAGCACTCTGTAGAATCAACCCGGACTAATTCCACACAGCCCATAATAATCCCAGCAGGTCAGGCCACAGTAAATCTCAGGGTGATCAAACTGAGGTGACACCCAGGAACGTCCTAGCAATGACATATTGTCACACGCCATGAGATATGCCAAGGACTTCTGGGGACCAAATGTGATTAGTAGAGTCGAGTGGTCAATGACTCACGTGGGCCATTCACTGTAAAAAGTAACTGCCTAACATTTTTTTTTACTTAGTAGTTGCTACTCAAACATCTCCAATGGTCAGTAGAATTAAAATCATAAAAATGGTACTAACTCATATGTCAATAAGATTTATTATCACTTAATGTTTTTGAGTACTGTTAACAGATAGTAGGTTATTGAGTAAATATCACTTTCTTTATTTGTGTTCTGCTAATGGAAAGTTATTGAGTTTTTACAAGTTATGATTATTTAATATTTCAAATTTAATCTAAGTTGTTCTTACTTGATTCTTTTACGTTTGACATCTTTACTTAAAATAATAAGGTTGTAGTCAGTCACATTGCCATTTGATTAAAAACACTTGATTTATCTGTGTTGTACTGATATATAATTATTACGTTTATGCAAGTTATGAATACTTAATAGTGCCACGTGGCTGTGTTTTAAGAGGATTGTGGGTAATTCACAATTTTTTGACTTTATAATACTTTTACACAATATTGTATGCATGTTTGAAGAAAGAAAAGTATATTTCTAAAATGTCTAAAATTGATCATGATGAGAGTATATCAAAACTTTCGGGCAAATTGATGTTCAATATTGAGACAAGTCATTCCCACCGTCAACAAGGTGTGCAGCACTCTTAATGAGAGGTATATGTAGCATCCTGTAATGCTCACAGCTCTACCTCCACTTACTGCTAGAGGAATGAGTACTGTGCTCAACAATGCCTGCAAAGGTGGGTTAAAATACGAAATCTTCAAATACATAAAAATTTTAAACATTAAAGACAAACTATGCAGAAATGCTCTGCTATCCTGGTTGCTAAAATTCTAATAGTGTGTCGCATTTCAGTTTATGTAACAAAACAGGCAAGAATAGTGTAGAGAATCATTACCAAAAATATTGTGTTTTCAGCCGGTGAACAAAACCGAAAGTAAAAGATGCAAAAACAAACCTTAAGAATGGGAAGCATAGACACAGCGCACATAGAACATATCTACATTTTTTAAAAATCTTTATTTAACTAGGCAAGTCAGTTAAGAATACATTCTTATTTTCAATGACGGCCTAGGAACAGTGGGTTAACTGCCTTGTTCAGGGGCCGAACGACAGATTTTTACCTTGCCAGCTCATGGATTTGATCTTGCAACCTTTCAGTTACTAGTCCAACTCTTTAACCACTAGGCTACCTGCTGCTTCTTAGAATTACTTTCAAAGAGAATGCCAGCTCTATAATACAGATTTCTATGTGAATTTGGCCGGGTCTCCCAAAAAGTTACATATTGCAGCTTTAAGACATGACCACTGGAAATTAATTATCAGACCTACTTATTACTCTGTTAGAGGACCCAGTGTCGTGGCCAAGACTGGGATCCTGAGTTTTTCCTTACCACAAGAACTAATTGAGAAAACCCAGGGCCTATGACTCTTGGTTAGAGCACTAGAAAACCAAAGAAAGAGGTCTGAAGTTCAGTGTTCTAACTGCCTCACACACAACCCACCAGCACTATCTAAAAACCCACAGGTCAATGCATGGACCAAACCCATCACACCACGATCTGAGAGCTCACAGGTCAATGCATGGACCAAACCCATCACACCACGATCTGAGAGCTCACAGGTCAATGCATGGACCAAACCCATCACACCACGATCTGAGAGCTCACAGGTCAATGCATGGACCAAACCCATCACACCACGATCTGAGAGCTCACAGGTCAATGCATGGACCACTCACGCCACTCCTCTGGCCACATTGCATTGAAATCCAGCTGTTATTATAATCAGCTGTCTGGCTGGCTTCCTATACACTGCTAGGTATCGTATGTTCTCATAAAGTGTAACTGTAATGTATTGACCTGTTTGGGAGCGTTGCCTCTGATCTAAGGTAACACCACAGGCACACGAGCCGCCCAGGTTGCGCGAGCGTGAGTAAAGTAACGCTCCCTATATTTTCAATGCATACTTCCACAAAAGGAGGGTAAACTTTCGCCCAAATAAAAAAGTTAAACTGTGTGTGTGTGTGTGTGTGTGTGTGTGTGTGTGTGTGTGTGTGTGTGTGTGTGTGTGTGTGTGTGTGTGTGTGTGTGTGTGTGTGTGTGTGTGTGTGTGTGTGTGTGTAAGAGAAGAAGTCAAAGTTACCCCCTATGATAAGGTCCACACATCTCTGTTTGCGTATAAACAGAATACACACACCTACACACGCTGTCTACACAGCCACACCAAGCATCAGAGCAATGATAAGAAACCTCTTACAGTATATCTCCCCGTTGTGTTCCCCAAGACTATAATACAATGCAATACAAAATAAAACACTGACGTGAAACAGGAAAGGCATTTCAAATCAGCTCTTTACATGAGGAGGCAATCTGGGCTTATCCAGCCCAAATCCTTTCTGTCAACTGTTTTTTCCTTTGAGGTCAACACAATTCTGAAGGAACAAAGCACGGTATCTGTCAGAGTTCATCTGTTAACCTGGTCTGGGCTTATACTGTATTTACTATGGCCAACTGTCTCATGAGATTCCCTTTGAACTGTTTATAAACCGTTTATAAAACACACATATATTTAAGAGCCAACTCAAGCCATTGTGATCCTTTTACAAATAGGATATGAGGTTGTCTCTAGGAGATGAGGTTGGACAAATTCCACAATCACATCGTGCCGTTAGAAACTAATCTCACATCAGCTTTGACTTCTGCCAGTGCCAACGTTCATCCTTCTGAGGCTCAACAATAAACCTGGCGCCAGGCCAGTTATTAAGGGCATAAAGCAATAACATTAGTGAACCTAACCCCTAAGGATGCCCTGGAACACAGAGGGGCAGTGCCATCCGATCCTGGAGCCGCCAGACTGTAAATCAGGAGGGCTGTGAGACGCTGATCCGGCCGTGAGACGAAGACGAGGCGAGACAGACAGGAACGCTGATCTCTGTCTCTAATAGCACAACAACACAGAGCCCCCGACTCCTCCAGTTCTCACGCGACTGACAAAGGCCAGGCGTAAAGAGACAAACAGGGAGATCACACCAGGATTGACATAGTGGTGTACACACTAATTATCTCCGCGCCACGCTGGCAGGGACACAATGGGCTTTTCATAGCCGCCTCGTACACTACACACAGGAGACGCTGGTATCAGGGTCGGGACTGCTGGCATGTATCTGATACCCCCTTTGATCTAATGTGAGTGGTGCTCTGCCCCTAAATACTACACTACACAGAGAGGGGAGAGGGGGGAGAGAGAGGTGGCTGGCCTTGTTCGAGGGGTTGTGACTGTCACAGCGTGAAAGGGGGATGCTGAGTTTTGTTTGGGGGTTGACAGGCATGTTATGAAAAGACGTTGCTGGTTTGTTCGGCAGTTGACATTCGCACAAAGAGAGGGCCAGAGGGGGCTTTGTTGTCTGTGTCCAATGATATGAGTGACATTCAGGACCTGGTCCACCGCCAAAGGGAAGAGGTCAGCAGGTTAGTGCCTGATGACATCACTTCTGACCTACAAATATGGCACTCACACTCTGTGATACGATTCCAAATGATGCTCTACTAGTATGTACTTAACTTGTTCAACCAAACTGATTTTTTTTTAAGTATTCAAGATAAGATAAATGCATAATCTAAGCAACTATTTGTGTATAAAAACAACTACAAGGAAAATTGTGTTTAACTTACTCAATGTTCATAATATTTCCTTTCAACTTAAGAATTGTAAGTTCTTCCAACAAATTGCCATGTGGCTCTGTTTTTAGGGGATCGTAGGTAATACATTTTTTTTTAAGCTTGACAATACTTATATAAAATGTGGTTTGCATGTTTGAAGAACGAAAAGCACATTTCTATATTAGTATCAAACATTTTGTTATGCTATGCGGTGAAATGATTCATGATGAACGGATATCAAAATCGTCTGACAAATTGACGTTCAATGATGAGACCACCCATTCTCACCATTAGTGCCTGGATACAGCCCTTAGCCGTGGTATATTGGCCAAATACCACAAACCCCTGAGGTGCCTAATTGCTACTGTAAATTGTTTGCCAATGTAATTAGAGCAGTAAAAATAAATGCTTTGTCATACCCGTGGTATACGGTCTGATATACCACAACTGTCAGCCATTCAGCATTCAGGGCTTGAACCACCCAGTTCATAATTAACTTTTAGCGTTTCACAAACAGTGTTATATTAAGTCCAGCATTAAAAAAGATAACCAAGATCCAAATGAATTTGAACAAATCCAGACCTGTTATTGTACATTAGATCTGATTAGTTACTTTCGTTGATCGTATCTTAGCCCGGTCTAGTCAGCATGTAAGAGCAGCCCTTAGCCGTGGTATATTGGCTTATTGCTTAAGTATATTATATGTAAAAATACATAATGTTGATGCAAATAGCTGACTCCATTTTTTAAAGTGGAGCAGTGCACACATACACACACCAACACATACACACACCAACACACACACACACACACACACACACACACACACACACACACACACACACACACACACACACACACACACGCACAGATACTCATGCTCATCTGTGTATACAACAGCGAGTTTAATGAGTGACACCCTGCCAGCTGTATTTCTGTATCTGTTAACCAGAGGCTGATGGTTGTGATACGCTCATACTGTTCCATCACACACACTGGGATTGGGACTAATCTAAAGGATTTTCTTCTCCTCCACAGGTGACCTAAACAACAGTCCACGCCAACATGAACACATCAGATGTAGAATATTTCAGATCAGACACTCGAATAGTGAACAACTTGGGTGGAGAGACATGTTGATAAAGGATGGGGTCTGGATTTGGAGAGCTCAGACTTTTTCCACTGTGGATGACTCAGGAAGTTAATAATGAATGTGTTTGTGTCTGCAGACAAAATCGAGATGAAAAGATCTTGAGAACAAGCGAGAAAGAGACACATACGTGTAGTTGGAAATATGAGGTTGGCATGCCTGCTCTCCTCCACTCTCCAGGTGTTCCTATCCCTCTCTCCTGTTCTCTTCTCCCTCCTGAGGTAACGTCGGTCCACGAGCGGACGTCCAGTAGGGCCCTGCTCAGCCTCGGAGCGCCACTGATTTAAAACCCCTCATCCATCTAGCCTTACACCCCGCAAAAATAGAAAACTGTTGATTTTATTTACTGCTCATGGAAAATAGCTGTCCGTGAGCCTCCAGCGCTAGGTAACCTGGGTTATCAGTGTGCAAGCATTAAGGGAAAGCACATGTTTGGCCTGACATGAGAAAGGCCTGCCAGGAGGAATGGAGAGACTGGGGGAGAAAGAATGGAGGAGTGCAGACTGGTTTCACTGGTCCCAGTCCAGCCAACTGCAGCCAGGCATGCCTCATTTCAAATGGCTGCTTCGCAGAATTTGACCAGTCTGAAAATAATTCAAGGTAAACGAGAAACACATTTTCTATGGTTTTTATTGGGTGTATAAAATACTGGGTGATAATAAAGAGAAGTTGGCTCAAGGAGATGGCTTTATGTTAGCTACAGATCTAGGGTCAGTTTCCCATCCGGTTCTCTCGCTTAAAGGACCATTAAGAAGGACTGAGGACAACAGAGAGAGAGGGCTGAGAGGGGGTGACCCGGCATCCATCTCCCCCACCGCTTCAAAGTCTGGCACAAGAGACTCACACCACAAAGAGGGCTAATGAAAGAGTGTGTGTGTGTGTGTGTGTGTGTGTGTGTGTGTGTGTGTGTGTGTGTGTGTGTGTGTGTGTGTGTGTGTGTGTGTGTGTGTGTGTGTGTGTGTGTGTGTGTGTGTGTGTGTGTGTGCAAGTGTGTGTGTGTGTGCAAGTGTGTGTGCATGTCTGTGTGTGTGTGTGTGTGTGTGTGTGTGTGTGTGTGTGTGTGTGTGTGTGTGTGTGTGTGTGTGTGTGTGTGTGTGCAAGTGTGTGTGCATGTCTGTGTGTGTGTGTGTGTGTGTGTGAAATCCTATCAATGTCACAAAGGTCACGCTTCCTCAAGATAACCCATGGAGATTGTTGTGGGCTCCTGGGGGATTTTTCTCCCTGTCTTCTTGTGATTAGGTGTCACGAGAATTTCCTTGGTGTAAAGACGAACCCTTTCATGGTGTGGGTTTCTCAGGATTTACTGGGCCATGTCTCAGGCCATTCAGCCCCATGCAAAGCAGGGTTGCAAAGCAAACTACACAATGTTCATTCATTCTACATTTGCACAAAGACAAATCCATATTTACCTAAGGAGGTGTTCTGCATCCTAATAGGTTTTTTGACCTGTTTTGGTTGTCAATGGGTGGATGGATGTGTTATTTCAAAGGAAACCAGGGCTGGTATAAGAGGCAACATGTGGCATTTACTGGTCACCATGATCGTGCTTATATTCAGAGTGCCCTGTTTGTGAAGGCTTTTTAGGGACCAAAGTCAATGGTTCACACAGGACACGATGGCGCTGCAGTCGATTCCAAGATGGCGCTGCAGTAGGACGTGTGTATCTGTCTTTGTCTTATCCCTTGTCTTATCCTGTGTAAATAGCCTGTCTTTTTCGTATATATCTTAATCTCACTTTCTATCTACGAACGAAATATACTTCCCTGAAACCCGACTCACACAGTGGTACGGATCTTCTATTTTTATTCCTTATAACTGGAACTTCCATATCAGGAGCTAGCCAGCTAACTAGCTACTAATCTTTGTTAGCCACGGCTAGCAGTCCTCACATGTTTTCCCGTCATCAGCCAGCCTTAGCTCGGACAACACCTGGCAGTCTGCACAGGGCAAAATCAAACCAGAGCATATCGGATTGCTTCTCTCTACCAGATCACCGGATTCCTGCCGCTCTGGATCATTACACCGGATCATTACTCCGGATCATCGCAGCTAGCTATCGGCAAACGATTGGATACTGTTAGCTAACGCCTCTGTCCCGAAGCAAGCACCAGCTAGCCTTGAGCTGGTCTCGAGCTAGGCCCATATACCTGCTAATTCTAGGGCTACAATACCTCCTTTGACAATTGGCCCGAACCATCACGACTGGACTGCCGACGTGATCGCCTGATGTGGTCTCAACAGGCTTTTCTGTTACGATGTCGCCGAAGAACCAGCTACTAGCCTCAGCCCGCCAGCTTTTCTGAACACTGTGTCCCTTGCTCACCTAGCATAGTAGTGACTACCGAACAGCACCCTGACTCACCTATTGCTGCTCTTTTGACCCTATGATCACTCGGCTACACAGCTGATGCCCCCTGGACTGTTTCAATAACACAGTACCTCATTTTGTTTACCTGTCGGCCCCAGCCTCGAACTCAGGTCCTGTATGTACCTAACTGACCCACTCTGTCCATTCATCGCCATTTACCTGTTGTTGTCTTAGCTCTGCTGATCAAAACCTCTGATTGCTTTATGCCTCTCTCTAATGTCAATATGCCTTGTCTACTGCTGTCTTGGCTAGTTTTTACTTTTTATTTCACTGTAGAGCCTTCAGTGCCATTCCAAATGCCTTAGATAGCTCTTCCGTCCCACCCCACACACATGCGGAGACCTCACCTGGCTTAACTTGTCCAGAGACGAAACCTCTCTTATCGTTACTCAACGCCTAGGTTTAACTCCACCGTACTCACATCCTACCATACCCTTGTCTGTACATTATGCCTTGACTCTATTCTACCACGCCCAGAAATCTGCTCCTTTTATTCTCTGTCCCCAACGCACTAGACGACCAGTTCTTATAGCCTTTAGCCGTACCCTTATCCTACTCCTCTTCTGTTCCTCTGGTGATGTAGAGTTTAACCCAGGCCCTGTAGCCCCCAGTTCCACTCCTATCCCCCAGGAGCTATCATTTGTTGATTTCTGTAACCGTAAAATCCTTGGTTTCATGCATGTTAACATCAGAATAAATCAATCAAATGTATTTATAAAGCCCTTCTTACATCAGCTGATGTCTCAAAGTGCTGTGCAGAAAGCTTCCTCCCTAAGTTTGTTTGATTCACTGCTTTAGCACACTCCACCAACCCTGATGTCCTAGCCTGTCTGAATCATGGCTTTGGAAGGCCACCAAAAATTCTTAAATTGGACACCATATGTGAATTAATTGCCTCCCATTTATCTTCAGAGTTTGTACTGTTAGGTGACCTAAACTGGGATATGCTTACCACCCCGGCTGTCCTACAATCTAAGATTGATGCCCTCAATCTCACACAAATTATCATGGAACCTACCAGGTACAACCCTAAATCCGTAAACACGGGCACCCTCGTAGACATCATCCTGACCAACCTGCCCTCTAAATACACTTCTGCTGTCTTCAACCAAGATCTCAGCGATTCCTGCCTCATTGCCTGCGTCCGTAATGGGTCCGCGGTCAAACAACCTCTCCTCATCATCAGTTGTAGCGATGAGACAAGATAGTAACTACTAAACAATTGGATACCACGAAATTGGGGAGAAAAAACTGCACTGAGGCTAACAAACACTGTTACCACCAATAAATCTACGATAATCGAGAATTTCAAAATTCATTTTTCTACGGCTGGCCATGCTTTCCACCTGATTATCCCTACTATCCCTATTATCCCTTCTTCCCATCTTTCACTCCAGTGTTTAATTGCTAAATTGTAATTATTTCACCACTATGGCCAATTTACTGCCTTACCTCCCTAATCTTACTACATTTGCACACACTGTATATGGATTTTTCTATTGTGTTAGTGACTGTTTGTTTATCCCATGTGTAACTGTGTTGTTGTTTTTGTCGCACTGCTTTGCTTTATCTTGGCCAGATCGCAGTTGTAAATGAGAACTTGTTCTCAACTGGTTTACCTGGTTAAATAAAGGTTAAAACATTTTTTCTATAAAAACACACACACACAAACACATAGCGGCTTCACAGTGACAACTGTTTACAGTAGATATGTAAACCCCGCTGCAGATACTTACATTTCATCTGCCTGTGTGTGTGTGTGTGTGTGTGTGTGTGTGTGTGTGTGTGTGTGTGTGTGTGTGTGTGTGTGTGTGTGTGTGTGTGTGTGTGTGTGTGTGTGTGTGTGTGTGTGTGTGTGTGTGTGTGTGTGTGACTGAGGCTCTGCATAAATGTAATCTGTGAGCATCAGTCCTAGTTCTGAAACATAAAAACTAACTGAGCAGGGTCAAGAAATTTTAGAAGAAGTGATGGGGATTGTGGTGAGAGTGATGGAGTGAAATATTGAACTGGAAAGATAAAAGGAGGAATACAAGACAGAAAGCAGGACTGACCAAGTGAGAGAGCGAGAGAGAGAGAGAGAGAGAGAGAGAGAGAGAGAGAGAGAGAGAGAGAGAGAGAGAGATCTAGGGATTGAGAGTGAGAGGAAGAGAGGACGACAGGACACTAGTGAGGAGGAGAGGAAGAGAGGAAGAGAGAGAGATCTAGGGAATGAGAGGAAGAGAGCGAGAGAGAGAGATAGAGAGAGAGAGAGGGGTCTAGGGAATGAGGGTGAGAGGAAGAGAGAGAGAGGTCTATGGAATGAGAGGGAGAGAGAGAGAGAGAGAGAGAGAGAGAGAGAGAGAGAGAGAGAGAGAGAGAGAGAGCGAGAGAGAGAGAGAGAGAGAGAGAGAGAGATCTAGGGAATGAGGGTGAGAGGAAGAGATGAGGACAGGACAGTAGTGAGGAAGAGAGAGTGAGAGAGAGCGAGAGGAGAGAGAGAGGTGGGATTTCCTCAGTGTGTGAAAAAGTCGGAACTGGTTGGAGCGGTTGTGGACTCTGCTACATCCCTCTCTGGCCTCCGATCCCAATCAGTCATAGCGACACTGGCTGTTTATTTATCCTGCTCCACAATGGTACTGAGCTGGCAACTCATGCCTGTTTACTCCACAGTAAGGCCACAAGCCCACACCGAGCGACCCTGCCCCTACACTGGGTTCCTTCCAATGAATGGACAAAGCCATCGATCATGTGACACCATATATTCCTATGTGAAGACTCAGTGGCGTCTCATGGAGACATAAAATGCAAACTACACAATGTTCATTCATTCTACATTTGCACAAAGACAAATCCATATTTACCTAAGGAGGTGTTCTGCATCCTAATAGGTTTTTTGACCTGTTTTGGTTGTCAATGGGTGGATGGATGTGTTATTTCAAAGGAAACCAGGGCTGGTATAAGAGGCAACATGTGGCATTTACTGGTCACCATGATCGTGCTTATATTCAGAGTGCCCTGTTTGTGAAGGCTTTTTAGGGACCAAAGTCAATGGTTCACACAGGACACGATGGCGCTGCAGTCGATTCCAAGATGGCGCTGCAGTAGGACGTGTGTATCTGTCTTTGTCTTATCCCTTGTCTTATCCTGTGTAAATAGCCTGTCTTTTTCGTATATATCTTAATCTCACTTTCTATCTACGAACGAAATATACTTCCCTGAAACCCGACTCACACAGTGGTACGGATCTTCTATTTTTATTCCTTATAACTGGAACTTCCATATCAGGAGCTAGCCAGCTAACTAGCTACTAATCTTTGTTAGCCACGGCTAGCAGTCCTCACATGTTTTCCCGTCATCAGCCAGCCTTAGCTCGGACAACACCTGGCAGTCTGCACAGGGCAAAATCAAACCAGAGCATATCGGATTGCTTCTCTCTACCAGATCACCGGATTCCTGCCGCTCTGGATCATTACACCGGATCATTACTCCGGATCATCGCAGCTAGCTATCGGCAAACGATTGGATACTGTTAGCTAACGCCTCTGTCCCGAAGCAAGCACCAGCTAGCCTTGAGCTGGTCTCGAGCTAGGCCCATATACCTGCTAATTCTAGGGCTACAATACCTCCTTTGACAATTGGCCCGAACCATCACGACTGGACTGCCGACGTGATCGCCTGATGTGGTCTCAACAGGCTTTTCTGTTACGATGTCGCCGAAGAACCAGCTACTAGCCTCAGCCCGCCAGCTTTTCTGAACACTGTGTCCCTTGCTCACCTAGCATAGTAGTGACTACCGAACAGCACCCTGACTCACCTATTGCTGCTCTTTTGACCCTATGATCACTCGGCTACACAGCTGATGCCCCCTGGACTGTTTCAATAACACAGTACCTCATTTTGTTTACCTGTCGGCCCCAGCCTCGAACTCAGGTCCTGTATGTACCTAACTGACCCACTCTGTCCATTCATCGCCATTTACCTGTTGTTGTCTTAGCTCTGCTGATCAAAACCTCTGATTGCTTTATGCCTCTCTCTAATGTCAATATGCCTTGTCTACTGCTGTCTTGGCTAGTTTTTACTTTTATTTCACTGTAGAGCCTTCAGTGCCATTCCAAATGCCTTAGATAGCTCTTCCGTCCCACCCCACACACATGCGGAGACCTCACCTGGCTTAACTTGTCCAGAGACGAAACCTCTCTTATCGTTACTCAACGCCTAGGTTTAACTCCACCGTACTCACATCCTACCATACCCTTGTCTGTACATTATGCCTTGACTCTATTCTACCACGCCCAGAAATCTGCTCCTTTTATTCTCTGTCCCCAACGCACTAGACGACCAGTTCTTATAGCCTTTAGCCGTACCCTTATCCTACTCCTCTTCTGTTCCTCTGGTGATGTAGAGTTTAACCCAGGCCCTGTAGCCCCCAGTTCCACTCCTATCCCCCAGGAGCTATCATTTGTTGATTTCTGTAACCGTAAAATCCTTGGTTTCATGCATGTTAACATCAGAATAAATCAATCAAATGTATTTATAAAGCCCTTCTTACATCAGCTGATGTCTCAAAGTGCTGTGCAGAAAGCTTCCTCCCTAAGTTTGTTTGATTCACTGCTTTAGCACACTCCACCAACCCTGATGTCCTAGCCTGTCTGAATCATGGCTTTGGAAGGCCACCAAAATTCTTAAATTGGACACCATATGTGAATTAATTGCCTCCCATTTATCTTCAGAGTTTGTACTGTTAGGTGACCTAAACTGGGATATGCTTACCACCCCGGCTGTCCTACAATCTAAGATTGATGCCCTCAATCTCACACAAATTATCATGGAACCTACCAGGTACAACCCTAAATCCGTAAACACGGGCACCCTCGTAGACATCATCCTGACCAACCTGCCCTCTAAATACACTTCTGCTGTCTTCAACCAAGATCTCAGCGATTCCTGCCTCATTGCCTGCGTCCGTAATGGGTCCGCGGTCAAACAACCTCTCCTCATCATCAGTTGTAGCGATGAGACAAGATAGTAACTACTAAACAATTGGATACCACGAAATTGGGGAGAAAAAAACTGCACTGAGGCTAACAAACACTGTTACCACCAATAAATCTACGATAATCGAGAATTTCAAAATTCATTTTTCTACGGCTGGCCATGCTTTCCACCTGATTATCCCTACTATCCCTATTATCCCTTCTTCCCATCTTTCACTCCAGTGTTTAATTGCTAAATTGTAATTATTTCACCACTATGGCCAATTTACTGCCTTACCTCCCTAATCTTACTACATTTGCACACACTGTATATGGATTTTTCTATTGTGTTAGTGACTGTTTGTTTATCCCATGTGTAACTGTGTTGTTGTTTTTGTCGCACTGCTTTGCTTTATCTTGGCCAGATCGCAGTTGTAAATGAGAACTTGTTCTCAACTGGTTTACCTGGTTAAATAAAGGTTAAAACATTTTTCTATAAAAACACACACACACAAACACATAGCGGCTTCACAGTGACAACTGTTTACAGTAGATATGTAAACCCCGCTGCAGATACTTACATTTCATCTGCCTGTGTGTGTGTGTGTGTGTGTGTGTGTGTGTGTGTGTGTGTGTGTGTGTGTGTGTGTGTGTGTGTGTGTGTGTGTGTGTGTGTGTGTGTGTGTGTGTGTGTGTGTGTGTGTGTGTGTGTGTGTGTGTGTGTGACTGAGGCTCTGCATAAATGTAATCTGTGAGCATCAGTCCTAGTTCTGAAACATAAAAACTAACTGAGCAGGGTCAAGAAATTTTAGAAGAAGTGATGGGGATTGTGGTGAGAGTGATGGAGTGAAATATTGAACTGGAAAGATAAAAGGAGGAATACAAGACAGAAAGCAGGACTGACCAAGTGAGAGAGCGAGAGAGAGAGAGAGAGAGAGAGAGAGAGAGAGAGAGAGAGAGAGAGAGAGAGAGAGATCTAGGGATTGAGAGTGAGAGGAAGAGAGGACGACAGGACACTAGTGAGGAGGAGAGGAAGAGAGGAAGAGAGAGAGAGATCTAGGGAATGAGAGGAAGAGAGCGAGAGAGAGAGATAGAGAGAGAGAGGGGTCTAGGGAATGAGGGTGAGAGGAAGAGAGAGAGAGGTCTATGGAATGAGAGGGAGAGAGAGAGAGAGAGAGAGAGAGAGAGAGAGAGAGAGAGAGAGAGAGAGAGAGAGAGCGAGAGAGAGAGAGAGAGAGAGAGAGAGAGATCTAGGGAATGAGGGTGAGAGGAAGAGATGAGGACAGGACAGTAGTGAGGAAGAGAGAGTGAGAGAGAGCGAGAGGGAGAGAGAGAGTGGGATTTCCTCAGTGTGTGAAAAAGTCGGAACTGGTTGGAGCGGTTGTGGACTCTGCTACATCCCTCTCTGGCCTCCGATCCCAATCAGTCATAGCGACACTGGCTGTTTATTTATCCTGCTCCACAATGGTACTGAGCTGGCAACTCATGCCTGTTTACTCCACAGTAAGGCCACAAGCCCACACCGAGCGACCCTGCCCCTACACTGGGTTCCTTCCAATGAATGGACAAAGCCATCGATCATGTGACACCATATATTCCTATGTGAAGACTCAGTGGCGTCTCATGGAGACATAAAATGCAAACTACACAATGTTCATTCATTCTACATTTGCACAAAGACAAATCCATATTTACCTAAGGAGGTGTTCTGCATCCTAATAGGTTTTTTTGACCTGTTTTGGTTGTCAATGGGTGGATGGATGTGTTATTTCAAAGGAAACCAGGGCTGGTATAAGAGGCAACATGTGGCATTTACTGGTCACCATGATCGTGCTTATATTCAGAGTGCCCTGTTTGTGAAGGCTTTTTAGGGACCAAAGTCAATGGTTCACACAGGACACGATGGCGCTGCAGTCGATTCCAAGATGGCGCTGCAGTAGGACGTGTGTATCTGTCTTTGTCTTATCCCTTGTCTTATCCTGTGTAAATAGCCTGTCTTTTTCGTATATATCTTAATCTCACTTTCTATCTACGAACGAAATATACTTCCCTGAAACCCGACTCACACAGTGGTACGGATCTTCTATTTTTATTCCTTATAACTGGAACTTCCATATCAGGAGCTAGCCAGCTAACTAGCTACTAATCTTTGTTAGCCACGGCTAGCAGTCCTCACATGTTTTCCCGTCATCAGCCAGCCTTAGCTCGGACAACACCTGGCAGTCTGCACAGGGCAAAATCAAACCAGAGCATATCGGATTGCTTCTCTCTACCAGATCACCGGATTCCTGCCGCTCTGGATCATTACACCGGATCATTACTCCGGATCATCGCAGCTAGCTATCGGCAAACGATTGGATACTGTTAGCTAACGCCTCTGTCCCGAAGCAAGCACCAGCTAGCCTTGAGCTGGTCTCGAGCTAGGCCCATATACCTGCTAATTCTAGGCTACAATACCTCCTTTGACAATTGGCCCGAACCATCACGACTGGACTGCCGACGTGATCGCCTGATGTGGTCTCAACAGGCTTTTCTGTTACGATGTCGCCGAAGAACCAGCTACTAGCCTCAGCCCGCCAGCTTTTCTGAACACTGTGTCCCTTGCTCACCTAGCATAGTAGTGACTACCGAACAGCACCCTGACTCACCTATTGCTGCTCTTTTGACCCTATGATCACTCGGCTACACAGCTGATGCCCCTGGACTGTTTCAATAACACAGTACCTCATTTTGTTTACCTGTCGGCCCCAGCCTCGAACTCAGGTCCTGTATGTACCTAACTGACCCACTCTGTCCATTCATCGCCATTTACCTGTTGTTGTCTTAGCTCTGCTGATCAAAACCTCTGATTGCTTTATGCCTCTCTCTAATGTCAATATGCCTTGTCTACTGCTGTCTTGGCTAGTTTTTACTTTTTATTTCACTGTAGAGCCTTCAGTGCCATTCCAAATGCCTTAGATAGCTCTTCCGTCCCACCCCACACACATGCGGAGACCTCACCTGGCTTAACTTGTCCAGAGACGAAACCTCTCTTATCGTTACTCAACGCCTAGGTTTAACTCCACCGTACTCACATCCTACCATACCCTTGTCTGTACATTATGCCTTGACTCTATTCTACCACGCCCAGAAATCTGCTCCTTTTATTCTCTGTCCCCAACGCACTAGACGACCAGTTCTTATAGCCTTTAGCCGTACCCTTATCCTACTCCTCTTCTGTTCCTCTGGTGATGTAGAGTTTAACCCAGGCCCTGTAGCCCCCAGTTCCACTCCTATCCCCCAGGAGCTATCATTTGTTGATTTCTGTAACCGTAAAATCCTTGGTTTCATGCATGTTAACATCAGAATAAATCAATCAAATGTATTTATAAAGCCCTTCTTACATCAGCTGATGTCTCAAAGTGCTGTGCAGAAAGCTTCCTCCCTAAGTTTGTTTGATTCACTGCTTTAGCACACTCCACCAACCCTGATGTCCTAGCCTGTCTGAATCATGGCTTTGGAAGGCCACCAAAAATTCTTAAATTGGACACCATATGTGAATTAATTGCCTCCCATTTATCTTCAGAGTTTGTACTGTTAGGTGACCTAAACTGGGATATGCTTACCACCCCGGCTGTCCTACAATCTAAGATTGATGCCCTCAATCTCACACAAATTATCATGGAACCTACCAGGTACAACCCTAAATCCGTAAACACGGGCACCCTCGTAGACATCATCCTGACCAACCTGCCCTCTAAATACACTTCTGCTGTCTTCAACCAAGATCTCAGCGATTCCTGCCTCATTGCCTGCGTCCGTAATGGGTCCGCGGTCAAACAACCTCTCCTCATCATCAGTTGTAGCGATGAGACAAGATAGTAACTACTAAACAATTGGATACCACGAAATTGGGGAGAAAAAAACTGCACTGAGGCTAACAAACACTGTTACCACCAATAAATCTACGATAATCGAGAATTTCAAAATTCATTTTTCTACGGCTGGCCATGCTTTCCACCTGATTATCCCTACTATCCCTATTATCCCTTCTTCCCATCTTTCACTCCAGTGTTTAATTGCTAAATTGTAATTATTTCACCACTATGGCCAATTTACTGCCTTACCTCCCTAATCTTACTACATTTGCACACACTGTATATGGATTTTTCTATTGTGTTAGTGACTGTTTGTTTATCCCATGTGTAACTGTGTTGTTGTTTTTGTCGCACTGCTTTGCTTTATCTTGGCCAGATCGCAGTTGTAAATGAGAACTTGTTCTCAACTGGTTTACCTGGTTAAATAAAGGTTAAAACATTTTTCTATAAAAACACACACACACAAACACATAGCGGCTTCACAGTGACAACTGTTTACAGTAGATATGTAAACCCCGCTGCAGATACTTACATTTCATCTGCCTGTGTGTGTGTGTGTGTGTGTGTGTGTGTGTGTGTGTGTGTGTGTGTGTGTGTGTGTGTGTGTGTGTGTGTGTGTGTGTGTGTGTGTGTGTGTGTGTGTGTGTGTGTGTGTGTGTGTGTGTGTGTGTGTGACTGAGGCTCTGCATAAATGTAATCTGTGAGCATCAGTCCTAGTTCTGAAACATAAAAACTAACTGAGCAGGGTCAAGAAATTTTAGAAGAAGTGATGGGGATTGTGGTGAGAGTGATGGAGTGAAATATTGAACTGGAAAGATAAAAGGAGGAATACAAGACAGAAAGCAGGACTGACCAAGTGAGAGAGCGAGAGAGAGAGAGAGAGAGAGAGAGAGAGAGAGAGAGAGAGAGAGAGAGAGAGAGAGATCTAGGGATTGAGAGTGAGAGGAAGAGAGGACGACAGGACACTAGTGAGGAGGAGAGGAAGAGAGGAAGAGAGAGAGAGATCTAGGGAATGAGAGGAAGAGAGCGAGAGAGAGAGATAGAGAGAGAGAGGGGTCTAGGGAATGAGGGTGAGAGGAAGAGAGAGAGAGGTCTATGGAATGAGAGGGAGAGAGAGAGAGAGAGAGAGAGAGAGAGAGAGAGAGAGAGAGAGAGAGAGAGAGAGAGAGAGAGAGAGAGAGAGAGAGATCTAGGGAATGAGGGTGAGAGGAAGAGATGAGGACAGGACAGTAGTGAGGAAGAGAGAGTGAGAGAGAGCGAGAGGGAGAGAGAGAGGTGGGATTTCCTCAGTGTGTGAAAAAGTCGGAACTGGTTGGAGCGGTTGTGGACTCTGCTACATCCCTCTCTGGCCTCCGATCCCAATCAGTCATAGCGACACTGGCTGTTTATTTATCCTGCTCCACAATGGTACTGAGCTGGCAACTCATGCCTGTTTACTCCACAGTAAGGCCACAAGCCCACACCGAGCGACCCTGCCCCTACACTGGGTTCCTTCCAATGAATGGACAAAGCCATCGATCATGTGACACCATATATTCCTATGTGAAGACTCAGTGGCGTCTCATGGAGACATAAAATGCAAACTACACAATGTTCATTCATTCTACATTTGCACAAAGACAAATCCATATTTACCTAAGGAGGTGTTCTGCATCCTAATAGGTTTTTTGACCTGTTTTGGTTGTCAATGGGTGGATGGATGTGTTATTTCAAAGGAAACCAGGGCTGGTATAAGAGGCAACATGTGGCATTTACTGGTCACCATGATCGTGCTTATATTCAGAGTGCCCTGTTTGTGAAGGCTTTTTAGGGACCAAAGTCAATGGTTCACACAGGACACGATGGCGCTGCAGTCGATTCCAAGATGGCGCTGCAGTAGGACGTGTGTATCTGTCTTTGTCTTATCCCTTGTCTTATCCTGTGTAAATAGCCTGTCTTTTTCGTATATATCTTAATCTCACTTTCTATCTACGAACGAAATATACTTCCCTGAAACCCGACTCACACAGTGGTACGGATCTTCTATTTTTATTCCTTATAACTGGAACTTCCATATCAGGAGCTAGCCAGCTAACTAGCTACTAATCTTTGTTAGCCACGGCTAGCAGTCCTCACATGTTTTCCCGTCATCAGCCAGCCTTAGCTCGGACAACACCTGGCAGTCTGCACAGGGCAAAATCAAACCAGAGCATATCGGATTGCTTCTCTCTACCAGATCACCGGATTCCTGCCGCTCTGGATCATTACACCGGATCATTACTCCGGATCATCGCAGCTAGCTATCGGCAAACGATTGGATACTGTTAGCTAACGCCTCTGTCCCGAAGCAAGCACCAGCTAGCCTTGAGCTGGTCTCGAGCTAGGCCCATATACCTGCTAATTCTAGGGCTACAATACCTCCTTTGACAATTGGCCCGAACCAATTGGCCCGAGAGAGAGAGGTGGGATTTCCTCAGTGTGTGAAAAAGTCGGAACTGGTTGGAGCGGTTGTGGACTCTGCTACATCCCTCTCTGGCCTCCGATCCCAATCAGTCATAGCGACACTGGCTGTTTATTTATCCTGCTCCACAATGGTACTGAGCTGGCAACTCATGCCTGTTTACTCCACAGTAAGGCCACAAGCCCACACCGAGCGACCCTGCCCCTACACTGGGTTCCTTCCAATGAATGGACAAAGCCATCGATCATGTGACACCATATATTCCTATATGAAGACTTATGGAGACATAAAATGCGCCGTTTGAGCTACTCCAGGAAGTGACATTGCAGACTAGCTCAGGACTGCACCCTCTCATTGTAATTGAAGTTACTCAAGTTAAAGGCCAACCGGGGTACTGCAGGCTGCCATTAGCAACTCAATTATCCTTATCACTCCCGTGAGTGATTTTTAAATAATCGGTTCAAGGAAATACATCTGGTGTATTAGAAACAATTATTGGTAGCATGATTGTCTTCAAAACCTTTTTTTATTTACATGATTGACCACAAAGATTGCAATTTTTCCATTCACTAAAACAATGTGTGCGCATGTCAAAGGGACAGAAGGCCATGTGTTGTTATGTTTCTGGATGAGCAGATAGCTAGCAAGCAACAATGACAAGAAACTGCCATGTGGTGAATAGTAAGTGGCTCGTTTCAGCTTGTTGGATCTTGTTCTTGACACCATGTCTTGTTTTAAGGTGTTTGACTGATGTCACATCTATGCTAATATGGCAAAATAAATTCTTGCCAGCTAGCTAACCAACAACTGGAATGATGTATTTGAGAGACAAGTGCTCATTGTGCAACTTTATTTATTTTCAATAAACATTTGACGAAATATAGTTGACATATTATCAACAATCTAAGCCAACCCTGTCTGTTTTGCCCGATAGTTGCGCACGTGTTAGTCTTGTTGCTAAACAACCAACCCGTCTATACAACCAACCCGGGTTCCTGTTTACTGCTAACAATGCCTGCTGTACCACAGTCGGCCTTGAACTACAGTGGATTCAATGAGAGGGGGCGTTCTCCCCTGTTTCCTTCCCTCAGACAAATGTACTGCTGCTGCTTATCCTAATATGACAGAATGACAAGCTAAATAAACAGAGTGATGTGATATAGAAATCCAAATAAATGCTGTGGTGTACACTTACATACATTGGAGTGGAGTGGGATTGTAGCCCCTTGGCGATGTGCTGAAACATACAGGCCGTGCCACTGAGAAAGGTGTCAGACCCCGTTAGAGGCCTTTGGCTGGACGCAGCTCAAGTACAACTTGGACAAAAGCGCTGCCTGTCTCCCCTCATTAAGTGATTTAAGTCCCATGTTCCCCGGTTCCTTTCATCGGCCGCCAAAGTGAACACACTTAAAAAACCCAACAAGAATGCCGGGCCGCGGAGATGAATAGAACGAGGGGGAAAGCTGGAAGTTAGGGCCAGGGAACTGGGTCTAAAGCTGAGAGGCTATGCTAGCCATGCCTATTAGCGTCCCCAGTACGGAGGACCATATGTGAATGAACGGTATGGGCCTACAAAACAGCCCCTCACTGGGAAAAGGAGTGGCCACTTAATCCATTAACAGTTTTCTCCCCACAGAACCAGATTTTCCCATGAAGGTTTGGTTTAGTAAAGTGCTGCTATTTCCACATTCCTTGCTAACGAGACAAGGTTGTCACGGGGGAGACTATACTGCTCAGCGCTCCGACCAGCCCCAGGGGAGTGCTGCATCAGTGGACTGGTGTCATAATTACATCGGATTAACATAACCTATTGGATATCACACAGTTAGCATATGTACTCTAAAAACACCATTACGGTGCTGTGGGATGTGAGTGAAGTCCCTGGGCTTGGGAGAAGGAATGTGGCCAGAGAGAGTACATTAGCATTTGCTAGTTGGGATGAGCTCTCTGGCAAACACAGCCTGTTTCAATTAGCACCTGAAAGACAGCAGGCTCCTCCGGGCCATTATGTCATCTGTTTGTGAACTCTCTAATTGGAGCGCTGTGGTAGGAAGGCCCCCTCTGTTCAGCACGGGCGGCCTCGCCAATGCCTGTTCTGCTCACCATGCTGCTGCTGCAGTACAGTCCTCTGATGTATATTGGTAGTACGAGCAATTATCTCCGAATGATCTGGGATGATCTGAGATCAGTTTGTCGAGGGAAGGGATATATTCAGTGCTGGTCAACACCTCACTAGAGAGTCAGCCTCTGACACATAAGGTGCAGAGGGATGATGCATAATACAGTGCAAAAAGCAGCACTTCCACATAGTTCTGTAAGTTTCCGTCTCTCCAGCAGAGGCCCTAGCTATCCTCTATAGTCCTGACCTTTTCAAGTTTAGTTTATTGGTCTTTCAGCATTTTTACAGGTTCTTAATAACAGTTGTGATTAAAAACACTAAATTACTTTGCTGGTACAATAAGAAAACAACATTTTAAATAAATACAACAAATTTAAAGTGCTAAAAATGTCTAAGCTAAAATCTCAAATCCATTTTCAGACAGGCTCAGGGAGGGTTCCATAGTTCTACAGCCCACTGGGTGTGGCCACACCCTAGCAGCCAACCTCAGGCCCCTGACATTTCACCACAACCATGAGGTTAGAGAGAAACTCTTTCTTCCTCCTTACAAATAAGTGACTTTTAACTCTCCCCATGAAAACGGAGACAAATAATGAACATTTGGACTGGAGATATCACTTTCACACACATCAACTCCATTCTGAACCGTAATAAAAGACAACAAGAAAACATTGGTGGGGAGGTAATGGGAGTCAGGGTATGCTGAAGCGCATTTCTCTTTGTCAGACGTGAGTAATGGGATGGGGGGGAGAGTAATGGCATACAAGTTGGGAAAATGTCTATGTGTGATGGCCATACAATGCATACTATCAGACCTGTGGGGTCACACACAGAGGGAAGAAATTACATCAGATGTGAACTATAGCCATTCCAGCTGGGTCGGAGGTGGAGGGTTGAGGGGTGGAGAGTTGAGGGGTGGAGCTTTGAGGGGTGGGGGAGGAAGGCTGTGAAGTCTGAGACATCTTATCCCCTCTTCATATCTGATATCAGCCCAGGAGTGGGAGTCAGCATACAGTATGTGACAGACATCTGGACACCCGGGAGAGGAGGGGAGAGGGGGGAGAGATGGAGAGACAGTAAAAGAAAAGGGGGAAAGAGATATGGAGAGATAGGGATACATATAATTAATTAGAAAGAAAAGGGTAAAGGAAAGAAAGTGAGAAAAACCTGAGAGAGAGCACGGGTGGTTGGGAACCTGTTTTCTATAACTGTCTCACATTTACACTAGATTTCTTGGGCTAAGTGAGGGCAGCTGTGTGTGTGTGCATGTGCGTGTGTGTGTGTGCCACAGCACATGGTTACCATGCGGCATGGACACAATGCTGCGGATACTGATTTAAAATGATTGCTCCATGCCTTTCAGTGGTTATATGCCCCAAAATAAACTCTCACTATCATGCAGCAAAAATCCAACAGTGCATTAATGTCCTGCCTCCAATCAGGCATGGGTACAGATGGAACACAATTCACACCCCAATGTATCTGCCACAGTTTTGGTAATCAGGGCTGATCTTCCAATGAAAATGCAGCTCCTCTACGCCTCATTGGCTGTGGCAGGTTCTGGCTTAAACCTTATTGGTGAGTTTCTGGCTGATCACACCTCCCACTTCCATTGTCTTTGGGCTTCAATTTGCATAATTCCTATCCCTTACACTAGTTTCGAGGATGTGAAAAATAAATACTCTGGAATTTAAATTACAGGAACAATGGGAACCAAATGGAGGAGCCCATTAGACCAGCACATGCAAGCACTGCAAGCCACACTGTCAGCTGAAACTGAACACCAAAATTATTAACAAAATTATCTAAATCTATTATATATAAAGCCTTGATATATAAGGCTCTATCTCAAATATCTCAATATTTCCCTGAACAATTGAGAAAAAAATCAGTTGGAGATGGTAAATCTTTAACTAATAGCAAAGGAGAATTGTAACCAGAAATATTAGGTCGGCCTACTATATTTCCTACCATGTTACTGGGTTGCTGGGCAAAATTTCAAATGAGCCTGCCTCCGTCATACTGTAGTAGCTTGGTTGGTGGATGGTAAATGTGTGTGACGTGTTAGCCGGTGCACTTATTTGGCCCCTTGTGTATCGCGTGTCTAGACCTCACTAACAGAACCTCTGTGTTGGACCATGTGACTGACCAAAGTAGCAGTCACAAGACTTCAGCACCTAACAGACCAGGGGCCTTTTCAATCAATTCTCTTTTTAGTAGTAAAAAAAATAGAAGCCGTCACAAAACACCCGTGGTTGGTACCAAGGTCCATTCAAGCACTGAAATGCCAACTTCCTATTTATAAAACTAAATTTTTCTCTTAGACTGAGAGATAAATAACAATTACCTTTCAAATGCACCATTCACATGACTGTGGTATATAATCATTCCACAATATCTGATTAGGGCCTCCTTCACACAACTTAGCAAATAACTAACTCAGCATGGGAATCAAAATTAAATCGTTTTTATTTATTTTATTAACTTTTTTATTTAACCTTTATTTAACTAGGCAAATTCGTATTTATAAAATGTTATATATCATTGATATAAAGTCTTTAAAACAATTCAAAGGTAATGTTTTGTATTGTCCACTTTTGTAACATTTTGCCTGGGGTCAACTGTACATTTAATTTTATTTATACCCACCACAAGACACTTATAAAAATGTATGTTACCAATAAAATGTCATCAGTATCTTCCTTAATGAATACTCTGTCATTTAAATACATTTTAAATGTATATAAAACATTATAATTGTGAACTATATTTAAAATGGTTGCATAAAGTTTTTTAAATCCGTTGGTTTATAATAAAATATAGTACTTATATTTTGGGGAATGTAATTGTTGAAATATATCACAGTCCAATAATTTTTCTTTCGTATTTTTTTCTTCACTTTAGTGTATGCCTAAATTTAGTTTATGCTACAGCCAAATGTCGTATAGCGAGTGCAAACCCTGATATTGGCATATTTTCCTCAGAAAATGTGATGACCAACATATGAAAACCATCAATTGTGGTAAATCCCACTAGTAGTATCATTCTATAAGCACTATCTGGGTTGGTCCATGTCTGGCCCTAAAAATCTCTGTCCAGAAGTGCACTTAAAGGCCATTGGGCCTGGGCTTTGGTCATTAAGATCATAAAATCCTGCTCATAAAGATGGTTTATTTTTTCCGGAGTGTGCTCACTGCTTAGGTTTACATCGGAAGTCTTTATGGCAGAGCGGTAATATTTCTGTCTCCAGACAGACCTGCCCATTGAGTTATTATGGAATACTGTAACTGGCCAAACCATAGCATGGCTCAGAGTTCATAACTGAAATATAAAGTATTTTTTTAGCTCTAAGAAAGTGCTATAATATACAATCCCCTGAGAATCTAAGTAACATTTCTTAAAATATGCAGTAATAAATATACAGTACATTGCTTGCAGGTCTGATGGATTGATTCCATCAAATATATGTTAGTATTTAATAAACACAACTAAATATAATTGCCTTGTTAGATCACTATTGGTCATATTCAAATTACATTTTGATGGAAATTAAATTGCTATCAATTTCTAACTACTAACTACTTTTTTCAATATTAAAAGATACGTTAATTTATCAATCGAAACCGAACGCTTGTTTGTTGATTAAAAAAAATGTGCAGCCGGATGAAAAATGACTACATTATTTTTTATAAAAATGTATAGAACATAATTGTAATTCTCTCATACATCTATCTGGCACATCTGTTCTCTCTTGTCTGTCCCCTGGTATAGCGATACTAGTGGGAATGATACAGAGTGGTTTCAGGCTCTAACCGCAGCATCCTAACCAGGAACATGGGTATTTCAGATGGGTTTCAGGTGAAGTCCTGCAGCTTTTATTGCAGGTTTTTTGTCGTGAAAGGTAGTTGGCTGCTTTGAAGAGGGACGGGACAGGTAATCTGCGACCTGGCCTCTTTGTTTAACAGACAACAGAGGGTTGTTTGCCCATTAGTGTCTCTTTGTAGTTGCTTGTCTAGGTGTGATATACACCCTGTCACTGCTACATCTACTAACTACGTGATGAGGGAACAAAGATGTTGGAGAGAATGCCTTGTGACTCAACGTACCACATAAATACCACAGTCCAGGCCTATTCAAATGACCACTAAAATGTTAAATGACTTCAATTATAACACATTTTATATAACAAATGCAATGCTAGTCATTTTCTGTCTCAGTTGAATTTAGTCTGAGAAAGGGCTAATAAAACCTATTAATATCCTAGCACATAATCTGCAGACTGCGGACTAATAACTGCGGTCGGTTGTCTGATTCATGGGGAACATAGTATTCTGCTTCAGCGTAGACATCTTATTGGGGGGGGAGACGCTGAGCTGTGATTGGCTGACATTTTGTGTTGACTCTGCGTGCCAAAGCGCAGGGACCTGTTACTCCAGATGCCCTCTCGTCGTCCCCTCCAATGTTTGCAGCCCCACGCACGCGATCCCTCGCTCCGCCTGGCTGCACCCTCTCATCGCATTACTTCTGCTATTCTAACTCCTCCATCAATTATGCACTAGAATAACTGAGGGCCCTGGCGGAGCAAAGACATAAAGGGAGATCATCAGCCCAGGCACTGCCAGCGTCTGCCTGCGTGTTCCCACTGTGTTGCCACGAAGAGTGATATGGGTGCCAGGCCGCCAGCTCAGCTAGGGCACCAGCAGCCATGGCATAGATACGGCTAGGCAAGCTAGGCTAGCTAGGGCACAAACACAACGTGCCTATGACACAAACACAGCCAAGCAATGACCATGTTGCCTCGAACATTGACTTATGGCTGAGCGAGACCCCTGGTTTGCGTCATTTTGTTGCCTCCCTCCTCACAGCCCCTAACCCCCTTTACCCCAAGATTCAATTTCACTGTAAATTAATGTTGTAAAGCAATGCATTAAAATTGCAATATAAAAATGTAGTTTTATCATATCTAAAGCTGTTCATTGTGTCCTATGTATCTTCATGTTGAATTCAACAAGGGGTGGAGCCTGTTCACTAAGGGTCCCAGGATTTTCAACCGACTTTTGTTTCTTGGAAACAAAATGGAGTCTGATTTGGAGGGAAATGGCGGTCTTTGCTTCCCTCCCTGTCACAAGACACAGCTGAAAGTCAGGCAAGAGAAGAGAGCCACGCCTATGAAGACAGAACAAATCCTAGCAGTCTGAGATTTCAATCAACAGTGCTTAACTTAGGGTGATGGCAAAATCATATGATTTCATCGAAGTTGCTTATTAACTTCAAAGAAACATGGGGGGTGAGAAACCATGTATGAAAGATGGAGTGAGACTAAATGTCGACCCCTGCATTAAAGTCACGGTGGTCCTGACCTGGATTTCTTCTGGTTGCGTGTCCAGGCTCTACTGTGAGATCGCAAACAGCTTTTTAATATTTCAGGGTCCCAAAGCACCAAGCATGCTCAAATACAGGAGGAAACTCCCTCTGTCTCCATGGGCCAGTAAGCCACACTAAAAGTCCCGCAAAGTGACAACAAGTTCATGAAAATAACACTGTTCTTTCCACACATCTAAATGTCACTTGTGGTTTTTGTATTGACTAAAAAAAATCACATTATCAATGCACTTTACCTAATTTGTCCACGGGTGCCTGAAATGACACAACTATGCTAAAGATTACGGCATACACTGACAACACCCTAGACATGTTCTGGAATGCTATGGAAAATAATGCTACAAGGGGGTGGCAGGTGGTCTAGGGGTTAAGAGCGTTGGGCCAGTAACTGAAAGGTTGCTGGTTTGAATCCCTGAGCCAACTAGGTGAATAATCTGTTGATGTGACCTTGAGCAAGGCACTTAATCCTAATTGCTCCTGTAAATTGTTCTGGATAAGAACATTGATAAATGTAAAGATATTATTACCTGCTTTGGTTTTTCTATTTAGGTTTGGACTTTAGCATGTATAGCTCTTCAGCACATAGGGCGCACCGATTGGTGTCACCTCGTTAGTCAGTATGTGTTACACCTGTGTTGGTTGCCATCTTGTTAGTGGGAAGGTGATTCACCTGTGCTGGCCCAGGTGCTATCTAAGAGTGGCTGGCCCAGTGCCCCAGGTGTCTTGATGAATGTGGAGGTGCTCCCTATTTTTATTTATAGAAAAACATTCCTTTGTCTGATTTCCCTGATGTTGTTTTGCTCCACCTTTTTGGTTTGTTTCCTGTCTTTAAATTTGGTGTGGGTTTTTCTTTTGTTTCCTTCTCCTTGGGCAAATTTGGTTGGCGCCCATGGTGGGTCTTAGATTCCACTTATTGTTGCTAGTCAACTTTCAGCGGACACTCCCATCAGAACCCCTCCTAAAACCACACCTGTTTTGTTTTGGTTGTTGGTCAGTGACTCTTTGTTAGTTCCATCTTCTGTTTGAGTGCCATTTTGGGGTTTTCTTGCTGGGGAACGTAACACTATCATCAGATTTCTTTTTTGAGTCTTATGAATAATGTCAATTAAAAAAAACATATACTCTTCATCTACTCTGGTTTAAAAAATCATGATTGGAAAAGTCTGATGCAATCACAGTAGAAATTCTGTAGAAGCAAAACATATTTTTTCCTCTCCAAAAGTTTGCCACCAATGACACAGGGAAACATTGCCTCATGGAGAGGGATATTATCTTTTTCTGTCATTTCAAAAGCCACATTGAACCAAATGAAGTTCCAGAAGCATTTCACGGATGCTTGGCTGTACCGTCACATTTGTTTTACATCGTGCATACTTTCCTTTCAATTTGGATTCATTTTGAATAGATTATACTAGGGTCTATATACAGCTCTGCGTGCCAATATGCTTGATTGGTGCCACTTGTGTGCCATAGACTGGAGAGACAGCCCTGCCATCGTCCCTCCCCATCAGTAGAACTGGGGCGATTCCAGCAACACTAAAACAGCCGTCATGGCTGACCACACCCTTCTGGAGCTACCTCAGACTGAGCACTACTTACAACAATCATTACTAACTAAAGACAGAGGATGAACCAGTCATCTCTGACTAACCTGGCTCGAGGTACTCCAGCTGCAGAGAGAACTGCTGTGCTCAGAGGGAGAGGAGACAGAACACAGAGGAGATCATTCCAATTCTCTTTCTGCTTTTCTCTCTCTCTCTATCCATCTTCCCCTGAATTGTACTCAGCCAATTTGTTCTATCCATTTATTTGATCCATTTGAATCCTGCAGTGCAACATACAGCCATCATTTCCTTTATCTTAGGGAATGTTCTGTAATAGGAGGCACACAGTAGATAATACAGCTAACTGTAGTTTAAAGTGTTCAGACCTTACACTTTCTTTGTGGATTCTCTTTGTGGAGTCCATTTTCATTATCTTTGCCTTGGCCTGCTGTATAAAGTTATCTTTCATGGGCTTGTTCTGCTAAAGTGTAATAGGAAGCCCAGATAGCCACTCACCACACTGATAGAGAGTGTGGTGCATAGAGGCCGTCAATACAGCAGCTTTCCCAGGCCACCGCTATACTGTCTGTCTGTCTGTCTGTCTGTCTGTCTGTCTGTCTGTCAGGAGGCCTTTTAGCAGCAGTTCCAGAGGCTTTACTGCAGTCATTAGGGGCTGGCCCTGATTAATGTGAATGGTCAGGCAGGCCCTGGCTTTCTGGGGGAAGAACAGAGCAGGGTGAAGGGTCCCACAGGAAGTGTTTTGTGTCTCCACACAAAGGGAGACTGACCTCTTAAGCCCCTTAGAGCCTCTCTGCTAATACCGTCACCGGTGCCTACAAAGACACAGGGATGCCATTTCCCCACTCACATTTAAACAGCACACAAAAAGCCCAGTCGAGAGTTAAACCTTAAGAAACGGCAGAAAAGTGAACCTTGGAGCGCTGGAGTGAGACTTGGAGATTAGGGACTGGAGGGTTGTCTCTAATCCATTGGCTGACCCGCGCATATGAAATGGAGGATGCCGACTTGCTGAGCTATAACACCGATCGAGAATTAACTGAAAACAAGTTTACAGAAGCTGCTGAGAATGTGATCTATACAAATCTTAACAGAAACAGCATGGCAAACACCTTATATCCAAATCCAAAGGATTCATTGTGTGGCGCTATGAATATTGAGTGTTGCTGTAAGGTAACAAAGAAATCCTTACCTACACACAGTAAACACAATAAATGTTCACCAACAAGACACCGACTTTAGTTGCTGTCAGTCAAACAGAGGCAGCCTTGTTAGTTTGAAAAGAGCAACAGAGGCAAGGCAGCTCTCTCTCTGCGTGCAGGGTCGCAGAGAAGTGGACCTGGCTGCTTTCTCCACAGGAGGACTATTTTCCTCTTCACAGAGGGCCAGAATATATCACCTCACTCTCTGACGCCAAGACATCCCTGAGAAGATGGCTGCAACATGCCTGTCTCCATCCGCAGGCTAAGCCGGGGCAGGGGTGGAAATACGGGCTTTGACCTCATGCAGGGGACCCATGGCATGGCCACTGTTTCCCTGTGTAACCCTGTGACCCCTCTCCGGAAGCTTCTGTTAACCCTGTGACTGTGTGCCCCTTCCCCTTCGCCTCGTAACATATTCACCCTCACAATAGTCCGTCACAACTACCTCTCTCTCTCTGCCACTCACCTCTCCTCCCTCTTTCTGTCTGTCTCTCTCTAAGAGCATGCTGGCCATGGGCCGCTGAGTACGATAGGAACAATAGTGTCCTTTCACACTGTCCGAGCCAGGGCTGGGAGAGGGCTGCGGTCCTGAGACCCAGTCAATATTTGGACTCGGCTGCTTTTATGTGTCCGTTTTTAATCCAAGCGGAACCACGCAGCAGGGAGCCGGGAAAAGGCTGAGGGGGAAAAGCGAGGGTAAACACTCTGAACAATGCAGACCGAGCAACTCTCAATGCCACTGGGAAACTATCACAACATCAACTTGCCACAAACTGAAAAATGGTGTATTGTTTCTTAAGTGGAGATTAAAAATGTGCCGGAATAGAGAAAGCAAACGGCCAAGGTCATTTCGCTCAGTGGAGAACTATCTGTGTCTGTCAGGGCAAGGATGTTATGAGGTGGAAAGAGATGCCACGGAGGCATTTTCACATTTCTTAAGTGTCCGCTAAAGGACTGCAGAATCAAATCAGAGTATAACTACATCCAACAATTTCCTCAGAAAAGGACGAGCACTTTTGATCACCGCCGGATAGTTACCACAGCTACCAGAGTAGTTGACCACAAGGCAAATAGATGAAAGTATTTTGATTGTCTTCAACAGAAATATGTCACATCTGTTGTAGAAAGCTTTGAGGGGCATTATCGGAGCTTAAACTGCAGCCCCTGGGGTGACAGTGCTCTTGTAGAATGCTGGAATCCCTCTCCCCAGCTGTCAGGTCGTTAGTCCCACCCCAATGAGGCTCTTTGATGAGGAAGGGTATCGGTTTCCATGGCATCGGAGACACAAACAGCAGGAAGATTAGGGACGGAACTCAGCCCTGATTCTTCACTGATCCCACCTATCAGCAACAAATAAACACCTTCGCCACGGCGATGGGTGCATGTGTCCCATATGGAGCCTGACGGTTTTAATGAAGCAACTATCAAACTTAATACAGGCCAGGTGGGGAATTGTCTAATGCCAACTGATTAATGGGCAATAAGCCGATCATTTACTTTATTTACTCATCTTGTTGTTAATTACACATGTATGAACAGAGTATTACTGAAGAAAATGCCTGCGTGGCCCCTCAACCCTGTATTACCTACATTTACACAGCATTCACACATGTATGAACAGAGTATTACTGAAGAAAATGCCTGCGTGGCCCCTCAACCCTGTATTACCTACATTTACACAGCATTCACACATGTATGAACAGAGTATTACTGAAGAAAATGCCTGCGTGGCCCCTCAACCCTGTATTACCTACATTTACACAGCATTCACACATGTATGAACAGAGTATTACTGAAGAAAATGCCTGCGTGGCCCCTCAACCCTGTATTACCTACATTTACACAGCATTCACACATGTATGAACAGAGTATTACTGAAGAAAATGCCTGCGTGGCCCCTCAACCCTGTATTACCTACATTTACACAGCATTCACACATGTATGTTTTTTATTTGGTTATTTTTATTTAACCTTTATTTGTGTTAACCAACATCCATTCAAAGACACCGCAGCCCGTCTCTTCCCATCCTTAAAAGACATTATATTATGTCTTCTTTAGCTAATTACTACTAATATATATAGCACATATTTTAAAGATGGGCATTTCAAATGATGCTGTCTTTAAATCAAATCATTTTTAAATAACAAGTCAAACACTCTCACTTATAATATTCATTGTGGCTCAGTGGTTTTATGTCTCCTCAACCAGATTGTGTGTCATTCAAGCACTTCATTTTTTTTAATTAAGGAGATTATAATGACTTGAGCGCCTCACTGTCACTAATTGAGGAATTTGTACCTCCAAGCATGACTGAATCATCATCATAGTTAAACTCCTGCTCCACTGCTTTTGAATCCCACTGTTTGAGTGAATCAACTAAGTGCATCAGAATGTTGAGGTTTTGGGAGGAAAATAGGAATAATGTTTATTAAGCTTGCAACAAACTTGACACCATTATCAACCTACATGTGTTTGAGACAATATAAAATACGTGAAAATGTCTTCACCATTTCCATTTTTCACGAGTCACTTCCCATTTCAATTTCAGAGTCCCTGTAGGGGATTTCATGAATGGCTGAGTATGGACTGCAGGACTACTGCATTGGGTGCTGTTTTTCTCCTGTGGTCATAAAAAAAGCCTCATCTGGAAGTTGTGACTATACCCCAGCAGGCTGCAAGCTCTGATGGCTGAGTATGGTTACATTACCCAGCAGGGGCCAGGGGCCCAAGGTCTAACACAGAGTATGGTTACATTATACGGCAGGGCCAGGGGCCCCCGAGTCTTTGCATGGTGCACGGTTACATTATACTGCGGGGTCGGGTTTGGATTAGGCCCCTGAATAAGAAAAAGGAGACAGTCATTTAGTTACTTATTTATTTACCAGAGGAGCGCTATTCTCCTCAGACAAAACCCAGGCAGGGTGCCGTTGCATGGCCGTCACAGAGCCTCAGAGGAGAGGTAGGTTCTGCCCCAGCTTTAACCCTAACTACAGTCCCCTCTGTGCCGCTCTGTGATGGTTATCCCAGGGCCAGTTTGGTTACCGCAGAGTGTGTGACCTCAGCATGTGTGTATCTCTCCCAGGAGCATGCACCACGCTGGGCCTGGGCCACTGCTGAAATACCCCTCTGTGTTCCCCTCATTGTCTGTCACACACTGGGTGTGGGGGGAGCATGGACGGGGGGCATGGCAACGGAGGAGCAGGACTTGGGAAGTTGGGAAGCTTTTCCTTTTTTTTTTTGGCAGGAGCTATAGGAATGAGCTGAGGCCACTATGGGAGTATATCAAAGATGTTATCTGTTTCAGGAAAAGAGCCGCCACACTTGCGTTTATATATCAGCTGTTCCCTTTCTTTTTAATTTAACTAGGCAAGTCAGTTAAGAACCTATTTTTATTTACAATGATGGCCTAGGAACAGTGGGTTAACTGCCTTGTTCAGGGGCAGAACGACAGATTTGTACCTAGTCAGCTTGGGGATTCGAGCTAGCAACCTTTCGGTTATTGGCCCAACGCTCTAACCACTAGGCTACTTGCCGTCTCCTAACTAGTTCATTGCACCCACTTTACCTCAGAGTTACCACAGAAAGACAAACAAGTACAGCGTCACCTGTTGACTCTGTGCAATGCAAATCACCCCAAAGGACCAGTTTCTTCTCCCCAAGTAAAAACAAACTATTTAGAGGAGTCATGTCGATACTATAACTGTCAGGAAAAAATCTGATCAGGTACAATGGTGGTGATGTGTTAAGTATGACACAAAACAAAGTGATATACTCATACTACAAACTATTTGCTGAGGTGCAAGTCATCCAGTGTGAATAACTGTTGAGTTACCAGAGCTGTAGGGTTGATGGGATTAGAAATTCACAATTAGCACCTCTGTCAAATAGAAGTCATATCTGCCCATTCATTACAGTGGGCCATTCCAGCTATTATGAAGCCATTGCTTTACCCTTGTGAACACACTAATTGGCAACTTTAACTAATTAGAATAAAATAGAAACGGCAGATGGCAACCTAACCTACTACTAAATATTTTGTGAATTTTATTGTAGAACGACATGCAAAGGCTTCAATTACATGTTATAAGCACACACAAGCTTGCAGTTTATGTGCGTCATAAGCAAAACGCCTTATATTTTTCCAAGTCAAACTGGCAGATAATATTTAATTTCATTCAAGGAAACATTTTAGATGTTTAACGCTTCATATGTACAGCCATTGGTTTAATCGACACTGGGATACAGTCGCAAAGAATTCTAACAGAAATTAACCGAATAATTTTCCTACTGCCGACGCACTAAAAGTGGACGCGGTAACAATCCGCCACAGCAACACATAATATCTTAAATTATCACACTAACATTCGATTTATCTCATTAAAGAGATAAGACACGTAATGTTCCATTAGTAAAATTATAGCTAAGGATGCCTACAAGGAAAACCCTTTTCGGCGCATTCAGCAGAACCAGGATAATATTATCTATGGATAATCATTCTGGTGTATTTACAGTAAGGATATAAAACACTATTGATGAGAAGCGTTGTTTTTTTTAGATAACATGTATGTCACCCAACATACAATTTTTGTAGATTATTGCCGATAAAATGTATGTTTATAGGCTATTGCCAAGTGACCATTGATCAATGAATCATGATGAAATGCTGTTACAAATGTCATATATGGTCCAGGGGCCATCCACCTCTAACCTATGTCAACAATGAAGTTGATGCCACATGAAGTTGGTGACCCGTGGCCCGTCCTTGACACAATTTGCGATTACGCACGAGACTCACCTGGGGTTGGTCCGGTTCCAGTAGACGGCATAGCGGTCGGACACCACCTTGGACGCCGGCTCTTGGCCATATGCACACATCCATAACACCAGGGAAACGAACAGGATCATTTCCACCTGCGCCAAAGTCCCTCTCGATGCAGCGTCTCGCGCGATAGAATTATTCGAATGAACAGACAGAATGAAATGATATTCCCATCTGAAGGCTTTTAAATGATAATTGCCTTATATCTCAGTTGATTCCTCTCTGGTTATAACGAACTGATTGGATTACTTCGCGAGGAAGTTATTGTGCTGAAGCTTGAATTGACATTTGGAAAAAGTTCAGTATTTGCATTCAGTTTTAGAAAAGCACAATCAGTTTTTTGTGGAATACAAAATAATTGCAATCGGTGAAAAAAAATTGCTGCAATATTAGTTGAGGGTCCGTTTGAAATAAATATTATTTCAGTCAATGCTCATATAATGTATTCATAGCAACAAGCGCATCTTCAACCGCAGATGTGGAATGCCACAAATATTATACACATGAATTTAGAGCCTTAAAAAAGGTATCCTTCAGTGGGTCTACCATGAATAGCCGTTTAAACACAATGAGGAATAATGATCTCCTCGGAACAACTCTTATTTGCGCACTAATAGTTTCTGCAACTATAGGTTACGCGGCTATATAATTGCTGATATTAAAGGTAATAACAGGGTAGTCCATGCATAAATCTGTTCAATTGTTCTAGAACTTTGGAATAATAAGTAACTCCAAAGAACCTGTGCGCTACAGACAGTTCCGTGTCTTCCTTGACGTTGTCCTCCCTCGGATCTGTGTCCGTGTCTTCGGCGTTGTCGCTGGATTGTCACGGCTGGATAACAAGGATCAGCTCTTTCCTTACTCGGACCGGAGTCATTCAAATGTGCCGTGGCATAAAACGAGTTTATAAAAACCTCAGCATGGACGGAGATACTTCGATGTGTCGCATGAAACGAGGCAAATGTAAGCAGGCTCGGTGGAAAGTCGTATAGTTCGGCCTGAAGAAAACCAAGTCAGCGCAGCGCCGGCTCGGCCATGCATGCATGCTTCCCCACTGTGCGTTCGCGGGTACGGTTTCAGGCTTGCGCACAGTCTCATTGGTTTGAAATGTGAATGATGGGCGTTTCGCTTACAAAAACAACATCCCTCCTCATGAGGAGGTACATCTGCTTCCTCAAGCGACAGATCATTTATTTCACAAGGTAGACCTACTAGGTATTAGGGCCACGGATCCTAAACGAGATAAGAACGATCTGATATTAGCTCTGCTCTGTATGTCGGCTTACAGGTTTACACCTTTCACCGAGGTCCATACTGTCTTTACGCACACAAAGTATTTTGAAATCAACAATGTTTTGCATTATCCAAAATTGTGGAAAATGATGCTACAACTAACCACTGAAATCCTCCAGGAGTTGATTTACTACAGTTTTTGATCCTATTCAATTCCATGAGGTATGCCACTGTGTGTCTAATAATGAACAGTTCTGATAAAGATGTAAACGCAGTGCACTGCATTACTTACCCAAATATTTGTTAATTTTTGCCTACTACGCATTCAAAATTCAAACATTGGGCAAGGGCATTTGCTAAATGTTTCTGTCTTGTAGATTTTGTAGCCTGTCAGACTGGTTCGCCATCTTATCGGTTTGCGCCCTTGACATGCTTTACGCACTAGCCTTTCAATGTTTATTGGCGCCCCGCAGTGGAGATAAGGAGAAGCGCTTCCTGGATAGCAGAAAGGTAGGTTATAAATTAAGTAATTAGATCATAGACCAGGTAAACAAAAGGCATTTGATATGTGTTCTATATTATTTGATCAATATTACTATTTTAGGTATAACATCATAGGCCTGTAGTAGGGCCTATTGTTAAGGTATTTTCTTGTTATTGTAGTAACATGCCATCCGAGAGACAGCATGAGGTCCATTAAGGCAGTACTAGACACAGGAGGGTCTGGTGTGTCAAAGATAATTCCTAGTATAACCAGTACCACGAAGGAACCTCATCTCAAAGCCTGGATAGTCAACTAGAACAGTATGCAGTCATTAATCGTTCAGGATCAAGAATATCTCAACATTCCTAACCCTCAAAACAGTCATTAACTCTTGAGTACCATTAACTACTGAGAACCATTATCATGGCCAGTGTTCCAGCTGGAATTGAATTTAGCTCTTTCATAGTCACATGCACTTTCCAAGGTTGAGATCCCACTCACACATGTTGCCCGGTAATAAGGCAAACACTATATTTTTGCAGAATAAATAGCCTAGGAATAGGAAATCTAAGAAGGGACTTTTATGTACAAACTATTAGCACAATCACACAGGACAATTTGTGTAATATGGTCCTCTTTGGATTGTGTTTAACTCACACCGTTTTTGTTTGGTTGACCAGTCTGGCTATATGACCAGTCTGACTATATGACCAGTCTGGCTATATGACCAGTCTGGATATATGACCAGTCTGGATATATGACCAGTCTGGCTAAATGACCAGTCTGGCTAAATGACCAGTCTGGATATATGACCAGTCTGGCTAAATGACCAGTCTGGCTATATGACCAGTCTGGATATATGACCAGTCTGGCTAAATGACCAGTCTGGCTAAATGGCCAGTCTGGCTATATGACCAGTCTGGCTAAATGACCAGTCTGGCTATATGACCAGTCTGGCTATATGACCAGTCTGGCTAAATGACCAATCTGGCTAAATGACCAGTCTGGCTATATGACCAGTCTGGCTATATGACCAGTCTGGCTAAATGACCAATCTGGCTAAATGACCAGTCTGGCTATATGACCAGTCTGGCTAAATGACCAGTCTGGCTATATGACCAGTCTGGATATATGACCAGTCTGGCTATATGACCAGTCTGGCTAAATGACCAGTCTGGCTATATGACTAGTCTGGCTATATGACCAGTCTGGCTATATGACTAGTCTGGATATATGACCAGTCTGGCTATATGACCAGTCTGGCTAAATAACCAGTCTGGCTAAATGACCAGTCTGGATATATGACCAGTCTGGATACATGACCAGTCTGGGTATATGTGATGCGTATGTATTGGTCACACCAACAGGCCCAGCCTCTCACCCAAATAGACTAATCCAAGCCTTAACCACCTCATCATCCCCCTATAGCGCTTGTCCTTCTTCATTTACACCCCATATACATCCATGTTACCAGAGACAATGGACTCATTATAAATTAGGGTCAGGGCTGCAGTATGCAATGATACACAGCGTCGTGTTCTAATGTCCTCTCTTTCTCATGATCTTGCGTGGCTGCCTCTGTCACACACACAAAGAAATGTGATCTCTGCCTGTCTCCACATATGAACTACATGTACATATCACACACACAGAGGGAGAAGGAGGAGATTGGATCTACCTTGCACAACTGACAGAGATTGCACACAAAGGACAGCGATGGGGAAAGGGCTTGTTTTGACCTTTTTTTCTGTGGATTATAAATATTCCTCATAGCTCATTGCTATCCAATGTGTTTTACACTCATAATGCCCCTAGAGTCCTAATCCATTAGCAAGGGATAAGCAGGCAGTAATCACATTGTAGCTGTGTATAAAACCAGATTCCCCCAACACATTTCATATCCTCTGATAATCTCCACTGTAATGGTTATGAATTCACTGAGGGACATCTCCCTGTCCACCAATTGGTGGGTATTGAAGATGTTTGACACAGCATAGAGCTGGGTTACCCTGAGTTTGGTTTACTGCTGTGTTGTTCTTGCCTGGCTAATACCTGGAGAGTCATGACAAAGGATGGTCATATGATCTATGCTAGAAACTGAATGATGAATGGAAATGTTTCTGTCTTTTCGTTTCTTTCTTTCTTTCTCTCTCTTACATTTTTGTCTTCGCCTCTTTCCCCCCTTTCTCTCCTCCTCTTTCCGTGTCATACTAATGCTAGCTCCTCATGGAAAAGTAAATGTTTATCTCTCCCCCGGTGGAGCAGTTTATTTCTTGATCTCTCCCCATCACTCCTCTGTCTAAAACTCCACTGTGACCCATTCCAGCTGGCCACCCAGCTCATACAAGACTATAGCAGAGGTAAGACGACGGATAGCCTCTAATGAGAGAGAGAGAGAGAGGCTGAAAATACACAAGTGGTAGAGTAACAAAAGTTCAGAGAGAGGATTGTATATGAGATGCAAGCTATGGGAGGTCTGATCCATTCATGTTGAGCTGGCACTTACAGGTCTGTGTGTGGCACCTAGGTGAACTATTTTCTATACATGACCTCTGGAATACAAACATACACACAGAAACACACACACAAACACACATGCCTTGCATGTTTATGGACAAAATAATAACTTCATTCCATACATGTTTTCATAAGTGATGGTTCCCTGATCCAAGGTCAGTAATGCCTGTGAGCCACTACTGCTTTGCTGTTTAAAGTCACTGTAAAGAAAATTAGGACTGCTGACATTGGAATGCCAGCTATTTCAGTGGGGGAAGTTCTCACCAAATTTATACATTTCCAGATTTCTACATTGGAGAGTAAGAGTGGGTCAGAGCCAATCAGCCTCAAGCAGTCACATATCACATAGTAGAATCATTTGATTTGTTCATCATTGTTATATGCTTTGTAAACAACAGGTATAGGCTAACAGTGAAATGCTTACTTACGGGCCCTTCCCAACAATGCAGAGAGAATAAAACGATAAATAATCCAAAAATAGGGGGCAGCCCGTCAGGAAGTCCAGGATCTAGTTGCAGAGGGAGTTGTTTAATCCCAGGGTCCTTAGCTTAGTGATGAGCTTGGAGGGCACTGCAAAGGTGAACGCTGAGCTGTGTCAATGAATAGCATTCTCAGGTGTTTCTTTTGTCCAGGTGGGAAACAGCGGTGCAGAGTGCAATAGAGATTGCGTCATCTGTGGATCTATTGGGGCAGTATGCGAAATGGAGTCGGTCCAGGGTGTCTGGGATGGTGGTGTTAATATGAGCCATTACCAGCCTTTCAAAGTATTTCAAGGCATTCTTGGGCATAGGGACTATGGTGGTCTACTTGAAACATGTAGGTATTACAGACTGGGTCAGGGAGAGGTTGAAAATGTCAGTGAAGACATTTGCCAGCTGGTCAACGCATGCTCTGAGTACGCCTCCTGGTAATCCATCTGGCCCTGCGACCTTGTGAATGTTAGCCTGTTTAAAGGTCTTACTCACAATGGCTACGGAGAGCGTAATCACACAGTCATCCGGAACAGCTGGTGATCTCATGCATGGTTCAGTGTTTCTAACCTCGAAGTGAGCATAGAAGGTCTTTAGCTCGTCTGGTAGGATCATCAGCTCATTCATACATTCATATTACCCTCTGTCCACTGATGACATTGTTCTCTCATCAGTTATACAGTTTGTTAAGTGAAATTAGCTTTGTTCAAGGACACAATATAAGATCAGCTTTGTTCTAAGAATACAAAATTGTGCACTGTTGAGTGGTTTAAAATGTCATACAGGCCCCCTAAAACACTAGGAGACTACTGATCCACACCCAGGTTTAATACAGTCTGTCTGGGGTTTTGGTTGCTTCTGATGACCGAATAGAGATTGATCCAGCTCTGAAACAAAGCACAAAATGGCCCAGCCATGGAATTACCCTTATAAGCAGCTTTTGTGTTTGCCAATCTGTAATAACTGATTAATTATGCATCATACACTCAAACACACATCTAAACCTCCTTAATGAAAAGGCCTAGAAATGAGTTTTGCCCGCTTTTATTCATTGCCCTTTGATCTGAAGAGTCTCAAGTTGAAGTAGGTACTTGTTCATAACAGGACTGTAGGGAGATGTTATGAATTAGATGTGTAAATTAAGAAAACTCAAAGCGGTGTAAAATTGATCTGAGGCCACTAGTGTTGAAGGGACATCAGTTGTCCAATGAAAGGAGAGGGGATCATGCGGCGCGGGGTCGTGATCCAGGCCTGACAGGGTCTAGGGGAGAACAGGAGGGAATACATGGAGGAATATGAATGTCTGGTTTCACTTCCGACAGATACCTGATCCTCCTTGGGGATGGCCAATCGGCTGTGTGTGAATGAAACAGACACTTTTCAATTAAGAAGAGAATCCAAAGTTGGCCTTCAAAACACGCTCTGAAAACACATGCCTTGTGCTCCGGTCACACATGTATAGTGGGCCCAAAATTGGTTTAGAAAAATCTAGGCTTAATAAGAATGCCTATTCAAAGGTACACTGTAGAACATAAGATATGTTGATGTAAGGCTATGATACAGCCATGGAGGGAAATTAAGATACCCCTCTAGCCTGTGGCTAATACTTTTCAGACTTGTAGACAATGTGCCCAACGAGCCCGCCGGCAAGAGTCATTTTGTTCTCTTTTCAAATTGTAGTCTACTAGCGCTGCTGGCCAGTTTTAAAAAATCCATGAAACAGTATTTTTGTTACACATGTGCTACATTGTTTGGTGTAAGAGTTGTACAATATCCTACAAAGTTATTTTAACTACACAAAATACATGTAGCGGTATATGCTCAATACAACTGCAGTGAGTATGGGTAGTGCATGATCCTATACTCCCGTAGCAGTGCGGCAGTATTGACCTCATAGGAGTCAGACCTCATAGGAGTGAGTGGATCGAGTCTTCTGTTATGGCCTTAGGATCGTTTTATTAAAGCCTTGAGATGGAGCAGCCTGCCAGGTGAAACACTGAATGGTCCATATGGAAAGGCCAGACTAGCCATTTGGAAGTCAAGACCATCTTATTTATCTTATTCATGAGCTTATTTCACAGTTCTAAGGCATACAACTGACATGTATTCCCATTCAATATATAAAAGTGTAATACCCTTTTAAAACCATTTATTGGAAACACTTTGTTTTACTACAGCTTTTGCTGTTGAGCCTATTTTCTAATTGCATTGGGAAAGGGAAAGGGCATCAAACAAATGTGTTTACTTTCATGTGCAAACTACAAAGAAACAACATGTAAATCGTTTGACAGTCACTGTTGTTTGAATTCTGTAATGTGATGTCCACTTAGTTTTTTTAACCTTTACGTTACAGTAAACTAAAGTAACCTGGTTTGGTTTAGCAAACGGCCAATCGTGTGAATTCTGGGTTTGCTGTGGCACGGGAGACTTTTACGTTTCTGCTCAAGATGTTAGAAGAGAGACACGGATGCTGCCGTTGTTAAGTTTAAAGTTTTACATCTGAAGAGATTATGAACTGAATTAGCAAACAGACTGTTGCTTAGTTTTACTTACCTGTTACAAATCTATCGAACCTACTTGAATTCACCTGCTGTGGAGGACTTAGCCATCGTCACGTCAACAAGAGCTAGCCTAGGTTTTTATCAGATTGAGAGTTCAAGAGGACGGTTTTGTTTTGAGATGAGTTGAGGACTTATTTCGTGACCTGGACATCTCTTCTTTTATTTTATTTTGCATTTTATCCCCCTTTTCCTCCCCAATTTCAATCTTGTCTCATCACTGCAACTCCCTAACGGGCTCGGGAGAGACAAAGGTGGAGTCATGCGTCCTCCAAAACCCGCCTAACCACACTTCTTAACACCCGCCAGCTTAACTCAGAAGCCAGCCACACCAATGTCTCGGAGGAAACACCATTCAACTGGTGACTGGAGTCAGCCTGCAGGCACTCGGCCCACCACAAGGAGTCGCTAGAGCACGGTGAGCCAAGTAAAGCCCCTCTGGCCAAACCCTCCCCTAAACCGGATGACGCTGGGCCAATTGTGCGCCGTCCTATGGGACTCCCGGCCAAGGCCGGTTGTGGCACAGCCTGGGAATGACTCTGGGTCTGAAGTAACGCATCTAGCAATGCAATGCAGTACCTTAGACCGCTGCACCACTCGGGAGGCCCCTGGACATCTCTTCTGTTGCATGCAGGGCATTTTCCGCCATGGGTTATAGATGGGCATCGGCCTTGGAATTATTGTTTCAGGGAGTTCGGTACCGTGAGTAACATTGGGTTTCCATTCCTTTTGCTGGATCATTCGTCATGTCTTTGTTGGGCTCCACAGTGTGCCTACTATAGTTTGCCAGTTGGCTATGTCGAACAGTGTCAATAACTGAGTTTTATAAGCGTGGACTCTAATCACCGGAGGTTTTCTATTTTTATTTCTATACACATGTCCATTGATTGTGTTGTGTAACCGATCATTTCTATTTGTAATACATCCAAGTCAAATTGCAGTCAGTGTATGGTTGTATTTCATTGTCATACTGCAGTTATTCTTATTTGATGGGAAACCATTCTGGAAACAGTCATCTAAACCTTTAAATATCTATTAGTTATATCCCTAGCCTCTTGCAGTTTTCATACAAGTTCATTTCTTGAGTTGTCCTTATTCCCATGCGGATTTAGGCGAGTCGTGGTGAGAGAGTAACACACGATATAAGATGTAACCCTATGTGTGTGTTCATTTGTTTTGTTCATCCAATCATTTTTTTTTAATGTCTTTATAGCCACATCTTTTATGAATCTTTAACTATCTTTGAACACATCTTAAGTCCCCCGAAGGTGGTGTATTTGTTAAATTAATCTCCCAGGGAATCCTAAAGCCGCTCATATGGTGAACAATCAATGGGGATTAAGGGCAAACCGAGAGGTGCACCTTAAGGTATACACAGGGGGCAGAGTTTTTGGGAGGAGAACCCATGCTTTCGTACGCACAGTGAACAAATTCAATTTCACCCCTGGTTTGTGTCCCACATTGGTCACATGACTGTAATAATGCAGTGAGAGGTGAATAGGAGGAGGCAAGAACAGGACCACAGTCATGGGGAGAGGGAGGACCTGGATAGTGTACCATGCTATGAATGGATTCCCATAGTGGGCTTCGTTAGCTAGTTACAAAGATTAAGTTCCTCTTCTACACCCCGATATCTCAGAAAAAAACAATGTCCAGTGTGTGAGGTTAGGTAAATGGTTCAGACTAGGTTGCTTTAATTCGGCATAGCATAGCAGTACTACATAAAATGTTTTTGGCCTACATGATGAGAAATAATGGAAGACTTAAACTGTAGCGCACAGCCATCCTTTGAACCATTCAAGCAGATGCATATAGTCATTTGCATATATTCACATAAACACACACACACACACAGTGTGAGAGAGTGACACACCACACACATGACCTCACTGTCACTGTTAACGATTGTTATGACCTGTGGATCAGCAACAGTCTGAGTGGAGCTGTGGTTCACCTCTCCTCCTCCAGCTGTGCTCCCCAGAGGCTTACACACACACACACACACACACACACACACACACACACACACACACACATAGGAGAAGGGGCTTTAACAGGGCTGTGTTTTCTTTTCACAGGAGACTATGAAACGTGCTCCCCTGGGTTAGAGTGAGACTCTAATGAGGATAAGGTGAGAGCCGGGTCACGGTGACTAGTCGCTCTGGCCCAGCTCGACCAGGTCCTTTCCTCAACAACCATGTCTGTTCTGTGGTGGGAGAACAGCTCTGAAATCATACTTTGGTATTTTCTGGTCTAAATGTGAGTTTCATTTGACAATGACAAATGGAAGGAGAGTGATCTAATCCTGTAGGTCACAGTGTTACAGTTTATAATTTGTACATTTGTAGGTGTAAATTTAGATATGATAATTATATGAAATTAAATTATATACTGTGTGGATATGCTATACACATTGAAATTGTTTCAGAATACAGATAAGTATGCTGTAGATATAGGTTGAACCCTTTTGGGTTTAATGTAAAAAAAAAAAAGGGTTGTACATGGAACCCAAAAGGGTTCTTCAAAGAGTTCTCTGTGGGGACAGCTGAAGAACCCGTTTAGGTTCTAGATAGCATCTTTTTTTCTAAGAGTGTATGTGACTATACTGTAATAGAGAGCATGTCAGACACACAGTAGAACAATCAGAGGGGCAGCAGCAGAACTATTATGACTGCATTTCCTCCCTCGCCTATTGGCACTTTATGAATATGACTGTGATTACATTTTTCAATTTGATCTGAATAAAATTATAATACATTGAGCGGGCTATTGTTGTTTCCCCCTCTGCCAGTTGTGATGGAAGATGAATGCTGTCGCAATTTCAATCTCCTTCCTTCAACTAAATGGTCAAATTAGATCTGGGCATGGTTATGATACACTCTTTGGACCATGATGGCTTCAGCAGTACATGTCTTTGGGCCAGTAACTGAAAGGTCGCTGGTTCAAATACCAGAGCCGACAAAGTGAAACATTTGTTGATGTGCCCTTGAGCAAGGCACTTAGACCTATAAGCTCCAAGGGTGCCGTACTGCTATGGCTGACTCTGTAAACCAACACATTTCCCTGCACCTATCTGGTGTGTGATCCTAAAACGGCTTCATTTTATTTGTATTATTATTGCAGAAGGTCGTGTTTATGTGTGTGTGTGTGTGTGTGTGTGTGTGTGTGTGTGTGTGTGCGTGCGTGCGTGCGTGCGTGCGTGCGTGCGTGCGTGCGTGTGTGTGCGTGCGTGCTTGGGTCAGGAAAACAGTGGGAGTTTGCATATGATGTATACACATCTCCCTGTCTCCAAATTGCATGAACAATAATATGTTCTCAGCTCAGACAGAATTGAGCATCACTTTGCACTCATTTCTGAACATAAGTATTCTCTGAACTTTTTTCTGGTGCGTTTTCCAAAGCCAACTCTGTCTCTAAAGCCAGGAGATAAGAGAGACAAGCAGATGAAACATCACAATTATTAAAATAATGTGCCTCTTCTTGCCTCTTATTGTCAACTCTGAGTGAGGAGTCAGTCTTTCTCCGCTCGGTATCACCTCTGTTTTCAAAATGAAAAGTATTGATCCCTTTTACCTCAAGCAGCTTGGCTGATTGAGCCTGAGAAAACCTGTATCAGCTGCCAACACTCACAACCACGCCCTAGAATGATACACGGGGCGGGCCACAACCATCTCACAGTTCATTTCAGGCGACACATTTCCTGTCAATATGATTTGGGGCTGAGTAGAGCCCAGTCCGCTGCTGTCCTATATGTTACCATGATAACAACCTTATCTATGGGATGACGAAGGCTTCTCACGTCACACCTGGACATCCATGGTGGCTGAGATTGTGGCGTTGCCCAGACGTGACCACTTGTTTCCCCTTGCATACCTTGCAAGTGAGATCTGCTGCTATGTTGACTGGAACTGGGTTCACACTGTAATCTCTATGGGAAGCAGACAGACTATTTGAATCATCACAAACCGACCTTGTCATTGAGGAAGGTAATGCGGTAAGTCGGTGACAGGCCAGATTCTGCTCTCTCCGGACCTCGCTTCCTGACTGTCATATGGCTTTGGCTCGGCTGTGTTTCTGTTCTCTCAGGTCACTGGCTGCCACTTAGATTTGTGTGACCTGTAATCGAATGACAAGGTCTGGTGACCAGCAGCAAGACTGGCACACATTCCTACCATGTATATACGTATGAATGAATAAGTAGTGAGTAATGTCTCTGTCACCATTGATGAAGTGTGTGGTTCACAGTGCAATACATAGGCCACAGTTCAGTGTCTGACCAGCAGAAGTATCTTATGGAGTTTGCAGGGTGTGGAGATGGTGTACCCATGTGGGCTAAATTCCACTCCAATTCCGTCAACACATACATTTGCATATGTGTGTCATTCTGAGTTGACACCATGGAACTAATCTCAAACCCTGGTACCCACACTCTGACTGGTTGATAGTATATTACTGTTAAATGGATGTTACACTGTACGCCATGTGGCTGATGTAGCTGTGCATGTGTGAGTGGCGTTGGCATACAGCTGTCTGATGGAGCTGGACAAAGTGAGGAGGAGGAGGACAGATGAAGCCCATTTCAGGCTCTGTTGGTGGCTTCAGACACTAGGTTAGTGAGGTCACAGCTGAATCCACAGATTACTCCGCTGCTCAGTGAAACGGAAGGATTTGATGGGGATGGTGATGGGGATGGTGACCCCCTCCCTGAAAGAGGAGGTGATTCATCCTACAGGCTATAAATCACCCAGACTGACCCCTCAACCTGTTTATTTTACCGCCCAAACTATCCATTATACTACAACTGTCAGGAGGACCACAGCATAGATACATGGACCAGCCGGACTGAGATGTGAGTACATGTACATTCATGTTTGCGTGCGTGCGTGCGTGCGTGTGTGTTTGGGCTCTCGAGTAGCGCAGTGGTCTAAGACACTGCATCTCAGTAATAGAGGGGTCACTGCAATACCTGGTTTGAATCCAGGCTGCATCCCACCTGGCTGTGATTGAGAGTCCCATAGGGCGGCGCACAGTTGGCCGGGGTAGGCCGTCATTGTAAATAAGAATTTGTTCTTAACTGACTTGCCTAGTTACATTTTTAAAGAGAAGGCTTGTTCCGACTGTATGTGTGCTCAAAGTGCTAAATAAGCTAAGCTAATACACTTGAGCTAATCAATGTTTACTACCTGAGAAACGGAGAAGGTAAACACTTATCTCATGGCCAAAGGGGTTTGGTTGTGTTCTCACAGAGAATGGCTCCGCTAGTGACTGTCTGCTACCTCTGTCTCATTGTCATCAGGGACTTCAAGTAAACACACTGAAACCTTCTTACGACAAACTAATAAAGCAGTTCAGACTATGAGGAGAGAACTAGGATATTCATTCCATCAATAAACTCTTAATTGGCACAGTAATCTCCACTGAATTTTTATAAGGTGAAGGGAAATCAAATAAAATAGGAGAGCGAGAGAGAGAGAAATAGAGGGATAGAGAAAAGAGAGAAAGAGAGAGATAATTAGGAGAGAAACTCTGTAGACCTCAGCAAAGCGCTCAACTGTTATAGCTTGTGTCCAGTGACTGTGACTTCTCGTGACTGTGAGGCACACAGAATGTGCCCCACTCATTTTTAGCAGCTCTTTGTAACTTTTCCCATGGGAACGCATGGTCTGGGCGCGGAGTGATGACATGGCTGTTCCACTCTGTTTCAGTTGGGATCAACACACACACAGTACTCTTTCACTTTGTATTCAGCCTCTGCTACTGAGCCAGGATATGTGTGCTCTGAGATCATGAGAAAGGCTCACAAACTTGAAAGAGATTACATCATCTTCGTCTTCATTCTGGTCCTAGTCCCAGTCCCCATAGATTCACAGTGCGAGCAGCGCCTCCTGGTTGGGAGATTGGGTCACTGCAGGGCAGGCCATGGCAGGACAGGGTTCAATAGATCCTTTAACTTTTAAAGTATCCACACACATGCACATGTCCATGCACAAACAAGAATCACACACAACCAAAGCATTGGCAGAAAGAAAACTCCATAAACCTCTTGTCAGAAATGTTGACAAATCTAATACATGGACAACAATCACTCATCCAGTAATTACATTTCCTCATAAAAGTTGTTCCTAATAACCTTTCCCCTGTGTGTATGAAAAGTCCACATTCCACAGCCTGGGCTCTCTGTCTATGCAGAGAAGGGTCCTCATTAGCGATGATCTTTCTGTTAATAGCTCTTCGTTTCATATGAGCGCACCGACCTTTAGCACCACCAAGTCAGGGATCACGACCTGCCTCTTGTTTGCTCTCTGAGGGGACATTGGCTACATTTGATATCCCAGTGATTAGAACCAAGCCTCGGCTTTTGCCCTTTATAAAGGCTCTTTCTGGCAATCAGGCGCTCCCTGTGAGTTTACCCAACCCTAACACTCTGTTTCGGCCCACAGTGCCTTCAGAGGGAGAGGTGACCTCAAAGCCTAAACCCGGCACTTGGAGAAACTGAACAACCGCTGACACTGAGCCTACCCCTACCCCATAACGCTCACTGTCAAAGAGGGATACAACCCCTAACCCTAACACAAACACTTTCACACACAGACGGATAGACCTTCAACCCTAATGAACGTAAGACCCACACGGCCCTTATACAGACACCCATTCACAATAATTGCAGTGCCTCAAAAGCTATAGCTTTCATATATGGATACATGTATTTTTCGGATTCTCATCCTTAGTCTGAGGAAAAGTGATATGAAAAGAGTTTTTTAAGGATTGTTGGGGGTTTTGATCCTAGTCAAGAGTGCATCTCTGGGCCTCCCAAGTGGCACAGCGGTCTAAGGCACTACATCGCAGTATCACAACCAGCCATGATTGGGAGTCCCATAGGGCGGCGCACAATTGGCCCAGTATCGTCCGAGTTAGGGGAGGGTTTGGCCAGGAGGGCTTTACTTGGCTCATCACTCTCTAGTGACTCCTTGTGGTGGGCCGGGCGCCTGCAGGCTGACCCCGGTCGTCAGATGGACGGTGTTTTCTCCAACACATTGGTGCGGCTGGCTTCCGGGTTAAGCGGGCGGGTGTTAAGAAGCGGGTTAGGCAGGTTTCGTAGGATGCCTGAGTCGACCTTCGCCTCCCGAGCCCGTTGGGGAGTTTCAGCGATGAGACAAGATTGAAAAGGGAGTGAAATAAAAAAAATAAGAACAAAAAAAAGAGTGCATCTCTACAGGATTCATGATTGGTTAGAATGGGTTAACATGTTTACAGGTATGATGTCATAACAAGATGTGCTTTTATGAAACCCTTGGGTGTAACAGCATAACCTGGTGCATTATGGAAAAATAACCCAAGAGACAAAATAGTTCTAACAATGTAAATGGGGAGATTCAGTTACAGAAAACAAGCATCTGGAGGAGCACAAGGAAGGAGTCTGTGAAATAAACTTTCTCTGGGCTTTTGTGATTTTGTGTGAATATTCCTGTCCTCTTCTGCTCAAACAAATAGGACTTGTTACAGGATCCCTACACTGTGTGTGTGTGTGTGAGAGAGAGAGAGAGAGAGAGAGAGAGAGAGAGAGAGAGAGAGAGAGGCTACTGTAATAACACAGACAGAGTGTTGTCGCAACCTGACCATCTATAGCCATCATGCATCATCCATTTCCACGTTACTGACACAATGATCTTGGTAGAAATAACATCATCAGTGTAGACAGATAAGATGGAGAGAGTTGAGTTTGGACATAGACGTGTATCTCAGTTGGTGGTGCAGAGGAAGAACCCACACTGTTCTAAGACTGATAGAGGACATGGTTTTGCATACACAGTGGTGATATTAGTGAACGTCTGCGCTTCTGCACAGCAGGAGTATAAAACACTAATGATGTTTGCAAATGCAAGCTACAAAATCATTAAACATTGTGACAAATACTGTTTGTTCTATTTAATGTGTACGCATCATATATGGTGATTTCTTTATTTGGTCCACGTGTTATTTTATGCCCCAAGACCAGAGAGAATACAAGAAGATGAGTTATAATTAATTTGATGACAACAGCAGTTAAGACATGGGACTACCGAACTCTCCAAATTGGAAGAGTTTTGACGATTGAGGTGGATCAGAAATGTTACCATATGTAGAGCTGTGTGACCTGCAGAACAAAATAAGTAAATATTTGATTTCAGACTAATATCATGGATATTAGATTAAAAGTAATACAGTGTGTCCTTATAGGCATGGAATTATCTCTCTTCCCTAATCAGTTCTTGTTTCATCATTCCATTATGCTTTGGATGATTAGGGGTGCAGTCTTTGTGGATGTGTTTTCTTCAGGGAAATTGTATGTCTATCTCTCTCACAACACCGTGTGACATCACACTATCAGATTGTTACTAAAATGCCTTATTCATACAGCTCTACTCTACCATAACATATAGATGAGACTTGTTCATGTTACTAAAATACATACTGCATCCATGTATTCTAGCTAAAAATCGAAGCGAGAAATCCTGTTGACTGCATTGAGAGAATTACCATAGAACATCAAAGGTCACTCTGCAGAGGACAGCACTGGGGGGCCAGGGTAATGCATTTACATTGACCTACTTCAATATAATGTTGATCAAAACAACCAGATGTACTCAGTGTCAATATTTATGTAACTAATGCTAATGTGATCTTAGAGGAACGTGGAAGATGGTATGGCTGATTAATATGATGCTGAGGGGGAAATCTGGGCAGAAAAACAGGCAAAAATGCAGTGTTGGATTTTTTTATGGAAAGTGGAACAAAAGCTTTGGGACTGCAGGCACTTGGGTTTGAGAACAGGGGAGGGAAGCCATTTTAGGAGCACATTAGCGCATCAAGGCAGAAAGGAATTCAGCATGAAATGGAGGGGAGTCCATCATCTTATAAAAGGCTGGTGTTTACACACCTGCACAGTGCACACATGCATGCAGGCACACACACACACAAGCATGCACAGTGCACACATGCATATGCAGGCACACAAAGCTCATGCTTCGCTCTACTGAGGGTTATATAACGACATTAGGGAGGATCTTTTTCTGTCAGTCTGGCTGGACTGACATGTAATGTAACAGATGACAATAATGTAAATGCCTGCGCCAAAGCATGCCACCTTATCCTCCAATGGAGACGTTTCTTTATGAGTACCTGAGTGTTCAAAGCATGCCACCTTATCCTCCAATGGAGACGTTTCTTTATGAGTACCTGAGTGTTCAATGCATGCCACCTTATCCTCCAATGGAGACGTTTCTTTATGAGTACCTGAGTGTTCAAAGCATGCCACCTTATCCTCCAATGGAGACGTTTCTTTATGAGTACCTGAGTGTTCATTTATCTACTGTACTTAGCGTTTTGTTAATGCATACATGCGTATAGACTACCTAATGTATAATAACTCAAACCAATGTATAAATGATGTGATGTATTATAGATGATGCCAAAGTAAACACTGTACCATGTTTGAATACGATTGTTTTTGATGTCTCAAAACTATTTCTGAGTGGTCCACAATGTGTTTACATTTTTGAAATGTGTGTTTTGTGTTGTCAATTATTGTATCATTGTGGAGTGATACTATAATACATTTTTCTAACTCGAACACACACAATCACACACACAGCCTCTTAGGCCTTACAGTAAGTCTCAAAAGTCTCTCTGAGAGGCTAATCCAAACATCCCCTTCGGTCAGCAGTCTGGTGATGCCCAGTAGAAGCAGCCAGTCTTACTGTAAGCAGGAGTAGCATCTTGGGTTGTGTATGTGTGTTTGCAGGCCAGCACTGTTCTTCCCAGGCCCTGGATCTCACAGTCTCAGCCCTAAGCAGGATTCAAAGCTTTAGGCTGGTTTACTTTATCCAGCCATGTAATGCTGAGAAGCCTGGGTAGACATTCCTTTGGAAGCACAGAGCAGCATGGTGAACTGATGTGGTTGGGCTCTATATACTGTTAGGCCATACACAGAAATGACAGGGCCTTCAATAATCCATTATATATACAAAAGTACGTGGACACCCCTTCAAATTAGTGGATTCAGCTATTTCAGCCACACCCATTGCTGACATGTGTATAAAACCGAGCACACAGCCATGCAATCTCCATAGACAAACATTGGCAGAAGAATGGCCTTACTGAAGAGCTCAGTGACTTTCAACGTGGCACCGTCATAGGATGCCACCTTTCCAATAAGTCAGTTCGTCACATTTCTGCCCTGCTAGAGCAGCCCTGGTCAACTGTAAGTGCTTTTATTGTGAAGTGGAAAAATCAAGGAGGAACAATGGCTCAGCTGCGAAGTGGTAGGCCACACAAGCTCACAGAACGGGACCGCCAGGTGTTGAAGCTTGAAGCGTGCACAAATCGTCTGTCCTCGGTTGCAACACTCACTACCGTGTTCCAAACTGCCTCTGGAAGCAACTTCGGGAGCGTCATGAAATGGGTTTCCATGGTTGAACAGCCGCACACAAGCCTAAGATCACCATGTGCAATGCCAAGCATCGGCTGGAGTGGTGTATAGCTCACCGCCATTGGACTCTAGAGCAGTGGAAACGCGTTCTCTGGAGTGATGAATCACGCTTCACTATCTGGCAGTCTGACGGACGAATCTGGGTTTGGCGGATGCCAGGAGAACGCTACCTGTCTTAATGCAACTGTAAAGTTTGGTGGAGGAGGAATGATGGTATTGGGCTGTTTTTCACGGGTCGGGCTAGGGTCCTTAGTTCCAGCGAAGGGAAATCTTAACGCTACAGCATACAATGACATTCTAGACAATTCTGTGCTTACAACTTTGCGGCAACAGTTTGGTGAAGGCCCTTTCCTGTATCAGCATGACATTTCCCCCCGGCACAAAGCAAGGTCCATACAGAAATGGTTTGTCGAGATCAGTGTGGAAGAACTTGACTGGCCTGCACAGAGCCCTGACCTCAACCCCATCAAACACCTTTGGCATGAATTGGAACGCCGACAGTGAGCCAGGCCTAATCACCCAACATCAGTGCCCGACCTCACTAATGCTCTTGTGGCTGAATGGAAGCAAGTCCAATCAGCAATGTTCCAACATCTAGTGGAAATCCTTCCCCATAGAGTCGGGGCTGTTATAGCAGCAAAGGGGGGACCAACTCCATATTAACGCCCATGATTTTGAAATGAGATGTTTGACGAGCAAGGTGTCCACATACTTTTGGCTATGTAGTGTATCTAGCATGAATCCTCAGTGAAACATATTTTCTACTTCATGTATAGTAAATACAGTAACAGTCTGCTCACTGCGATCCATGTGGACCTCAAGGTCATTTATATTGTATAGATATTAGATCTTAATTTGACCTGTATTGTCACAGCAAAATAATCCTGCAGCAACAGGATTTTAACATTTAGTCCATACTGTTGCTTGATTGGTGATTAGGCTATTAGCTGGCCAAAAGGAGGCTGCATGAAAAGGTCAATACTGTTAATATAACCGTGTGTTAGTGTGGATTTTAGGTGAATTTATGTTAATCACAAAGCTCATCTGCATTTCCTGCGGTGCAGGAAAATTCTGTCACAAAAAAATATATTCTAATTCAGATCCTACATCTGTACTGCAGCATAACAAGCTGTCAACTGGTGCTTTACTTGCGTATGGGCATGAATGCACGTGCCTCATACATGAGTATAAGCGTGCATGTGTATGAAACGGTGGCAATGAACTGGGCACCGTGCTTTATTCTGTGCAAGACTAAGAAGAATGTGTGCTCACGTGTGCTCATTTCTGCCAGTAACGTGAATAAACAATCATTATAATGGAACCTAATAGTCTCTCCAGCACCGCTCACTTACACATACAGTGCTCTCTGTAATTATTGGGATAGTGAACCATTTTTTCTTCTTTCTGCTATATACTTCAAAACTTGGGATTTGAAATCAAACAATGACTCTGAGGTTAAAGTGCAGACTGACAGCTTTAATTTGAGGGTATTTTCATCCATATCGGGTGAACCGTTTAGGGGGAAAATGTAAGTATTTGGTCCCATATTCATAGTACGCAAATAATACATTATTTACCATTCATTTCTATTGGGCACAAAATAATCTGAAACACAACGAAAACAAACAGCACATGCATCCAACAAATTTGGAGTCACAAGCTTGATAATAATATGGGACCAAATACTAAACTTTTGACTACTTTAATACTCATATAAGTTCATTCGTCCCAATACTTTTGCTCCACTAAAATGGGGGGACTATCTACAGAAATGTCTAAACGATTCACCCGATATGGATGAAAATACCCTCACATTAAAGGTGACAGTCTGCACTTTAACTTCATAGTCATTGTTTGATTTCAAATCCAAAGTTTGAAAGTATAGAGCAAAAAAGAAGAGGACACAATACATGTGTGTGTCTGCCTCCTCAGTGTTAATGACCAGAGCCTTTCCCCTCCTCTCCTGCCCCTGACAACATGGCACCACTGTGTGAGGATAACAATGATTACTCATATGTACACTGCATGCATATTGGTGATATTGGTCATTCTGCCAATTATGGACAGGTGGAGGATTGAATGTTTTCAGTGTCTCGTGTCCAAGCCAGGGCTCTACTACACATTGCTAACACTAACACCCTCAGGCTAGCATAAGGTTTGACCTGTGATCTAAGTGGCATGCTCTCAGAAATGCACCTTTTGTGTTTATCAGGACGCCATAGGGGGTTTTCTTGTTTCGCTATAATTTGTCAAATTCACTGTGTAATTGGCTAACATGAAGTATAATTCTGTATCCATCAGTAACTTCACCTACAATATTATGACTGTTCAGCAAGGTATTTATCTTCTCTCTAATCTACTGTCTTCGTTATGCAGTCCGGCCCCTGTAGTGCTGTCCTTGTTATGCTCTGGGCTACTGTAGTCCTCTCAACAGTACAGTCTTTGTTCAACACTGACTTCTATTCCTCTTCTATTTGGTGACCTACTTCAGCTCTTTGTTTCTTCACCTGGCCTCTCTCTCTCTCTCTCTCTCTCTCTCTCTCTCTCTCTCACTCTCTCACTCTCTTGCCTCCTCTGGCCCTCCTCTCTCTAGGCCCCAGATCACTGCAGGAGAGGCAATCTAAACCAGCACAGGAATCCAGTCAGCCTGTTATTCCTGGCAACCAATTGCGCTACAGTGTTTTAATATTTATTCACCAAACCCCTGGTACCACATAAATCAGGAGCACGAAGGGGCAGTACCAGCTCTAACACACCATTACACAGACCACAAATGTCCTTGGACAAGCGGGAAGGTAAATATTTGAATGGATTGGCTGAGTGGAGGGGGATCAGTGTTTTCCAAGATACAAATCTGGTTGGTAAATCGAGAAAAAGGGAAGGGGAAAAAAGAGGAGAGAGAAGATATAGGAGATTGCTTTGCAGGGCTGATTGAGAATCAGACCACATGTGTGGACTCAGGACAATCATATGACACAGAGGTCCACTGGGGCAAGATAATGTAGAGTAGCTCAGGGGTGAATCACGTCTGGGAATGTATCATTCCACACCGCATGTACTGGACTGGCTTATTCTCTGAGTTTATCCATCATCCTCAATGTGGAGAATGTCTTAGATGCAGAGCCAGTCAGGGTATATGCAGGGCCTCAGTCAGCCAAGAATTGCACTAACACCTCTCCTCCTTTTCAGACCTTTCAGATAATATATTGCTATGAAACGGTAGTGTCTGTAGTTTAAACACATAAAGCCAATAGCATGTCATATGTGAGTTAGCGGGTCCCTGGGTCCTATCCTCAGTGTCAGCAGTGATCAGGAGCAGGGATCAGGAGCTTTCAGTGTGTAAACTTGAGCCCCAACATGGACCCTGTCACCAGGTAATATGTCAGTCACTGCCTTTTAATCCTACACCTAACAGAAGGGAAAGGCTTCAAGCCCCCGTCCCTCCAGGAGGCCTTTTGCTTCTTGGTAGGCCATCATTGTGAATACACATTTGTTTCTTAATTGACTTACCAAGTTAAATAAAGGTTAAAGAAATGAAATAAATACAACAATTTACCCTCAACAGACCAAATCTGAAGGAATGTTTTGTTTTTCAGCAACTTCCACTTCTCTCCAGGTCAGTGAAAGGCCTGTATATCTGAAAATCCCCAGAAGCGTATAATATAGTGTTACATAGAGTAATTGATCAAGAAGACAGACATTATATTTTTTTATTTTCAGTTGTATATAGATTATAATATGAAAGGGGCAAAGGTGTGTGGAAACATGGTGCACATTTCCCCCATAAAAAGTTAGCCAGAGTAACACAGGCTGCTGAACCAATCTGAAGGACAGGAAGTTGCTCCTAGGTGTCCTTAAGCCTGTGTGTCAGAGGGAGTATCAGGTATCCTGTACACAGTCAGCCGGCCCCTTTTATAGAAAGCACAGATGTTTTTGGGGAGATTTATATGGCTTTCAGCTTCAACTAAGGTTCTATAGCTGACACTGAACCAGACAAGGGCAATATCCAGTTCTCCATGACTGTGCACGTGACAAATAAACGTTGATTTGATTTGATTTGTTAGGTTCCCGGCTCTGTTAGGAGCATGCAGGGCGGGGAGGTTATTGGGTGCCAAGGAAAGTAGTGACCCTGGGGATAAATAATGTCAAAAGCACCCATAATCAAACCTGGAATTGTTTTAAGAATTAACAGGATCATTTTGCTATTTGATTTAGAGTTTTAAGAAATATTTGATGAACATTTTTGATGGACCTTACTGCGATCAGCTCATACAAACACATTGAATAACAGATTCACTACAGATAGTCCCCCCCAAAAAAATCTAAAAGAAGTTTGTTCTAAAGTGTGTTTCCTATATCTGAGCGATATAAGAAAGATCAGGAAACATTTATTTTATTTTTTATTTTATGTGTATTCAACTCCTTATTATTGGCACTAAACTGACTCCATATATTAACAGTGCCTTCGGAAAGTATTCAGACCCCTTGACTTTTTGCACATTTTGTAACATTACAGCCTTTTCAAAAATGTATTAAATTGTTATTTTGTCCTCCTCAAGCTACACACAATAACCCATAATGACAAAGAAAAAACAGATTTTTTTCAATTTGTTTCTAATTTATAAAAACAATAAACTGACCCTTTACTCAGCTGTTGAAGCACCTTTGGCAGTGATTACAGCATCAAGTCTGCTTGGGTATGACTCTACAAGCTTGGCACACCTGTATTTGGGGAGTTTCTCCCATTTATCTCTGCAGATCCTCTCAAGATCTGTCAGGTTGGATGGGGAGCGTTGCGGCACAGCTATTTTCAGGTGTCTCCAGACATGGGTTCAAGTCCAGGCTCTGGCTAGGCCACTCAAGGACATTAAGAAACCTGTCCAGAAGCCACTCCTGCATTGTCTTGGCTGTGTGCTTAGGGTCGTTGTCCTGTTGGAAGGTGAATCTTCACCCCCAGTCTGAGGTCCTGAGCGCTCTGGAGCAGGTTTTCATCAAGGATCTCTCTGTACTTTGCTCCGTTCATCTTTGCCTCGATCCTGACTGGTCTCTCAGTCCCTGTCGGTGAAAAACATCACAGCATGATGCTGCCACCACCATGCTTCACCGTAGGGATGGTGCCAGGTTTCCTCCAGGCGCGACGCTTGGCATTCAGACCTAAGAGTTCAATCTTGGTTTCATCAGACCAGAGAATCATAGTCTGAGAGTCTTTAGGTGCCTTTTTGGCAAACTCCAAGCGGGCTGTCATGTGTCTTTTACTGGGGAGTGGCTTCTGTCTGGCCACTTTGCCATAAAGGCCTGATTGGTGGAGTCATATGTGCCCCCTCTCCGGCCTCTAGGTCACCGGGCTGCTCGTTATGGCGCAGACCTGTTACCATCGTTACGCGCATCAGCGCATTATGACACTCACCTGGACTCCATCACCTCCTTGATTACCTGCCCTATATATGTCAATCCCTTTGGTTCCTTCCCCAAGCGTCATTGTTTCTGTTTCTGTTTCCTCTCTGTGCGTTGTTCGTGTTTTATATTATGTTTTCATTTATTTATTCAACCACTCACTCCCTGAACTTGCTTCCCGACTCTCAGCGCATTCGTTACAGGTGGAGTGTTGCAGAGATGGTTGTCCTTCTGGAAGGTTCTCCCATCTCCACAGAAGAACTCTAGAGCTCTGTCAGAGTGACCATCAGGTTCTTGGTCACCTCCCCCGATTGCTCAGTTTGTCTGGGTAGCCAGCTCTAGGAAGAGTCTTGGTGATTCTTTCACTTAAGAATGATGGAGGCCACTGTGTTCTTGGGGATCTTTAATGCTGCAGATATTGTTTGGTACCCTTCCCCAATCCTGTCTCGGAACTCCGTGGACAATTCCTTCGACCTTCTGACTTCGTTTTTGCTCTGACATGCACAGTCAACTTCGGGACCTTATATAGACAGGTGTGTGCCTTTCCAAATCATATCCAATCAAATGAATTTAACACAGGTGTACTCCAATAAACGTGTAGAAACATCTCAAGGATAATCAATGGAAACAGGATGCACCTGAGCTCAATTTCAAGTCTCATAGCAAAGGGTCTGAATACTTATATAAATAAGATATTTCTGTTTTTTATTTGTAATACATTTGCAAAAAGGTTTGTCATTATGAGGTATTGTGTGTAGATTGCTGAGGATTTGTTTTTATTTAATCCATTTTAGAATAAGGCTGTAACGTAACAATATGAAAAAATGAAGGGGGCTGAATGCTTTCCGAAGGCACCGTACTTCCATTCATTTTTTCAACTGCTACCGGGGAGTCTTGTGAGGCCTGTGGACGTCCTAGAGCAAAACAACCAACAGGTACGTGTTTGTGAGAGTCTCACCTTTACGCAGAAGGGTATGCGTGTGTAGCCAAAACTATTCTGACGCTACAGAAAGAAGTTGGCAGATCGGCTGTACCGACTTCAAATGGGTCCCAAGACACCATCATGTTCGTGAGAGTCTCTTCTTTCCATAGAGGGGTCATAATAGTTTGTAGGCCAGACCATTTGGACGCTACAGATGATACCAATTTTCAGGATGTGGTGCGGTGGATTGAGATGCATCCAATGCAAAAAAACTGAGATCTCTAGCTTAAACTGACAGTTTTATGGGGATTTTTTTATTACGCTAATTAGATTTCCACAGGGGCGTGGACATCGAACTTAGGGGGTTAAGATGTACAGAGATGAGATACCTCTGTACACCCCCCCCTTTTTCTTCCCCTGTCTGCTCTCTTAATTTCCTTTCTTTCTCTTTCCATTTCTCTCACTGTCTTTTTATTTCTCTCTCTCTCTCTCTTTTTATTTCTCGCTCTTTCTCCCTGTATCTCGCTCTCTCTCTCTTTTTTCTCTCTCTCGCCCTGTGCTTGGAGAGCAGCTTTCAGATATTTAATCAGCCTCATTTCACCATAAAGAGAGTAGCTAGCTTTCTCGCCAAAAAGAGGAGCCTACCTTTCACAGAAAAGAGCCCTTGCCCCTGAATACAAGGTATATTAATAGAAGCACCAAGAATGCATTCACTATGCTGTGGCATAAATGGATATGTTTGGTTGGGAGAGGTGCAGAGCTCACCAGCTCTCTCAAAAGTGTGAATGGCAGCACAGTACTGAGCTGGAAAGAGATCCATTATAAGCAAAGACACATGTAAAGATCTATTTTAGTCCACGGCTAAATTATTTATTCATGTCAACCTAAATGACAGCTCACGAATCAATACCAGCCTTTTATGTTAAGCAAAGCTCCATTGTGTGAAATACTGTCATTTTCTCTTTACTGTACATGTGAATATGGTGCTATGAGTACTTTAGCTCGGTCTGTATAGAACCAGACCCTATATCAATCAGATAAGTCTCCATCTCCACCAGACCAACCAATGGCCTTTTAGTGGTCCATCTAAAATGACTCATATAGCCTATTAGAGTGAAAAATGATCCATTTGGTGACATAGGAACCTGCCTATAACAGCGTCTCTTAGTGATGTCAGAGTGCTGCTCTATTAGTGAACCCAGCATTAGTGTTGTTACTTGTTAGTGTAGTTAATGTTGACTGCAGCCTGGCTGGCTCCTGTAATTGTGGGATGATTTCTCTCCCTGGGCTAATGGAAGTAGAGGCGAACGCTGCTCTGAGGAGCATTCGCCAGTCATGACCGATAGCCCTCCACATCCCATAATGGCACTTTGATGCGGTTGCCATGCAGACGACCACACTCCCCAGCTGAGCGGAGGGCTTGATTTACTGGATTGCTCAAGATCTTGTTTCCATTTCTAGTAACTAGCAGTGTGTGACACTTCATGAAGGTGTGTGTGTGTGTTTTTCTGGCCTCAGCAGGGTTCCATCAGCATCGTGGATCACAGACTGTGACCAACACAGTGGCTGGGAATCTTCTGACATTGTAATGAGATGCATATGGAAACTGCTCTTCCTCCCGGGGAAGGACTGCCCGTTCCATGATCTCGCCATCACGGTTGACAACTCCATTGTGTCCTCCTCCCAGAGCGCTAAGAACCTTGGCGTGATCCTGGACAACACCCTGTCGTTCTCAACTAACATCAAGGCGGTGGCCCGTTCCTGTAGGTTCATGCTCTACAACATCCGCAGAGTACGACCCTGCCTCACACAGGAAGCGGCGCAGGTCCTAATCCAGGCACTTGTCATCTCCCGTCTGGATTACTGCAACTCGCTGTTGGCTGGGCTCCCTGCCTGTGCCATTAAACCCCTACAACTCATCCAGAACGCCGCAGCCCGTCTGGTGTTCAACCTTCCCAAGTTCTCTCACGTCACCCCGCTCCTCCGCTCCCTCCACTGGCTTCCAGTTGAAGCTCGCATCCGCTACAAGACCATGGTGCTTGCCTACGGAGCTGTGAGGGGAACGGCACCTCAGTACCTCCAGGCTCTGATCAGGCCCTACACCCAAACAAGGGCACTGCGTTCATCCACCTCTGGCCTGCTCGCCTCCCTACCACTGAGGAAGTACAGTTCCCGCTCAGCCCAGTCAAAACTGTTCGCTGCTCTGGCCCCCCAATGGTGGAACAAACTCCCTCACGACGCCAGGACAGCGGAGTCAATCACCACCTTCCGGAGACACCTGAAACCCCACCTCTTTAAGGAATACCTAGGATAGGATAAAGTAATCCTTCTCACCCCCCCCGCCCCTTAAAAGATTTAGATGCACTATTGTAAAGTGGCTGTTCCACTAGATGTCATAAGGTGAACGCACCAATTTGTAAGTCGATCTGGATAAGAGCGTCTGCTAAATGACTTAAATGTAAATGTAAATGAAACACCAGCTGTGGCTCATCCACCCTCTATGGTTTGGCTTGGTTTTATTGGCATTACTGTTAGTGTTTTTGTGCAAGAGATAAATAGAGAGTCCTTTTTTGAACACGGATCACAAACAGGAAAATCACAAGAGAGCAGTGACTGCAGTACATGGTGGACACTTAACAAGACATGAGTTAGAGGTTGTGTCTCAGGTTGTCTCTTTGGAGGGACTGAGGGTTCTGTGCCATGCAGGGACGTGCATGTGTGTGTGTGTTTGTATCTGTGTGTTAACAAAGCAACCATTATTCACTGATGAATGATCTCACCACCAGTGGTGGTGGTATAGGCAACCTCAGGTTATGTTCCTACAGAGTTCAACAGCTGGTTAAGGAATAAACAGGGAGTAGATGTAAATAGGAAACCTTGCCTATTGATTGTGTGTCATTTAATAGATACAAAGCTAAAAAAAAAAAGAAGGTAAAAGAGGAGCTGTGTTTACCAGCCACATGGGTCCTGTTCTCATTACAGGCTAGCTTTACAGGACACACTCTAAACCTGCAATCATCTCTGCCAAAACAGCTCCATAAAATAATTCAACTGAATCTGAACTTTCATATTTTCTCTTGTTTATTTTCAGACTTGTAAAGGAACTGCACGTGACGCCTACCAAACACATCTGTGTTATACAGAGTTCATATTAAAAGTCAGCCACTCCGATTGCAATACATATTTAGAATTTTCCTTCTTGAATAATCTTTCCACCTCTGTTCAGTTTTGCATATCATTCAAGCACTTCTCTGATGCCACTCTTCACAGAGCATCTTGTTCTTCTGTGGTTACCAGCCAGGATACCCAGGTGTAGCATTGAGGTACCCAGCTTTGAGGCCACAAGCCCAGGCACGCATGACTCATAACCATGTCCCACCAACCCTGTCACACAGTCAGTCACGGCTGACAGAGGCCTCAGCAGAGCACCAAGCATGAAAGGCGGGTAGTGCGTGGAAGGGTTGGGTGGGTGTTCTGTTCTGTGTGTGTGTGTGTGTGTGTGTGTGTGTCTGTCAGCGTGTCTGTCTGCCAGCGTGTCTGTCTGCCTGCCTGCCTGCCTGTCTGTCTGTCTGCCTGCCTGCCTGCTTGTTTGTCTGCCTGCCTGCCTGCCTGTCTGCCTGCCTGTCTGTCTGCCTGCCTGCGCCAGGATACAGTGTGTGAGCCATGATTTGTGCATGCGTGAGTCAGTAAGGGAGTGTGATATCATGCCCTGGAGTGGGTTAGAGCCTCTGGTGTACATTATGTGAGGGTTTGTGTAGCGTGCTATTGAAGTGCACTGGGGTAGTGAGAGAGGTTGCATGACCACTCCCAGCTTGATCAACAGTACTGGTCACATGTAATGTCCCTTTCTTTTTCTCACCCTCAATGTATTTGAAATACGTATTTTAATTCCTTCTGAGTATTTTGTCATTTGAATTACAGTGGTCTGAACTACACTACAATGTATTTTGTATTTTCAAAATATTTATATTTTCAAAATACAAAATAATTTTCTATACCATTTTTTATAGAGGTTCACATTTTGTGGCCCCCATTTCACCCTGCATTGGTATCAGAAGTCTGATAGCACTATGGTGTGATAAGAGCGTCCGCCAAATGAACTAAATATACATGTATATGCAAAAATGTTGATAAATACTTTGTTGGGGGAAAATGTACTTGATAGGATGGTGATGTGTTGTTGTCTCACCTAGCTATCTTAAGATGAATGCACTAATTGTAAGTCGCTCTGGATAGGAGTGTCTTCTGAATGATGAAAATGTTAATGTAAATATAAAAATGAACAATAGCAAAGCATGCTGAGTATTATTCTAATGAGCTCCGCCCCGAAACAAGGCCAATAATACTGCTTTGCAGTAATTTGGTATGTTAATTTTTGCATTCACTACATTTACATTTTGGTAATTTAGCAGATGCTCTTATCCAGAGTGACTTGCTCAAAGAAGGTAGATAAACAGCAACATATCACAGTCACCTTTTTGTAACTGTTACTGAGAATATTGTTGCTGTTCAGGCAGGCTGCTTGCAAATGTATTTTTAATTAAACACATGACAAAACACAAGTACACAAGCATTTTGTAGTTTCTTTTGATAGATACATTGATCTTTATGGTATTTTCTATGTGTAATTTGTAATTGTATTTAGCAATTTGTACCCATTCCTGTTTCTAACCTTCTTTGCCTTTGCTCTCAAAATCTCTCCCTTCCCCTATCTCCATCTCTCCCTCTCTATCCCTGCAGCTCTCTCTCCCTCTCACTTCGTCATTCATGGAGCCCAGTCATGCGGAGTAGATGATCTGTGATTCTGCCTCAGACTCCATGTTGTGCCGGAATGACCCATTATTCCACACCAGGGTAAGCAGCATGAGTGCATACATATGAACAAGGGACTGCTCCCGCCGACTCTGAGACTGAGAGAGCACTTCTCTCCCTCTCCACCACCCCACCCCTCCTGAAGCAGACCTGATGAGTTCAATCACTAGGGGAAGACAGTACAGATACCGTGAGGAGAGAGAGGGATAAAGAGAGGGAAAGAGGGGGAGAGATATTGGAAAAGGAGTCCATCAACTGAATGTCATTAAGTTGAAGGAGATGATGTTTCTAATGGCCCAATGTTTCTTGGTTAGACATGGTGGGATAATGCCAATGATTCTGGTTGGAGCTGATTTCTATGCTAATGTGTCTAAATAGCTGTGAGTTATAGCAACAAAATGTTCATGTTTTGCCGCTTATGACGATTCTAATTTGATTGAGAAGAACATAGAACATGTGCCGTGAATGCAGTCAATAAACATTAAATAGACATCAGGAGGACATAATGTTGCACTGTTCCTCGGGGCAGATAAATACCCTGCCATATGCGGGCCGGCAGTGCGGTCATTTAAATTATCACCCAGGATATTAGAATGAACCACAACGAGCAATTACAGAAGGCTAAGGCTATTAGTGAGAAATGTCAATCTAATTATGCATGGGGATGGGACATTATCAGGTAATCCAGGAGAGAGCCTGGCCCAACGTGGAGACGTTATTGTCCATGCCTGCCACACGCCTTACGTGGAAAATCTACCAGCTGTTACTCTGCAAAGGTCAACCTGCCATGCCTGATAACATTCATGTTCTGCATTCAATTATGATCATCGGCTGCCAAAACAATTACAGAAGGAGCAGGGGAGAGACAGAGGGGGAGATCTGAGCCAAGGCTTCATAGCTCTGTTGAGATGGGTGGCCAGTAGCTGAGTCTTGACAGTATTGTGATCAGGCATTGTTAGAGGTATACGTTTAACCTGGGCATGAACACCAACACGCTACAGGTTATCTAAAACCAAAGTGGTGCCCCTGCTATTGATCTTCGAGTCACACTAATAGGGACTATCTTTAATTTCCTCTGACTGCATTCATTGGACCCAATCGGAACCCTTTTGGCTGACCAAATGATTCTTAAATATCATCTCCATCGGAGTGGATCTGCAAAAGGGCCTTGAAATCCCGAGTGGGGCTTGCTGAGTGTTTGGATGCGAATAAATGTCTTGTGTGGATCTGAGATAAACTCTCTCCAAGTGTCTGTCCCTGTGTGTGGGGAAGTCTGGGTAATTGAGTTGGGGAAGAGGCCATGTTTTTAAGATTCACAGGGAGTGTCATGTGTCTTGAGCTGGTAATGGAGCCATTTGTTGCTGCCATTTGTCATTTGAATGTCATTAGAACAGCAGTGCCTACTGTTTGTTGTGAATATTAATCTGTTTTACAACAGACTGAGGACTTAGACTGGAACGTGAATTAGACTGAAAAATATCAAGACGCATTTCAGTTACATTTTTAGTCTCCTTTCAAGATTCTCAAATGCAGGTTCTTCAATAGGAGACAAAAGTCAAGTCTCTATACTGTATCCTTACTGGGCAAACATGAATGTCCAAAATCAATGCCAGGCATTCAAGTAAGATGCTGTTTTCCCATTCGGGAAATACAGAAAGGGGATAGACAGTGGTAGGGACAAAGACTGAGTGGCCGAGACCAGCCTCAAACCTCTGTCGCCACGGGGCTATGTGTGGTCCGGAGTCAGGAGCATTAACGCTGCGCCAGACGTCGACACAATAAGACTCATTCTCTGACATATTTATTGTCTGGTCTTGTTCAGAGGTCATGTGTACCCTGGCAGTCTATGTCTAAGTATGCTGACTGTGACCGATTCTCTAAAACTCCAATTTAAATCAATAGCACCTTTCCACTCCCAGTGTGGTTCTGTGCGAGTCGCATTGGCATAAGAAAACACACTCTTCTTCTATTCATTATTCATTCCCAGACCTCCCCTCAGGTACTCATAACACGGCTCTCCTTGTTGACATTCCGAGACGGGGGTCTGAGCCCCGGCTCTTCCGGCTAGATTGAAGAGCACACTGCTAAGGCATAGGGTGACAGCAGAGAGGATTAAACAAGGGTAAGAGGCAAAGACAGGAGAAGCAACACCTTATTATAACCTGACCCCAGGCCACAGGTCTCACCCAGGGGAGGCACACAGAGATTCTGTCACACATATACCATAGTACATACTGTTTCAACTGTTTCAACTCTTGCTTTGAGAATATTGGACATACAGCATGTTCTCATTGGTAAAGAAAACACATTTGTGAACCTTTATTTACAGTTGAAGTCAGAAGTTTACATACACTTAGGCTGGAGTCATTAAAACTTGTTTTTCAACCTCCACAAATTTCTTGTTAAGAAACTAGTTTTGGTAAGTCGGTTAGGACATCTACTTTGTGCATGACACAAGTCATTTTTCCAACAATTGTTTACAGACAGATTATTTCACAAATAATTCACTGTATCACAATTCCAATGGGTCAGAAGTTTACATACACTAAGTTGACTGTGCCTTTAAACAGCTTGGAAAATTGCAGAAAATTATGTCATTGCTTTAAAATATTCTGATAGGCTAATTGACATCATCTGAGTCAATTGGAGATGTACCTGTGGATGTATTTCAATGCCTACCTATAAACTCAGTGCCTCTTTGCTTGACATCATGGGAAAATCAAAAGAAATCAGCCAAGACCTCAGAAAATAAATTGTAGACCTCCACAAGTCTGGTTCATCCTTGGGAGCAATTTCCAAACGCCTGAATGTACCATGTTCATCTGTACAAACAATAGTATGCAAGTATTAACACCATGGGACCACGCAGCCATCATACCACTCAGGAAGGAGATGCGTTCTGTCTCCTAGAGATGAACGTACTTTGGTGTGCAAAATGCAAATCAATCCCAGAACAACCGCAAAGGACCTTGTGAAGATGCTGGAGGAAACAGGTACAAAAGTATCTATATCCACAGTTAAACAAGTTCTATATCAACATAACCTGAAAGGCCGCTCAGCAAGGAAGACGCCACTACTCCAAAACCACCATCACAAAGCCAGACTACGGTTTGCAACTGGACATGGGGACAAAGATCGTACTTTTTGGAGAAATGTCCTCTGGTCTGATGAAACAAAAATAGAACTGTTTGGCCATAATGACCATTGTTATGTTTGGAGGAAAAAGGGGGAGGCTTGCAAGCCAAAGAACACCATCCCAACCGTGAAACCGGGTGGCAGCATCATGTTGTGGGGGTGCTTTGCTGCAGGAGGGACTGGTGCACTTCACAATATAGATGGCATCATGAGAGAGGAAAATTACGTGGATACATTGAAGCAACATCTCAAGACATCAGTCAGGAAGTTAAAGCTTGGTCGCAAATCTGTCTTCCAAATGGACAATGACCCCAAGCATACTTCCAAAGTTGTGGCAAAATGGATTAAGGACAACAAAGTCAAGGTATCGGAGTGGCTATCAAAGCCCTAACCTCAATCCTATAGAAAATTTGTGGGCAGAAGTGAAAAAGTGTGCGAGCAAGGAGGCCTACAAACCTGACTCAGTTACACCAGGTCTGTCAGGAGGAATGGGCCAAAATTCACCCAACTTATTGTGGGAAGCTTGTGGAAGGCTACTTGAAACCTTTGACCCAAGTTAAACCATTTAAAGGCAATGTTACCAAATACTTATTGAGTGTATGTAAACTTCTGACCCATTGGGAATGTGATGAAAGAAATAAAAGCTGAAATAAATTGTTCTCTCTACTATTATTCTGACATTTCACATTCTTAAAATAAAGTGGTGATCCTAACTGTTTTTACTTGGATTAAATGTCAGGAATTGAGAAAAACTGAGTTTAAATGTATTTGGCTAAGGTGTATGTAAACTTTCGACTTCAACTGTATTTTTTATTATCCTTCTTACCTGACCTCATCTTTTTCTAAAGTCCCTATGTGTGAATGTGTCACAAGGTGGAAGGTGACGTGTTCTGAGTCTGGGTTGAGCAGACAGAGTGAAGCAGAGGCAGACAACGAAGGACCATTTTTAAAAATTTTAAGGCATGGTTTTCTATATTTACATTTCAAACACATTCCAGTTTCTCATTTCCATTCAATTGCATTGTTTCCATAAATATAATTTATTTTAACTATAAAACCATGCTACTCAAAATCATCGCAAGACTCAAAATCATCCCATTTCATCTCACTAAAACTACCTCCATTAGCCATGCACTGACCAAACGAAAGCCCTACATGTACTAGCAAAACCTGGGATCCACCATGCTATGGACTGCATTCACTTCCTGTGGGTGGCCGCTTAGAACAGAAACACAAGAGGGTTTAAATACACAGAATCCAAATCACTTGACTCATCAATTATCCAAAATAAATTCTTCATCTAGATTTCATGCAAAGAGATCACACTAATGATATCAAGCGAGCGAGCGTGCTTCAGTAAGAAGCGTCTTTGGATCCAGAGGCCCCAGCTTTATCTCTGGATGAAGCAGACCACCATTGTCCCTGTTCCTAGGAACTCAAAGGTTACCTGCCTAAATGACTATCGTCCCATAACATTCACATCTGTAACCATGAAATGCTTTGAAAGGCTGGCCATGGCTCACATCAACACTATCATCCCAAACACCCTGGACCCACTCCAATTCGCATACCGCCCCAACAGATCCACAAACACTGCAATCGCTACTGCACTCCCCAACGTTCTTTCTCACCTGGACAAGAGGAATACCTATGTGAGAATGCTGTTCATTGGCTACAGCTCAGCGTTCAACACCATAGTCCCCTCCAAGCTCATCACCAAGCTCAGGACCCGGGACTGAACAACTCCTTCTGCAACTGGATCCGGGACTTGATGGGCCACCTCCAGGTGGCGAGGGTAGGTAATGTCATGACTGGCCTGTTCGGGTCAGGTTACCCTGGACCACACTCCAGCAAAATACATTCTTCACACCTGCCAGAGGGGGAGAGATCGAGAGGTATGGAGGTGGGGGTTTTATGACACATCCCACCCATTGTAAATCTTAAGGCAGCAGACAAAATCCCTTTGTCCTCTCAGTATGGAGGAATGGAATGTATGATGGGCCTATAGAGAACCTACCTCAGAACAGTAACATGGAATAAATGGACTTTGGGACAATATGTTTCATCAGCCAAAATGGTAGTAATGACGATGGATGGAATATGAAAATGAATGTCGTTTTTTATATGTTATTAAAAGTTAAATGACGACGTTATAACGAAAACATTGTAACTTGAAGAGTTTTCACAATATGTACCTGATGTTTGAATACTGTACATTGTGGGGAAAATGTTCAGATTTTGTAAAATGACCAGATTTTGTAAAATGTCTAGATTTTGTAAAGATGAAATGTGAATTTAGTTGTCTGAATTGGATCTTTATAAAATCCAGACCTTGCCACATAACTAGTTACGCCCAGAAAACTTTCCTTGAAGGCGAAAACGCCAATTTTTGACACGAGAGTTATAAAACATGTGAGTTAAGAATTAACATCATGACTAGGTGACCAAGCGCTGCAGCCAAGGTCTGAGTAGTCAACAACCCCAAAACGCAACATGAGGTTGAAGATGACAAAGGAACCTTTTAAAAATCTATGCTATGGATGAGTAGCTGTGTCTAAGAGGGTGAATTCAAGCAGGACCATCCGGTTATTCTCTCCAAGGAATTGTGTGTCTACACTGCTTTCGTTCCCACTCTGGAACCACCTATATGGCTGATTAGCCATCCTCAGAAGACCCCTCTTTCAGAACAAGGACGAGGAAACAGACCACTAAGAGAAAGGACACTGACATCGAGTGGACAATCAGAGAGTTACACCCGGTAACAACAGAAGTGTCACAATCAAAGGAGAAGTCAAAACTCGGTCCATGTGGAGATACCCCATTGGAGACCTTCAACACGTATTTACATCATTATATTCTGACCCATGCAGTTTGGGGCAAGGTTAAACTAAGCATGTAGAAAATGTAGCCAAGTGTGCTTTTCTCTCGTGCACTCTCTCTTTCTCCCTCTTTTTAAATCCCTGTTTTGTGTAACATGTGTCATATTGTGTTGGCCCGCTAGGGACTGTTTTCATTGTACTAAGTTCTAATCAATAGCTCAGACTGTGTATGTGGTGTGGTACGGACTTATTTAGTGGGACTTGTGCAGATTCCAGGATTATGCGATGTTCAGAATGAGACTGTAGAGGAAATGAATGAATTTGGGAAATAGAACATTTACATTTTACATTACATTTAAGTCATTTAGCAGACGCTCTTATCCAGAGCGACTTACAAATTGGTGCTTTCACCTTATGACATCCAGTGGAACAGCCACTTTACAATAGTGCATCTAAGTCTTTTAAGGGGGGTGAGAAGGATTACTTTATCCTATCCTAGGTATTCCTTAAAGAGGTGGGGTTTCAGGTGTCTCCGGAAGGTGGTGATTGACTCCGCTGTCCTGGCGTCGTGAGGGAGTTTGTTCCACCATTGGGGGGCCAGAGCAGCGAACAGTTTTGACTGGGCTGAGCGGGAACTGTACTTCCTCAGTGGTAGGGAGGCGAGCAGGCCAGAGGTGGATGAACGCAGTGCCCTTGTTTGGGTGTAGGGCCTGATCAGAGCCTGGAGGTACTGAGGTGCCGTTCCCCTCACAGCTCCGTAGGCAAGCACCATGGTCTTGTAGCGGATGCGAGCTTCAACTGGAAGCCAGTGGAGAGAGCGGAGGAGCGGGGTGACGTGAGAGAACTTGGGAAGGTTGAACACCAGACGGGCTGCGGCGTTCTGGATGAGTTGTAGGGGTTTAATGGCACAGGCAGGGAGCCCAGCCAACAGCGAGTTGCAGTAATCCAGACGGGAGATGACAAGTGCCTGGATTAGGACCTGCGCCGCTTCCTGTGTGAGGCAGGGTCGTACTCTGCGGATGTTGTAGAGCATGAACCTACAGGAACGGGCCACCGCCTTGATGTTAGTTGAGAACGACAGGGTGTTGTCCAGGATCACGCCAAGGTTCTTAGCGCTCTGGGAGGAGGACACGATGGAGTTGTCAACCGTGATGGCGAGATCATGGAACGGGCAGTCCTTCCCCGGGAGGAAGAGCAGCTCCGTCTTGCCGAGGTTCAGCTTGAGGTGGTGATCCGTCATCCACACTGATATGTCTGCCAGACATGCAGAGATGCGATTCGCCACCTGGTCATCAGAGGGGGGAAAGGAGAAGATTAATTGTGTGTCGTCTGCATAGCAATGATAGGAGAGACCATGTGAGGTTATGACAGAGCCAAGTGACTTGGTGTATAGCGAGAATAGGAGAGGGCCTAGAACAGAGCCCTGGGGGACACCAGTGGTGAGAGCGCGTGGTGAGGAGACAGATTCTCGCCACGCCACCTGGTAGGAGCGACCTGTCAGGTAGGACGCAATCCAAGCATGGGCCGCGCCGGAGATGCCCAACTCGGAGAGGGTGGAGAGGAGGATCTGATGGTTCACAGTATCGAAGGCAGCCGATAGGTCTCACTACTAACGCTGGTCACCTCCATTTTGTCCCAGGGTTCGTGCGGCTGGGAGAACGGCATCGTAGTCGGAAATAGACCGCTGCTCCAAGCCGAATCCCCCCCGCTGATAGCCCACCGGAGATTCTGCCTTCACGGTCGGGCACGAGACAGATCTGGGTCGCCGGCGCCTACTGCCCGGGGAAGATCAGACACCGGGGTCGGGACAGTTGTTTTGACAGGACCATATGGCAACCGATTTTACGTTCTTCTCCCATAGATTAATATGGGCGTCTCTATCCTCAGCATCAGGGCAAGAAACTCAATAAAGCCAAACTTTCCCATGGTACCCCAGGTAACTGAGTTAATAATTACCTGATTCATTTAATCACGTAATTACAAACAGTTAATCATTCGATGAACAGCAGTTGTCACAATCAATCCAAGGTCACGACAGTAACAACACATCTGCCAACACGGGGGCCCCTCAGGGGTGTGTGCTTAGTCCCCTCCTGTACTCCCTGTTCACCCACAACTGTGTGGCCACAGACGACTCCAACAACATCATCAAGTTTGCTGCTGATGCGATGGTGGTAGGTCTGATCACCGACAACAATGAGACAGCCTACAGGGAGGAGGTCAGAGACCTGGCAGTGTGGAGCAAGGATAACAACCTCTCCCTCAATGTCAGCAAGACAAAGGAGCTGATCGTGGACTACAGGAAACAGAGGGGCGAGCACGCCCCCATCCTCATCGACAGGGCTGTAGTGGAGAGGGTCGAGAGCTTCAAGTTCCTCGGTGTCCACATCACCAAGGACTTAACATTGTCCTCTCACACCAGCACAGTCGTGAAGAGGGCACAACAGCGCCTCTTCCCACTCAGGAGGTTTAGCATGATCCTCAAAAAGTTCTACAGCTGCACCATTGAGAGCATCTTGACTGGCTGCATCACCGCTTGGTATGGTAACGGCACCGCCCTCGATCGCAAGGCGCTACAGAGGGTGGTGTGGATGGTCCAGTATATCACTGTGTCCCAGCTCCCTGCCATCCAGGACCTCTATACCAGGCGTGATCAGAACAAGGCCCGGAAATTTGTCAAAGACACCAGCCACCCAAGACATAGATTGTTCACTCTGCTACCGCACGGCAAGCGGTAACGTAGTGTCAAGTCTGGGACCAAAATGTACCTGAACACCTTCTATCCCCAAGCCATAAGCCACAGTTAATTATACAATAACATCCGTGGAGAAGCACGTGGCAAACACCAGGACGTAATCACACTTTCTTCTCTCACTGCTGATGATTTATGAGAGCTCCAGTCCAGAGACTTGAGGCATCATTTATCAATATTTTGTAGAAACTATTCTAAAATGCTACTTACGAACAGAATTTAGAATTGTTCTATGTATAGAAAAAGTGTGATTTATCAAACAATCTACGATTGTCATACGCACACCGGTAGTAGATAACCATTGACAGAGAGGAAGATGAAGAGAGAGTCCCAACTCGGCTGACTTATGTCTCCCTTCAGCAGGTGGCATTTTTTGTTGTTTCGCCCACCAAGTAAGGAGTTTTTGTACGGAGGGCAATGAGAGTGTCAAATTTGATCTACAAAATAAATGTATGGCTTATTTAGTATGTGAGGTTAATTTGATCGAATAGAAGTTTCGTAATGCTTAAATTGTTACGATTGTACTGATATAAGTAGGACACGTGACATCCTGGCAACTTTGAGAAAAAAAACACTATTTCAGAGTTGTCCCGAGATGGCTATGCATATTCATAGCATGAGGCTAGTAGCATAGCATCTCTCTCCATTGAATACAGGAGGTTGATGTCAACAATCCTCATCGAATATTCAAATAAGGATTGCAATAATGAGATGTATTCACCAATCCAAAGAAAGGATAGGCGGGCGCTAGACAGCCCACCGTGCTGCTTTGTACACAAAGACTCCCATTTTCAGGGAGGAGAGACGTATCTTGTCAGTATATCCATCATCTTTGGCATTGATAAAAACCAATTGTTCTCATCATGCACGACCTTGGTTGTTTGCATTTCAAAATGCACCCTAATTAACCATATATGGTCAAAATCATCCCTTTAAAGCCTGTGGGAAATATACAACGCAGTTCCAAAGACAGAAGAGTATGAAGACTGTCTTTCGTCTAAAACTGCTTCTCCAATAGAAATCCACACTCACACTTACAGTCGGTGGTAGGGCAACATTGGCTAGCTAAGCGCTTGCACAGAAATATTTCATAGGGTCTAACAGTCGTCTCGCGCCGATATGCACATGTGCAGGCGCTCAAATCAAATGTACTCCTTCGATATAAAGTGCCTTTTTAAACACATTAAAACGTATCAGTTTGTCACTTTCACAAGCTTGAATTAATAACATGTTCAACAAATTAAGACATTGGCTCAAATCTGGGTCATGACTTTAGATTTAGAGAAAATAAACAAGTAAGAAATACATTTTTCACTTCTCTCATTGACTCCTCAAACCCCAAATCCCGGCCTGGTCTACTTGGCTTTTCTTGCGTTCACAGAAGTCTCGCAAAGTTGTGTCTCTCTGGGTTTAGAAACTCTGTGACCGTACCATGAAATAAAATTGCGCAACCAAAAAAACTGATATAACCAGAGACTGAAATAGAGGTGCTAGAGATTGAGCACAACCAAAAGGTGTTATTTGGCTCTCTCAGTTGTGGCTTGACCAGTAAAAATAAAAACATAGCTACAAATGAGTAGGGTACACTCACCAATTAGCCATCCATCCTCAACAGCTCCCTCTCGTAGGCATATAAGCCAACATTGCTGTTCTGCCTGGCCACCACATTCAGCAGCATATTTTGCGTATCACATAACCTGTCATCTGCACATAAAGAGTTGAAATCTTTTCTGTTCACATAGTTGAACTCATTTTGGGATGGGGATTTTTTGGCGATGTGAGTGCCGTCTTTTACTTTGTTTGTATTTGGGAACCCATTGATGGCATCATGGCAAAGATACCCATCTTAACTTCAACATGTTGTGTGATTGTGTATGGAAATTGTATGTGTTACTGTTCATTTTGCTGAGAAAAGTGCCGGATGCCAAAAACCGAGTAATCTAACCTAACAATTCCAAAACTACTACCTTATACACAAAAGTGTAAAGGGATAAAGAATATGTACATAAAGATATATTTATGAGTGATGGCTCCAGTTTCAACTGTTCTGCCTTATTATTATTCGACCATGCTGGTCATTTATGAACATTTGAACATCTTGGCCATGTTCTGTTATAATCTCCACCCGGCACAGCCAGAAGAGGACTGGCCACCCCACATATGCTCTCTCTAATTCTCTCTTTCTTTCTCTCTCTCAGAGGACCTGAGCCCTAGGACCATGCCCCAGGACTACCTGACATGATGACTCCTTGCTGTCCCCAGTCCACCTGACCGTGCTGCTGCTCCAATTTCAACTGTTCTGCCTTATTATTATTCGACCATGCTGGTCATTTATGAACATTTGAACATCTTGGCCATGTTCTGTTATAATTTCCACCCGGCACAGCCAGAAGAGGACTGGCCACCCCACATAGCCTGGTTCCTCTCTAGGTGTCTTCCTAGGTTTTGGCCTTTCTAGTGAGTTTTTCCTAGCCACCGTGCTTCTACACCTGCATTGCTTGCTGTTTGGGGTTTTAGGCTGGGTTTCTGTACAGCACTTTGAGATATCAGCTGATGTACGAAGGGCTATATAAATAAATTTGATTTGATTTACAGAACGGCATAGGCAAGATGCAGTAGATGGTAAAGAGTACAGTATATACATATGAGATGAGTAATGTAGGGTATGTAAACATTATATTAAGTAGCATTGTTTAAAGTGGCTAGTGATATATTTGACATCAATTTCCATTATTAAAGTGGCTGGAGTTGAGTCAGTGTGTTGGCAGCAGGCACTCAATGTTAGTGGTGGCTGTTTAACAGTCTGATGGCCTTGAGATAGAAGCTGTTTTTCAGTCTCTCGGTCCCTGCTATGATGCACCTGTACTGACCTCACCTTCTGGATGATAGCGGGGTGAACAGGCAGTGGCTCGGGTGGTTGTTGTCCTTGATGATCTTTATGGCCTTCCTGTGACATTGGGTGGTGTAGGTGTCCTGGAGGGCAGGTAGTATGCCCCCGGTGATGCGTTGTGCAGACCCCTCTGGAGAGCCTTACGGTTGTGGGTGGAGCAATTGCCGTACCAGGCGGTGATACAGCCCGACAGGATGCTCTCGATTGTGCATCTGTAGAAGTCTGTGAATGCTTTTGGTGACAAGCCAAATTTCTTCAGCCTCCTGAGGTTGAAGAGGCGCTGCTGCGCCTTCTTCACGACGCTGTCTGTGTGGGTGGACCAATTCAGTTTGTCCGTGATGTGTACACCGAGGAACTTAAAACTTACTACCCTCTCCACTACTGTCCCATCGATGTGGATAGGGGGGTGCTCCCTCTGCTGTTTCCTGAAGTCCACAATCATCTCCTTTGTTTTGTTGACTTTGAGTGTGAGGTTATTTTCCTGACACCACACTCTGAGGGCCCAAAACCTCCTCCCTGTCGGCCGGAGATGTTGTTACCTACCCTCACCAGCTGGTGGCGGCCCTTCAGGAAGTCCAGTACCCAGTAGCACAGGGCAGGGTTGAGACCCAGGGTCTCGAGCTTGATGACGAGTTTAGAGGGTACTATGGTGTTAAATGCTGAGCTGTAGTCGATGAACAGCATTCTCACATAGGTATTCCTCTTGTCCAGATGGGTTAGGGCAGTGTGCAGTGTGGTTGAGATTGCATCGTCTGTGGACCTATTTGGGCGGTAGTCAAATTGGAGTGGGTCTAGGGTGTCAGGTAGGGTGGAGGTGATATGGTCCTTGACTAGTCTCTCAAAGCACTTCATGATGAGGGAAGTGAGTGCTACAGGGCGGTAGTCGTTTAGCTCAGTTACCTTAGCTTTCTTGGGAACAGGGACAATGGTGGCCCTCTTGAAGCATGTGGGAACAGCAGACTGGGATAAGTATATATTGAATATGTCCGTAAACAGCTGGTCTGCGCATGTTCTGAGGACGCAGCTGGGGATGCCGTCTGGGCCTGCAGCCCAGCGAGGGTTAACACGTTTAAATGTTTTACTCACGTCGGCTGCAGTGAAGGAGAGTCCACAGGTTTTGGTTGCGGGGGAGGGGGGGGGGCTTATATGCGTCGCGGAAGTTAGAATAACAATGATCCAAGGTTTTACCAGCCCTGGTTGCGCAATCGATATGCTGATACAATTTAGGGAGTCTTGTTTTCAGATTAGCCCTATTAAAATCCCCAGCTACAATGAATGCAGCCTCAGGATATGTGGTTTCCAGTTTGCAAAGAGTCAAATAAAGTTCGTTCAGGGCCATCGATGTGTCTGCTTGGGGGAATATATACGGCTGTGATTATAATCGAAGAGAATTCCCTTGGAAGATAATGCGGTCGACATTTGATTGTGAGGAATTCTAAGTCAGGTGAACAGAATGACTTGAGTTCCTGTATGTTGTTGTGATCACACCACGTCTGATTAATCATAAGGTATACGACCCCGCCCCTCTTCTTACCAGAAATACGTTTGTTTCTGTCCGCGCGATGCGTGAAAGAAACCAGCTGGCTGCACCGATTCCGTTAGCGTCTCTCGAGTGAGCCATGTTTCCGTGAAGCAAAGAACGTTACAGTCTCTGATGTCTCTCTGGAATGCTACCCTTGCTCGGAATTCATCAACCTTGTTGTCAATAGACTGGACATTGGCGAGTAGAATGCTAGGGAGTGGTGCGCGATGTGCCCATCTCTGGAGCCTGACCAGAAGACCGCTTCGTTTGCCTCTTTTACGACATCGTTGTTTTGGGTCGCAGGCTGGGATCCATTCCGTTGTCCTGGGTGGAAGGCAAAACACAGGATCCGCTTCGGGAAAGTCATATTCCTGGTCGTACTGATGGTGAGTTGACGTTGCTCTTATATTCAGTAGTTCTTCCCGACTGTCTGTAATGAAACCTAAGATTACCTGGGGTACCAATGTAAGAAATAACACGTAAAAATAATGGGTTAGGGCAAAATAATGCATAGTTTCCTAGGAACGCAAAGCGAGGCGGCCATCTCTGTCGGCACCGGAAGTCTTACTGTCGGTGCCGGAAGTCTAGAAGTGGGCCAAATCTTCAAACAGAGCCAGATTACCCATCTCTCACCATTATCGCCATTTTTGGGTTTCACTTTCACACATACCTCCAATTTCACAAATGACTGTGCTTTATATGGATTATTATTGTAACAAATGCACTGATGTTGTCAAATTATAGGCTACAGCATGTCAAGATATGTGGCATGAATTCACAGTGACATCGAAAAATTATTGAATTATTAGCTTAAGTATTTTTAAGACTTGAGACAATTGAGAAATGGATTGTGTATATCTGCCATTAAGAGGGTGAATGGTCAAGAGAAAATATTTAAGTGTCTTTGAACAGGGCATGGGAGTAGGTGCCAGGCGCATCGGTTTGAGTGTGTCAATAACTGCAACCCTGCTGGGGTTTTCACGCTCAACAATTTCCCATGTGTATCAAGAATGCTCCACCACCCAAAGGACATCCAGACAATTCGACACTGTGGAGTAGAAGCATCCCTGTGGATTGCTTTCGACGCCTTCTAGTCCATGCCCCGACGAACTGAGACTGTTCTGAGGGCAAAAGGGTGTGGAACTCAATATTAGGAAGGTGTTCCTAATGTTTTGTACACTCAGTGTATTTTTCCCATTCTACTCTTGACAAGCAGTTCCCTTATTCCACCACTTGGCACTGTGCATACGCATGGTCAAAGCTGTGCGCAAACTTACGCACACTCTCAAGCAAACATTCATATTGATAAATCTCACACTTTGCGTGGCAATGAGGCATTGTTTACACACAGATTTGTGCCTTAGCAGGATTAATACATGAGGCCCCTGGCACCCGACAACACTACTTAATTTGTATTATTCTCTCAAAGCCCAAGATGATGTGTGTTCACAGACATAGGTAGCATATACTCTGAATATAAACATGAGGCAAACATGAATTTCTTCATGAAAGCACATACTTGTAATCTGATGATGTGAAATGTGCATGTTCTAATACATCACATGCATTCACTGTTACATCGCCATTAATGTACACTAGAAAACATATTCTGTCTTATTCCTATCATCTACCCTGCAGTTATATCAAATGGAAAACTCTGATTTAAAAAGAGTAAGAATCTGAAGACTCAGGAGCTAAAAGGTTGCATTTACCTTTGTCGAAAATGTTCCCTTCCCCCTTCCTTCCTTACAAACATATTACCTCCTCAAATTCTGGAAACATACTCCACTTCTCACTCAATCACAACCCTTAGAAACATAATATCTGTTTTTCTCTCATGCTCTTCAAGAAGGTAATTGTGACTCTATTTCCTCAACTTTTACAAGCGTAATGAGAGATTCTTCTCATTTCCGACCCTGCTTTTAAGTGTTAATACACACTTAGAATACAGCAGAACAAACTCAATGTCTTGATAATGACTCATGTAATGGGTTGGGAGATGGCAGGCAGACGGAAACTGTGCAGACTGTGGGTTAGCCCGACCAGGGGTAGAGAGACTCAGCAGACACAAGGCTCAGCCAGGACCTCGGATGTGGAGACCTGCTTCATGAGGTGTTGCTGGACAGGGACAACAGGCTTTCGCTCATGAGGTCATCCGTTTTTCATTTCTCTGACATGGCCGTGAAACATGAGTGGATGTCATCAGCCTGTCAGGGACACGTTGTGGCTCTGAACTGCTCTGATCGGGTAAATGGGGCAGAAAGGACGTCACATTTTCCCCTCTCTGCCATGACATGACCACTAACAAGTCTCAAATGACCCTGTAAGGACATAACAGGGTTTTTCCTTAAACACCATTTATGTCATTTCCCTGCATGCCCTCCATGGCTCTTTCCAACTTAGGCCAAACAGTTTCCAAAATAAATGGTTTACTGTCAACAAGTGTCTAATGTGTTTTGGTGATGTGTGATGGCACAGAAATGTGGACATTTCACAGCTAATAAATACTATGGAATTTTCCTCTTGCTCTATAATGGCATTTTAGGACAAAGAAGACTGTTCTACTACTGTAAAGGACATGGACACAACCAGGGGCACAACTGTCACTGGGGACAGGGGGGACATGTCCACATTCTGAAATGGCATTTTCTCACCCCCACCCCCCACCCATTGGAATATGATACAAAAATGTGGCAACGGTTTGCTTTAGGACCATGCGGATGCCTCCGAGCGGTTGGGTAGGCTGTTTGGAGTGTTTATCCGACTCAATCAAAACTAATAATAATTATGTCCCCCCCACTTCTAAAATCAAAGTTGCGCCCTGGACACAACAAAGGACTAATATAAGGACCGCTGTACATTTTGATGTTTCTACCCAGACCATGACATTTTTGATATCATAAATATGTAAAAAGAAAATAATGACCTACACTGAGTTTAGAAAAAATTAGGAATACCTGCTCTTTCTATGACATAGGCTGACCAGGTGAATCCAGGTGAAAGCTATTGATGTCACCTATTAAATCCACTTCAATCAGTGTAGATGAAGGGGAGGAGACAGGTTAAAGAAGGATTTCTAAGCCTTGAGACAAACTGAGACGGATTGTGTAAGTAAAAAAAAGTAGCTTTTAAGTAGCTTTTTGTTGTATCTGTACTTTACTTTACTATTTACAGTGGGGCAAAAAGGTATTTAGTCAGCCACCAATTGTGCAAGTTCTCCCACTTAGAAATATGAGAGAGGCCTGCAATTTTCATCATAGGTACACTTCAACTATGACAGACAAAATGAGGAGAAAAAAATCCAGAAAATCACATTGTAGGATTTTTCATGAATTTATTTGTAAATTATGGTGTAAAGTAAGTATTTGGTCAATAACAAACGTTTATCTCAATACTTTGTTATATACCCTTTGTTGGCAATGACAGAGGTCAAACGTTTTCTGTAAGTCTTCACAAGGTTTTCACACACTGTTGCTGGTATTTTGGCCCATTCCTCCATGCAGATCTCCTCTAGAGCAGTGATGTTTTGGGGCTGTTGCTGGGCAACACGGACTTTCAACTCCCTCCAAAGAGGGTTTTTTCTTTTGGGGGGCTAAAGATTAAAGCTCTTTTCAAATATGATGCCAAAATTGGAGGGGAAAAGTTTATTTTAGGGAACAGAATACTGCAGAGACAGAACAGAGTAATTCAGTCCATTCTGGCTAGTGCTCTAATGCTGTCACTCCTACATTAGGAGTACAGACATATGTGTGCCTCTCTATCCCACTCTTTAAGCAACCCTGCTAAGGGTCATTGGACTAGCAACTTAGTCATTTGCTCATTCAATTTGGACAATGGTTTATTGTCCATCTACATTCAGAGCAACAACATGAGCAAACCATCTGCATAATCACAGCCAAGTGGTTCGGAAGTCTTTATATAACCTTACAGGGGTAGGTAGATTTTTTTATTTAAATTAAGTAATACATTCTAAATGCTATATTTTGACTATTTTCCTCTCATTATCAGAAGTGTGAATCAATATGAAATGGAGAAACATTGGGTTGATTCACTCAAACAGCAGGACATACAGTATCTGTCAAATCCAATCATTTTCCTATTTCTATGAAAACACTATCAAAATACAGAGCAGGGCAATCTATTCCCTGGAGGAAGAATCACAGAGAGTCCAGTATTCCACAGCACTTTAGTGTCCTAACCTCTCTCAGTTAACAAATCTCAAGCAGCCCATCACTACAGGAGAACAGGAGTCAGCCAGCGAGCAGGCCAAACATCACATTACTCACATTCACTATAGCATAAAGATGTGTTCTAAAAACAAAACATCACATCTGTCAACCCCGGCAATGCTTTATGTAGATTGTCATAACAGGCTGTAGAAGGATAGCGGCCCACAATTCAGTTTCAGCTGGTTGATCTAAGAACAGGGCCGGTATCCACAAAGCATCTCAGAAAAGGTCCTACGAATCCTGTTAAAACCTGTTTTAAGACAAAAGAAACTCCCAGCCCCGGACTAGGTTTTAGGATGATATTAAGACAGACAAAGTCTGAGCCAGGAGTAAAATCAACTCATAAACGTTTTTCTCAGCGGGTAATCACGACTGTTTGAGATACCGCAAAGGAAAGATAGTGATGACGCTCATTGACATTGTTTCAAATAATGGAGAAGAACGAATCGCGATGCGGTTTCGCCAGTTGTGAACTCTATAGAGTCTAGGGTTGCAAAATTCCAGTAACTTTCCCCAAATTCCCTGGTTTTCCAAAAATCCTAGTTGTAGGATTCCCAGATTTCCTGCTTATTCCCTCGTTATCACAGGAATCTTCCAACCAGGAATTTGGGGATAATTACTGGAATTTTGCAACCCTAATAGAGTTTATAGCACGCTTCATACAACCAAGGTGAATGTGACTGTACATCAAATGTTGTATTGGTAACACGTTTGATATCATTTCCACCTGGCACGACCACTTTGCCTACTCTAAATTCTTGACTAGTATGTTGCCTTGCATAATTGAATACATTCTGATATTTTGATTTGATGGTTGTTAGAAGCGGAATTTTGACAATATACCGTTATATCAACACACTCAACGTCTCCTGTTCAACAACTCTAAATCTTCTTGGCGTGGTAGGAATCAAGTCAATTGCAGATATTGTTGCATAACACGTTTTAAAGGTCTATCATTTTCACCAAACACAATCAAAGCAACAGGCCCCATGCAGTCTATGTAATTACATTTTGAAATCATCATTGTATGTATAATAAATCACTTTGTTTAATGAAAATATATATGTTTGAACATTTATTTCCCTGAGCCTCCTTTGGCCGTTGAAATGCTCAGTCTCATGTGGGCGTTAGGAAACAAATTTGAAGATATTTGCATACACAGCCCTGGTTGGCAGATAGGATGGTCTAGAGCCCACCCCTTACCTAGATGAACAGTCATTGGTCTATCATAATCAGATCACATTCTGACATCATGATGTAGGCCAAAAGTTCCATTGCACCTGAACAGGCTGAAATTCCAGGCATTCTTTTAAAAAAAAACTCTTACATAAAAAGTATTATCATCATTTTCACAATTTAAGAGTGTTGTTTCGACCTCATAGTGTGGAAATATGTTTAAAAAAACATGAAAATCACATTTGAATTGCACTGCCCCTTTAACATACAGTGCCTTGCGAAAATATTCGGCCCCCTTGAACTTTGCGACCTTTTGCCACATTTCAGGCTTCAAATATAAAGATATAAAACTGTATTTTTTTGTGAAGAATCAACAACAAGTGGGACACAATCATGAAGTGGAATGACATTTATTGGATATTTCAAACTTTTTTAACAAATCAAAAACTGAAAAATTGGGCGTGCAAAATTATTCAGCCCCTTTACTTTCAGTGCAGCAAACTCTCTCCAGAAGTTCAGTGAGGATCTCTGAATGATCCAATGTTGACCTAAATGACTAATGATGATAAATACAATCCACCTCCGTATAAATGCACCTGCACTGTGATAGTCTCAGAGGTCCGTTAAAAGCGCAGAGAGCATCATGAAGAACAAGGAACACACCAGGCAGGTCCGAGATACTGTTGTGAAGAAGTTTAAAGCCGGATTGGGATACAAAAAGATTTCCCAAGCTTTAAACATCCCAAGGAGCACTGTGCAAGCGATAATATTGAAATGGACCACTGCAAATCTACCAAGACCTGGCCGTCCCTCTAAACTTTCAGCTCATACAAGGAGAAGACTGATCAGAGATGCAGCCAAGAGGCCCATGATCACTCTGGATGAACTGCAGAGATCTACAGCTGAGGTGGGAGACTCTGTCCATAGGACAACAATCAGTCGTATATTGCACAAATCTGGCCTTTATGGAAGAGTGGCAAGAAGAAAGCCATTTCTTAAAGATATCCATAAAAAGTGTTGTTTAAAGTTTGCCACAAGCCACCTGTGAGACACACCAAACATGTGGAAGAAGGTGCTCTGGTCAGATGAAACCAAAATTTAACTTTTTGGCAACAATGCAAAACGTTATGTTTGGCGTAAAAGCAACGCAGCTCATCACCCTGAACACACTATCCCCACTGTCAAACATGGTGGTGGCAGCATCATGGTTTGGGCCTGCTTTTCTTCAGCAGGGATAGGGAAGATGGTTAAAATTGATGGGAAGATGGATGGAGCCAAATACAGGACCATTCTGGAAGAAAACCTGATGGAGTCTGCAAAAGACCTGAGACTGGGACGGAGATTTGTCTTCCAACAAGACAATGATCCAAAACATAAAGCAAAATCTACAATGGAATGCTTCAAAAATAAACATATCCAGGTGTTAGAATGGCCAAGTCAAAGTCCAGACCTGAATCCAATCGAGAATCTGTGGAAATAACTGAAAACTGCTGTTCACAAATGCTCTCCATCCAACCTCACTGAGCTCGAGCTGTTTTGCAAGGAGGAATGGGAAAAAATGTCAGTCTCTCGATGTGCAAAACTGATAGAGACATACCCCAAGCGACTTACAGCTGTAATCGCAGCAAAAGGTGGCGAAGTATTAACTTAAGGGGGCTGAATAATTTTGCACGCCCAATTTTTCAGTTTTTGATTTGTTAAAAAAGTTTGAAATATCCAATAAATATCGTTCCACTTCATGATTGTGTCCCACTTGTTGTTGATTCTTCACAAAAAAATACAGTTTTATATATTTATGTTTGAAGCCTGAAATGTGGCAAAAGGTCGCAAAGTTCAAGGGGGCCGAATACTTTCGCAAGGCACTGTATGCCCTAGGCGCTTTCAATTGCCCATCTTAAAGGCATGCCGAATGTAGGTATATTTTTTTAACATTGAGCTCCAAAGGGATAACTTGAAATAATATGATACATAATATATTATTATTTATTAAATCAAATCAAATGTTATTTGTCACATGCACTGAATACAACATGAAATGCTTACTTACAAGCCCTTAACCAACAATGCAGTTTTAAGAAAATAGAGTTAAGAGAATATTTACTAAATAAAAAACGAAAAAAGTAACCCAATAAAAGAACAATAACGAGGCAATATACAGGTGGTATCGGTACCGAATCAATGTGCGGGGGTACAGGTTAGTCGAGGTAATTTGTATTAGCCTAGTAGTTATAAGTATTTAGGAATATCAGCTGAATTAGGCCCCATGTGAAATCATTGTCAAAAGCGCAAGAGATGCTGTTGCATGTAGTTCAAGATTACTTATTGGTTGATCTATCCAAACTCCAATGTAATTGCCTGTCTATGGCGCAGGAACCGCTGACTCGCTATCTTTTTCTATTATCAAGACACCTGCTAGTATCTCCTAACTGGTTAGGACAGCTCATGAGGTCTCCTAAATATCTGTCATCTAGGTAGGACTCTTATGACTAAAGAGGCTTCTGTATAGCTTTTATTTTGTCTCTAATTCTCAGCTTTATGATCAGTGTTCTATTCTGAGACGCTTTGTGGATACGGCCCCAGGATAGCGCACTGACTTGTTGTGTGTTTAATTACTTCCCCTCTCCTCTAACCATCAGGTTTGTTTTTGTAATCAAGCATGGCTTCTTTCTCCATCAGAGCAGGAGTGTAATGCTGTAATGCCTACCCCAGATCAATACCAAGGCAACATGTGGTTGATAGAGTTGTTTAGTAGTACACAGATGGCCCAGTGGAGTTGCGGAGAAGGCAATTGAATTAGTTAAGATTGATAATGTGTCAATTGGGACTCAGCTCCTAAATTGCCCTGTTATATTCCATTCCGCTTGGCAGATGGATCTCTTCAAGGCCTGCTCTCAGATCAGTCCACATCTGGTGTGTTGAAAATGACATATGGTTGTCTTTATGGTCCTGGCCTAGAATCAGTCAGTGTGCTGTATTGGCTAATGATACTGTATATTGCACCTTCAGAAGCTGGACTGAGATCAGATAGTCTATAATCTGAACACGATGGAATTGTTATCAGGTACTGAAGATAGGAAAGGAGAGCTCTCAGGCATAAGTCAATGAAAAGTCAAAGAAAGAATACTCTCAGCTTTCATATGTTGTTGAGATTCTATTTAGTTTTCCCATAATTAATTAAACATTTAGACATGCATACTGTAGATTCACAACTCGACAAAGACTTATTGCACAACAGTCAAAACAGTTGTTGATATTCTACGTATCACTCAACACACCGACTATTTAAAAAAATATAAATATTTCACCTTTATTTAACCAGGTAGGCCAGTTGTGAACAAGTTCTCATTTACAACTGCGACCTGGCCAAGATAAAGCAAAGCAGTGCGAGAGTTACACATAAACAGAGTTACACATAAACAAATGTACAGTCAATAACACAAAAGAAAAGAAAAAGACACATCTATGTACAGTGTGTGCAAATGTAGAAGAGTAGGGAGGTAGGCCATAAATAGGCCCTTGAGGCGAAAATAATGATAATTTAGCATTAATACTGGAGTGAAAGATGTGCAGATGATGATGTGCAAGTAGAGATACTGGGGTGCAAAAGAGCAAGAGGGTAAGTAGTAATATGGAGATGAGGTAGTCGGGTGTGCTATTTACAGATGGGCTGTGTATAAGTACAGTGATCGGTAAGCTGCTCAGACAGCTGATGCTTAAATTTAGAGAGGGAGATTTAAGACTGCAGCTTCAGAGATTTGTGCAATTCATTCCAGTCATTGGCAGCAGAGAACTGGAAGGAAAGGCGGCCAAAGGACGTGTTGGCTTCTGGGAGGATCCGTGCAATATACCTGCTGGAGCGTGTGCTACGGGTGGGTGTTGCTATGGTGACCAGTGAGCTGAAATAAGGTGGGGCTTTACCTGGCAAAGACTTATAGACTACCTGGAGCCAGTGGGTTTGGCGACGGATATGTAGAGAGGCCCAACCAACGAGACAATACAGGTCACAGTGATGGGTAGTATATGGGGCTTTGGTGATAAAACGGATGGCACTGTGATAGACTACATCCAGTTTGCTGAGTAGAGTGTTGGGGCTATTTTGTAAATGACATCGCCGAATCGGTAGGATAGTCAGTTTTACGAGGGTATCTTTGGCAGCATGAGTGAAGGAGGCTTTGTTGTGAAATAGGAAGCCGATTCTAGATTTAATTTTGGATTGGAGATGCTTAATGTGAGTCTGGAAGGAGAGTTTACAGTCTAACCAGACACCTAGGTATTTGTAGTTGTCCACATATTCTAGGTCAGAACCGTCCAGAGTAGTGATGCTAGTAGGGCGGGAGGGTGCGGGGTAGCAATCGGTTGAAGAGCATGCACTTAGTTTTACTAGCATTTAAAAGCAGTTGGGGGCCACGGAATGAGTGTTGTATGGCGTTGAAGCTCATTTGGAGGTTTGTTAGCACAGTGTCCAAATAAGGACCAGATGTATACACAATGGTGTCATCTGCTTAGAGATGGATCAGAGAATCACCAGCAGCAAGAGCGACATCATTGATACAGTGCCTTGCGAAAGTATTCAGCCCCCTTAAGTTAATACTTTGTAGCGCCACCTTTTGCTGCGATTACAGCTGTAAGTCGCTTGGGGTATGTCTCTATCAGTTTTGCACATCGAGAGACTGACATTTTTTCCCATTCCTCCTTGCAAAACAGCTCGAGCTCAGTGAGGTTGGATGGAGAGCATTTGTGAACAGCAGTTTTCAGTTCTTTCCACAGATTCTCGATTGGATTCAGGTCTGGACTTTGACTTGGCCATTCTAACACCTGGATATGTTTATTTTTGAACCATTCCATTGTAGATTTTGCTTTATGTTTTGGATCATTGTCTTGTTGGAAGACAAATCTCCGTCCCAGTCTCAGGTCTTTTGCAGACTCCATCAGGTTTTCTTCCAGAATGGTCCTGTATTTGGCTCCATCCATCTTCCCATCAATTTTAACCATCTTCCCTGTGCCTGCTGAAGAAAAGCAGGCCCAAACCATGATGCTGCCACCCCAATGTTTGACAGTGGGAAATCTTTTTGTATCCCAATCCGGCTTTAAACTTCTTCACAACAGTATCTCGGACCTGCCTGGTGTGTTCCTTGTTCTTCATGATGCTCTCTGCGCTTTTAACGGACCTCTGAGACTATCACAGTGCAGGTGCATTTATACGGAGACTTGATTACACACAGGTGGAGTGTATTTATCATCATTAGTCATTTAGTTCAACATTGGATCATTCAGAGATCCTCACTGAACTTCTGGAGAGAGTTTGCTGCACTGAAAGTAAAGGGGCTGAATAATTTTGCACGCCCAATTTTTCAGTTTTTGATTTGTTAAAAAAGTTTGAAATATCCAATAAATGTCATTCCACTTCATGATTGTGTCCCACTTGTTGTTGATTCTTCACAAAAAAAATACAGTTTTATATCTTTATATTTGAAGCCTGAAATGTGGCAAAAGGTCGCAAAGTTCAAAGGTGGCCGAATATTTTCGCAAGGCACTGTATATATACAGAGAAAAGAGTCAGTCCGAGAATTTAATCCTGTGGCACCCCCATAGAGACGACCAGAAGTCCGGACAACAGGCCCTCCGATTTGACACACTGAACTCTATCTGAGAAGTAATTGGTGAACCAGGTGAGGCAGTCATTTCAGAAGCCAAGGCTATTGAGTCTGCCGATAAGAATGCAGTGATTGACAGAATCGAAAGCCTTGGGCAAGTTGCTGCAGGGGGTGCTGAGATGTTGGCCAGGGTAGGGGTAGCCAGATGGAAAGCATGGAAAAATGCTTATTGAAATTCTAGATTATAATACTTTGTACTATAGTTTTAGTACTATATAACTTGACACAATGATGAAAATAATTATGGCCTCTAAACCTTCAAGCTGCATACTGGACCCTATTCCAACTAAACTACTGAAAGATCTGCTTCCTGTGCTTGGCCCTCCTATGTTGAACATAATAAACGGCTCTCTATCCACCGGATGTGTACCAAACTCACTAAAAGTGGCAGTAATAAAGCCTCTCTTGAAAAAGCCAAACCTTGACCCAGAAAATATAAAAAAACTATCGGCCTATATCGAATCTTCCATTCCTCACAAAAGTTTTAGATAAGGCTGTTGTGCAGCAACTCACTGCCTTCCTGAAGACAAACAATGTATACGAAATGCTTCAGTCTGATTTTAGACCCCATCATAGCACTGAGACTGCACTTGTGAAGGTGGTAAATTACCTTTTAATGGCATCAGACCGAGGCTCTGCATCTGTCCTCACGCTCCTATACCTTAGTGCTGCTTTTGATACCATCGATCACCACATTCTTTTGGAGAGATTGGAAACCCAAATTGGTCTACACGGACAAGTTCTGGCCTGGTTTAGATCTTATCTGTCGGAAAGATATCAGTTTGTCTCTGTGAATGGTTTGTCCTCTGACAAATCAACTGTAAATTTCGGTGTTCCTCAAGGTTCCATTTTAGGACCACTGTTGTCATTCAAAAACATAATGTTAAGTTTCACTGCTATGCGGATGACAGACAGCTGTACATTTCAATGAAACATGGCGAAGCCCCAAAATTGCCCTCGCTAGAAGCATATATTTCAGACATAAGGAAGTGGATGGCTGCAAACTTTCTACTTTTAAACTCGGACAAAACAGAGATGCTTGTTCTAGGTCCCAAGAAACAAAGAGATCTTCTGTTGAATCTGACAATTAATCTTAATGGTTGTACAGTCGTCTCAAATAAAACTGTGAAGAACCTCGGCGTTACTCTGGACCCTGATCTCTCTTTTGAAGAACATATCAATACTGTTTCAAGGACAGCTTTTTTCCATCTACGTAACATTGCAAAAATCAGAAACTTTCTGTCCAAAAATGATGCAGAAAAATTCATCCATGCTTTTGTCACTTCTAGATTAGACTACTGCAATGCTCTACTTTCCGGCTACCCGGATAAAGCACAAAATAAACTTCAGTTAGTGCTAAATACGGCTGCTAGAATCCTGACTAGAACCAACAAATTTGGTCATATTACTCCAGTGCCAGCCTCCCTACACTGGCTTCATGTCAAGGCAAGGGCTGATTTCAAGGTTTTACTGCTAACCTACAAAGCATTACATGGGCTTGCTCCTACCTATCTTCTCTCTGATTTGGTCCTGCCGTACATACCTACGCGTACGCTACGGTCACAAGACGCAGGCCTCCTAATTGTCCCTAGAATTTCTAAGCAAACAGCTGGAGGCAGGGCTTTCTCCTATAGAGCTCAATTTTTATGGAATGATCTGCCTACCCATGTGAGAGACGCAAACTCTGTCTCAACCTTTAAGTCTTTACTGACGACTCATCTCTTCAGTGGGTCATATGATTGAGTGTAGTCTGGCCCAGGAGTGTGAAGGTGAACGGAAAGGCTCTGGAGCAACAAACCGCCCTTGCTGTCTCTGCCTGGCCGGTTCCCCTTTTTCCACTGGGATTCTCTGCCTCTAACCCTATTACAGGGGCTGAGTCACTGGCTTACTAGGGCTCTTTCATACCGTCCCTAGAAGGGGTGCGTCACTTGAGTGGGTTGAGTCACTGATGTGATCTTCCTGTCTGGGTTGGCGCTCCCCCTTGGGTTGTGCCGTGGTCAGTATCTACTGACCCCTCCTGTCTCAGCCTCCTGTATTTATGCTGCAGTAGTTTATGTGTCGGGGGGCTAGGGTCAGTTTGTTATATCTGGAGTACTTCTCCTGTCCTATCCGGTGTCCTGTGTGAATTTATGTATGCTCTCTCTAATTCTCTCTTTCTCTCTTTCTTTCTCTCTCTCTGAAGACCTGAGCCCTAGGACCATGCCTCAGGACTACCTGACATGATGACTCCTTGCTGTCCCCAGTCCACCTGACTGTGCTGCTGCTCCAGTTTCAACTGTTCTGCCTGTGATTATTATTATTTGACCATGCTGGTCATTTATGAACATTTGAACATCTTGACCATGTTCTGTTACAATCTCCACCCGGCACAGCCAGAAGAGGACTGGCCACCCCACATAGCCTGGTTCCTCTCTAGGTTTCTTCCTAGGTTTTGGCCTTTCTAGGGAGTTTTTCCTAGCTACCGTGCTTCTACACCTGCATTGCTTGCTGTTTGGGGTTTTAGGCTGGGTTTCTGTACAGCACTTTGAGATATCAGCGGATGTACGAAGGGCTATATAAATACATTTGATTTGATTATCGTAGATTTATCGGTGATGACAGTGTTTCCTATCCTCAGTGCAGTGGCAGCTTGGAGGAGGTGCTCTTATTCTCCATGGACTTTACAGTGTCCCAAAACTTTTTGGAATTATTGCTACAGGAAGCAAGTTTCTGTTTGAAAAATCTAGCCTTAGCTTTCCTAACTGACTGAGTATATTGGTTCCTGACTTCCCTGAACAGTATTGCATATTGTTGCCTGCAGTCTTCTTCTTCTTCTTCCACCCTTAGATCCACAACGGCAGGCATAGGGTAGACAATGTATGAACTGCAATATGATAATCAATATACTGTTCATAGAAATACCATTCTCAAGGCCTGTTTGAACCTATACAAACTGAGGTAGAGGATCCACAGCACAACCATAACTCTCTTCAACCACCCCTGGCATTACTCTTGTCTCTCCAGCTTATGCTGCTTGTTTGCTGTAATTAAACAGAACAACAACGTACCATGAGGAGCTGAGCGGGACTGTAAAGGGTCCGTTTGAGATGTGCCTGGGTCCTGATGGGGGATAACAGCACCTCAATCCACCTCATTAGGACTTTAACAGCCCAAGACGTAATGAGAGCAGGCAGCGGGACCAGCGGGCCCTGGCTCAGACCTCAGGTAGCATTTATGAGCAGATCACTCAACGTGATGAGGAACAATAGCATTAAGGTTGATGGGGAACAGTAATGCAGGTTCACTGGGCTAATGGTTAGAGCAATGTAATGCAACATTAGCACTTCATTCTAAAGAGACAGGCTTGTTGAAAGCAGTTACGTGCCAATTACTCAAGGGCCTGAAGTTCCGCTTCTGTGATGGGAGCAGGTAATCCAACATCCTATGGAGGGAATCAGGACATGCAGGATTTCGATTGGGAGGACTTTTTGACTACAGCAACTTGTTATTATACCACAATCCATTTCTATGTCATTCATTTGGCCTGACGTCTTTGTATTCCAATTTCCCTGCCTTAATTATTTATTGACCAAGATGAGAGTTGGAATCGGGCATTGATCAGGGGCATGGAAGTGCTGTGGGTTCACACAACCCTTGACTTATTCCATCCCTCCATCTCTCCCTCCCTTCCCGCGTGCCAGCCTGCGTGACCCTGTAGTGACGTATTTCTCCTGTTGTGACGTATTTCTCCTGTAGATGGGTGGTCATTAAAGCAGGGCTGTCAGCGGGCCTGACCACGCAGGGAACACAGTGTGATCATCAGAGGTAAAGGCTCCAGCAGTGCCAGGGTGTCGTTCACCAGGCAGCGCCCTCCCCGTGCTGCTGCATGTCACGCCTGTTTGTCTCAATGACGGGGAGAGGAGAGGAAAAGGAAAGTGGGCGCAAGCAGCTGTGTTCCCCATCAACCGTTCACGGGCCTGAACACTGTCCTCTTATCAAAGCCTGATTAATAAGCCCATTCCACAGAGAGAGAGAGAGAGGGATGAATCACCGTCTAATTACCTCCTCCTCTGCCTGCTCTTCCCTCCACCCACCACTCAACCTCTCCTTCCCTCCATATCTCCATATCACTGCCTCCACTGTATTTTGTTACATTCTCCTAATGTTCCGTGGCCCCATGCTCTGTCCCTCCGTGGACACCCTGTAACCATTTCCCCCATCAGGTAAACAGAGTGCTAGCCTAAGATAAAGGATGCATGGAGGCAGAATACACATTACAATGTTTAGCAAATGGTGAGACACTGTTGTATATTTGGGCAGAACTCCTCAACACAGAAACAAAGGGGGTGGTCCTTCCCAGCAGGGAAGACATATGAACCTGGGAAAATGTCAGCACAGCCAGTGGGGAACCACTGGGCAGGATATGAGAACTTCTTTGCCCACCAGTCACTCAGTGTGGTACAGGGTGTTAGGGGGGCAGAGCAGGGGTCAGAGTGGTGTCTCATGATGCCCTGTGCATATGGGGCTTCCTTATCTCTCAACACCTCACACTGTACAGAGTTACTGAAACAACACCTACACAGACAATATTGAATGTGACCCAGTCAGTGTCAATTAAGTTAAACATTCCTTACCAGTGGGAATGTAGCTAGCTTTGCACCAGTAGTGCCTAGGCTCTGCCTTTTAAGTTGTTTATCCCATTGCTACCACCACCACCAGCACAGACCTTCGTAAAGAGTTTCATTAATTCTAAGGGAACAAGAAATAGGGCTGAGATATCCCCTGCAGGTAAGTTATTATGTGCAGGGAGGGTGTTGTTTGCCTTAATTCTGTATTTGAACAGATGCTCAGTGATTGGGCCTTAAAAGCACAACTTCAAAAAAACGCCTTCACCCTCATCATACCTTTTTGGTGTGGAGAAATAGCCAGTGTATTTATTTATCCGGTGCCTTGTGACTGAAATTAGCTGGCCGTGCGGACGCTGTGCCACTGGGCTCCTACTTATAGCTGTCTACTGCTTCACCTCTGTAAAGCCAGAGCCAGCAACCAGCAGGCTTCCTTTCCAACAGACAAAAACACAAACATGAATTGTTGTTATTATATCTCCCTCTCTCTGCTTTGCCTTCACATCCAAATGCCTTCTGCCCATCAGTTGTCAATAGAGGACCCAAGTTCCTGTAAATCTGTCTGTTGATACACAGGTAACTGCCTAAATAAAGGAAAGTCTCGGGTAAACAAAGGATACAAAGTATATTGAAAGCAGGTGCTTCCACAAGTGTGGTTCCTGAGCAATTCCTAAGAAATTAACATCCCATCATGCTTAGGGTCATGTATACAAATTCTGGGTAGGCCATTATTTTGGCTACCATGGCTATGCATGAAAACGATGCAAATCATATTCCATGGACGTCTCAGTCACCAAATCTCAACACAATTGAGTACTTATTGGAGATTCTGGAGCAGCGCCAGAGATAGCTTTTTCACCACCATAAATAAAAGACCAAATGATGGAACTTCAAGTGGAAGAATGGTGTCTCTCTAATAGAGTTCCAGACATTTGTAGAATCTATGCCAAGTTGCTTTGGAGCTGTTCTGGCTCGTGGTGGCCCAACGCCCTATTAAGACACTATGTTGGTGTTTCCTTTATTTTGGCAGTTACCTGTACATCCCATCAAGTGCAAATATTAAATGCTCAATTTCCTAGCAGTGGGCCAGCTAATGCATTTATCCTCTGCAAATAGCAATGTCACGCTAACTCTGGGGAGAGACGTCCGCTGAATGTTATGAATAACCTGATCAAATTACACAGTGAAAGCAAGAAGGGAATACTAAGGCTAGCGCTGGTGCCTCCCAGCCCATAAAACTGAGCCAGGTTAAGCCTCCCAGGTGGCAAAGCGGTCTAAGGCACTGCATCGCTGTGCTAGAGGCATCACTACAGACCTGGGTTCGATCCCGGGCTGTGTTGTGATCGGAAGTCCCATAGGGCGATGCACAATTGGCCTAGTGTCGTCCGTCCGGGTTAGGGGAGGGTTTGGCCGGGGGGGGCTATACTTGGCTCATCGCACTCTAGCGACTCCTTGAGGTGGGCCGGGCGCCTGCAGGCTGACCTCGGTCGTCAGTTGAACAGTGTTTCCTCCGACACATTGGTGCGGCTGACTTCCGGGTTAAGTGGATGGATGTTAAGAAGTGCGATTAGGTAGGTCGTGTTTCAGAGGACACATGCACCGACCTTTGCCTCCTGAGCCTGTTAGGGAGTTGCAGTGGAGACCACATTGAAATTGGGGAGAAAAAGGGTTACTTAAACATTTAAAAAAAGAACTGAGCCAGTTTAAGACAACCATCTAGTTGTCATGTGTGGAAATAAATGGAGCCGCTTAGAAACACAACAGGTATTTCCGGATCCTGTGTGTTTTCCTTCATGACTCATCTGAGGTATGAAATAACAGTCAAGGAAATGCTGTAATTATCACTATATTATTCAACAAAACATGAACATTAACATCTCCAAATATTTTGTCTATGAATTTACCCTCAATGACGCGAAAATGTATGTAGAGAAGATAATATGCTTCAGCCTTTTTGTTCTTGGCTAAGTTAACTCTCTGGCTAGCTGTAATAAAATGCATGTCTGTTAATTTTGATAAATACTGATTTCAATCATAGTAAATGGAATCCATGCGTGTGTCACTTGCCACAGCCAAGGCTGAGGTAGTAGTGTATTTTCAGTACAAATGGAAGAGAGAAAACCACGCTGTCGTTCTGTTTCACTGAAACAAGTCCCTGAAAGAGTTCTCTACACACTAATTCAATTATAAATCCAATATATGTTCTCCATATGCCAAATGTCAAACTGTGTCTGAGTTATTCCTGAGTACGTGCAGAATCAGTTGGTTTTGGCCTGGTAGCCAGAGTGAAGCATGCTGGGATAGGTGCAGCACAGCTGCGTCTGTGACTGGAGATTGATAAAGAGATTATAGTCCTCCTGGTCCTGACCTCAAACAAAGGTCATACAGGTCAAATAAATGTTCTCTATCTGTAGATGACATACAGTAACTGTATCCTACAACTATTGTTTTCATTAATGGGTTCCTAGTCGTTCAAACCTGGTAACCAGGTGAATGGAATCCTTCTTCTTACACATCAAGAATATTTGGATTCATGTACTCGACAAAATATATATATAAACTCAATGTCCTAATAATTCAAACATGCATAATAATTCCGACGCGGAATCTTCATGCTACTACAGTGGACATATTGCCTCACAATACATGTATCTAAATATGGCCTTGGTCCCTCAATACACAGGCGATGGAAAACAGCTAGATTTGCTCGATGAGCTAAAAAGCACGACTCCACGAAACAAGTCAATGGATAAGTGAACAGGGTGTTTTTGAGCTGTGACATTGTATATGTGATGCTGATTTTGCTCAGGTGCATCTCCGGGTTTAAACCTCCACGGTTTAAACCTCCACCAAATGGTAAAAGCAACACACAGAAAAAGAAACTCCCATTCATCAAAGGTCCGACTCAGCCATTGTTTAAAAGTCGGATGTGATTGTGTCCTCATTGAAATTCATGAGGTGTCTGTGTGCATGATGATGCATTATTGCCACTCAGGGAGAAATGACTCTGTGATGAGGGTGTAGCCTGTAGTCGTGTTCCTGGAGTAATTTGTCTGAGCGTTATTTCAATGGGGTGGAATGGCTTCTCATCATGGGCCTGTTCTCTCCCAATAATACGGACCTCATAGCTGCTGTACCACTGCTGCGAGATGCATCCCACACAGAATTATGATGAGGTGGCCATTTAACACCCATGATTTCACAGTGCTCAGGCAAGCACAGCACAGCAGAAGGTGGGCAGATTAGCCAAGATATGCCCATTTCCTTTCACCCTGCCAACCCATGTGGTAAAGTATCTTGTGCCTGTGTGCTAGTCACGATAGCTGGCAGTGGTCCAAAACAGTCTGTCTACTCTGACACACTACCCTGTCTCATTATGACTCACTGAAATAGAGAGAGAGAGAGAGCGAGAGAGAGAGAGAGAGGAGCATGTCTCAGCACAATTGCGCCACAGGGAATTTTAATCAATTAGAAACGGAGGGCTAATTAAAGGCGGCATTGTGTTTACTGATTCAGAGCCGCCGGCTCAGTGGGAGCAGAGCAGAGGGGGGGATGTAGACACACACAGCAGGCAGGGCCCAACACACTCTGTCCTGGTCGGATTTTATTCACCACAATAGTGCAGCCGCGTGTCTGTAATAGTCTGGGAGGAGAGGAGAGCTGACCCACTGTACTGTATCTCTTCGGCTGAGACTGTTATCATTTTGAGGAGGTTGTATAGGCCTATTATTCAGCGGTGTTAATGAGAGAAAAATGGCACTGAGAAATTGCTGACTTGATGAAAGCTGTTAATAGGCAAGAATGTTCTTGAATGTAAATGAATGTATTTGCCACATACACAATAAAGGCCTTTTCCTGATGTAACATTTTCCTGACAACCTCGAGAGTGAAGGTAATTTCATTCTCTCTACATGCTTGACTGGTCCAGGGAAGAAAAAAAAATCAATAGACACCATTACCATGGTTTTCAGTTAAGATGTGATGGATATGCCTGGTGTGTGTGTGTGTGTGTGTGTGTGTGTGTGTGTGTGTGTGTGTGTGTGTGTGTGTGTGTGTGTGTGTGTGTGTGTGTGTGAACCTAATTTGCCATTGACTAATGAAGATTGAAGAACCTCCTGTTTATCTTCAAGCAGAGGGCTGTCAATGGTTGATTACATCTTAAAATCAGTAGTATGAGAGCTGAGCTGAGATGAGCAGCAGCGTTTTGTGTTTCATCCTGTCACTGTGTCGAGGCTCAGGCTGAGGAATGGTACTTCACCTGACCTCGTGACCTCATAGGTTAACCAGTGGGAGGAGGAGGAGAGCTGAAGGAGTCACACAAGTCACTGGAGTGGATCATGCTCCGTGCAGCCAGACTTCTCCATCTGCCGTCTGCTTCATAATTAAAATTCATTACTGATTATTAACCGCAGACCTGCCTTCCCTCTGCACGTCTGTGACACCCTCTTCACTCTCACACACACATTGTCCAATCACATGTGCCTTAGCCATGCCCTGAAACTTCTTTCTGTTTAGACACTTTCTTATATCAACATTAGGCCTTCGCTTTATTGCAGGGATTGGCAATATGCGGCCTGCATTGCCAAAACCGTTCTGCAAGTGATTTTTTGGGGCCCCCAAAGTCTTTAGTAAAAAATAATAATAATCATTGGGGATTTTGAGGTTTAAAAAAACACACTAAAATTACCTGGAATTCTGCCCAAAATATTAATTTAGGAAATCTGTTCTCAAGTATTCCCACGGCAAAAAAAGAGACATATATACAATCAAGTATGAAATGATTTACTTTTTTCAAATACAATCTCTTATTGGGTTTAGTGGTGGTCAACTTGCATGTACAAATTATTCTAATGATGTTCTGGCCCCCCCCGACCATCACTCTAACCATCATTTTCCCACAGCTGAATCTACTTGCCTGTCCCTGTCCTATTGTTACCCATCACATTTCCATCTGGAATACATAGAGACAATATTGTTTTGACATTGCCGTCCTATTTGGGATTCCCATCCCATTCTCCCTGGGTCAACAGGCATGTATATCCTGCTAAGGTGCCTCCTGTTTGGCTTTCATTTCGCAACGGGAGCACTTTGCATCTCTCATCTCAGGAACACCAGGAGGCAGCCTTTCCCACTCCTCCTTGGTGCTGAGAGCCATCATGTCCCACTGTGATCTATAGATCAGCACGACCCGCCCTGATGGACTGCATAACCATTGGTAAAAACAGAATTATCTAGGTGGCTCTACACACAGAGCAGCCTCTCAGATCAAATAACATAGTTTGGCAATGCCCCAATGTCCAGTTAATTTTTTCAATTGAAAGACTGGACTGTATGTGTTCTGAAAATGCTTACATGGAGGGGGGGGTTCAGTAAATTTCAGTAGTGCTGTATCCTCTCCTCTGATAATTGTAATAAACTGTTAAAAATGTCTCTGTGCCATTGAAGCAAACACATTGGCTTAATATGTTTACAGTGTCTGTGGTGTTATGCCATGTTCCCATCAGCCCAAATGAAGACCTCTACATCTCTGACACCTGTTAGTGGTGTTGATATCTTCCTTGAAGGCATCTGTTCATTACGGAGGACTCTGAAATTAGACACTCTATTGCACAGGTGGATATAAACAGCAGTTACTGTATATGAGGTACGGTTTAAACTGATATATCCATATTGATTCATCATAAATGTATGACTCAAGACCTCCATAATTCCCTCTAACCAAAATACTGTATATATTGCCAGTTAAATAAACAACAGTAGAAATATGGTTTATTCAAGAATCTCCTCTCCACTATCTGTTCCTCAGGATTCAAAGCTGCTGACAGCATCAGCCCTCAAGTCTAAATCAATATAACAGGTTCATTGAGGCTCACATACACCTGCAGTGAAGGGTAACCTTGACACACATCCCACAATGGAGAGGGAGAAATTAGGGAGGGAAGGAGGGAGGGAGCGCGAGAAAATGAGAGAAGGAGAGCGAGACAGAGACAGAGAGAGCTACCCAGTGTGACCTCTAGGCAACAAAGGCCTCTTTTAAAAACAGATGGTAGATTCTGTCCGTGAAGACACCAACAGATAGTGATGAACCAGAAGAGAGAATTTTCTAACCCAGAGGCGCAGGAACACACACACAACTGGTAGCCTCTGCGTGTGCAAAACAGAAAACAAAAGAAATGTTCACAAGTGCACTTACACAAGGCCAACCAGGCTAAATACTCCCTGACATTGTGAATGTGTGAGATATTTGTTTCTCTGCTGAAGGTAAGGGTGGTGATGCCACTCCATGAAGAGAGTCCTAATTGTTTCCTTGGAGACTGCCAGTGTGCTCAGGAATCACGGCTCCACGTTTACCTCACTAACAGAACACCTGACAGGCCAGCCAGGAAATAACCCTCTAGGCTGGGATACTCTGTTGGTACTGGGTTCTCTGCTGAGGTCAAACTGTCTTGAATTGTGTCTATAGCTCTGTACTCTCTCTTTACGTACGACAACTCAAAACTGTTTACCTACACCTCCACAAGTGTGGTTTAGCTCCGTTGGTAGTTTTTAGGTGTACTTCTGCATGTCCATATAAAATTAGCCAGTGAGATGAGGGCTCTTAAATTAAACATGCACTGTGCTAAACAGTCACAGGGATTATTTGGCTAATGCTATTTAAACAAGAGCAAAAGAAAAAGAACCCCTTCAAAGACTCAGAGGGGGTATCAAGTGACTATCAAGGATAAGGCTTTTAGATTTAGCAGGGAACAAAATCAGCAGCAGTGAGATTACATTTTAACTGAGGCCCTGCTCCTTTTGAAGTCAATTTGATTTCAAAATAAGCATTACTGCTTATCTTGTATTAGGTTAGCAATGTTGGCAATGTTTGGCAATTGGCAATGTTAAGGTTTGTAGACTTAATCATTGTTTCATCTTTGTTATTGAAAATAAACATCCACATGAGCTCTATATTCCTAAGCCTAGGTTTGCTATTGTTATCCTCTGTATAGCAGCTATGTGGCCATGGCAACATTCAGATTTAGTGGGCCTATTGATTTTAACATCTGAGCACTTTGCAGATCTTATTAGACATTATTCAGAGAGCAAAATGTTGCTCTTCATCTTCTGATCCAAGGTCCTAACTTGGCAGGGCAGTAACATGCTCTCCATTAGAGTAGAAGGCTTTCTCCACACAAACACTCATTTCCTAAGAAGCTAATATAATCAGAGGATAAAGCCAAGAAAAATAACCTTACTGTGGTGGTCTTTGTGAACTGTAACCAGCCTAGTGGGACATTTACTCACTCATTCTCCACCCTCTCCCTTTGTGACATGTACATGAGTCTGAGCACTATCCATTATGATTAATTGAATTGCTACCTTCACATTAACAAAAACATGTAATGTTTAGTGCCTTTTGACTTATGTTAACTTTTGCATTTACAAATTCCTTGTAAATAACCAGAGTTGTTGGCAGATGAACGGCAGACTCAAGCTCCTTCTCCTGAGAAAACAGTTCCCTCACATCCTTAACAGGGAGTAATGGGGCTCCACTCCCCATAGGGTTGATTTAAGAGGCTTGTTTTGATTTTCTTAAGATGAAATATCAATCCCTCTAAAGCCCCCAGGATGGCAGCCTTGCCCCCCACCCTGACCTTTACCTGCTAATCAATACAATGAGCCCCCCAGGAAGAAAAGTAGACAGGAGTCTTGCATTTGCTCCAAACCAGTTATATTTTCCTCAAATGATTCAGTAGTTCCAGAAGACCAGCTTTAGTTGTGCCGTTCATGTCGCTGAAATCCTGTTGATTTGCTTTGTTAACTTGTGATTAAAACCATTTCTCATAAACCTCAGTTGATTGATGAGTCCACATGTGCGACTTATAATGTACACTAATTGAATGGTGTCTGTAGCCAAGGTCAGAGACGTCAGTGTATACAGCTGATTTGGATCTCAAATCCTCTAACAGAGGAACTGGCCATCCGCCAGCATGGCGATTGGTTCTCTCCACTCCACCACCCAGTGGACTTTGTTAGGCCTCAAGACAGCCAACAAGAAGCAGACCTCATGTAGACTACCTGTTGATTTCCTTCCAAGAAATCAGACAGGTCAGAGTCAATGAATAGCTAAAATGAGCAAACCATTGAGTTGTTTCTCAGCCAGATCCCAATTGTTCAAAAGCACAGTAAGTCCACAAAGACTTAATTTACAACCGAATTGCCTCACTAGGGGACAGTTACCCTAACATGCATTAAAACAAATTAAATTGCACATTAAAATTAAATAAAATGGCATTAAGTGACCTCAGCTTAGCGAACATGGGATTGTGCCACAGGGGAAAGCTGGCTGTGGTACCGCCAGTAGGCCTTTGACAACAGGAAGAGTTCTCATGCATTCTAGTTCATTATTACTAGGCAACAGCAGGGTAGAGGCGCTCTGTTCTGGACACTACTCATACAGAATGGAAATTCATGAAGGTTACATTTCCAGAGAAATCCTTTATAAAAACCTGTCAAAGATATCATACAATAAAGATGAACAAACAAATAATTTACTGTGAAGTATTCCATGCTGTTTAAACATTTGTTTCTTATTTAGATGGGGTGTTTGGTGTGAGGAATGAGGTGGATCTGAGATGGCTAGTAATGACTCAAAGAACATTCTTGATACACCCCCTTGGGGCTGACTAAAAGGCACACTTGTCTAGGCATTGGCACAAATGGCTATTCAATAAAGCAATCCATGTGCTTTAATAAGATGTCACTGGAGAAACCATAAGGTGTCTACCACTGTCAGTTTACACTTGTGGTTGAACAAATAGTATCCTAAGTCATGTGTCAATGTCAACAGTATTTATTTTTTTATAAACAGGTCAAGTATTCATATTTCCCATTACAATGAAAGGCTATTCATCTGAACTATACAGAGAGCAGATAGGAACTCTGATATATACAGTCCTTTGGGATAGATACGAGCATAACCAGTTTATTTCCTGCTCCTCTTCAGCCAAATCCACTAAGGCACAGTACAGGTGAAGGGCCACCTGTAGACTGGGCTCTGGTCCAGTGCTGGTCCGCTTCCTTTAGGCAAGGGCAGGAAAGTCTTCTGGGTCGTCAGGGTTTGGGGCCTGTCCCTGCTGGAATCGGGCCTAGGGAGAATCAATCAGTCAACTTATGTGTATCAACACATTGGTAAGGAATATGCTGCCCAAAGGAATATTGCAGTGCTATTCACAATTGAATGAGACAGGAAGAAAGGCAACAGGGCGAACTGAACCTGCCCACCATCCTTGCTGCCTTTGGCAATGGTTTCAAACCCCTGATGTATATGTAACAGGACCCATTCAGTCCAGACATACCTTCTCAGGAGGCTTCTGGGGAGAAATGGTCTCTGGCCGCGTGGCTGGGCCACCTCGTCCACCTCTTCCTCCTCCTCTGGTACCCCGTGAGGGTCGTCCCAGACTGCCAAAGTCAATCTTCAGCTTGGCTGTGATGTCATTGGCGGGGCGACGGAGGGCTGCAGCGTCATCCTCCTCAACCTCCTCCTGTTGATCAAGAGAAACGAGACACAAGTACCATATAAATCAGTTTGCTGTAATTCAATGAGGCCCAAAAGAAACAAGCAGTGATATTAGGCATCCCGTTTTTGCAGAATTTGTGCAAGATTCCTCACCTCAACCTGTTTCTTGGACTTGTGGATGACCACAGAGTCAGAGGGCACAATGGTATCAGCCTTCCGCAGGTTGAACTCCTTCTTGGGCCGGTTCTGTTCCTGTAGGGCTTTCCACTCATCCAGAGACATCTCCACGGAAACCTCCACCACTGCTTCCCCCTCGCCTTCAGTCTCCGGGGCACTGCAGAGAATCAACAGATTACTATGGGGATGGAAATTTAATACAACCCTAAACTCATTCTATAACTAGAGTAAATGTGAGCATTTAAAATGATAATGTCTGAGTTCAGGGTATGTATAGACCAGAATATGTAGTGAGTATCATAGAGGATTTCCATAAAGTAGTAAGCTACACAAGTATATTATTTGCGCTGTCTCACTGTGTTGTCTGATTAACATTGCTGCGCTGGTCAGTCACTTGGCTCGCTCACCGATTTGCTCCAGTCTCTGCGGAATCTGCCACCTCATCTCCATCCCCTCCCTCAGTGGGAGCCCCATCAGCGGCAGCACTAAAATAGCATAAACAGTATAACTACAGTAACAATCATTCAAGACAATTCATATGAAAGTGCTGATGAAGACGTGCCAAGTCACATTGGGTCTCATTGAGGTGGGTCTCAACCAAAGGAATATATTGGCTCTCATTGTAATATTTTTTCAAGAGACAAGCCACAGCTTGGCTAGTTCCATCCAAATCTCATTGACAACTATTTGAAGTCTGAACAACTTCTGGCTTTCAACACTCACATTTGATTGGGTCCGAGTAGAAATTATATTGCCTATCAGGAGGGGCATTTTCTTGTTTGAGCTCCCAGTCTTTTCCAACAGTGTTGGACAATGTTTTAGTAGCCTATGCGGCACTACCATCACTAGCTAGCTTGTTGCCAGTCAGAAACTCTGAAACCTGTTTGGATCAACGGAAAATATTTGACTGGTTTTCACCTAGACTACTGTACTAAACACCTTTTATAGTCTTCCTGAAGAAGACTCCAAGGCATTTGAACAGAATGTGAGATACCTGGGTTTGAGGCTACACCTACTAATAGTCCAAACTAGGACAGCAGAGTACACCTATAGCTACTCAAACACTGAGGCAGTTAAATGTCTCACATTTACAGTCCTAATGTGTGTACTCACCTCATGTGGTCCCTCATGGATCCCCAGTTTCGTGGACCACTGCCCCCTCGCTTCTCCTCTGGCCTGACACCACTGCAACAGGCAAAAGTTTAAATGTCATCAATCTCAACTATTTTCTCATAATCCAAGTACAACACTCACATGCATTGTAAAACAGACAAACTTGATTTAAACGCAATGTGATAAGTTTTGTTCTTACGTTCTATCGCTGCCACTGTGGCGCTCAAACTCCCTTTTGCCTCTCTGGTCAAAGCCATCTGTGGATCTGAAGTTGCTGTTGCCTCGCATTCCTCTTCCACGGCCACCACCTCGGCCCCTTGAGGCACGCTCACCCTGATCCACAGGCCTGTTTTTTTTTGGTGTGGGGGGGTAGCGGTCAGTTAACATAAAAACTTAAGTCTCACATAGCCGCCTGTCCATTTTAATAGTTAGGCAAAAGCACACATTTCAGCAAATAAACATCCATTTCTAAATGGATTGTTTGAAAGAGGTTCTCTTGTTTACAGGTTAAAGCTGCCATATAACTTACTGGGCGACCTGACCAAATTCTCACAGAAATACGAATTACTAATCTCATTCTCATTGAAAACAAGTCTATGCAGCGACAGATCTGTTCCATTTCTAAGCTTCCATTCTAAGTTGTTTTTGCATCTTACTTTCAGCTTTGTGCACCAGCTTCAAACCAGACATCAAAACCAGTAGATGATAGCATTGACATCATCCATGTATTCCTATGAAAAAATGTTTGGCCATTCTGGTGATTGTAATTTACATAGGCTTTTTAGGGAAAACCAGGGCTTTTGGCATAGCTAGGTTGCTATGCAGTAGCCGATCAGCAGAGATCGTGACATCACGCTCCAGACCTGACACTTGGGTAGGGTGATAAAAAAAACATGGTGTGATGATATTTTGGCTAATTTGATGGTATGGCAGCATTTTGTTTCTGAAGTACTAAATATGTTTATGAGTTCTGCATGAGCCTAGAAAGGTAAAAAAAAAAAAAAAAGAATTGTACATGGTTTTAGTAGGCTCTCCATTATGATGGTGTTATTTGCAACCAAACTAGGACAAAACTTAGTGAAGTTGACCAACATGGTAATTTATCACTGTATAAAAATACCTTTAGACTATTGTAAAAATCTGTACAGGTTTTTACAATATATTGCCCAGCCCTACACTTGAGGCATGCTTCAAACTGAAAAAAAACAACATATTTTTGTTACTGAAAACAATTTTTATAGCGGTTTAGATGGTACAATGAGTCATTCTCTACACTGCTTGTTTAAGTGAACTATTAGAATTTTAGCGACCAGGAAATGGTGGAGCGATCTTTGCATATTGCACGATTGTTTAATTTGTTAAATTAAATAATTCTGTAATCACCCGTAAGAAACTGCTAGCCATTGGCTGCTAACACCTTAGAACTGCTAGCTAAATGGCAAGCACACAGTCAACTTCAGGAGTACCGAACACTAGAAATTAGGCCAAAGAGACTAACAGTCAGAGACTAATTATTCAGTCAAGGGAAGTTTAATTTTTTATAGAGGCATAAGAAACGTGATAAACAGTGGAGCAAATGGAAGAAATGTATTATAATGTTGGAATTAAACAGTCAACTATGCAAATGAGCAAAAGCTGCGTGCAATAAGGAAATAGACACCTGGCTCAAATAGCCAGTCTAATGCGTTCCAGTTGTGTACAGTTTATCAATCAAAGAAACACCTGAGATATTAATTGAAGTTCCGGGGTGTGCTGAGTACTCAGACAAAAGGAGAAATGGTAGGGATATGAGGAATTTGCCGGATACAACGATGTTGTCATTATCTGTAATCTGAGAAAGTTGCTAAAAAAGGTAGCAGCTGTCAGTAAAGACACCGGCAGGGTGCTGCCTGCTGCCATGATTGATTAGAACAAACATTTAGTTGTCCAGGACTCGCACCATGTCCCACTTTCACTCACAACTCTCCCTTCCGTCTCCAAACAAAATCAGTAGCTAGGCATTATTCCTGCTATCGATCTGTTTATATTTTCAGTCGGATTTGCTGAGGCCATGTTGTGGCAGTTGTTTGTGTTTACTACTTGGTCCGGCAACTAAATTCACCAGACACGCGAGTCTCCCTTACTATGATTCTTTCTCCGGCATGTTTTCCAACCGACAGATTAGAAGATAAAATTACACATTTAAATAGTTAATTTTGATTGTACAAATGTTGTAGCATAGGCTACACGCTGGGAGAGATATTTTGCTCCTCTTGAAAGTAAAACAATGTAGCCTAGGCTACTAGAGCGAGAACATCTGGAATAAATGCAGGCAGCAGTGCATCATCAGCCATGCATAATTTATGAACTCATTTTGTTGATAATTAGGACTATGAAAGTAATTAATGTGCATTTCAGATGTCGGGATCATGAGCAATGTGTGAATGAGTGAAGGAACAGAAGCACTTTGAGTGATGGCGCAGCAATTTAGTACAGGCTTTACTGCACTTCTGGGTTTTCCGAACACAAAGACAATTACGAGTAACCTATCAAGTGTGAATTGGATAGGATTACAAGAGTTCCACACACCCCTAGTAAGGCGCATGATGACTCCACCTGAATACAACTATCCAGTTCTCTCAGCTCTGCAAAGTGAGGGTCAGCATAGAAACAAAACTGAAGGTAATTACACATGTTAATACTTGAATAGCCTATGGCTGTTTACACAGGCAGTGTAAAATTATCAGAATGGGGCTATTTCCATTGATCTTCTGGAAAATAACACTTGCCCTTTAATCATCCTGTCTTTTTCAGAGCTGATTTTATTGGTCAAAAGTCAGTTGGGCTGCCTGTGTAAAAGCAGCCAATGTCATGTTCAATCGGTCAACACAGAAAATTCCCACCTCTAGTGTATAACTACCTTTCAATTGAGTATCCTAGCGGAGCCTCACTGTCGTTCTGCCTCCGATCCCGGAAGGCAACTCGTCGCTCCCCCTTCTCCTCCACCTGGCCAGGTGCACCTCGAGGAGGATATTTCTGACCTGCACATAAATCACGACAAATTACGTAATCACCCCACACACACCCCTAAATTGGCCACTCCAAAAAGGCCTCCATGTATTGTAGGTTACTAGCTAAACCTAACTAGATAGCTTGCTAGTTAGCTAGCATGTGATATAGTTATCACTAGCTTACAATCTATACCGTGCTAGTAATTCCACGAAAGTTCCTGTGAAAATATAAAGTTAACTACCTAGCACAACCCCTATGTTGCACTGAAGTTGGCTATCTAGAAATCTAACAAGGTAGTTAAGTCAGCTACTACGTCAGCCAGACGGCGAACATGTGCATAATAACGTGGAGTTCCATAACACATAGATGGACACGCGACGGACAGGAATGGTTCATTTTTATCATTAGTGTCAATTATGCAAGTTTGACACGCCGGAATTGTTTTAGATAACTAACGTTACACCTTAAAAGCACCTGACACGTGCCGTCAATACTGCCCATCTTCACGTCAACGTTAGCTAACTAGGCCTTCCCCCATTGCATGGCCTTACCCTGTACATTTTTTGCCTGTGAATGGTTGCCTTCCACAGCATTCAAGGGAGTTCTCTTGTCCTTTTGAGACTCCTTCTTGACAAGTTTGGATGTTGTATCAGTTCTTTTCAGCTCATCCTTTTTCTTCTGTTTTTCCACCTGCGCCTGGCGAATAATATCGAAAGGGTCGGCCTCGTTGTCTAAAAGCTGACCAAAACGGTTTGTCACGGCGCACCCAAAACCAGCACTTTCGGTGGGATCTTCAATTATACCCTTCATGTTGAGAATGTTTTTCAAAATCAGCTGGAAGAAAACCTGAGTTACATACAATGCTAAAGCTAATGACGTTTTTTTACGAACCGAATGATTCAAGAACAAACATATTGACCTGTGATTAAATTATGAACATCCCCCTGCATTAAATTGGAACCTGGCAGGCTACAGCATTTGAGCATGCGGTATGTCCAAAATGGCGGATAATTTATATACAACCACGCCCCATAATATTACAATATTATTCATGAGGTGTTAAAGAAACACACCACGTTAACGTCATCATTGCGTAAAGGCATGCTTTTGGGTATGGTTTTTGGCACTTATTTCGATCATGATCAATTAGGTTTTCTGCAGGTAGAAATTTCATAGATGTTCTTTAATTGACACAAGCTGTCTCCAAATAATCAATGGGCACATTCGATCACTTTTGTCAAGAGGTTGGTCATCTCCATTCAAAGTGTGTTGCAGCATGCCACCCTGCATCCCACTGCTGGCTTACCTCTGAAGATAAGCAGGGTCAGTCCCTGGATAGGAGACCAGATGCTGCTGGAAATGGAGGGCCAGTAGGGGGCACTCTTCCCTAAAGAGATCCCAGGGCAGTGAAGGGGACATTGCGCTGTGTAGGGTGCTGTCTTTCAGATGGGATGTTCAATGGGTGTCCCAGATCTCTATGGTCATTAAAAATCTCATGGCACTTATTGTAAGAGTAGGGGCATTAACCCTGGTGTCATGGCTAAATTCCCCACCTGAACCCATTTCATAATGGCTACCTAATCATTAGTATATATCACCTCTCCAGCTGACGTGTTCAGGCACAAAAATGGTTGCTGTGCATCACCCAGGTGGGTACTACACATTGAATGAGGTGAATTTCACCCTACTATGTAAAGTGCTTTGATTACCTCAGTTGGTAAAAAAGCACTACTTAATTCCTATGAATTATTATAAGGATTTTTTAAAAATCCAACACAGAGTGAACAGGCACAACTGAATAGTTTTTTCTCTAAATTCCCGGGGTGTCAAGTGTCCTACTTATATCACACAGTAACTACATAAGCATTACGAAACTTCTATTAGAGCAAATAAGCAATTCCATTAAAAAATAAATAATAATCTACATTTACATTTGGAACGGCCTGTGTGGCATCCATATGGGTCAGAAACAGTTATTCATTTAACATTACATTTAAGTCATTTAGCAGACGCTCTTATCCAGAGCGACTTACAAATTGGTGCATTCACCTTATGACATCCAGTGGAACAGTAGTGCATCTAAATATTTTAAGGGGGGGGGGGGGGGGGGTGAGAGGGATTACTTTATCCAGAGAGTCAAAATGTACTACGAGCAAATAGGATCATTTTGGTCATAAAGTGAGTCTCGTCTAAAACAGAGTTTGGAACATCCGTGCATCCCAACGGGTAAAATAAGGTTGGGTTTTGATTTGACAATGTCCATTTACCCACTAACATTGTGTGTACCGCTGCGGTGATTGCCCTCTATCCAATAGCATAGACAGTGAGACAGACCTGCCCAGCAGCTCTGACTTTGTTAACATAAGTACAAAAATGTGCAACATGTATTAAGAAATACTGCAACAAACACCTTCACTAGATGTTAAATTGCACAACTAAAACATCCGGGAAAAAAAAAAGTCAAAATTCATTGCAGATTTATTGAGTTATCTTAGATTCATTCTGGGGGTTTGAGGAAGTGAAATAGGCTACAGTACAGAAGTCCAGAGATATTCCCTAGTTATGTAGAGATCATGACCGCTAAATGATCATGACCTCTACATAAAGGTTTTGTCGAGATCAAGAGAAATTTTAAATATGACTGGATCTATTGATGATAGATTGACAGTATAACTTAAGCGACAGCCCATGGTGGATCAGCACATTTTTTTTAAATCGATGGCAACACTTCCTTTTAACATCATACTTTCATGTGTTTAGAGCTCATTGTCATTTATAAATTAGAACGTTAGCAAGCTAAATGTCCCTTACCTTGAGCTAAGACTTCGTGGTTCAACTAAGCCCTCGTGGGGTATTTAAGCCTTGAAGGATGCCTGACAGTCAGCCCTGTCTCCCAGGCTGAGTGGGTTTCTATTTTCTACACCTGTCAGGTGGATGGATTATCTTGGCAAAGGAGAAAAGCTCACCAACAGAGATGTAAACAAATTTGCGCACAAAGAAATAACATTTTTGTGCGTATGGAAAATGTCTAGGATCTTTTATTTCTGCCATTGAAATATGGGATCAATACTTAAATACCAAAGGTATTTAATTTTCTTCTGTGTATTTGTTTCAAACGAAAATGAAGAAATATATCCCTTCATTTAACCAGGTGTTGATCTTATCATTTTCATCATACCCCCAAAACTTCAGAAAATAATACCATTAGGACTCAAGAGAGCCTTGAAAAGGCCAGTCTTGAACAGTGGAGGCACCTTAGAGGAAGAAGAGACATATCCCCAGTGAATTTCATACAAATGTACATTTTAAAACATATTTAAATAGTTAGCCTTCTAGGATAAAACCAATACTAAATATAAAGTAATTGATTAAAACACTTTCGCAAATAATGTCTACATTAGCCTCAACAGCACTCTGTAGGGTAGCACCATTGTGTAGCCAGAGGACAGCTAGCTTCCATCCTCCTCAGAGTACATTGATGTCAATACAAATCCTAGTAGGCTCATGGTTCTCATCCCCTTCCATAAACTTACAGTAATTATGACAACTTCCAGAGGATGTCCTCCAACCTATCAGAGCTCTTGCAGCATGAACTGACATGTCCACCCAATCAAAGGATCAGAGAATAAATATAGTACTGAAAGCATAAGCTACAGCTAGCTAGAACTGCATTAAATGTGTTGAGTAGTAGAAAATAGTTTAACAGTTTTGAACAAATTAATTTCTTCCGAAGGAGAAGCATTTTTTTTCCACTTTCGTAGCTAGCAAATGCAGCTAGCTAGTATAGCCTACCGACACACCCTGCTGAAAGAGGGATGCTATGTTAGCTAGGCTATTACAACACAGTGTAAACAGGTGTACACAGGAACTCTTCCAACGTAAGCTTTTGATTTTACTAAGTTATTGCCACCGTGGCCTGCTGGTGTAACTGCTTACTGAATGTACACTAACTTTACTGCATGATTGTAGTTGTTTACCTTGTCAGCTCTGGGATTTGATCTGTCAACCTTTCGGTTACTAGTCCAACGCTCTAACCACTAGGCTACGCTGCCACCCCATTGCGTAGCAGTTTGGCTTGGAAAGGTTCTTTCGACTGGTCAGGTACAGCTGATGTGTTGTGCATTGAAGTCTACAAGCAAAGGGAAGAGGTGAAAGGAGGTTAGAGCATAACGTAGATGCGAGAAAGAATACAATGTCGCTCAATGAAACTGAACTGTGTTTACGCATGATCAGGTGTATTCATTCTGCCGATTCTGTTGAAAAACGTTTCTTAAACAGAAGCAAACGGAACAAAACGGGGATAAACATAGCTGAATTTGTCCAATAGAAACTCTCGTTTGCAACTGATGGACTAATGATTACACCACCTATCAGCTAGATGCAGGCAAGTGTGTGCAAGGCGGTATTGAATGTAACTGTGTCACATCAAATTTGTCTCGACCCGTGTGCATCTACATTGTAAACTTTCATTCATAGGCTAGGTTGTAGCAAACTCAGGATGGGTATGAAGAAAATTAGAGTATCATGTAGTAGCCTAAACCTATTGCTGTTACATTTAACTGGGTGAATGGAATATGAATGACAGTCATCCAATATGCAGTAATAGAAATAAAGTCATGCTCATGAAAATAAATTAGTACTCCCTCAACTGAAACTGCATTGACCACCACTTGTCTTAATGTATAAAAAAAACCTGTCTCACTTATTTTTTAAAGTGTACCACCCTAACTAAGGTGGTTAGTTAATTTACAGATCCTGAGTATGAACTAGCCATTAATCATTAAAACCAGTTAAATGTAATTGAAAATGTCTATGTATTCTACAAAAGTAATTTATCATGAGCAATCCATAAACAATAACTAGCAACGCTGCATACTCAAAGAAAAGGTTAAAATCTCACCTTTCGGGTAAAAATAGTTATACTGTAAATTGCTGAGGTGTAGTCACTTTGGAGGACACAAGCTCAAGTACACAGTACAAATCTGATAAGAAAATGAAATATTTTGTGCATTTCCAACTCAAAAGTGTATGAATAAGTCTTATGGCTTATATGCTTTTTAAATATAACAAAATCAAATAAAACTAAGATTTCACCTTCCTTAGAACTAAAATATATATTTGTTTGTTTAGTTACAGAAAATGTGAATATTTTCTGAAGGTCTCTTGATCAAAACGTCTGCCCCCATCGCTGTGAACGTCTCACAAAGCTCAAGCTTGTCCATCGATGACAAACAGAAAGTGTGTTTAAAAATCGGAATTATTTTAGATTAATTGCTATAAATCGATCTCTGCTACCCTGATGAAACCACGCTCTCCTGCGGCATTACGATGTAATGACTGCAGCCACGTGCTTTGTCAATTAGAGGTCGACCGATTATGATTTTTCAACGCCAATACCAATTTATTGGAGGACCAAAAAAAGCCGATACCGATTAAATCGGATGATTTTTGTTTGTTTGTAATAATGACAATTACAACAATACTGAATGAACACTTACTTTAACTTAATATAATATATCAATAAATCTATTTAGCCTCAAATAATTAAACATGTTCAATTTGGTAAAATAATGCAAAAACAAAGTGTTGGAGAAGAAAGTAAAAGTGCAATATGTGCCATGTAAAAAAGCTAACGTTTAAGTTCCTTGCTCAGAACATATGAAAGCTGGTGGTTCCTTTTAACATGAGTCTTCAATATTCCCAGGTAAGAAGTTTTAGGTTGTAGTTATTATAGGACTATTTCCCTCTGTACGATTTGTATTTCATATACCTTTGACTATTGGATGTTATTATAGGCACTTTAGTATTGCCAGTGTAACAGTATAACTTCTATCCCTCTCCTCGCCCTTACCTCGGCTCGAACCAGAAACACGTCGACAACAGCCACCCTCGAAGCATCGTTACCCATCGCTACACAAAAGCAGCGGCCCTTGCAGAGCAAGAGGAACCACTACTCCAAGTCTCAGTGACGTTTGAAACGCTATTAGCGCGCACCCCGATAACTAGCTAGCCATTTCACATCGGTTACACCAGCCTAATCTCGGGAGTTGATAGGCTTGAAGTCATAAACAGCTCAATGCTTGAAGCACAGCGAAGAGCTGCTGGCAAACCCATGAAAGTGCTGTTTGAATGAATGCTTATGAGCCTGCTGCTGCCTACCATCTCTCAGTCAGACTGCTCTAACAAATATCAAATCATAGACTTAATTTAAACATAAATAACACACAGAAATACGAGCCTTTGGTTATTAATATGGTCGAATCCGGAAACTATCATTTCAAAAACAAAACATTTATTATTTCAGTGAAATACGGAACCGTTCCGTATTTTATCTAATGGGTGGCATCCCTAAGTCTAAATATTGCTGTTACATTGTCCAACCTTCAATGTTATGTCATAGTTCTGTACAATTCTGGCAAATTAATTTCGGTCTTTGTTAGGAATAAATGGACTTCAAAGTTCGCAACGAGCCAGGCGGCCCAAACTGCTGCATATACCCTGACTGCTTGAACGGAACGCAAGAGAAGTGACACTATTTCCCTATTTATAAGAAATTTGTGTTAGCAGGCAATATTAACTAAATATGCAGGTTTAAAAATATATAGTGGTGCAAAAAAGTATTTAGTCAGCCACCAATTGTGCAAGTTCTCCCACTTACAGCAGCATTTTCTTCAGCATGTCTTGCTGTGACTGTAGGCCTATGTTATCTGAAGTTCATAGTTCAGACTGGGAAGTTTCATTTGAATGACCCTCCAACTCGTAATTTTGACAACATTTTGTTACCCGAGGTGCCGACTTGTGACGTTTCAGCACTGAACTTTCACTTTTCCAAATCCATTTTTTTACAATTACAAACTTATATGTATAAGGTAGTTAGTTAGCTTGACCATATTGTCATTGTTAAACAATCTAGCTATCTTATTAAGTTAGCTAAAATCTTATTGGTTGAATAATTGGTCCGACTTCAAAGCACATGATCACAATCATGTCAGACCTATGACTTACCATTTTGCGGTTTCCCACTTCTAGCGCGCACGTGAAGAAACCCACTAGATACCCACAATTTAACTTATGGAACACTACACAAAAACTGTATGTGAAATATATCCACTGTAGACAGAACTGTAAAATTACTTTTACATCCACCATAAGAGTGAATTCAAAGGGCATAGTATTTTACAGTACGACAGAAAAGCACACCGAAGATCACTCTCCCTCAATATTATTCAAGTCATTAGACCACGTTTTAAAATCATATTCAGTATCTCCAGCACCTTACCTATCATACCTACAGTTTGTGAAAAATTATTTTTGGTCGACTATCAATTTCTCTAAAATATTTATTTGGTCATTTCAAAAACAAATTAAAATAATGAAATACAGTGTCTTCAGAAAGTAGTCGCAACCCTTGACTTTTTCCACATTTTGTAGTGTTACAGCCTGAATTTAAAATCCATTTATTTATAAATTAATTAAAAATGAAAAGCTGAAATATTTTCAGTCAGAGTATTCAACCCTTTGGTTATGGCAAGCCTAAATAAGTTCAGGAGTAAAATGAACTTATGTCACAATAAGATGCATGGACTGTGTGCAATAATAGTGCACCCCATACATACAGATAATTGTAAGGTCCCTCAGTTGTGCAGTGAATTTCAAACACAGATTCAACCACAAAGACCAGGGAGGTTTTCCAATGCTTTCCAACAGACAGAGACAAATTCACCTTTCACCAGAACAATAACCTAAAACACAAGGCCACATATACACTGGAGTTGCTTACCAATTACAGTGAATGTTCCTGAGTGGCCTACTTACTGTTTTGACCTGAATTGACTTGAAAATGGATGCCTAGCAATGAACAACCAACTTGACAGGGCTTGAATAAAATAATAAAATAATGTGTTAATATTGTACAATCCAGGTGTGGAAAGGTCTTAGAGACTTACCCATGAAGACTCACAGCGGCCAAAGGTGAACATGTATTGACTAATTTCTACTGGGAACAAAATAATCTGAAACAAACAAAAACAGCAAATGCATCCAACTTTGTAGTCACAAACTTGATGTAATCATTGCATGCTTGGAATATGGGACCAAATACTAAACTTTTGACAACTTTAATGCACAAGTGAATTTGTCCCAATACTTTTGGTCCCCTAAAATAGGGGGGACTATGTACAAAAGGTGCTGTAATTTCTAAACAGTTCAACAGAAATGGATGAAAATACCCTCAAATTAAAGCTGACAATCTGCACTTTAACCTCAGTCATTGTATCATTTCAAATCCAAAGTGACCCAAAACAACAAAAAAGTGTCACTGTCCCAATACTTGTGGAGTACACTGTAGTTATGTATTTCTTTTTTTTTTTAATTAGCAAAAATGGCTCATTATGGAATATTGTGTGTAGATGGGTGACAAAAATAAATGTAATACATTTTACAAATTCAGGCCAACACAAAATGTGGAATAAGTCAAGGGGTATTAATACTTGCTGAAGGCCAGCTGTTTGGGAGATCTTATGCTTTACAAACTGCATCTGCATTTTTTTTTTATAAATAAGATACCATCACACCACCAAAGAATCAGAAAATAACATACTATTAGTACTCTTCTGCAAAAGCCTTGAAGTATATATAACATTTTTAAAAACGAGTCCCCTTTCCTTAAAAATGACCAACATAACTAAGGTGGTTGGTTTATTTACAGATAAAGCCTGAACACCAAATAATTTCAAAATGTATTTCCATTAAAAAAATAAAAACAAGACAACTGAATTATCTGGGCGAAACACTTGCCCCCATTCATTTAGAATTCAAATTATAGTCTATCATATGAAACTGGGAACATCTATGAAGTAAGCCCATCCTATTATCCAGGTCCAGTTTCACTACAGCGATGGAATTTAGGCATATAAGTGTTTTAATGATGCATCGTTCCTATAAACTGCGATGTAACATGCGTTTCCCAAAACACCACAGAGAATGTTCGCCAAGTGCGTTGTTGAAACGTGTCGCTACTGATATGATTGTAAGAAAAGCAGCACTGCTCTCGGATCAGCTTTCACTATTCAAATCTTACCTTAACCTATGGTTGAACAAACGCAACTTAGCTCTGGGATGTTTAGATAAGGCAGTGAGTGCTTTACCAGGTTTTCCGTTAACTGGAACTGTCAACTAAGTGGTGATGGATAATGGTGAGGGATCAAGAGTTAATTCAAATCAAATCAAATCAAAATCAAATTTATTTATATAGCCCTTCGTACATCAGCTGATATCTCAAAGTGCTGTACAGAAACCCAGCCTAAACCCCCAAACAGCAAACAATGCAGGTGTAAAAGCACGGTGGCTAGGAAAAACTCCCTAGAAAGGCCAAAACCTAGGAAGAAACCTAATTCAGTTATATTGTGTGACATGTGTGTGCGCTAGTAGGTCGGAATGAACTTTTGAACCTGCTTTGTCTTGGTTGAGAGGAGGAGATTCATTCTAGAACCAATGACGTCATATTTTGTATATAAACTGTTGTTCGTGGTTACATGGCAGCGTGCTCCGAGAATAAATACTACTATCTAATTTTGATAAGACTGGTCTCTGTCTATTTTATGCAAATAGGACTCTTACAAATTCTTATAAAATAGATTGAGTGATTTAATGAATGTATAATTAATAGTAATTATGAAATTCCAGTGACACGAGCCTACCAGATGAGCTAAACTACTTCTATGCTCGCTTCGAGGCCAATAACACTGAAACATACATGAGAGCACCAGCTGTTCCCGGAAGACTGTGTGATCACACTCTCCGCAGCTGATGTGAGTAAGACCTTAAAACACGTCAACATTCACAAAGCCGCAGGGCCAGACAGATTACCGTAATTTGGAGCGGGATCGATTTGGAGGTGGAGGGTCCGTCATGGTCTGGGGCGGTGTGTCACAGCATCATCAAACTGAGCTTGTTGTCATTGCAGGCAATCTCAATGCTGTGCGTTACAGGAAGACATCCTCCTCCCTCATGTGGTACCCTTCCTGCAGGCTCATCCTGACATGACCCTCCAGCATGACAATGCCACCAGCCATACTGCTCGGTCTGTGCGTGATTTCCTGCAAGACAGGAATGTCAGTGTTCTGCCATGGCCAGCGAAGAGCCCGGATCTCAATACCATTGAGCACATCTGGGATCTGTTGGATTGGAGGGTGAGGACTAGGGCCATTCCCCCCAGAAATGTCTGGGAACTTGCAGGTGCCTTGGTGGAAGAGTGGGGTAATATCTCACAGCAAGAATTGGCTAATCTGGTGCAGTCCATGAGGAGATGCACCGCAGTACTTAATGCAGCTGGTGGCCACACCAGATGCTGACTGTTACTTTTGATTTTGACCCACCCCCCTTTGTTAAGGGACACCTTATTCCATTTCTGTTAGTCATATGTCTGAGGAACTTGTTCAATTTATGTCTCAGTTGTTGAATCTTGATATGTTCATACAAATATTTACATATGTTAAGTTTGCTGAAAATAAACGCAGTTGACAGTGAGAGGACATTTCTGTTTTTGCTGAGTTTATGTAGGACGCTGGGCTGAAGGGAGTTGTAGTTTTATTAAGCAAATATTCAACCTAGTTTGCGCATAAAGTGGTAATTACCTACAATTACCATAATCAATTGCGACAGTTTTTTCCGGCTCAGGCAGAGATGGATACATTTTTATGCCTCGATACACACAGACCACATAGACCGCATGAGAGAGGAATTGTTTTATGCATGCCAGCAAAGCCACTACACTACATAACACATTAATTGAACTATAACGGAGACAACAGAACAAAAAAACAACCCTTGAATGTCAACTAGAATTACATGGGTCTATTACTGAACTTAAAAAACAAAACAAATATTTGAATGGGTAGAGACTGTCACTGGCAAACATGTTTACAGACCCATCAACATTATATAGTATCCTGTCCTGGTGAAGAAAAGCACATGCGCTCATTTATGCAGCAGCTTACAAAACATTTTTGGACTCACCGTTGTTGTGCTGTGCTCACTTGAACAGGAAGGTGGTGCGGCGGTCCTTCTTGTGGGCAAATTTTGTCATCGTGCTTTCAAGACAACTGGGAACTCTAAAAAAACAAGGTTGAATCAAAACGTCAGATCTCTAGAAAGAGGCCTGAGTTCCCGGTTTGGAATTCTGAGTTGGATTCCCAAACGTATTTTCCCAGTCGAAGCTAGTATTTTTCAGAGTTCCCAGTTGTCAGTATGGCCAAGTCTGAGATTTCCCAGGTCCGAGTTTCCAGTTGTTTTGAACGCGGTAGAAGTCATGCTGGATTGACAGCATGGCCAATGTATTCAGCCTTTTCTGGCCCATGGTGTTGCGAGTGAATGTTTATCCTTTTAAGCTTGGAAAAGAGACCCTTTCAGACAGATGTTTTACATCCTTAAATCCAGACTTGGACCACACACCCTCTCCATTGAATAGCAGGCAGTCGAAGCAAAATAGTGATTGCTTTGCAATGCTTGCATTTAGCCACTGATTCCTTCCAACCCACTCATTGTTGAATTTGCGATTACCGACTGTGTAATGTGCATGTCCAATGGCCAATGAGCCCCGATACCTTTTATCTATAATTTATCTTCATATGTCAAGGATTGAAAAGGATTTGCCAGTAGATTGTCAACGTGATTCATGATGATGACTGCTTGCCTAGCTAAGATTTTGAAAGTAACATGATCAGTCCAATCAAAACTATGGTAGATTTGGTGCAAATTTATCTGTGGCCAATGACCTTGAGACTTCTTGGTTGGGCACTTCTAATGTAAATCTATGGCAGCACCCAAGGGGGCTTTAACTGCCTAGCTCTCCCTGTAGATTCTTCGGTGACGTAGTGCCCCCAAGAGTGACAGAACCATGAGCCAATCAAAGCGCAAATAAAGATTACCAACGCCTATGCTCTGTACACTCAGAGGAAGGCCCAAAAAATTGTCAAAGACTCCAGTCACCCAAGTCATAGACTGTTCTCTCTGCTACTGCATGGCAAGTGGTACCAGAGCGCCATGTCTAGCTCCAAAATGCTCCTTAACAGCTTCTACCCCAAAGCCATAAGACTGCTGAACAATAAATAAAATGGCCACCCGGACTATTTGCATTGACCCCCCCCCCCCCTTTTGTTTTTACACTGCTGCTACTTGCTGTATATTATCTATGCATTGTCACTTTACCCAAACCTACATGTACAAATTACCTCGACTAACCTGTACCCCCACACATTGACTCTGTACCGGTACCCCCTGTATATAGCCTCATTATTGTTATTTTAGTATTATTTTTTCTTCTTTATTATGATTTTTTACTTTTTTAAAAACTTTCGTTTAGTTTGTAAATATTTTCTTAGGGCTTGTAAGTAAGCAATTCAAGGTAAGGTCTACACCGGTTGCATTCGGCGCATGTGACAATTTTGATTGGATTAGTATTTCGCTGGCTGCCCCATGACCACAGAAGGCATTGAGCTTGGCTGAAACACCTGCATTTTGGACCTGCCTTACTCAAGAAAGAGACCATGTTTGTATGCGGCTTTATTAATAACATTTATATATTTTTTACATTGTTTGCAAACTGATATGTGACATGAATTAATGCAAAAATAACATGCAAAACAGGTGATTTACATTAATTCATTTTTGCTGAACTGGTGGGGCTCAAAACAGGTGACAGTGAAAGCATGCCTTATCTTTGTCAGACAGTCCTGCAGCAGCATGACTAAATACAGAACAGTATGGGGAGTAGGCTATAGAGATAACGTTGTCTGGCTGTTTGGCTCCTACTGCCTGAGCAGAGATGAGATGATGACTAAGGAATTCAAAATAATTGTATTATTTACTATTTGTCTATTGATGTTTACTCAACGTGGACCTGACAGTTACAATAGAATATTTTCAATGTTTTGGCAATTCAATGTTCACTATTTTTGGCTTTTGAATTACCATTAAAAAAATGTATGTCATTATTTCATTTAACTAGGTAAGTCAGTTATTAAGAACAAATTCTTATTTACAATGACGGCTAAAAAAAACAGTGCCTTATTCAGGAGCAGAACGACAGATTTCTACCTTGTCTGCTCGGGGATTCGATATAGCAACCTTTCGGTTACTGGCCCGAACGAAAATACTCGAAACCGAAATAGTAAACCGTGAAGTTTTTTTTAATCGAACCGAAACAACTTAAAAAGGACTAATCGCTCAGTACTACTGCAAAGGTGTCAATTTCCTCAACTCGATTTTAATAGCGAGAAGGTGGGGAAAATATGCATACTTTACGCCCATTCTGCTGCAAAACGTTTCTTAAACGGAAGCAAATAGAACGAAACGGGGAGGGACCTACCTGAATTTGTCCAATAGAAATATGTTTTGCTCTGTTTGCTTCATGTTTGGTTCTTAAACGGTAAACGGTTTCGTAATGATTACACCCCTGGGGTGAAAAACAGACTGCTTCAACCCGATTGACTGAATGCTACACGCAACATCCGGGACTAGCAAGCCAAAATATTTTTTTTGCATCGACCTATCACTTCTGAAATTTGTTGGTATTTTGGTCCATTAGTATTAGTATTTTGAAAAGGTAAACATAAAAATGTCAAACTTGATGAAGGTGTTTATTTTCTGTAGTTTATCATACTACCATCATCCACATTTGAATGAATTTTTACCACTTTAAAATAAACATACATCAATCATTTCCAAGCTCACTATATTCATGGGTGTACTTCAGTGTACTTGTCTTTAACTGCCATTTCCCGAAAGTCAAACTCTTCCCACACGCCATCTCATCTTCCTCAGCTTCAGAAGCATCTGCATTCACTTATCTTTTGTGTGGTTAAGCCATACACAATTGATTCACTGTGTAACGGATTTTCCCCCCAGAAAAGTGAGGCTAGCGAACAAAAAAATAAAATAATAATAATAATCATTCAGTAGGTGGATAAGGAATAATAGTACTTTACCACATTGTCCTAGGCTATATGGACATGAACAATAGGCGAAATGTTCAATTTTAGACAGATTTTCAGATTATTATTATTAATACACAAATTAACATTATTCACATAGAATATTGCATTCTATTATACATCCTATCATATTCAAAACTTTTATTTAAAAAAAGTTATCAGTTCATTAATCTACTTAATTGTATAGGTGGCGAATCGCGTCTCTGCATGTCTGGCAGACATATCAGTGTGGATGACGGATCACCACCTCAAGCTGAACCTCGGCAAGACGGAGCTGCTCTTCCTCCCGGGGAAGGACTGCCCGTTCCATGATCTCGCCATCACGGTTGACAACTCCATTGTGTCCTCCTCCCAGAGCGCTAAGAACCTTGGCGTGATCCTGGACAACACCCTGTCGTTCTCAACTAACATCAAGGCGGTGGCCCGTTCTTGTAGGTTCATGCTCTACAACATCCGCAGAGTACGACCCTGCCTCACACAGGAAGCAGCGCAGGTCCTAATCCAGGCACTTGTCATCTCCCGTCTGGATTACTGCAACTCGCTGTTGGCTGGGCTCCCTGCCTGTGCCATTAAACCCCTACAACTCATCCAGAACGCCGCAGCCCGTCTGGTGTTCAACCTTCCCAAGTTCTCTCACGTCACCCCGCTCCTCCGCTCTCTCCACTGGCTTCCAGTTGAAGCTCGCATCCGCTACAAGACCATGGTGCTTGCCTACGGAGCTGTGAGGGGAACGGCACCTCAGTACCTCCAGGCTCTGATCAGGCCCTACACCCAAACAAGGGCACTGCGTTCATCCACCTCTGGCCTGCTCGCCTCCCTACCACTGAGGAAGTACAGTTCCCGCGCAGCCCAGTCAAAACTGTTCGCTGCTCTGGCCCCCCAATGGTGGAACAAACTCCCTCACGACGCCAGGACAGCGGAGTCAATCACCACCTTCCGGAGACACCTGAAACCCCACCTCTTTCAGGAATACCTAGGATAGGATAAAGTAATCCTTCTCACCCCCCTTAAAAGATTTAGATGCACTATTGTAAAGTGGCTGTTCCACTGGATGTCTTAAGGTGAACGCACCAATTTGTAAGTCGCTCTGGATAAGAGCGTCTGCTAAATGACTTAAATGTAAAATGTAAATGTATAGCCTAACAAATTCAAGAATGAGTGGCAATAAATAATTGTAATCAAATTGAAACGTTGATGCATAATAATGAGTTAATTACCTGAATGCATCTCTATAGCCTAGGCGTTAACAAAATATCCATACAAATATGATTAGGACTCTCATAGACTAGGCCTTGTAGAAAGAGGGTCAATCAAGTTAGGTCTGCCAAATTAATATAGCATTGGGAAAAAATACATAAATACAAAAAATACATAAATCCAGCCATAGACTATAACCTTTAATAATCCAAAAACGTTTATACTGTTTATAACATGTACAATTAGAAGCATCAATCTATATTGAGCAAACGTGACTAAATTCGAGCCCAGTAACTTTGCTCACCGCATCCTCCTTCGATTGTCTTGTCTGGCTGCCATGAAAAGCACCCACCTGCTGATCTGCACGAAGTGTGTGCGTGCCACTGTAAGTTATGAATTGCAATCATTTTGAGTTCAATTTGATTGTCCAAAATACTATCAGCTTGCACTGCGTCTTTGCTGATGAATGTCCTGATCTCTGGCCCTTCAATTGGTTAAATTACAGTATTGTTTTGTCTATTAATCGCTTCTAATAGTTCTGAAAATGATGCAATAACTATGAATTTAACCAACTGTTTGTTTATAATGAGGGACGTCCCACGTTTAACCTGGTAAATAAATAGTAGGAATCTGGCTTCAACCATGACTGCATGAGAGAGAAATGAAACATCTACACGTCGCCTGCATGTGCGAGCGTGTGTGTTTCATTGTCCAATCCGAGGCTCGAAAATGATCTGAGGCTGTTTAATCTCTTGGGCATCAACATGGGAAAGCCTCAAGGGAGAGAGGACAGTGCATTATAAACAAAGAGTCGCACATACTGACCCACAAATAACACATCTGATTATTTTTTCCAGTGTGTGGAGAAAAGTGAGGCGGGGCATCAGTTAAACAGTAATTCAACTTTGTCCGGCCTTATCCTTAGAAACAGTATGTTCTCCATATTTGCCCAGAGGGAATTGTTGATATGTTGTAATTATTTGATTCTAGATGCATTGTATGTATGTCTTAAGTATTTTACAGATAGCAAGATGAAAAAGTATATATCCACAATCTGCTCTGGACAAGTCTGGTCCTGGAGTGTCTTAACAAAATGGAACCACCATTTTTATTTTAACTTCATCCAGTGTCCAGAAAAATGGATTTGCGAATATGTGCTAAATTTAGACCTTGGAGAGACCCTATGATCAGTGGGCCAGACTCCTGTTCCTGCTGAACTGAGCCAGTGTTTTAGTAGACCTGTTATCAGCTCAGAAGGTAAAGGAGACCAGGTCCTGGACTTCTGGACATCACACTAGAAAGATTAATCAAAGTCGAACAGCCTGCAGTGCACAGCACAGGGTAAGTTAAGGACAAATGCAATACTCTGTTAAACTGCATGACATAGATTCAACTTAGAAATGTTGTATCATTCTTAGCAGCTCATAGAATTACGTTTTGATTGCTTAGTTGACTAATTTGGTCCATGATAACCTATTTGTTTTTACAATGACAGTTATTAACATTCCTCCCATTCAAAACTGACCTGTTTTTACTCAGCATCAGTTATCATATTTAACTCAATCCTACAAAGAAGAAATGTTATTTCCCCAGCAATTTCCATGTGATACATCACAAACATTTCAGAGTAAATTCTGTTATATTTTACTTAGTCTCTGATCAGGTAAAGAACTTAGCCACTGTGAACCAATTGAAAACACTCCCTGTTCACGAGTCAACTAAACTCAGCACCTGGCCAGAAAGAGTAGCTAAACACACACACACAGCTTGGAAATGTCTTGTGTCAGTTGAGTCTCCTCCAGCTACTGTCACAGACGTCAAGTCCATGGCATTGTGGTAATCCCTGGCAATGTGATTTTCATCTTCAGTCACAAATCAACATGCCAGAGACCCTCACAGCCACAATAAAGGAGAACTCCACACTGCTTTAGCATCAGAAAAAAACTTATACTCTCCTCTTTTGCTTCTGTTCTTCCTCTCTCACATTCCTTTTCCCTTGCCTCCCTTCACTCTCCCGGTTTAACTTGAGATATTTCCCTCATTAACTGCTACGCTTATATCAGGAACTCTCAAGAGCTCGGAGCAAGTTTTGATCTGAAATATAAAAATATTATATTCTACCAATATCGGATGTTAATAATTAGGCTGTGGTTTTATGTCAAAGACCCTGTAATCTCACAGCAGGTGTGCGAAAAATCAACTGCAGGTTATAAAAGTGTTGATTAGTCTAAGAAACAACTCAGAACACACAGTTTCACACGTACACACACATCTCTCAACGTCAGCAAGACAAAAGAGCTGATCGTGGACTACACGAAATGGAAGGCCGAGCACACCCCCATTCACATCTACGGGGCTGTAGTGGAGCGGATTGAGAGCTTCAAGTTCCTCAGTGTCCACATCACTAAGGATCTATCATGGTTCAAACACACCAACACAGTCGTGAAGAGGGCACGACAATGCCTCCTCCCCTTCAGGAGGCTGAAAAGATTTGGCATGGGCCGTCAGATCCTCAAAAAGTTCTTCAGCTGCACCATTGAAAGCATCTTGACTGGCTGCATCACCGCGTGGTATGGCAACTTCTTGGCATCCGACCGCAAGGCGCTACAGAGGGTAGTGTGGTCGGCCCAATACATTACTGGGGCCGAGCTCCCTGCCATGCAGGACCTCTATACCAGGCAGTGTCAGAGGAAGACTGTTCTCTCTGCTACCGGACAGCAAACCGTACCGATGCACCAAGCCTGTAACCAACAGGATCCTGAACAGCTTCTACCCCTAAGCCTTAAGACTGTTAAATAGTTAGTTAAATAGTTAACCAAATAGCTACCCGGACTATCTGCACTGACTCATTTTGCACTAACTTTTTTGACTCATCACATAAGCTGCTGCTACTGTTTACTATCTGTCACTTTATTCCTAGTTATATGTACATACAGTTGAAGTCGGAAGTTTACATACACTTAGGTTGGAGTCATAAAAACTTGTTTTTCAACCACTCCACACATTTCTTGTTAACAAACTATGGTTTTGGCAAGTCGGTTAGGACATTACTTTGTGCATGACACAAGTCATTTTTCCAACAATTGTTTACAGACAGATTATTTAATTTACAATTCACTGTATCACAATTCCAGTGGGTCAGAAGTTTACATACACTAAGTTGACTGTGCCTTTAAACAGCTTGGAAAATTCCAGAAAATTATTTAAAGGCTTTAGAAGCTTCTGATAGGCTAATTGACATCATTTGAGTCAATTGGAGGTGTACCTGTAGATGCATTTCAAGGCCTAGCTTCAACCTTAGTGCCTCTTTGACATCATGGGAAAATCGAAAGAAATCAGCCAAGAAAAAAAATAATTGTAGACAAGTCTGGTTCATCCTTGGGAGCAATTTCCAAACGCCTGAAGGTACCACGTTCATCTGTACAAACAATTGTACTCAAGTATAAACACCATGGGACCACGCAGCCGTCAAACTACTCAGGAAGGAGACGCGTTCTGTCTCCTAGTGATGAACGTACTTTGGTGCGAAGAGTGCAAATCAATACCAGAACAACAGCAAAGGACCTTGTGAAGATGCTGGAGGAAACAGGTACAAAAGTATCTATGTCCACAGTAAAACAAGTCCTATATCGACATAACCTGAAAGGACGCTCAGCAAGGAAGAAGCCACTGCTCCAAAACCGCCATAAAAAAGCCAGACTATGGTTTGCAACTGCACATGCAGACAAAGATCGTACTTTTTGGAGAAATGTCACCCTCCCAACTGTGAAGCACGGGGGTGGCAGCATCATGTTGTAGGGGGTGCTTTGCTGCAGGAGGGACTGGTGACTTCACAAAATAGATGGCATCATGATGTAGGAAAATTGTGTGGATATTATGTGGATATATTGAAGCAACATCTCAAAACATCAGTCAGGAAGTTAAAGCTTGGTCGCAAATGGGTCTTCCAAATAGACAATGACCCCAAGCATACTTCCAAAGTTGTGGCAAAATGGCTTAAGGACGACAAAGTCAAGGTATTGGCGTGGCCATCACAAAGCGCTGACCCCAATCCCATAGAAATTTGTGGGCAGAACTGAAAAAGCGTGTGCGAGCAAGGAGGCCTACAAACCTGATTCAGTTACACCAGCTCAGTCAGGAGAAATGGGCCAAAATTCACTCAACTTATTGTGGGAAGCTTGTGGAAGGCTAACAAATTAAAGGCAATGCTACCAAATACTAATTGAGTGTATGCAAACTTCTGACCCACTGGGAATGTGATGAAAGAAATAAAAGCTGACATAAATCATTCTCTACTATTATTTTGACATTTCATTTAAAATAAAGTGGTGATCCTAACTGACCTAAGACAGGGAATTTCTACTAAGATTACATGTCAGGAATTGTGAAAAACTGAGTTTAAATTTGGCTGAGGTGTATGTAAACTTCCGATTTCAACTGTATCTATCTCAATTAACTCATACCACTGCACATCTGATACCCCTTGTATATAGCCAAGTTATCGTTACTCATTATGTATTTATTACTACTTTTATTATTAGGTGTTTTACTTTTCTATTATTTCTCTATTTTCTTTGTCTCTACATTGTTGGGAAGGGCCCGTAAGTAAGCATTTCACTGTTAGTCCATACCTGTTGTTTACGAAGCATGTGACTAATACAATGTCATTTTATTTGACATACTAGTCCAGAAACAGTGTTGTTGAAAACATCACCACGTACCAGCAATATCTCCAGAATTGTATCCAGCCAAACCCCCATGTGCCTATCTCAATTCCCATGTGAGCTGAGATGCTGCATGACCTGTCAGAGCAGCCGTAGGCAGAGACCCTGGCTCTGAGAGAGAGAGAGAGAGAGAGAGAGAGAGAGAGAGAGAGAGAGAGAGAGAGAGAGAGAGAGAGAGAGAGAGAAGAGAGCAGTAAAGGCAGGGTTGATAATGTAAAGGTGTACACACATACACAAACACACACACATGCGCAAACGCACTTTTTTTAGAATGGTTATTCTGATGAGAACAGTATAGAGGCTTTGGTGGCACATCAACATATGGGTTAGGTCTGATTGAAATCTCAATGGGTGTAATTATGTCATTTTTGTCTGGGCCTCAAACTGATTAGGAATACATTTCAAACACTCCTTCCGTGCTTTACAGGCTAGTGTCCGGACAATTATACGCTGGAAACACAGTTGTGTATATGTAACACAGGAAGTTGGTGGCAACTTACAGTAATTGGGGCTCTTGGCAATGGCTTGAGCATATTTTCACCTTTCAATTCAGAACCTAAAATTAACCTAACTTCAAAAGTCTGGAAAATAATACATATTTTCAAAGTAATTTTGCTTACTGGGTACATGTTGCATTTGGATACTTGGGTATATGTTGCATTTGGATATCGAATAGTTTCAAGCTGTCTCACTTTTATAAAACATCTGAAAAGGATTCATATTTGAGTTTGAAAAAAGTCATTTTTGTTGTTCATCTATGAACATCAACAATAACTGGTGCCAACAGTGACTAAATAAACTCAGCAGCCAATCTGAGGATTTATGTTCTGTGACAGCACACTCCACAGCTGCCTAGCAAACCTGTCACTCATCCCAGCTGCTCATGTCACGTAAATAATATGCCTCATAAATTCACAGCTCTCAAAAACTAAGTCTAATTGAGCAACCTACATGAAATAATACTATAGTAAACCATGGTATAAATACTATAGTACTCACTGTAGTGTTTTTGCTGACTTTACGGTAGTATTCACTGTAGTGTTTTTGTGGACTACAGTCTGCAAAACCACTACAGTGAATTCTGTAATATACTGTAGTATTTACAGTTCACTATAGTATAAATACTATAGTAAAAGAAAACTGTAGTATACACTATAGTAACTAATGTAGTGTTTGTGCAGATCATAGTATACTGTAGTATTTACAGTTGTGTTTTTGCGGACAGTACTATGTTGTAGTGTTTACTACGTTTGATCCCAAAGTCTTGAATAATTAACTTATTTTTGACACAATTGTCTGGAAAACCTCAATTCTTCAGGAAGCTTTGTTTCCCTATCACTAGTATTTATTGTAGTGTTTTTGCGGACTGTAGTGTACTGTAGTATTTACTATAATGTTTTGTTTTATTATCTTTCACATAAATGTGTAGGCTTTCTCCTTGAGAAAACCTACTGGAGGGTCCAGTCAGAGCTGCACTGGGGGCAGGGAGATCGAGCCACCAAGGCAAAGTGAGGGGGAGTGTGATCAGAGAGATTACAGTAATACTACCCCTCTCTCAATCTCTCTCTCTTGTTGGAACACTAACCCTTCTCCAAATGTCACGACTTCCACCGAAGGTGGCTCGTCTCCCTGTTCTGGCAGCGCTCGGCGGTCATCGTCGCCGGCCTACTTGCTGTCACCGATCCCTTTTCTTTTTCGTTTGGCTTTGTCTGTCTTGTGTTCACCTGTGTCTAGTTTAGGCTAATCAGTGGGGTATTTAATCTCGCCCTACCTGCTAGGTTTTGTGCGGGATTGTTTGTGTTACTGTCGTTGGCTTGGGTTGCGTTTTTCCCTGTTATGTAGGTTTATTTCACAGGACTGTTTTTCCCGCACGTTGGTTTAGTCAGAGGAGTGTGTTCCTCTGTTTTTGACTAGACTGCGTTCCTGTTTTCTAGTGGCTGCTTTTTGTGGTCCTGTACCTCTTTTGTTGGTGGACCAGTAAATAAAATGCCCTTCTTGAAATTCTTGACAGAATGAGATATTGAGATATTGACAGAATCCCGCACCAAAATATCATGGAGTCAGCAGGAGCGGATGCGCCATCCCCGTCCATGGAGGAGCGTGTCCTCCAGCATACCGCCGTTTTACACAGTCTGGGGACGGCTATGGATCAAGTGATGGAGAGATGGGAGAGGAGCGGCCTCCCTACCCTGTCTTCGGCCACTCTCCAACCTGCACCACCACCATCTCCGGCGGCGTCCGGACCCAGCGGGATTCGGCTCGCGCTCCCGAGGGAGTACGATGGGATGGCTGCCGGGTGCAAGGGGTTCCTGCTCCAGCTGGAGCTTTACCTGGCAACTGTTCACCCGACTCCCTCGGGAGGGGAGAGTGTCAACGTCCTCGTCTCCTGCCTTTCGGGCAAAGCCCTGGAGTGGGCCAATGCGATCTGGGAGGGTCCAGACTCGGTGAGGGACCATTAAAGGAGGTGCAGCGGTTTTTAGGGTTTGCCCATTACTACCGGAGGTTTATCCGGGGTTTTGGGCAGGTGGTTGCTCCCATACGTCACTGCTGAAGGGGGGGCCGGTGCGTTTGCGGTGGTCGGCTGAGGCGGGCAGAGCTTTTGGTTGTCTGAAGGTTTTGTTTACCGATGCTCCCGTATTGGCTCATCCGGACCCCTCTTTGGCATTCATAGTTGAGGTGCAGCGGGAGCCGCGCATCGGGGGGGGGCTCCTCTCCCTGTTCGTGCGTCGCTCGGCGGTCATCGTCGCCGGCCTACTAGCTGCCACCGATCCCTTTTCTTTTTCGTTTAGTTGTCTGTCTTGTGTTCACCTGTGTCTAGTTTAGACTAATCAGTGGGGTATTTAATCTCGCCCTACCTGCTAGGTTTTGTGCGGGATTGTTTGTGTTACTGTCGTTGGCTTGGGTTGCGTTTTTCCCTGTTATGTAGGTTTCTTTCACAGGACTGTTTTTCCCGCACGTTAGTTTAGTCAGAGGAGTGTTTTCTAGTGGCTGCTTTTTGTGGTCCTGTACCTGTTTTGTTGGTGGACCAGTAAATAAAACGCCCTTCTTGAAATTCTTGCTCTCCTGCGCCTGACTCCACACCCACCTCTCCTAGGGAGATTTTGACACCAACCCTTCCTCCTCTATCCATCCAACTATACATAGTCAAGGAATACCACTTCTCTCCTTCCAAATCTACATAATTTTGTCCTCAGATCTCGACCCCTTCCACTTGAACAGCACACTACGATCTGTGTTTCTGCCTTTGCCTCAACACAGAAAATCACTCTGTAGCATGAACCGCTCTCAAACAGACAGGCAGACAGACGCATGTACACATACACCATTTTAGCACAAAAGCTTGTGTGGCCCCTCTGTGACTCTGTGCTGAGCCATTGATTATTGTAAAAGCACAAACGGGGACCTATTCAGTTCCCGTGAGGCTGACTCACTGAATTAATCGATTTTCTGTGTTTTCAACTGACTGCATGGAATCTGACAATCTCCACCCCACCTAAAGAGTGTCAGGATTGAGAAGTGAACAGAATCAAAATACATCACTGATGATGATTGTCACGCCTTGGTCATAGTGTTTTGTGTTTTCGTTATATAGTTGGTCAGGCCAGGGTGTGACATGGGTTTATGTGTTGTGTTTCGTATTGGGGTTTGTATTATTTGGGATTGCGGCTGATTAGGGGTGTGGTATAGGTTTGGCTGCCTGAGGCGATTCCCAATCAGAGTCAGGTGCTTGTCGTTGTCTCTGATTGGGAACCGTATTTAGACAGCCTCAGTTTCGCTTTGTATTTCGTGGGTGTTTGTTCCTGTCTCTGTGTAGTTCACCAGATAGGCTCAGTCACTTGTTTTTTTTCTTTTCACTTGTTTTGGAAGAGAAGAGAACAAGCGCCATTCTCCTTGCGGAGATGGTGCTAAATACATCAACACGGTCGGTCCCTGGGATTGGGCTGGCCAACACGATTCGGTTTGCTTGGAAGGAAAAGGAGTTTGAGCCTTTAGGACGGGAATCCTTTGGAAGGATAATATTGATGGGGATTCTAAAGCTGACGGTGAAGGACGTGTTTTGTTTCCAAGGCAACTCGTTGGAGGGAGCATACGACGTTGCACTATATACAGAAGAAAAACACGATGATATCCTGAGAAGGGCAAGAGCAGTGGGAGGTGAGAGGCCGATGTGTCACTACGAAATAACAAGCCTGGCGAAGAATAACTTTAGGGTAGTAACTGTAAACATTTACAACCCTTACGTTAAGGACGAAGAGGTGAGGGCGTTTCTGGGGAGATACATGGATAACGTCTCCTCAGCAAGGCACCTCAAAGACTCCCTTGGGTTTTGGAATGGGAGGAGAGGCTTCCAGGCCCTCCTCAGAGAGGACCCAAGGGGACATGGTGGCTACCTCCATCCTCCTGCTATGTTCTCCCTAGGGGCTGACAGGGGGACGTTGTATTATGCACGTCAGCCCCCATTTTGCAGACGCTGTATGGCCTATGGTCACATATTCGCCTCAAGAGGAGGGGAAGAAGAGGAGGGGAAGGAAGCACGCCTCATGACCAGAGTTCAGGTCCAGAGGGGAAGGCCACAAGGAAGGAGGAGGAGCCAGAAGCGGCGGATGGAAGAGAGAAGGAAACGGAAGGCACGGGAGTAGGAGAACCAGAAAAAGCGGCGGAAGAAGGCAACCGAGTGGAGGAGCATGAGAGAGAAGAAAGCGAGGGAGGAGTGGTGGAGAAGGAGACGGTGGAAGAGAAAGTGGACTGGGGGGAAAGTGCCATGGTGGAAGAGATGAGGGGTATGGTGGAGGAGCTGGCGGGGGGGAGGGTGGTATCTCTTCACTGCCGCCATCACCAAAGAAGAGTATGAAGAGGAGGGGGCGATTGGCCGACAGTGAGGGGGAAGGGATGGCCAAGAGAGTGATGGGGGCGGGAGAAACCTCTGGGTTGCTGCTGGTTTCCCCAGGAAACCCAACTTCTGTTGGGTGGGGACACACATAACAAGACTCAGGACTGGGTACAAGAGGAGGTGGGGAGTTTTTTGTTTGGGGACTCAGCCTCCCCAATTTTTTTCCAAACCAGCTGCAACACTGGGGAGGGGGAGGATTGTGGGGGTAGACCCAGGGTGCAGGGCACCCCGGAGCCAAACACTATTCCTGCATCCTGGGATGGTGTGATGGAGGAAGAGGGGGGGATGTCGGGATTACGGATGGTGTTCTCACCGGTAGATATGGAGCAGGGGAGCATCGGGTGAGTCTCCTGTTTTATGTTTTTTCTGTCTGGGTTTAGAATTTGAGTGTATTACATGTATTTATTTTTCATGGAGTCTAATTTTACTTTTGTTAGTTTAAATGTAAGGGGTTTAAGGGATTTTGTTAAGAGGAGGGCGGTTTTTAGTTATTTGGAGGGTGTGGGGTTTGATTTTTGTTTTTTACAGGAGGTTCACCTGAGGGATGGAGGGGATGTTATTAGGTTTAAGAGGGAGTGGGACAAGGGGGAGTCGGTTTGGGGTGTTGGGGGGGTGCACTCATCGGGGGTAGGGATTTTGTGTGGGCACAGGGAGGTAAAAGTGGAGGATTCTTTTGTGGTAATGCAGGGGAGGGTTATAGGGGTGGATGTCACGATAAGGGATTGTAAATTTAGATTAGTGGTGGTGTATGGGCCACAGGTGGTGGCAGACAGGAGGAGATGGTGGACTGTCTGACGCCCTGTGTGTCACAAATAGGAAATTAGTGATAGGGGGGATTTTAATACAGATTTAGGAAGAGGGGGATAGCAGTGCGGGCGCCATTGCCAGGCTAATGGCTTGCCATGGTCTGGTAGATGGTGGTCTGCACACTACTCCGAAAATGGACGGTCCTACATGGCGTAACTCCAGGGGGTTGAGCGGAGGCTCGACTATATTTTTGTACCCAGGTCTTTGGGTAAGTTGTCTGGGCGGCTGTTGCCTGTTTTCTTTTCGGATCACGACGGGGTGCTCCTGCAGGTGGGGTCGCCAGTCTGCCTCTTTGGTAGAGGGTACTGGAAGCTAGATCGGGATGTGCTGGAGGAGCGAGCTTTTGTTGACGGGTTTTATGGTTTCTTTTGGAGGCTTGAGGGCCTCCGGTCCATGTGCGAGGGGGTGTTAGAGTGGTGGGAATTAGTTAAGGTGAGGATTAGGGCTTTTATAATAGGGTATTGCAAGAGGAAAAAAAGGGAGGTGGATCGTATCCAGAGGTTAATTGAACTCGAATACGAGGCAGGCAACCTCGGCGGGTCGTTTGACTGGGAGAGATCCGCAACCCTAAAGGCGCAGCTCAGGGAGTTGCAGGAGCGGAAGGCTCGAGCTTTCCTTGAGCGAGCGCATAGTGGCTTTCTAGAACATAATGAGACTTGTTCTGCTATGTTCTTTAAGTTGGTTAGGGCAAGACAGAGTAGGAAGGTAATGCATGGTGTTAGGGAAGAAAATGGTAGTATAGTTAGAGAACCAGAGGATATGGTCAGGGTGACAACTGATCATTTCCAAGGTTTATTTAAGGAAAGGGAAATAGATGTAGAGCAGGGAAATGTGTTTATAGAACACTTGTCCAGGCGGTTGCCGGAGGACATTAGAGAAGTGATGGAGGCCCAGATCTCACTAGAAGAGGTTGAGAGCGCTCTTAGGAGGATGGGAAAAGGGAAGGTGCCTGGGATAGATGGGCTGCCGGCTGAGTTTTATCTCAAGTTTTGGGGTATACTTGGACCAGTGGTCCTCGAAGTCTTGAAGGCCATCCTTGAGACGGGGGTCCCGGGGATCAATGGCTGTTGGTGTGCTGTCACTTTTATATAAGAAGGGGGAAGTAACAGACCTTGGCAACTGGCGGCCGTTGACCATGCTGTGTGTAGATTACAAGCTACTTGCAAAGGTTTTAGCAGACCGGTTGCGCACAGCCCTTCCCTACGTCGTTCATGAGGATCAGACGTGCGGGGTAGAGGGCCGCTCTATTAGATGGAACCTACAGTTAATCAGGGACTCCATCGCTTGGGTTGAAGATAGAGGTCTGCCTTTAATGGTAGCAGCGCTAGATCAGGCGAAAGCCTTCGATCGCGTGAATAGAACCTTTTATTCAGAGTGTTAGGTCGATTAGGATTTGGGGAGAAGTTTATAGGATGGATTCGTACATTATATGTCGGAGCGGGGTGCCGAGTTAGTGTAAATAGTCACTTGGGTGATGTTTTTGACCTCTCGTCTGGGGTCAGGCAGGGGTGCCCACTCTCGGCTCTCCTCTTCGTTCTGTACATGGAGCCTCTGGGGGCTGCCATTAGGGCAGACACAGGGGTGGAAGGTTTGCTGATCCCTGGAAGTGGTGGGCTGCGTGTTAAGATGACGCAGTACGCCGACGACACTTCCTTGCTGTTGTGCAAGGACTCGTGCCTGACAAGGTCCCTTGCCATCTTTGGGGATTTCACCCGAGCGTCGGGAGCAGTTCTGAACCATGCAAAGTCTTCAGTCAAGTTTTTCGGAAGATGGCGCGGTAGAACGGATGTGACTGGGGGGTTATCTCTCTGTGAGGGGGCCCTGAGGATTCTCGGGGTCCATTTTGAGACCTCCGGCTCAGCGACGCTAAACTGGAACATGCGTATCGCAGTGGTACAGAGGAAGCTAGCAATGTGGAAAGCTAGGTATTTGTCTTTTATGGGCAAAGTCCTGGTCCTAAAGGTGGATGTGTTGCCGTCTCTTTTGTATTTGGCATACATCTACCCATTGCCGGCTTGTCTGAGGAGGCCTCTAGTGAGGCTTGTGTTTCAGTTTATGTGGAGTGGCAGGTGCGAGTGGGTCGCAAGGGCACGCATGATCTGTCCCATCGGGGAGGGAGGTAGGGGGGTACCACATTTCCCCCTCAAGCTGGACTCAATTTTTGTTTCCTTCTTGTTAACGGAGCTTGCTCAGCCAGTGATACACCCGTCCGGTTACCTCCTGCGGGTGTTTTTCTCGTATCAGGCGAGAAGCATTATGGTGTGGTCTAACACGGGTCCTCGGGCGGAACAGCTGCCGTGGCACTTTGGTCATGCGGCCAAGTGGCTGCGTGCGCACCCTGAGGTTGAAGTTGCCCGAGTAGGTTTAGATCACAGGCACCTGTACGAGGAGGTCAGAAAGGCAGGGAGTCCGGCGCCTGTAGTGGGCATCTCGGAAGTGGTCTGGGAGGGAGTGCAGGCGCGGGGTCTGGATAACAGGCTCAAGGACCTGAATTGGTTGAGCCTTCATAAGTGTTTGCCGGTACGTTCCATCTTGTACCGGTATAATTTGGTGCAATCCCCCACCTGTCTAAGATCCTCTTGTGGCAGGGAGGAGACTGTGCGCCATGTCTTTTGGGACTGTGTCTTTGCCGGAGTAGTATGGGCTAGGGCACGGGTGTTGTTAGGTTTGGTAAAGGGGGATTTTGTATTGACGTGGGCCAGGTAGGGAGAGCGAGAGGGACGGATAGGGACAGGTTTCTGCTCTGGCTTATCATGAGTCTCTTTAAACGGGGGCTGTGGGAAGCAAGGCAGAACATGGTGAAGACAGGGAAAGATTGGGGGGTGGAAGGGATAGTGGAAGGGTGGAAGGAGATTTGAGGGGGAGGATGAAGAGGGAGGAGAGGAAGTGGGGGCAGCATGCTGCTCGGGAGAGGTGGAAGGGGGGTTTAGGGCTGGGTGTCATTTAGATTTGTAAGAGGATAGATTAGGGACGGGGAGATAGGGAGAGGTATTTTGTAGGGTAACGGGGAGGGAAGATGCTCCCCTGAGGTTTTGTTTGTGGTTTATGTTTTAGTTTAATTAGTTTATTTAAAATACCATTATTTGTGTATGTATGTAAATTATGAGTTGTAAAGAATGAATGGTATTGAAGATAATAAACTATTTTTATAAAAAATAAATAAAAAAAGATAGGCTGTAATTAGTTTCACGTTCTGTTTGTTGTTTTGTATTCTGAGTTATTTCATGTACCGCATTTTCTTTCATTAAAGTAACATGAGTAACCAACACGCTGCATTTCGGTCCGACTCTCTTTCCACAAACGAAGAACGCCGTTACAGAAACACCCACATCAAACGGACCGAGCGGCGTGAAAACTGGCAGGAGCGAAAGGAGGACGTTATGGACGGTAGAGGCATGGATTATACGACGTGGGAAGAAATCGACAGGTGGGCGGCCGACCCAGAGAGAGTGCAGGAGCCCGCCTGGGATTCGCTGCAGCAATGCGAAGAGGGCTATCGGCGAATGGAATCAAAAAGGAAGACACGCCGGCAAAAACGGAGAGGCGCTGGTATAAACAGGCAGCGACAGCTGGAGCAGAAAAAGGAGGATGAATTATTCGGAGAATGGACATGGGAAGACGTGTTGGATGGTAAAGGTTGTTACACTTGGGAGGAGATATTGGCCGGAAGAGATCGCCTCCCATGGGAACAGGTGGAGGCACTAAGGAGAGCAGAGGCAGCCGGAGATAGGAGCCGACGATACGAGGGAACACGGTTGGCAAGGAAGCCCGTAAAGCAACCCCAAAAAAATATTGGGGGGGGGGCTAGAAGGGGGTATAGCTATGCCAGGTTGGAAACCTGCGCAAACTCCCTGTGCTTTCCGGTGGGCTAGAGAGACCGGGCAGACACCGTGCTATGCTATGGAGCGCGCAGTGTTTCCAGTGCGGGCTATGAACATAGCCCGGTGCGGCACATACCAGCCCTTCCTATTGGCCGGGCTAGAGTGGGCATCGAGCCAGGTAAGCTTGGGCAGGCTCGGTGCTCAAGAGCTCCAGTGCGCCTGCACGGTCTGGTCTATCCAGAGCCACCTCCACACACCAGTCCTCCGGTAGCAGCTCCCCGCACCAGGCTTCCTGTGCGTGTCCTCAATCAAATACCACCAGTTCCAGCACCACGCACCAGGCCTTCCGTGCGCCTCGCCTGTTCAACACAGCCAGAGCCTTCCTTCCCTCCTACGCTGTCGGAGTCTCCCGCCTGTTCAGCGCAGCCAGAGCCTGTATCCTCTCCTGCGCTGCCGGAGCCTCCTGCCTGTTCAACACAGCCAGAGCCTTCCTTCCCTCCTACGCTGTTGGAGTCTCCCGCTTGTTCAGCGCAGCCAGAGCCTGTATCCTCTCCTGCGCTGCCGGAGCCTCCTGCCTGGTCGGAGCAGCCTGAGCTGCCAGTCTGCAGAGAGCTGTCAGTCTGCCAAGTGCTCCCAGTCTGCCCAGCGCCGCCAGTGCTCCCCGTCTGCCCAGCGCCGCCAGTGCTCCCAGTCTGCCCAGCATCGCCAGTCTGCCCAGCGTCGCCAGTCTGCCCAGCGCCGCCAGTCTGCCAGGATCCGCCAGAAGTGCCAGACAACCAATCTCTTCCAGATCTGCCAGACAACCAGTCTCTTCCAGACAACCAGTCTCTTCCAGATCTGCCAGACAACCAGTCTCTTCCAGATCTGCCCGACAACCAGTCTCTAATCAACACGCTGCATTTCAGTCCGACTCTCTTTCCACAAACGAAGAACGCCGTTACAATGATTTACTCTACAAGGAACACATTCATACCTTTTGGGGGCTTTTTTCTCCCCAATACATTTTCTGGAAATGTTTTTTTCTTAAATAAAATAAGCAAACAATACTCACCATCAGAATCACATCCATAAGACTTGCACATAGAGAGATGGAGATAGAGATCAAGCCAAGTCAATCCAGTTCACAGTTTAACTCCAGGGAGACATCATTGCCTAATGATCTGATATTTTCCCACTTCTCAAAAAAAATATATACTGTACCAGTCAAAAGTTTGGACACACCTACTCATTCAAGGCTTTATCTTTATTTTTTACTATTTTCTACATCAAATCTATGAAATAACACACGTGGAATCATGTATATTTGAGATTCTTCAAAGTTGCCAACCTCTGCCTTGATTACAGCTTTGCACACTCGTGGCATTCTCTCAACCAGCTTCATTAGGTAGTCACCTGGAATGCATTTCAATTAACAGGTGTGCCTTGTTAAAAGTTAATTTGTGGAATTTCTTTCCTTAATGCGTTTGAGCCAATCAGTTGTTTTGTGACAAGGTAGGGTTGGTATACAGAAGATACCCCTATTTGGTAAAAGACCATGTCCATATTATGGCAAGAACAGCTCAAACAAGCAAAGAGAAACAACAGTCAGCATTACTTTAAGACATGAAGGTCAGTCAATTTGGAAAATTTCAAGAACTTTTAAAGTTTCTTCAAGTGCAGTTGCAAAAACCGTCAAGCGCAATATTGAAACTGGCTCTCATTGAGGACCGCCACAGGAAAGGAAGACCCAGACTTACCTCTGCTGCAGAGGATAAGTTCATTAGAGTTACCAGCCTCAGATTGCAGCCCAAATAAATGCTTCACAGAGTTCAAGTAACAGACACATGTCAACATCAACTGTTCAGATGAGACTGCGTGAATCAGGCCTTCATGGTTGAATTGCTGCAAAGAAACCACTACTAAAGGACACCAATAAGAAAAAGAGACTTGCATGGGCCAAGAAACACAAGCAATGGACATTACACTGGTGGAAATCTGTCATTTGGTCTGTTGAGTCCAAATTTGAGATTTTTGGTTCCAACCGCTGCGTCTTTGTGAAACGCAGAGTAGGTGAACGGATGATCTCCGCATGTGTGGTTCCCATCATAAAGCATGGAGTTGGAGGTGTGATGGTGTAGGGGTGCTTTGCTGGTGACACTGTCAATTATTTATTTAGAATTCAAGGCACACTTAACCAGCATGGCTACCACAGCATTCTGCAGCGATATGCCATCCCATCTGGTTTGTGCTTAATGGGACTATCATTAGTTTTTCAACAGGACAATGACCCAAAACACACCTCCAGGCTGTGTAAGGGCTATTTGACCAATAATGAGAGTGATGGAGTGCTGCATCAGATGACCTGGCCTCCACAATTACCCGACCTCAACCCAATTCAGATGGTTTGGGACAAGTTGGACCACAGAGTGAAGGAAAAGCAGCCAACAACTACTCAGCATATTTGGAAACTCCTTCAAGATTGTTGGAAAAGCATTCCTCATGAAGCTGGATGAGAGAATGCCAAGAGTGTGCAAAGCTGTCATCAAGGCAAAAGGTGGCTACTTTGAAGAATCTCAAATATATATACACTGCTCAAAAAAATAAAGGGAACACTTAAACAACATAATGTAACTCCAAGTCAATCACACTTCTGTGAAATCTAACTGTCCACTTAGGAAGCAACACTGATTGACAATAAATTTCACATGCTGTTGTGCAAATGGAATAGACAACAGGTGGAAATTATAGGCAATTAGCAAGACACCCCCAATAAAGGAGTGGTTCTGCAGGTGGGGACCACAGACCACTTCTCAGTTCCTATGCTTTCTGGCTGATGTTTATGTCACTTTTGAATGCTGGCGGTGCTTTCACTCTAGTGGTAGCATGAGACGGAGTCTACAACCCACACAAGTGGCTCAGGTAGTGCAGCTCATCCAGGATGGAACATCAATGCGAGCTGTGGCAAGAAGGTTTGCTGTGTCTGTCAGCGTAGTGTCCAGAGCATGGAGGCGCTACCAGGAGACAGGCCAGTACATCAGGAGACGTGGAGGAGGCCGTAGGAGGGCAACAACCCAGCAGCAGGACAGGAGGAGCACTGCCAGAGCCCTGCAAAATGACCTCCAGCAGGCCACAAATGTGCATGTGTCTGCTCCAACGGTCAGAAACAGACTCCATGAGGGTGGTATGAGGGCCCAGCGTCCACAGGTGGGGGTTGTGCTTGCAGCCCAACACCGTGCAGGATGTTTTTCCTTTGCCAAAGAACACCAAGATTGGCAAATTCGCCACTGGCGCCCTGTGCTCTTCACAGATGAAAGCAGGTTCACACTGAGCACATGTGACAGTCTGGAGACGCCGTGGAGAACGTTCTGCTGCCTGCAACATCCTCCAGCATGACCGGTTTGGCGGTGGGTCAGTCATGGTGTGGGGTGGCATTTCTTTGGGGGGCCGCACAGCCCTCCATGTGCTCGCCAGAGGTAGCCTGACTGGCATTAGGTACCGAGATGAGATCCTCAGACCCCTTGTAAGACCATATGCTGGTGTGGTTGGCCCTGGGTTCCTCCTAATGCAAGACAATGCAAGACCTCATGTGGCTGGAGTGTGTCAGCAGTTCCTGCAAGAGGAAGGCATTGATGCTATGGACTGGCCCGCCCGTTCCCCAGACCTGAATCCAATTGAGCACATCTGGGACATCATGTCTCGCTCCATCCACCAACGCCACGTTGCACCACAGACTGTCCAGGAGTTGGCGGGTGCTTTAGTCCAGGTCTGGGAGGAGATCCCTCAGGAGACCATCTGCCACCTCATCAGGAGCATGCCCAGGCATTGTAGGGAGGTCATACAGGCACGTGGAGGCTACACACACTACTGAGCCTCATTTAGACTTGTTTTAAGGACATTACATCAAAGTTGGATCAGCCTGTAGTGTAGTTTTCCACTTTAATTTTGAGTGTGACTCCAAATCCAGACCTCCATTGGTTGATAAATTTGATTTCCATTGATAATTTTTGTGTGATTTTGTTGTCAGCACATGCAACTATGTAAAGAAAAAAGTATTTAATAAGAATATTTCATTCATTCAGATCTAGGATGTGTTATTTTAGTGTTCCCTTTATTTTTTTGAGTAGTGTATATATTTTGATTTAGAACATTGGTTACTACATGATTCCATGTGTGTTATTTCATAGTTTTGATGTCTTCACTATTATTCTACAACATAGAAAATAGTAAAAATAAAGAAAAACCGTTGAATGAGTAGGTGTGTCCAAACGTTTGACTGGTACTGTATATATACACTGCCATTCAAAAGTTTGGAGTCACTTAGAAATGTCCTTGTTTTTGAAAGACAAGCACATTTTTTGTTCATTTAAAATAACATCAAATTGATCCGAAATACAGTGTAGACATTATTAATGTTGTAAATGACTATTGTAGCTAGAAATGGCACATTTTTTATGGAATATCTACATAGGCGTATAGAGGCCTATTATCAGCAACCATCACTCATATGTGTTCCAATGGCACGTTGTGTTAGCTAATCCAAATTTATAATTTTACTGTACAAATGCATGATATTAGAGTAGGTTTGTTTCATCTCATCTTTTTCCCAGTATAAGTTTGTCTCGTCTAATAGCCCACTATGGTCCACTAAGAGTCCGATCCTATTCCTTGTAGTGTGACCTGGTCACTCTCCCTCACACCTGTAATATGAGCCTGTCCATAATCAGAGCACTTTCTCCCAGCAGCTCCATTCCCTGCCGTCTGCCCCATTGGATCCTACCGTTTATCCAATAACCACACAATCACATTGACTTATCAAAACCATTGGCGTCTTTCCTGATTGATGTCACTGCATGTGGCAGCGGAGAAAAGACCATGCTGAATTGTTATACTCAGAAAATAATTCTAGACTTACCCTTGATTTGTCTATTAGCACTTTGTCTCCTGATACTTATTCCCTTATAGTAAATAACATCTGGATTGCATGTTCACTGTTTCCGTCTGCAGCCGAATGCCACAGGAAGAAGGGGTGGTAAGAGACTGAATCTTTCATTCCTCTATAAATCAGGTTTTATGAGTTGACATTGTGTAATTTCTGTGTTACTCTTACTTCACAACAATTCAAAGAGCGGTTTGTTGGTCTGTCCCCCAGTGACACAAAGCAGCTCTTCAGCACTGCTGTGTATGTGGGAAGCCATGTTCTCTCTCTCAGGTGGAACATTTAAAAGGTTTTCATACAATCTGTTGTGCTTTAAAATGCTCGAAATCAGAAATATCCAAACTGTCAGGTCCTTTAAGTACAGTCTTTTATTCTCTCACCAGATCTTAAATTTACAGCACCTACTCTGACACACTTCTTAGGTGTCAGTATGCAAATTAAATACTGTAGTATTTACTATAGTTAAAAAGTGTCGTGTTTTTGTAGATTGTAGTGTTTTTGCAGACATTACTTTAGTATTTACTACAGTGTTGTTTTGCAGATTATACTGTAGTATTTACTATAGTATTCTACAACATTCTATAGTACGTACTACACATGTTAGAGATTTACAGTGTGTAGTATATTATTCTATAGTATACTACAGAATTTTATAGTAAGTATCCAACTGTCATATTATATTGTAAAATGTATACTTTCTCACGTGGGGATGCTGAGCTTCAGAGTATAGTAGGCCTAGGTTATTATGATTCTGAACCAATTGCACCCCCTACTGACTAGGCTACACCTACACAACTCACAGTTCTGAACAAAGAATGATAATGGTTTATGGCTAATTATAGGCTACAGTCATCTCCCTGTCATAACCAACACAAACAATATAGTAGTCTAATATTTAACACTTTTGTTTTGTGCATTTACTAAATAACAACTCATAATATGCCTATTGGTTGCAGGCTATTTGACTTCAATTCCATGGGAGTACCGGAATGCATTTAACTATAGGTTAAGTGTTTCAATTGATTTGTTCATTAGAGAACAGCTTCGAATATGTAGGCACCAACCTCCGGGTTGTAGGCCTAGGCTACTTAAAGGTACGTGACAGTAGGCGGAGAATGGCACGGAAGCACCGAGGATGCTCGCACGTCACTGATTACCACAAGCCTTCAGACGAGCCAGAAACGATGAAGCCTGGTTGCAAAGTTACTTGTCTTTTCATTTAAACACGGCGATAATATTCAAGGTAAGGACAAACATATTTTATAAGCGAAAGGACTGTGTTGTCTTGTCACCAATTTCTTTTGCCAACTTGTCACCACCTGAAGATGTCGGTCATATTGTTGGTGCCGCCACCTGCCGACGTTTTGGGCGTCAATGGAATACGTTACCTTTTTTGTTTCATAAAACAACTATTTTCTTGACAGTCGAAGTTCGCACTCAATCACTTCTCTTTTACAGTTGTTGGTAAAGCCTATTCAAGCAGTCTTAGTAGGATTTTACTTTATCTTTGTAACGCAAACTATTGATGATGACAAGACGCTGACTTGCTTATGCCGCGTTCAAAACAACTGAACTCGGAAATCTCCGAATGCCGACTTCAGTTTGACCAAGACAACTGTGAACTCTGAAAAAACGAGCTCCGACTTGGAAAAGTCGAACATGGCCCTCCTTTTCAGAGCTCCGACCTGAAGATCACTGACGTAATGATTTCACATCGTTTTCTTTCAGAGTTCCCAGTTGTCTTGAAAGCACAATTGGCCGTAACAACAGGAGGAAATGCATCTGGTTTGTCACTTCCCCATAACCTGACAGAAGGAACTAACTACACGTTGTAGAAGAACATAGGCTACCTACAATGGTTCACCTGTTCATGCATCATTATGACAGCTAGGAATATGATTAGCCTGTGATAAAAGTATACACAATTCAGTAACCTCAGTTGTTGACCTGCATATGATATTATGTAATAACAGGACATGATGCCTGTACTATTTTGGCTCTGTGACTGCATTTCAGCATTCAGGCATAAGATACACAGTAAACCAGATATTTCTATGAACGTCTACTTGATTAGAATAGTCCCCATGGACAGCTCTTAATAGGCTTGCTTTCAGAGATTTCTTTGTTCAAATTTGGCAGGGTTCCTCCCTCTGATTAATCTGCTCTCCTGCCACCTATCCTACAATTATTCCAGTCCATTGTTTGCTTAGGTGATCTCGTGCCTTATTTGCGTCATTTATTCTGTCCTCGCCCTCTCCACACACCAAATATTAACTTTGCAAAATGTTTATTGCATCCCCTCTCCGTCACTCATAAAGAGACATTGTCCCACGTGGCTGACTTGGTAGAGCATGGTGCTTGCAATGCCAGGGTTGTGGGTTTGATTCTCATGTGGGACCAGTACGAAAATTGAAAATGTATGCACTCATTACTGTAAGTCGATCTGGATAAGAGCATCTGCTGAATGTGTGTACCATATTTGACTACAGCATGGTCAACGACTCTTCAGCTCACATAACAGAGAACCCTAAGTACTAGCATTATACATCAACTCTTGAATGGCATTCAATCTAGCCTGACCAAGCACCACTTTTCTTTGCATCATTGTTTTTGATGGGGAGAGCCTTTCACGACTGGTCAACTCTTGACACTCAACTTATTCTAAGTAGAATAGCAATGACTGCTCAAAAGTTGCTTGTGTTTACTCACGTTATGTTGTACATAATGTAATCCAGAGACATGGTCATGAAGACCAATTTGAGGGCAAACCAGGAAACCTACCATACTATAACTGATGCCCTTACCATAACCCCAACACTCAAATCCTAAATCTGACTATAGGTTCCACTGTAGTCCTGCTTCTGCATTGACATGATTTGGTTCTGACGCATTATTTTATGCATTTAAGAAGTTGACCAGTTTGAACTGAAACCCCATCATGATGAAGTGTTACCAAACACCATTCACAGTACGTGAGCCTAGTACAGTGACAAACAAGCAGGGAACGTGAGCTATAATAAACCTATACCTACTAGTCAAAGGCATCTATTCATCATCGGTTTAGTGTAATTTCATTGAAATGACGTCGCAACAACATTGATTCAACCAGTGTGTGCCCAGTGGGTATGAAACAGTCTGCTTTAGCTCCGATCACAATGATTGAGAATACAATCTCATCAGACCTCTCCAAAGAATAAAACACTTCGCACACAGTTTTGCACTTTGAAGCAGGTCCATTAGATGCATATTTGATGATGGGCCCCAGTCAACTTTATGAACACGGAGATGCTTGCCTGAGGCAGTCACTTATGTTAGCTCCTTGAGAATGTGAGTGGTGCATGGGTTGGTATGAGGCTAGCAGATGAATTGCATTCACATTGAAAGCATGAAAAAGCAGCACAATATAAAATTAAAAAAGTGTCATTTTTCTCAACACAATGTGTGTGTGTGTAAAATAATTGCTTTCCAAGATTGAGAGCCATACGCACCTCTCTGGGTAGTGCTGTGTTGTGGGGCAGAAAGGGTCTATAATTCTACTCTGCTGACTGGACCCCTCAACACAACCCTTGATCCCAATTAAGGAGGGTTGAAAAAAAACCCAGTGGAAGCTAAATCTCCCCCAGGGACATTCCAAGAACTCTGAAATTCAAAGCTTTCAATTAGGTTACCTCTGCCCAAAGAACCAAAACAACAAGTAGCTCCAGAGGTAAAGTTGCTTAGTGAAGTGGACATGAGACCCATTGTTATATGGGCCTAATCATGATTTTAAGGTTATAGTTGTCAACATATAGGCAGAGACTTTAAATCATGAATTTCAGACTTATTGGAATGTTCCTGGGGGAGATTTAGCCTCCACTGGTTTTTCAATCCTCCTTAATTGGGATCAAGGGTTGTGTTGAGGGGTCCAGTCAGCAGAGTAGAATTATAGACCCTTTCTGCCCCACAGTTCCTCACAGCACAGCACTACCCAGAGAGGTGCGTATGTCTCTCTCTCATTCTAGACTACAAGATGCCATAGGTATTGGACACTATCAGAAACTATGGAACATACGCAGAAGAGTTTGGAGTATACTGTGTGGCTTGGAATGGAAGATGGTTTGTTATGGAAGAATCCTTTTTCAGAGCTGAATAATATTCTCACAGTGAAGCCTCAGATGGATTTAGTTCTGATGTACCTCTTGTGACTATTTATGTTGGCGTTAGGAGATATTTCAGATTTTCGGTCACCTGAATACGCTTGACTTCGGTTGTTTATATTTGTACAATGTATTTTCAGCAAACTGATTGCAGAAACCTTCATTTTGTCGATGGTGTTTAGAAGAAACTTCATGGCGAGTGGGATAGTAGATACAAACATCTGTATGTTGGTATAAAGTGCTCAGAATGTTCTGGACTTGACTATCTCATCTAGGAAGTGTGTAACTGGGATATGCAGTAATTGCAAAATATTTGCTGTAGATGCAACCCTCATATCACACAATTTTATTGTGTCATGGAATAGGAACTCTCCTGTTTCTCGTTTTTATGCTTAACAAAATAACCAGAATGATTGCCTAGGGAGTTGTTCCTAGCCACTGTGCAATTGCCTCTTAGGTAGCATTGCTTGCGCTTTTAGAATTTTAGTCTGGATATCTGGAAAGCAATTTGACAACTTCTTAATAAAATAATTAGATTTTTATCATACATTTGATTGATGGTTAATAATGATATACCAGAACCATGATTATAATACATCTATTAGTACATCATGTTAGAGGGTGAAAGGTGTATACTTGAACTTGCTTGTGAATTAATTTATGTTCTTTCTATCCAAAAGATGGCAACAACAACCACTGAAAGTGGAGCAACCAGTGGGTCAAAAGATTACAAAAAGGTATGGAGTCTTTGGACTTCGATAGTTAATTTATACTGCATAGCACATGTACAAATCCTGTATAAAGTCCTTCTGAGAATGAACATGGTCCTATTGGTGAACTGAGCTCCAAGAAGAATAACTGCTATTCCTCTGAAATATTGGTCAATTCTTTGTCCTCACGAGACTAGAGTTGGTGGAGTGTTATAACGGTGCTCTGTTTGTGCTTGCTGATGAAATCAAATGTTATTTGTCACGTGCTTTGTAAACAGCGTGTCGATTAACTGTGAAATGCTTACTTCGGGCCCTTCCCAACAATGCAGAGAAAAATAATATTAAAGTTAATAACGAGGAATAAATGGACAATGAGTAACTATAACTTTGTTATATAGACAGGGTACCAGTACCAAGTCGATCTGCAGAGGTAGATATGTATAGTACAAGGGTAGGGATAAAGTGGCTAGGAAACAGGATAGATGATAAGCAGCAGTGTATGTGATGAGTCAGAGTTGGCGCAATGGGGGGGTCAATGCAGATAGTTATCTAAATAGCTACCTGGACTATTTAGCAATCGTATGGCTAGATGCTGTCCAGGGTCCTGTTGGATCCAGAGCAGCCGATGACGTGACTAGGTAGATCATCCACTGTGAGGATTTTTTTTGAATTTCCATCAGATCAGGATTAACAACTCCATGGCCTTGTGGTTAGTGTCCACCCTGAGATTGGAAGTTGGGTTATAATGTGTAAGGTTCCAGAGGAAACATCATATTTCTGTACATCTGATATGTTGGGATCACCTTCAGCTTTAACTGATTTGGGCTTTTCCATCCTATACCAATGTAGGTAGCCAAACACCTTTGTGGCGTGAAGCAACTTGAAGTACAAGTACACCCCCTGGACAGTACGCTAATCTATCGCAGGGCCTTACCTCGACTCCATCCCCCTAACGCGGCGTGCCAAGCCGATATGCAACAGGTCCCATTTTTACAGTCTTTGGTATGACTCTGCCAGGGATCATACTTCTAACCACAAGGCCACTGAGTTGGTGATCCTGAACTGATGGAAAGGCAGAAACAATCTTCAGGGCAGTCTGCGTGCCTTGTGTGACTCAATGTAATCATGTTATCCGCCGCTCTAGAACCAACAGAACCCTGAACAGCTTCTAGCCATAAGACTGCTACATAGTTAACCAAATAGTTACCTGGACTATCTACATTAACTCCCCCTTCCATTGCACCAACTCTTTTGACTCATCACACACTCTGCTGCTTATTATCTATCCTGGTTTATATGTACTGTATCTACCTCCATTACCTCTGCACATTGGAGTTTTCACTGGTACCCTGTGAGAACATGTCTGTGTGGTCCCAGCCCACAGCGGCTGCCCTGAAAGGAGCCATCCAGCTGGGCATTGGGTACGCAGTGGGGAACCTGACATCCAAGCCTGACAGAGATGTACTCATGCAGGACTTCTACATGGTGGAGAGTGTCTTCCTACCCAGGTATAGTACACAGCACTGGCATCACTCAGCAGGGTTCTACACATCACTAGTTAGTGACACTAATACAGCACAAACCCTGTAAAAGATGCATATCTAAACCGCATTGGTCAAATTTTCCCATTGACACAGAAGTCCCTTTCACTACAAGTGTTAACTACAACATTTAGCGTGACCCTCTAAGCGTCACTGAAAGACGCACATCTGTTGTGGCATCTGTTAGGCACTGCGTATCACCCAACTGATGCTTAGTGTACACTTCAATAGCTTCCTTGCATCACTCAGTCAATATTCTCTGTTGCAAATATACATATTTTCAGTCCTAAATGAGTGTTTGTATATAGGTGTTGTACTAACACTAATCTGTTTGTGTCGTCAGTGAGGGAAGCAACATGACACCAGCGCACCACTTCCCAGACTTCCGTCTCAAAACCTATGCCCCTCTCGCCTTCCGCTACTTCCGAGAGCTCTTTGGCATCAAAGCAGATGACTACCTGGTTAGTGTGGAAAGCCCTTCACAGAAAACACTCCTACATACCATGTTCTTCACTGATAATGCAGTATACAATCATGTAGTAATTCACCCTGTTGTCCATTATGTATCAATAAGAGCACAATTTAGTTTTGTTTGTTTGATACATCCTTGTTGCATTCCTGTCTATATGAATGCGTGATAATAGCTCATCCTGTATGAATTCCAGTACTCCATCTGTAACGAACCTCTGCTTGAGCTGTCCAACCCCGGGGCCAGCAGTTCCTGGTTCTACCTGACCAGCGACGATGAGTTCATCATTAAGACTGTGCAGCATAAAGAAGCTGAATTCCTGCAGAAACTCCTTCCTGGTTACTACATGGTGAGCCTCTCCCTTTACACAAACACCATTCCTGGCTCCATAAATGGGGCAAGTCTTATCTCTAGTACTTTCAGAAAATTCCAATTCATAGATTGTAAAGTATTATTTAAAGAGACATTCCCGAACATCTTTTTTTAAACTTCCCTCTTTGGGCAATTTGTAGTTCATGCATGCATAATATGAGAATTACTGTCTTACTTCAATTAGCCATGAAATCCCTAGTTTGAAAGCAACTGTTTTCTGGAAGTTGTTTGGTGCTATTTTGAGTACTGCAAGTTTGGCCCACATGGGCCAGCTCCTTAGCAATTCGATTTCCAGCCAATGAGCTTCAGCCCCTCGACCTTTGAGTGACAGCTAGCAAGATGCACATCGAGCAGTCGCACAGTGAAAGGAGGCTGGCTCAGGCCTGCCGAGTGTTATCCAATGAGGTTGCAGGGCAGGCTCAATGGCTTAGTGACACAGCAAATAGAAAGAGCAGTGGCGTACTGCACATAGTGCCTTCAGAAAGTATTCAGACCCCTTTTCCACATTTTGTTAGGTTACAGCCTTAATCTAAAATGAATTAAATAAAAAAACATCTACACAATACCCCATAATGACAAAGCAAAAACAGGTTTGAATTTTTTGCTAATTTATTAAAATAAACAGTTCACATTTACATAAGTATTTAGACCCTTTACTCAGTACTTTGAAACATTTTTGGCAGTGATTACAGCCTTGAGTCTTCTTGGGTATGACGCAACAGGCTTGGCACACCTGTATTTGGGGAGTTTCTCCCTTCTCTGCAGATCCCCCTCAAGCTCTGGTTGGTTGGATGGGGAACGTTGTGCAGCAACTATTTTCAGGTCTCTCCCGAGATGTTCGATCGGGTTCAAGTCCGGGCTCTGGCTGGGCCACTCAAGGACATTGAAACTTGTCCCTAAGCCAATCCTGCATTGTTTTTGCTGTGTACTTAGGGTCGTTGTCCTGTTGGAAGGTGAACCATCGCCCCATTCTGAGGTCCTGAGCGCTCTGGAGCAGGTTTTCAATAAGGATCTCTAGTTTGCTCTGTTCATCTTTGCTTCAATCCTGACTAGTCTCCCAGTCTTTGCTGCTGAAAAATGCTTTGCATTCAGGCCACAAAGTTCAATCTTGGTTACATCAGACCAGAGAATCTTGTTTCTCATGGTCTGAGATTCCTCAGGTGCCTTTTGGCAAACTCCAAATTGACTGACTCCCCTGCCTTTTATTGAGGAGTGGCTTCCGTCTGGCCACTCTACCATAAAGGCCTAATTGGTGGAGTGCTGCAGAGATGGTTGTCCTTCTGGTTCTCCCATCTCCACAGAGGAACTCTGTCAGAGTGACCATCGGGATCTTGGTCACCTCCCTGACCGAGGCCCTTCTCCCCTGATTGCTCAGTTTGGCCGACAGCCCGCTCTAGGAAGAGTCTTGGTGGTTCCAAACGTCTTCCATTGAGTGATTAAATAGGCTGTGTTCTTGGGGACCTACAATGCTGTATACATTTTTTGGTACCCTTCCCCAGATCTATGCCTCAACACAATCCTGCCTCGGAGCTCTAAGGACAATTCCTTCGACCTCATGACTTGGTTTTTGCTTAGACACTGTCAACTGTGGGACCTTATATAGACAGGTGTGTGCCTTTCCAAATCATGTCCAATCAATTGAATTTATCACAGGTGGACTCTAAGCTGTAGAAACTTTTAAAGGATGATCAATGGAAACAGGATTCACCTGAGCTCAATTTGCAGTCTCATAGTAAAGGGTCTGAATACTTATGTAAATAAGGTATTTATACATATGCAAAGAATTTCTAAACTGTTTTCGCTTTGTCATTATGGAGTATTGTGTGTAGATTGCTGATGTTTTTTTATTTAATTCATTTTAGAATAAGGCTGTAACAATGTGGAAAAAGTAAAGGGGTCTGAATACTTTCTGAAGGCACTGTATATGACGTAGTACGCAATTTTCGGAGACCTGTTTTTGCTCGTGAGCATTACTTTCAGAACTACTTGCTAAAGATTATGCAAATCTTCCAGAAAGTCTCTTTTATTTAAGTGTTAGTAACACACTTGATCATATTCTCAAATATGACCGTTTATCTGTTTTTCCCTCTGTCAGAATCTGAATCAGAACCCGAGGACACTGCTACCTAAGTTCTATGGCCTTTACTGCATCCAGTGTGCCGGGGTCAACATCCGTCTGGTGGTGATGAACAACGTGTTGCCCAGGGCCCTTAAGATGCACTACAAATATGACCTGAAAGGCTCCACCTACAAAAGACACGCCTCGCGCAAGGAGCGCGCCAAGTCCTCGCCCACTTTCAAGGACCTGGACTTCCAGGAGATGCTCGAGGGCCTGCACTTTGATGGCGACACGTACAGTGCCTTGATGAAGACTCTGCAGAGGGATTGCAGGGTGAGGCCACTCACAGTAGATTCACTTACATATTGGTATTGCATATTCAAAACAGGAAGGCTAGTCAAATTGGTGTGACAGGAAAATAGTAGTTCCTTCAGTAGCATTTGGTTGGCTATATCGTTGATGTCACTGAACTTTGAACCCCCATTGTCGATTAATATTATGAAAGGATGAAGGCCTCTCCTCCACCTTAAGCTCTTCTGAATGATCTCATTAGTACTGTATGTTTGATTACTGGGAAAGCACAGTAGACCCCTCAACAGGGATTACTTTCAAGAACAGCCCAGAGCAGAACACCTGACTCATTACAAGGCTTAGGGACTGGACTGCGGCAGAATAACAGTCACCCAACCCAATGTGATATGTAGGCAGCAACACCGTATAAGCCTACAGTAAATGTGTTCGGTAACCCAGGCACTGAAAAGGCCTTTGTTTAGAGGAGTTACAGCTTCACATCAGTGTTTGGTCAGAAGACTGGAGGTTTGAGTATGTTTGGTTTGATAATCCAGCTCTTCCTTTTACAGCTTTCAGCATGGGTGGTTTTCAAAGGTCACGTGGAGATGCCAATTAAGAGGATTGTTTATTAAGTGGGAACAAAATGTGGTCATGTTTGTGCTTTGTTCACATGTAGGACCAGGAGTCCTTGACCAGAAGCATGTTGCGGCCCTTTTATGTTCCTGACATATTCATGTGTGTGGTTATGTCTCGGTCAGGTCCTGGAGAGCTTTAAGATCATGGACTACAGTCTCCTGCTAGGGGTGCATGTTCTGGACAAGAGTCTGGAAAGGGGGGCCAGGGGGGACAGTAAGCGCCTCAACAGCCAGAGGGTCCTCTACTCCACCGCCCTGGAGTCCATCCAAGGGGAAGGGGATGGCAAGGTTGCAGAGCCAGTGGCAGACGATAACACGTGAGCGAAGATTCACCTTAAGGCCCTTTAACCAATAACATATCACTGAATACACAATGAGTCATTGTAAACGTTAGTACATTGCATGATTCACACCATGATTCAGTCATACACTGCATAACATAAATGTGTTTTTGAAATTATCAGAATGGGTGGAATTCCAGCAAAACACAAAGATGAGAAGCTGCTGATCTTCTTGGGGATCATTGATATCCTACAGTCCTACAGGTAAGAGCTTTTCGTGGAACCACTGTTGGCACTGCCATCAAGAAAAACACATCTATGTCACATTACATCTGAGCTTCTTTTCAAGGTTAATTAAGAAGATGGAGCACTCCTGGAAGGCCATTGTACACGATGGGGTAGGTTAGTATGCATGTGTGATTGTGTTCATATTCCATTTGTCATAGTGGCCTGACACCTGTTTGTGTTTCAGGACACCGTGTCAGTTCACAGGCCCGGTTTCTATGCAGACAGATTTCTTAATTTCATGGGTGGCACCGTATTCAAAAAGATCCATCGTAAGTGACTGACTCACACACACACACACACACACTCAACTGGTTGCCTCATGTCCTTTATATCATATTTTCTCATTAATTTGCTTAGTCATTTCACTAATGCTCCCTTTCCCTCAGCTCTAAGAGGAGCATCCTCTAAGAGGAAGAGGAGCTCCATCCATGCGATGAGGTCAGCCTCCCAAGAGGTGCTGTCCCCCCAAAAGGAGGAGAAGGAGGAGAAGGATGAGAGGAAGGCCCAAAGCATGGAGTGCCTAGACAGACCATGTAGTCACCCTTTATAAACTACACATTCTATTGGGCCTGTACACAAACACACTTCTCACGCAATCTCTGATGCAATCTCTGATTTATCTGTTCTTTATGCTTTTTTTAATTTCTCTGTTTTGTTCAACAGTAAGTTCCTCCAAGCACCCTGACCTAGTCACGCTCCCTAAAAGTATAAAGCAGGCTGTTTCCTTCTCCTCCTCCGCTCTTCAGACTATCAAGAAAGACCTTGAGGAGCACCTGGAGAATAGGTACAGTGTCAACTGTTCATACAATGTTTATACTTCAACACCCTGATTGTACACTGCCCCACTTCATATACACCTCATCCCTTCCTTAACCACCTTAGCACCCATACACAGTACCTTTCAAGGCTCATCCCTTGCTGGAATCAACTGTTTGTTCTGTAAGACCGTGATGGAGTTGTTGTTTCTCTTCCCAGTGCCTCTTGTATGACCGTGGCCCTGGATGACACTGTCCCCTTTCCCCCTACCCAGGGCAGCCCAGACTCTGTACATGATGTCTACTTGGTGGGTGTACAAGATACAATATGTATTTAGTTAGAAGTCAGAAATTGCTTAATAGAATATATATTTTTCCATTCTCTATAACCACCGCTTGTTTTATCTCTGATATCATAAATATTCCATGCCCTTTGTGAAGTCACTCATGGGGCCCAGTCGGTATTAGATACTACGTCGTGACCTTGCCCACCTGTGGGGGAAAATGACCTGTGGTTACCTAGGTTATCGCATTGGCTCACAGCAAAAACAAAATTTTCTTGTCTGCTTTAGTCAATTACAAAACTACATTTAAGAAAAATACAACATGTATAAAGATTACTTTTAAAAATTGTGCCTGCTCCCTAGCGTTCTCACTACTTGGAGAAACGTAATATTGTAAGGCTTCCCTCATGCCCCTTTTCATGACGATGCTAGCAGCCACTTGAGTGAGTGCTAGCTTACTACCGACCGGAACATTAAGCTAGCCAAGACCAACAACAGAAACAAACAGACTATACAGGTAGAGTGGAGCATTGCGAACCATAGGTCGGGATTTTTGATTTGGCTACATGTACATTGAACAACTTTGCGGCATGCCTTGTCAAGTTCTTCCCAAAAATCTCATCTGACGCAAGCTAAATTACATGCTGTTTGATTAGCTATCTGACAATACATGATCAATTGATGTTTACTGATCATGAAAAGCATGCAGTGACTTGCTGTATAACTCTGTTAGAGATAAATCTTCTCAATTGGAATAACAAATGTGTAGTTTAATAGGTAGCTAAAACCAAATAAATTAAACGGCACATGGTTGTCAATGGTTTTTAGCGAAGCTAGGGGTCTCCTTGCCCCCCAGCAGCCAAATCGAAAGCTCTGCACCGTATTGTGACGTTTATTGATAACATATTCCTGAAAATATATATTTTTGTCACTGACATCAGCATCACTTTTGTTCTTCTCTGACCAATCCTGTGTTAAATCACTACCAAACAAATAATCAATGAAGTCATCACCAACAATGCTCCTCTGTTACATCACTGATGCTCAACTTCTGCATTCTAGTGAAGACTGGTGGCAGAAGATGACAAGTCCCATCCAACAGCACCACTAAATAGACGATGACCTCTAAGCATCAACTGCACAACAAATGCTATCA